>NC_138795.1:16091808-16706608 GCF_965178545.1 Coloeus monedula | reverse complement strand
CATCTCTACCCACACCGACTCTGCAAGAGCACAGGAAGGGGAAGAAAAGCTCAACAAGATTACAGCCACCCCCTCAACTGCCATGAAAATCGTGTCTGAAGAGGAGCACAGACCCACCATGGCAAGAGCTGTGGAAGCTGGTATAAACGCCCTACAATACACATGGAAAGCAGTTTGAAGTGCTACCCTCCCACAACAACACTCCCAAAGCAGCAGCAGCAGCAAAAACCTTCAGGAGTCTGAATGTTACCAACTCTTATCCAGCACATTCCACATGTCAGGCCAGTGGCAGCACAAGGGACTGTCTCTGATGGGAGATATTCATAACCTCAAAGGACTCTGTGGCCATTTCAATAGCACATATCATCTCAAGATCCAGAAGGCCTCCAACTTCACACCCTTGGAACTTGGGAAAGGATCCTGGGCAGAAACACTCTGTGCCCATCCTGGCTCCTGCTTTCCTCTAAGCATCCTCCATTCCCCAGTCCAAAACAGTTATTCTCCAGAAAAGGACATCATTTCCATTCCTCTCCTCTTACAACATGACCCATTCTCTTAAAAATTATTCCAGGTTCCCTCAGACAAGTCCTCCCAGTGCTCAAGGTCACCATTCACATCAGGACATAGCCGGACCCTACTCAGTGTCACTGCCACATTCACCTCTGTGACAAGGCATAATTTGCTTCCCCTACCTCAGCAATCAATTCGACTTCTGCTTACCCTTCCCAGCAATGAGAGCACTGTAAAACCCACACAGGTGGCATCACATACATGGTCTGGCAGACTCTGCAGCTGCACCTTGAGCTCTGGCAGTGTTACAGATCTGACACCAACATTTTCTATACAGGACTGCTCTCATGGCAATGGACACTGATGTCTTGCTGAGAGAGACCAAGCAACGTGGTGATGAGCACACCAATACAACGGATATTTACTGTGGAGAAAAAATTGGTAGTAGGATTTTTTTGTCGTTGTTGTTTAGAAGAGGAATTGCAAAGGAATTGTAAAGGTGTTCCAAATGTAAATATTGAAAAAACATGTCAACAAAAGGTCAGGGTCCATCAAGCCACCTCTCCAGCCAGGAATGCAAGTTAACAACCGCAGCTAACAAAATCTGGGCGTGAAACAAAACATGAAAAGACCACAAAGCCTTCCCAGTTTTAATAATGACGTGGGAACACAAGTCCAGCTGGTCACAGTGCCTCACATCGCTTGTAGAGGACACATGACAGAACATGAGGGCACAGAAGAAACCACATGTGATACCACCACAGTCAGCAAAGGCAATGAGGAGGTACACAGCACTTGGGGGACTGTCACCGTCACAGCCTGTCCTGCACAGCTTCAGCAAGCTCGGGTGGAAAATCTACACAACCAGCAAGCAGGAGCGTTGTCTCCAAAACGGAAACCTCCAGGCATCACAGGACAGCTCCCATGGCAACCAGCAGTGATTTCATTCTAGGCCGGAACAATTCACATCCACACCAGCAAATCTCAGGGGTCTACACAAAGAGGTTACCGCACTACCCTTACCCTGCAAGGACCAGGCAGCAGACACAAAGGTGCAATGAACTCACTTAAGCACCCATCGCCCTCAGGCCAAGAAGGCGGAGCCCGGCTAATAGCAGAGCCAGGTTAGGAAATGAGAGAGAAGGGGCAAAGGGAAAGAGACAGAGTAGAGGCGAGCAAGGCGGTGCCACTGACCGTGTCCAGGAGAGCGGAGGGCTCCGGCTGCGTGTCCTTGGCCGCGGGGCCGGGCGGCGGCGGAGGGAAGTTGGGGCTGAAAACCATGAGGTCGCTCTTGCCCGCGCCGTCCGCCACGCACAGGCTCCGGCTGTGGCGCTGCGAGTACGACCAGCTGCCCACTTCGCTGGCGCACACGAGCGTCGTGGGCCCGGGCCCCGACAGCACGGCCGCCCGCGGCGCCCAGCGCGACGCCCCGTACAGCACCACGGCCAGCAGGAACAGGCTCGACACCGCGCAGATGGCCACCACCAGCCACACGTTCGTCGCCGCACTCGCCGCACCAGCGCCCATCTCCGCGCCCGCCGCCGAGCGCGACGACGACGACGATCCCGCGGCCGCGGCCAGCGCCGCCTCGGCGGCCTCCACCAGCGACACGCTGAGCGTGGCCGTGGCCGAGCGCGCCGGCTCGCCGTGGTCGCGCACCACGATCAGCAGCCTCTGGCGAGGGCCGTCCGCCTCCTCCAGCGCCCGCGCCGTGCTCACCTCGCCGCTGTAGAGCCCCACGCGGAACGGGCCCTTGCCCCGCGGCTCCCACAGCTCGTAGCGCAGCCACGCGTTGTAGCCCGAGTCGGCGTCCACGGCGCGGATCTTCGCCACCACCTGCCCCGCCGGCGCCCCCCACGCCGCCCACGCCCACAGCGTGCCCGACACCGACACCGAGCCCGCCGCCGCCGCCGCCGCCTCGGCCGCCACGCCGCCCGCCTCCGGCGCCGAGCCCGCAGGCGGCAGCAGCGCCGGCGCGTTGTCGTTCTCGTCCAGCACGAACAGCTGCACCGTGGCGTTGCCGCACAGCGGCGGCTCGCCCGCGTCCACCGCACGCACCTCGAACTGCAGCACCTGCAGCTCCTCGTAGTCCAAGGGCTGCAGCGCCCACAGACGCCCGCTCTCCGCGTCCACCGACACGTAGCTCGACGCCGGACGCCACCCGCCGCCCACGCCGCCCTCCCACACCGAGTAGCTCACGCGCCCGTTGCCCGCCTCGTCCGGGTCCCGCGCCCACAGCCGCGCCAGCTCCGCGCCCGCCGCGTTGTTCTCCCGCGCCAGCACCGTGTACACGGCCTGCGCGAACGCCGGCGCGTTGTCGTTCACGTCCGACACCGCCACCCGCAGCCCGCGCCTGCCGCGCAGCGCCGGCGCCCCGCCGTCCTCCGCACGCACCTCCACCTCGTACTCCGACACCCGCTCCCGGTCCAGCGCCTCGCGCAGCACCAGCGAGTACGAGCCCGCGAACGTCGCCTCCAGACCGAACGGCGACGCCGGCCACACCCAGCACCGCACGCGACCGTTCGCCCCCGAGTCCCGGTCCGACACGCTCAGCAGGGCCACCACCGTCCCCACCGACGCGTCCTCCGGCACCGGCACCGACAGCGACGTCACCCGCACCTCCGGCGCGTTGTCATTCACGTCCAGCACCTCCACCAGCACCTTGCAGTGACCCGACAGCGGGGGCGTACCCTTATCTATCGCTTCTATTTGTATCTCATATGAACGGATGTCTTCATAGTCCAGGGGGCCCGTGAGACGGATCTCGCCCGTCTTCGCATTTAAAAGAAAAACTTTTAATCCCTGTTCAGGAAAAATATTGCTTGCACTAAACATCAATTCACCATTGCTTCCCAAATCTGGATCCGTGGCGTTCACCCGCGCCACAAGCGTCCCTTCCTCCGTGCTCTCCGGCAGCTGCACTTTATACACTGACTGGTTGAACTGGGGCGCGTTGTCGTTTGCATCCAGCACCAAGATCACCAACTCCATGGTGCCCGTCAGAGACGGCCGGCCCCCGTCACTCGCCGTCAGCACCAACCGGTGAACGGGAATCGTCTCGCGGTCTAGAGGTTTGGTGAGTACCAGAAACAGGGATTCTCGGTATTCCTGACTCCTCTGCAAATCCAGAGAGAAGTGCTCGCTGGAGCTGAGTGTGTAGGAGAGCTGCGCGTTCGCTCCGATATCCGCATCCGACGCGCCCTCCAGCGGGAAACGAGACCCCGGCAGAGAGGACTCCGCGATGCTGAGGTTTTTTCGGGCGGCGGGGAAGATCGGGGCATTGTCGTTGATGTCGGTGACCTCCAGCTGCACATGGAAGACGCGCAGCGGCCGCTCCACCAGCACCTCCAGCCGCAGCGCGCACGGCGCGCTCTTGCCGCACAGCTCCTCCCGGTCGAGCCGCGAGCTCACCAGCAGCGCGCCGCTCGCCCCGCTCACCTCCACGCTCGCCCGCCGGCCCTGCGCCACCAGCCGCAGCCGCCGCGCCTCCGCCTCGCCCGCCTCCAGGCCCAGGTCCTGCGCCAGACGGCCCACCACCGTGCCGGCCTTGGCTTCCTCCGGCACCGAGTACCGCACCTGCCCGCCCGACAGCGCCCAGGCCGCCTGCAGCACCAGCACCCGCACCACCGCACAACAACGCTCCCCCATCGCCGCCGCCTGTGCCGCCTGTGCCGCTGTGGCTGCCGGCCCCGGCACGGGCCCCGCACGGCTCCCCGCCGCCGCCCGGACGCACCGGCTCTGCTGCCCGGCCCGCGCCGCCCCCCCGCGCTCACAGCCGGGCTCTCCGCCGCACCGGGGCGGAGCCGCCCAGACGCCGTTCCTGAGCCTGCAGCGACACCGTGCGCTGCTCCGCCGCCTCACACGCTCCGCCACAGCGCCCGCGCCTCCGCTCCGTCATGCCCATCTCCTCTGCCGTCCGTTGCTCCCCTGACACTCCTTCATCTTTTTTCTTTGGGCCTTTTCCATTGTTCTCTTCTTCATCTCTTCTGGTGACTCGCGAGTCGCCTCCGGAGCCTCACTGCTGACAGAACAAGTCGGATTTACCAAGTCTCCGGCGCCACCATCAGCTCCGGTGTGCGTAATATTCTAATCGAGGCAGACGCTGTTGGGAACCAGCTCCGACCGGCAATTAGAGGTAAGGTCGCTGCATACTGCTCGTTTTCTCTGCCGTTTTTTTCTTTCTCTTTTTTTCATCTCCCATTCTTAATTACCTCCTTGTGTCATTCCTCTTCTCTCCGTTTGTCTTTCTCTTCTCTTTTTTTCTTATTTTCTTTTTCTCCTTTCTCTCCTTCCACCCTTTCTGTATACAGTGGTAGTGTCAGTGACATGCCATTTATGGATACTCCCTTTTCCCTTTCTTTTTTCTACTACTGTCTTCGTTCTTTGCCCTTCCTTCCTTCCTTCCTTGTTTCCTTCCTTCCTTGTTTCCTTCCTTATCCTTGTTTCCTTCCTTATCCTTGTTTCCTTCCTTCCCTATCCTTGTTTCCAATTTCCTTCCGTTTCCATCCTCTCTTCATTTTTCCCTTACAAGGAAGCTTTTACTGCGTTTACAACATTCTCGACTTTGAATAGGGACACGTTCTTTGGCAAAAGCTCTCCTTTCTCTTCCCTTCTGCCCTCCATCTCTTCCAAGACGTAAAAATCTTCCTGCTTTCCTCCTGTCCATGCACTTACAACTTCCCCATTTTCCAGGATAAAGGCCAGACACTTCAGCCTCCAGTACTCTCAAGGATGCAGCAATAACACAGCAAGGCAATCACACGCCAAAGAACAGCTCCTGTGTATCAGAACAGGTTCCACCACTCTCTGACACACCAGGTGAAGCCACAGCTACTGAGACATCTGTGCAAGCAAGCCTGAAAGAGTCCAAACAACTCAGGGGAGTTTCCTGTTCAGAAATTCAAAGCTATCACAGCCCAGCACGAAAATGTTCCATAAAAACTTTAAAAAGCATTGGGAAAGCACCACTCCTGAGCTTTCTTCATGTATCTCGATTCTTCCTGACTCGTTTTCTACCTACGAAATGCCAAGTTTATGCCTTCCCTTTAAGGCACGAATGCACTGCCACGACAACACACCCACATCCTCAGTATCTACGAGCATTGCTCCCCACAGAAAACCTCCCAACCATTCGCAGGATGCCCCTGTCACACAGTCAAACAAAATGCACCGAGGTAACACCACGGCATTGGCGCTAAGAACATCCCCGTGACTCCCAACACAGCCACTCCCTGAGGTGGACTGTGGTCCCTCCTCCATTCCCAGCGGCTGCCACCCACCCAGCTGTGCCTGGAAGCTGCAGGGAAAGTACGAAAGCAGACAATGATGCTTTGTTTGTCCCATAGGGTCAACATTGTGATGATTCAAAATAAAGATGGCACAAGTGAAGAGAAGCTGAAGAACACCTATCTCAGACACATCCACTTCAGGTGAGTGACTTACCTGTGGCATGACTGGTTCCTTCTTCAGAAAAGAAACATCCTCAGGGAGGGAAATTGGTTTAAAGGGATATTTGCCCTTAACATTTTATTTAGTATTAGTATTTAGTATTTCTGGGGAAGCTGGACATTAAAAAAATTACTCAAGTTCTGCAAAAACTGAATAGAATACAGTGCCCATTATGTATTTCTATCACAATGGAGGATGGAAGCAGACCTGTAAATTACAGACAATTCTCTCAAAATTAAACTGAGTTCTGGCAGAAAGGGGACTCCCTACACCAGTGGGAAACCACTCAGCATCTGACACCTGACAGCTGCCAAAATCAGCAGTCTGCGTTTCATCCAACATTACCAACACTTTGCCAATATGACAGGGAAAAAAGCAAAACAAATAAAGAAAACACTGCAAAAATTAAAAGGTTGGGCAGGTCTTATTAGAGAGGAGAAAAGAAAAACAAAATGTTCCAATCTACTTTATTGAAATGCAAGTTAAGGCAACATCTTGAATACAAGACCAATCCTTCCCCTCTCTAGCAAGGCTAAGAGCAAAGGCAACCAATGAAATGTTCACAGAAGGCACAGCAGCATGATCCAAATTTCAAAAAGCTTCTCTTTGACCAACAACATTCCACATCAAACCCAAGTAATTAAAGGCACACAGGGCAGATGTCTCCACCAGCAGCAGTACCAGAAAGAACAACACTGCCCTAAGATACGCAGAACCTCTGGGTGTCCTGAGAGGATCCCAGGAGAGCAGCACTGTGTGGTGGGACCCTCCTCGTGATATTCCACTGTAATCATCTGTCTTACACCCTGCGAACTGGGATCTCCACTATTAAGCAGACATTCTCCATTTCCTCCCCAATGATGTATTCAAATCCTCCCCTTCCCTTATGCCTGGCACAAAGAATATGATGTAGAGTGCTGCAAATCCATTCTGTGACTCTTGGACTCTTCCCACATGCCAGGATGCTTTGTGTCTTTTCGGTAATTTCAAATACAAATCGAGTTCTTAAAGGTTTTGTGATTAGAGTCATGAACAGTTCTCATCCCAGTCCCCACAGATCTTCTCTTTCAAGAGACCACACCAAGAGATGAAGCACAAGTGCACTCAAAATGACAACTGGGTGGGAGAATTTCTACCACAGAAAACCAGACCTGGGCTGCTCTGTAGGTGAGGATGTTTGGTGTGTACAATCCAGACACCAGAAGGAGCCGTGTGTGATAACAGCACACACCATCTCTACCCACACCGACTCTGCAAGAGCACAGGAAGGGGAAGAAAAGCTCAACAAGATTACAGCCACCCCCTCAACTGCCATGAAAATCGTGTCTGAAGAGGAGCACAGACCCACCATGGCAAGAGCTGTGGAAGCTGGTATAAACGCCCTACAATACACATGGAAAGCAGTTTGAAGTGCTACCCTCCCACAACAACACTCCCAAAGCAGCAGCAGCAGCAAAAACCTTCAGGAGTCTGAATGTTACCAACTCTTATCCAGCACATTCCACATGTCAGGCCAGTGGCAGCACAAGGGACTGTCTCTGATGGGAGATATTCATAACCTCAAAGGACTCTGTGGCCATTTCAATAGCACATATTCTTTCAAGATCCAGAAGCCCTCCAACTTCACACCCTTGGAACTTGGGAAAGGATCCTGGGCAGAAACACTCTGTGCCCATCCTGGCTCCTGCTTTCCTCTAAGCATCCTCCATTCCCCAGTCCAAAACAGTTATTCTCCAGAAAAGGACATCATTTCCATTCCTCTCCTCTTACAACATGACCCATTCTCTTAAAAATTATTCCAGGTTCCCTCAGACAAGTCCTCCCAGTGCTCAAGGTCACCATTCACATCAGGACATAGCCGGACCCTACTCAGTGTCACTGCCACATTCACCTCTGTGACAAGGCACAATTTGCTTCCCCTACCTCAGCAATCAATTCGACTTCTGCTTACCCTTCCCAGCAATGAGAGCACTGTAAAACCCACACAGGTGGCATCACATACATGGTCTGGCAGACTCTGCAGCTGCACCTTGAGCTCTGGCAGTGTTACAGATCTGACACCAATATTTTCTATACAGGACTGCTCTCATGGCAATGGACACTGATGTCTTGCTGAGAGAGACCAAGCAACGTGGTGATGAACACACCAATACAACGGATATTTACTGTGTAGAAAAAATTGGTAGTAGGATTTTTTTCTCGTTGTTGTTTAGAAGAGGAATTGCAAAGGAATTGTAAAGGTGTTCCAAATGTAAATATTAAAAAAAACATGTCAACAAAAGGTCAGGGTCCATCAAGCCACCTCTCCAGCCAGGAATGCAAGTTAACAACTGCAGCTAACAAAATCTGGGCGTGAAACAAAACATGAAAAGACCACAAAGCCTTCCCAGTTTTAATAATGACGTGGGAACACAAGTCCAGCTGGTCACCTTGCCTCACATCGCTTGTAGAGGACACATGACAGAACATGAGGGCACAGAAGAAACCACATGTGATACCACCACAGTCAGCAAAGGCAATGAGGAGGTACACAGCACTTGGGGGACTGTCACCGTCACAGCCTGTCCTGCACGGCTTCAGCAAGCTCGTGTGGAAAATCTACACAACCAGCAAGCAGGAGCGTTGTCTCCAAAACGGAAACCTCCAGGCATCACAGGACAGCTCCCATGGCAACCAGCAGTGATTTCATTCTAGGCCGGAACAATTCACATCCACACCAGCAAATCTCAGGGGTCTACACAAAGAGGTTACCGCACTACCCTTACCCTGCAAGGACCAGGCAGCAGATACAAAGGTGCAATGAACTCACTTAAGCACCCATCGCCCTCAGGCCGAGAAGGCGGAGCCCGGCTAATAGCAGAGCCAGGTTAGGAAATGCGAGAGAAGGGACAAAGGGAAAGAGACAGAGGCGAGCAAGGCGGTGCCACTGCCCGTGTCCAGGAGAGCGGAGGGCTCCGGCTGCGTGTCCTTGGCCGCGGGGCCGGGCGGCGGCGGAGGGAAGTTGGGGCTGAAAACCATGAGGTCGCTCTTGCCCGCGCCGTCCGCCACGCACAGGCTCCGGCTGTGGCGCTGCGAGTACGACCAGCTGCCCACTTCGCTGGCGCACACGAGCGTCGTGGGCCCGGGCCCCGACAGCACGGCCGCCCGCGGCGCCCAGCGCGACGCCCCGTACAGCACCACGGCCAGCAGGAACAGGCTCGACACCGCGCAGATGGCCACCACCAGCCACACGTTCGTCGCCGCACTCGCCGCACCAGCGCCCATCTCCGCGCCCGCCGCCGAGCGCGACGACGACGACGACGACGATCCCGCGGCCGCGGCCAGCGCCGCCTCGGCGGCCTCCACCAGCGACACGCTGAGCGTGGCCGTGGCCGAGCGCGCCGGCTCGCCGTGGTCGCGCACCACGATCAGCAGCCTCTGGCGAGGGCCGTCCGCCTCCTCCAGCGCCCGCGCCGTGCTCACCTCGCCGCTGTAGAGCCCCACGCGGAACGGGCCCTTGCCCCGCGGCTCCCACAGCTCGTAGCGCAGCCACGCGTTGTAGCCCGAGTCGGCGTCCACGGCGCGGATCTTCGCCACCACCTGCCCCGCCGGCGCCCCCCACGCCGCCCACGCCCACAGCGTGCCCGACACCGACACCGAGCCCGCCGCCGCCGCCGCCGCCTCGGCCGCCACGCCGCCCGCCTCCGGCGCCGAGCCCGCAGGCGGCAGCAGCGCCGGCGCGTTGTCGTTCTCGTCCAGCACGAACAGCTGCACCGTGGCGTTGCCGCACAGCGGCGGCTCGCCCGCGTCCACCGCACGCACCTCGAACTGCAGCACCTGCAGCTCCTCGTAGTCCAAGGGCTGCAGCGCCCACAGACGCCCGCTCTCCGCGTCCACCGACACGTAGCTCGACGCCGGACGCCACCCGCCGCCCACGCCGCCCTCCCACACCGAGTAGCTCACGCGCCCGTTGCCCGCCTCGTCCGGGTCCCGCGCCCACAGCCGCGCCAGCTCCGCGCCCGCCGCGTTGTTCTCCCGCGCCAGCACCGTGTACACGGCCTGCGCGAACGCCGGCGCGTTGTCGTTCACGTCCGACACCGCCACCCGCAGCCCGCGCCTGCCGCG
The DNA here is from genome assembly GCF_965178545.1 of Coloeus monedula. Classification (NCBI taxonomy): domain Eukaryota; kingdom Metazoa; phylum Chordata; class Aves; order Passeriformes; family Corvidae; genus Coloeus; species Coloeus monedula. The sequence goes on along the minus strand of NC_138795.1, from coordinate 16,696,546 downwards.
CAGCGCCGGCGCCCCGCCGTCCTCCGCACGCACCTCCACCTCGTACTCCGACACCCGCTCCCGGTCCAGCGCCTCGCGCAGCACCAGCGAGTACGAGCCCGCGAACGTCGCCTCCAGACCGAACGGCGACGCCGGCCACACCCAGCACCGCACGCGACCGTTCGCCCCCGAGTCCCGGTCCGACACGCTCAGCAGGGCCACCACCGTCCCCACCGACGCGTCCTCCGGCACCGGCACCGACAGCGACGTCACCCACACCTCCGGCGCGTTGTCGTTCACGTCCAGCACCTCCACCAGCACCTTGCAGTGACCCAGAAGCGGCGGTGTCCCCTTATCTTTTGCCTTTACATTTAGGTCGTATAGATTAAATGTCTCAAAGTCTAGCTCGCCCCTCAGTCGGATCTCCCCAGAGTTCGCATCAATGCTGAAAACATCTGAGGCAGAGGGAGGAACAACAGTATCGATTTCATAAATTACTTCTCCATATATTCCCAAGTCCGGATCCGTCGCATTCACACGCGCCACTAGCGTTCGTTGTAATGCGTCCTCGGGCAAAACTACATTATACACTGACTGGTTGAACTGGGGTGCATTGTCATTCACGTCCAGCACCGAGATCACCAACTCCATGGTGCCCGTCAGAGACGGCCGGCCCCCGTCACTCGCCGTCAGCACCAACCGGTGAACGGGAATCGTCTCGCGGTCCAAAGATCTCGTGAGTACCAGAAACAGGGACTTACTGCGAGAGTTACTATTTTCTTCCTCTATTCTGAAGTGCTCGCTGGCGCTGAGTGTATAGGAGAGCTGAGCGTTCGCTCCGATATCCGCATCCGACGCGCCCTCCAGCGGGAAACGAGACCCGGTAGGGGAGTTCTCCGACAAACTGAGGTTTTTTCGGGCGGCGGGGAAGATGGGGGCATTGTCGTTGATGTCGGTGACCTCCAGCTGCACATGGAAGACGCGCAGCGGCCGCTCCACCAGCACCTCCAGCCGCAGCGCGCACGGCGCGCTCTTGCCGCACAGCTCCTCCCGGTCGAGCCGCGAGCTCACCAGCAGCGCGCCGCTCGCCCCGCTCACCTCCACGCTCGCCCGCCGGCCCTGCGCCACCAGCCGCAGCCGCCGCGCCTCCGCCTCGCCCGCCTCCAGGCCCAGGTCCTGCGCCAGACGGCCCACCACCGTGCCGGCCTTGGCTTCCTCCGGCACCGAGTACCGCACCTGCCCGCCCGACAGCGCCCAGGCCGCCTGCAGCACCAGCACCCGCACCACCGCACAACAACGCTCCCCCATCGCCGCCGCCTGTGCCGCCTGTGCCGCTGTGGCTGCCGGCCCCGGCACGGGCCCCGCACGGCTCCCCGCCGCCGCCCGGACGCACCGGCTCTGCTGCCCGGCCCGCGCCGCCCCCCCGCGCTCACAGCCGGGCTCTCCGCCGCACCGGGGCGGAGCCGCCCAGACGCCGTTCCTGAGCCTGCAGCGACACCGTGCGCTGCTCCGCCGCCTCACACGCTCCGCCACAGCGCCCATCTCCTCCGCCCCGCGGTGGGTATGTTTTCAGCCGTTTCTTCCTGCTCCTCTTTTTCCCCCTTATCTCTTCTTGTTTGTTTGCAAATAATCTTTCAGTTCTTTTTCTTTCTTCGCTGGCGTTTTCATTTTTCTTACTTCCTGCATTTTCTTCTTTTTTGCCATATTTAGTTTCCCTCTCGCTTTTTTTCATTGTACTCTTTTCTCTTTCTTCGTTCTCTGTCTTCTTTTGTTTCCTGTCCTGCCGCTTTCCATTCTTTCCACTCTTTTCTCATATCTTCCCACCCTTCTGTATTCTTTAGTCGCACCGGAAAGTCGTCAGTTGCCTCTGGCGCGCTGGTAGAGACCATCAATTTCAGAATCATCAGCGCTAGTTACGCAGTATCATTGCTGAAGTTTGGTGCTGCTCTAACCCAGACTGTTAGGAACCAGCTCCACTCAGCGTCTGCAGGTAAGGTCGGAGCGTGCCGGTCAGCTCTTTTATCGTCTGTTTTATGTTTCCATTCTGTTCCTCATTTCTTACTATCGTTCTGACTTTATTTTTATTTCCATAGGCTCCTTTTTTTCTTTACTATTATTCCCTTCTCCTATTTCTTTTTTTCCCTTCCATTTTCCCTCTTTCCCTTCTCTTCCCTTGTTCTTTCTCTGTGTCTTTTCTTTCCTGCTTATCCCTGTTCTAGGTCTTTTCCCTCCTGCTCTTCTGTTTCCATCTTGTCTCTTGTGATCTTTTTTTTTCCTTCACTAAAATATTTTCCAAATCCTCGCAGTTTGGGAATATCTCTCTTTCTTCTTCTTTGAACTGATTCTTTCCCATACCACTTTGTTCGGCTGGTTTTTGGGGTTTTTGTTAATCTTCTTTCTACATCCTTCTTCCTTTCTCTTCTCCCTTACTCTCCTCCTTTCTTGTCGTTGCCTCCCCTTCTCTTCTACTTCCATACATATATCTTCTGTACATTCTTTCCTTCAACAAAACATTTTTAAAATACCCACGGCAGCCCTGCCATGAACTACAGACATGCCCTTGGGCCAGAGTCTCATTTCTCCTCTCTGCCACCTCCTACCCCTGTAGACAGGAAACAACTTACTTGCCGTCCATGCACCTGCAACTTCCCCTTCCTTCAGGGTGAAGGTCACACTCTTCAGCCTCCAGTCTTCTCAAGGACCCAGCAATAACACAAGGCAGTCAGATGGCAAAGAACATCTCTGCTATATCAAAAGAGACTCACCATCCTCTGCCACACAAGCTGAAGCCGCAGTTATTGGGACATCTGTGCAAACTGCCTTGGAAGAGCCCAAACCCAGGAGAGTTTCTCATTCAGGAACTCAAACCCATCATAGTCCAGCATGACTATCCTCCAAGAATGCTGAAAAAACACTGGGCAAACACAGCTCCCGAGGACTCGCCATGTACCTCGATCCTTCCTGATTCACTTTCCACCTGCATTTTCCAAGTTCTCTTCATTTCTGGCAGACACTTGCTGCCTAGACAGCACACCAAGAACCTTGGTGTCCATGGGCATTAGGCCCCATGGAAAACCACTCAGTCACACTGGAATGATCCACTTGTCACACAGTCAAACAAAAGCCACGAAAGTAACACCACAACATTGTCACTAAGAACAGCCTCTTGACCTCCTACACATCTATTTAGTGAAATGGATTTTGGTCGCTCCTCCGTTCCTGCCTGCTGTCACCCACTCAAGCACTGCCTGGAAGCATCAAAAAAGGTGAGAGCAGGTAACTGTGCTTTATTGGTACAATAGGGTGAACATTCTGCTGATTCAACAAAAAAGATGCCACAACTGAACAGGAACTAAAGTACACTTGTCTCGAGAACATCCACTTTCGCTGTACGACTTACCTCTTCTTAACTGGTTCCTTCTTCAGAAAAGAAATATTTTCAGGGCAGGAAAGTTGGTTTTAAAGGATATTTGCCCATAACATTACCAGTGTTTCTGAGGAAGCTAGACAGAAAAAATCACCTCTGTTCAACAAAAACTGGACAGTGTGCAGTGCCCATTATGCACTTCTCTCACAGGGGAAGAAGGAAGCAGACCTGTAAGCTACAGAAATGCTCTCAAAGTGACACTTAGCTCAGGAGAGCAGAATAGACATCCCCCACGCTGATGGGAAATGGCACAAATATCTGCCACATCGACAATGAGAAACAGGAAATAAACCAAACAACAAACAAACCCAGCAAAACAAAATCATATGCAGTTTGATAGAGAAGAGAATAAAACAAAACCCCTCATTCTGCTGTATTGAAATGCAAGTTTTGGCAACACCTTGCATACCAAGACCAATCTAGCAAGACTAAGAGCAGAGAGATAATGAGGGAAAGATTCAGAGAAGGCACGGCAGCATGATCCAAATTTCAAAAAGCTTCTCTTTGACCAACAACATTCCACATCAAACCCAAGTAATTAAAGGCACGCAGGGCAGATGTCTCCACCAGCAGCAATACCAGAAAGAACAACACTGCCCTAAGATACGCAGAACCAGTGGGTGTCCTGAGAGGATCCCAGGAGAGCAGCACTGTGTGGTGGGACCCTCCTCGTGATATTCCACTGTAATCATCTGTCTTACACCCTGCGAACTGGGATCTCCAGTTAAGCAGACATTCTCCATTTCCTCCCCAATGATGTACTCAAATCCTCCCCTTCTCCCATGCCTGGCACAAAGAATATGATGTAGAGTGCTGCAAATCCATTCTGTGACTCTTGGACTCTTCCCACATGCCAGGATGCTTTGTGTCTTTTCAGTAATTTCAAATACAAATCGAGTTCTTAAAGGTTTTGTGATTAGAGTCATGAACAGTTCTCATCCCAGTCCCCACAGATCTTCTCTTTCAAGAGACCACACCAAGAGATGAAGCACAAGTGCACTCAAAATGACAACTGGGTGGGAGAATTTCTACCACAGAAAACCAGACCTGGGCTGCTCTGTAGATGAGGATGTTTGGTGTGTACAATCCAGACACCAGAAGGAGCCGTGTGTGATAACAGCACACACCATCTCTACCCACCCTGACTCTGCAAGAGCACAGGAAGGGGAAGAAAAGCTCAACAAGATTACAGCCACCCCCTCAACTGCCATGAAAATCGTGTCTGAAGAGGAGCACAGACCCACCATGGCAAGAGCTGTGGAAGCTGGTATAAACGCCCTACAATACACATGGAAAGCAGTTTGAAGTGCTACCCTCCCACAACAACACTCCCAAAGCAGCAGCAGCAGCAAAAACCTTCAGGAGTCTGAATGTTACCAACTCTTATCCAGCACATTCCACATGTCAGGCCAGTGGCAGCACAAGGGACTGTCTCTGATGGGAGATATTCATAACCTCAAAGGACTCTGTGGCCATTTCAATAGCACATATACTCTCAAGATCCAGAAGGCCTCCAACTTCACACCCTTGGAACTTGGGAAAGGATCCTGGGCAGAAACACTCTGTGCCCATCCTGGCTCCTGCTTTCCTCTAAGTATCCTCCATTCCCCAGTCCAAAACAGTTATTCTCCAGAAAAGGACATCATTTCCATTCCTCTCCTCTTACAACATGACCCATTCTCTTAAAAATTATTCCAGGTTCCCTCAGACAAGTCCTCCCAGTGCTCAAGGTCACCATTCACATCAGGACATAGCCGGACCCTACTCAGTGTCACTGCCACATTCACCTCTGTGACAAGGCACAATTTGCTTCCCCTACCTCAGCAATCAATTTGACTTCTGCTTACCCTTCCCAGCAATGAGAGCACTGTAAAACCCACACAGGTGGCATCACATACATGGTCTGGCACACTCTGCAGCTGCACCTTGAGCTCTGGCAGTGTTACAGATCTGACACCAACATTTTCTATACAGGACTGCTCTCATGGCAATGGACACTGATGTCTTGCTGAGAGAGACCAAACAACGTGGTGATGAACACACCAATACAACGGATATCTACTGTGGAGAAAAAATTGGTAGTAGGATTTTTTTCTCGTTGTTGTTTAGAAGAGGAATTGCAAAGGAATTGTAAAGGTGTTCCAAATGTAAATATTGAAAAAAACATGTCAACAAAAGGTCAGGGTCCATCAAGCCACCTCTCCAGCCAGGAATGCAAGTTAACAACTGCAGCTAACAAAATCTGGGCGTGAAACAAAACATGAAAAGACCACAAAGCCTTCCCAGTTTTAATAATGACGTGGAAACACAAGTCCAGCTGGTCACCTTGCCTCACATCGCTTGTAGAGGACACATGACAGAACATGAGGGCACAGAAGAAACCACATGTGATACCACCACAGTCAGCAAAGGCAATGAGGAGGTACACAGCACTTGGGGGACTGTCACCGTCACAGCCTGTCCTGCACAGCTTCAGCAAGCTCGGGTGGAAAATCTACACAACCAGCAAGCAGGAGCGTTGTCTCCAAAACGGAAACCTCCAGGCATCACAGGACAGCCCCCATGGCAACCAGCAGTGATTTCATTCTAGGCCGGAACAATTCACATCCACACCAGCAAATCTCAGGGGTCTACACAAAGAGGTTACCGCACTACCCTTACCCTGCAAGGACCAGGCAGCAGATACAAAGGTGCAATGAACTCACTTAAGCACCCATCGCCCTCAGGCCGAGAAGGCGGAGCCCGGCTAATAGCAGAGCCAGGTTAGGAAATGAGAGAGAAGGGGCAAAGGGAAAGAGACAGAGTAGAGGCGAGCAAGGCGGTGCCACTGACCGTGTCCAGGAGAGCGGAGGGCTCCGGCTGCGTGTCCTTGGCCGCGGGGCCGGGCGGCGGCGGAGGGAAGTTGGGGCTGAAAACCATGAGGTCGCTCTTGCCCGCGCCGTCCGCCACGCACAGGCTCCGGCTGTGGCGCTGCGAGTACGACCAGCTGCCCACTTCGCTGGCGCACACGAGCGTCGTGGGCCCGGGCCCCGACAGCACGGCCGCCCGCGGCGCCCAGCGCGACGCCCCGTACAGCACCACGGCCAGCAGGAACAGGCTCGACACCGCGCAGATGGCCACCACCAGCCACACGTTCGTCGCCGCACTCGCCGCACCAGCGCCCATCTCCGCGCCCGCCGCCGAGCGCGACGACGACGACGACGACGATCCCGCGGCCGCGGCCAGCGCCGCCTCGGCGGCCTCCACCAGCGACACGCTGAGCGTGGCCGTGGCCGAGCGCGCCGGCTCGCCGTGGTCGCGCACCACGATCAGCAGCCTCTGGCGAGGGCCGTCCGCCTCCTCCAGCGCCCGCGCCGTGCTCACCTCGCCGCTGTAGAGCCCCACGCGGAACGGGCCCTTGCCCCGCGGCTCCCACAGCTCGTAGCGCAGCCACGCGTTGTAGCCCGAGTCGGCGTCCACGGCGCGGATCTTCGCCACCACCTGCCCCGCCGGCGCCCCCCACGCCGCCCACGCCCACAGCGTGCCCGACACCGACACCGAGCCCGCCGCCGCCGCCGCCGCCGCCGCCTCGCCCGCCACGCCGCCCGCCTCCGGCGCCGAGCCCGCAGGCGGCAGCAGCGCCGGCGCGTTGTCGTTCTCGTCCAGCACGAACAGCTGCACCGTGGCGTTGCCGCACAGCGGCGGCTCGCCCGCGTCCACCGCACGCACCTCGAACTGCAGCACCTGCAGCTCCTCGTAGTCCAAGGGCTGCAGCGCCCACAGACGCCCGCTCTCCGCGTCCACCGACACGTAGCTCGACGCCGGACGCCACCCGCCGCCCACGCCGCCCTCCCACACCGAGTAGCTCACGCGCCCGTTGCCCGCCTCGTCCGGGTCCCGCGCCCACAGCCGCGCCAGCTCCGCGCCCGCCGCGTTGTTCTCCCGCGCCAGCACCGTGTACACGGCCTGCGCGAACGCCGGCGCGTTGTCGTTCACGTCCGACACCGCCACCCGCAGCCCGCGCCTGCCGCGCAGCGCCGGCGCCCCGCCGTCCTCCGCACGCACCTCCACCTCGTACTCCGACACCCGCTCCCGGTCCAGCGCCTCGCGCAGCACCAGCGAGTACGAGCCCGCGAACGTCGCCTCCAGACCGAACGGCGACGCCGGCCACACCCAGCACCGCACGCGACCGTTCGCCCCCGAGTCCCGGTCCGACACGCTCAGCAGGGCCACCACCGTCCCCACCGACGCGTCCTCCGGCACCGGCACCGACAGCGACGTCACCCACACCTCCGGCGCGTTGTCGTTCACGTCCAGCACCTCCAGCACCACCTTGCAGTGACTCGACAGCGGGGGTGTCCCTTTATCCCTCGCTTCAATACGAAAATCAAATATACTGACTTCCTCGAAGTCCAGGGCTGCTGTGAGGTGAATCTCCCCAGTATTCGGATTGACGGAAATCACATCCCGTCCACTTGGGGGAAGGAAGTTAGTCACAGTATAGGTCACTTCGCTATTACTTCCTTCGTCCCAGTCTGTGGCGTTCACCCGCGTCACCAGCGTCCCCTCTAATGCACTCTCCGGCAGCTGCACTTTATACACGGACTGGTTGAACTGAGGCGCGTTGTCGTTGGCATCCAAAACTGAGATCACCAGCTCCATTGTTCCTGTCAGAGACGGCCGGCCCCCGTCACTCGCCGTCAGCACCAACCGGTGAACGGGAATCGTCTCGCGGTCCAGAGATTTCGTTAAAACGAGTTCAGGTTCAATATTTTGCTCATTGGATTTTTGTAAATCCAGGGAGAAGTGCTCGCTGGGGCTGAGTGTATAGGAGAGCTGAGCGTTCGCTCCGATATCCGCATCCGACGCGCCCTCCAGCGGGAAACGAGACCCCGGCAGAGATGATTCCGCGATGCTGAGGTTTTTCCGGGCGGCGGGGAAGATGGGGGCATTGTCGTTGATGTCGGTGACCTCCAGCTGCACATGGAAGACGCGCAGCGGCCGCTCCACCAGCACCTCCAGCCGCAGCGCGCACGGCGCGCTCTTGCCGCACAGCTCCTCCCGGTCGAGCCGCGAGCTCACCAGCAGCGCGCCGCTCGCCCCGCTCACCTCCACGCTCGCCCGCCGGCCCTGCGCCACCAGCCGCAGCCGCCGCGCCTCCGCCTCGCCCGCCTCCAGGCCCAGGTCCTGCGCCAGACGGCCCACCACCGTGCCGGCCTTGGCTTCCTCCGGCACCGAGTACCGCACCTGCCCGCCCGACAGCGCCCAGGCCGCCTGCAGCACCAGCACCCGCACCACCGCACAACAACGCTCCCCCATCGCCGCCGCCTGTGCCGCCTGTGCCGCTGTGGCTGCCGGCCCCGGCACGGGCCCCGCACGGCTCCCCGCCGCCGCCCGGACGCACCGGCTCTGCTGCCCGGCCCGCGCCGCCCCCCCGCGCTCACAGCCGGGCTCTCCGCCGCACCGGGGCGGAGCCGCCCAGACGCCGTTCCTGAGCCTGCAGCGACACCGTGCGCTGCTCCGCCGCCTCACACGCTCCGCCACAGCGCCCGCGCCTCCGCTCCGTCATGCCCATCTCCTCCGCCGTCTCTTCCAAAAGTGCTCCTTTTTTATTTTATCCTTTGGGCTTTTTTTCACTGCTCTCTTCTGTATCCCTTCTGGTATCTCGCCAGTCGCCTCCGGCGCCGCGCGGTAAACAAAAGAATTCGGATCCACCAACTCTTAATTACGTGGCATCAACGCCGGAGCACTGGATTCTAATCCAGGCGGAGGCTGGTGGGAACCAGCTCTGGTCGGGAGTTAGAGGCATCCTCGGTGAGTAATCCCGTTTTTTAATTTCTTCTCTTCGGCATTTTCCATTCTTAATCACCTCCTTCTGTCATTTCTTCCTAGCATCTTCTTTCTGGTTTTCTTTCTCTTCTTCCTTTCCTTTTTTCCCTCCTTTATCCCCTTCCTCCCTTTTTGTGTAGAGTAGAAGTGTCAGTGACATGCCAGTAAATTCAATTACAGTTTCTCCCTTGCTCTCTATCTACTGCTTTCTTGCTTGCTTCCAATTTTCTTCCATTTCCATCCTCTCTTCATTTTTCCCTTACCAAGAAGGGAGTAATCTTACCATGTCTATGACATTCTCGACTTGGTGTAGGGAGATATTCTTTGGCAAAGGCTCTCCTTCCTCTTTCCTTCTGCCCTCCATCTCTTCCGAGAAGTAAAAATATTCCTGCTTTCCTCCTGTCCATGCACTTACAACTTCCCCATTTTCCAGGATAAAGGCCACACTTTTCAGCCTCCAGTACTCTCAAGGATGCAGCAATAACACAGCAAGGCAATCACACGCCAAAGAACAGCTCTTGTATATCAGAACAGGTTCCACCACTCTCTGACACAAAAGCTGAAGCCACGGCTACTGAGACATCTGTGCAAGCAAGCCTGAAAGAGTCAAAAAACTCAGGAGAGTTTCTCCTTCAGGAACTCAAAGCTATCACAGCCCAGCACGACAGTGCTCCATAAAGACTTTAAAAAGCGTGGGGCAACCACTGGTCCTGAGCACTCTTCATGTATCTCGATGCTTCCTGACTCGTTTTCTACCTGTCAGGTTTATGCCTTCCCTTTAAGGCAGGAATGCACTGCCACGACAACACACCCACATCCTCAGTATCTACGAGCATTGCTCCCCACAGAAAACCTCCCAACCATTCGCAGGATGCCCCTGTCACACAGTCAAACAAAATGCACCGAGGTAACACCACGGCATTGGCGCTAAGAACATCCCCGTGACTCCCAACACAGCCACTCCCTGAGGTGGACTGTGGTCCCTCCTCCATTCCCAGTGGCTGCCACCCACCCAGCTGTGCCTGGAAGCTGCAGGGAAAGTACGAAAGCAGACAATGATGCTTTGTTTGTCCCATAGGGTCAACATTGTGATGATTCAAAATAAAGATGGCACAAGTGAAGAGAAGCTGAAGAACACCTATCTCAGACACATCCACTTCAGGTGAGTCACTTACCTGTGGCATGAGTGGTTCCTTCTTCAGAAAAGAAATATCCTCAGGGACGGAAATTGGTTTAAAGGGATATTTGCCCTTAACATTATCAGTATTTCTGGGGAAGCTGGACATTAAAAAAATAACTCAAGTTCTGCAAAAACCCAACAGGGTGCAGTGCCCATTATGTATTTCTATGAAAATGGCAGATGGAAGCAAACCTGTAAACTACAGACAGTTCTCTCAAACTCTCATCTGAGTTCAGGCAGAAAAGGGACTCCCAACACCAGTGGGAAACCACTCAGCATCTGACACCTGACAGCTGCCAAAATCAGCAGTCTGCGTTTCATCCAACATTACCAACACTTTGCCAATATGACAGGGAAAAAACCAAAACAAATAATGAAAACACTGCAAAAATTAAAGGTTGGGCAGGTCTGATTAGAGAGGAGAAAAGAAAAACAAAATGTTCCAATCCACTTTATTGAAATGCAAGTTAAGGCAACATCTTGAATACAAGACCAATCCTTCCACTCTCTAGCAAGGCTAAGAGCAAAGGCAACCAATGAAACGTTCACAGAAGGCACGGCAGCATGATCCAAATTTCAAAAAGCTTCTCTTTGACCAACAACATTCCACATCAAACCCAAGTAATTAAAGGCACACAGGGCAGATGTCTCCACCAGCAGCAATACCAGAAAGAACTGCCCTAAGATATGCAGAACCTCTGGGTGTCCTGAGAGGATCCCAGGAGAGCAGCACTGTGTGGTGGGACCCTCCTCGTGATATTCCACTGCAATCATCTGTCTTACACCCTGCAAACTGGGATCTCCACTATTAAGCAGACATTCTCCATTTCGTCCGCAATGATGTATTCAAATCCTCCCCTTCTCCCATGCCTGGCACAAAGAATATGATGTAGAGTGCTGTAAATCCATTCTGTGACTCTTGGACTCTTCCCACATGCCAGGATGCTTTGTGTCTTTTCGGTAATTTCAAATACAAATCGAGTTCTTAAAGGTTTTGTGATTAGAGTCATGAACAGTTCTCATCCCAGTCCCCACAGATCTCCTCCTTCAAGAGCTCACACCAAAAGATGAAGCACAAGTGCACTCAAAATGACAACTGGGTGGGAGAATTTCTACCACAGAAAACCAGACCTGGGCTGCTCTGTAGATGAGGATGTTTGGTGTGTACAATCCAGACACCAGAAGGAGCCGTGTGTGATAACAGCACACACCATCTCTACCCACACCGACTCTGCAAGAGCACAGGAAGGGGAAGAAAAGCTCAACAAGATTACAGCCACCCCCTCAACTGCCATGAAAATCGTGTCTGAAGAGGAGCACAGACCCACCATGGCAAGAGCTGTGGAAGCTGGTATAAACGCCCTACAATACACATGGAAAGCAGTTTGAAGTGCTACCCTCCCACAACAACACTCCCAAAGCAGCAGCAGCAGCAAAAACCTTCAGGAGTCTGAATGTTACCAACTCTTATCCAGCACATTCCACATGTCAGGCCAGTGGCAGCACAAGGGACTGTCTCTGATGGGAGATATTCATAACCTCAAAGGACTCTGTGGCCATTTCAACAGCACATATCATCTCAAGATCCAGAAGGCCTCCAACTTCACACCCTTGGAACTTGGGAAAGGATCCTGGGCAGAAACACTCTGTGCCCATCCTGGCTCCTGCTTTCCTCTAAGTATCCTCCATTCCCCAGTCCAAAACAGTTATTCTCCAGAAAAGGACATCATTTCCATTCCTCTCCTCTTACAACATGACCCATTCTCTTAAAAATTATTCCAGGTTCCCTCAGACAAGTCCTCCCAGTGCTCAAGGTCACCATTCACATCAGGACATAGCCGGACCCTACTCAGTGTCACTGCCACATTCACCTCTGTGACAAGGCATAATTTGCTTCCCCTGCCTCAGCAATCAATTTGACTTCTGCTTACCCTTCCCAGCAATGAGAGCACTGTAAAACCCACACAGGTGGCATCACATACATGGTCTGGCAGACTCTGCAGCTGCACCTTGAGCTCTGGCAGTGTTACAGATCTGACACCAATATTTTCTATACAGGACTGCTCTCATGGCAATGGACACTGATGTCTTGCTGAGAGAGACCAAGCAACGTGGTGATGAGCACACCAATACAACGGATATTTACTGTGTAGAAAAAATTGGTAGCAGGATTTTTTTCTCGTTGTTGTTTAGAAGAGGAATTGCAAGGAAATTGTAAAGGTGTTCCAAATGTAAATATTGAAAAAAAACATGTCAACAAAAGGTCAGGGTCCATCAAGCCACCTCTCCAGCCAGGAATGCAAGTTAACAACTGCAGCTAACAAAATCTGGGCGTGAAACAAAACATGAAAAGACCACAAAGCCTTCCCAGTTTTAATAATGACGTGGGAACACAAGTCCAGCTGGTCACCTTGCCTCACATCGCTTGTAGAGGACACATGACAGAACATGAGGGCACAGAAGAAACCACATGTGATACCACCACAGTCAGCAAAGGCAATGAGGAGGTACACAGCACTTGGGGGACTGTCACCGTCACAGCCTGTCCTGCACAGCTTCAGCAAGCTCGTGTGGAAAATCTACACAACCAGCAAGCAGGAGCGTTGTCTCCAAAACGGAAACCTCCAGGCATCACAGGACAGCCCCCATGGCAACCAGCAGTGATTTCATTCTAGGCCGGAACAATTCACATCCACACCAGCAAATCTCAGGGGTCTACACAAAGAGGTTACCGCACTACCCTTACCCTGCAAGGACCAGGCAGCAGATACAAAGGTGCAATTAACACCCAATATAATTAACTTAAGCACCCATCGCCCTCAGGCCGAGAAGGCAGAGCCCGGCTAATACCAGAGCCAGGTTAGGAAATGAGAGAGAAGGGGCAAAGGGAAAGAGAAAGAGGCGAGCAAGGCGGTGCCACTGACCGTGTCCAGGAGAGCGGAGGGCTCCGGCTGCGCGTCCTTGGCCGCGGGGCCGGGCGGCGGCGGAGGGAAGTTGGGGCTGAAAACCATGAGGTCGCTCTTGCCCGCGCCGTCCGCCACGCACAGGCTCCGGCTGTGGCGCTGCGAGTACGACCAGCTGCCCACTTCGCTGGCGCACACGAGCGTCGTGGGCCCGGGCCCCGACAGCACGGCCGCCCGCGGCGCCCAGCGCGACGCCCCGTACAGCACCACGGCCAGCAGGAACAGGCTCGACACCGCGCAGATGGCCACCACCAGCCACACGTTCGTCGCCGCACTCGCCGCACCAGCGCCCATCTCCGCGCCCGCCGCCGAGCGCGACGACGACGACGACGATCCCGCGGCCGCGGCCAGCGCCGCCTCGGCGGCCTCCACCAGCGACACGCTGAGCGTGGCCGTGGCCGAGCGCGCCGGCTCGCCGTGGTCGCGCACCACGATCAGCAGCCTCTGGCGAGGGCCGTCCGCCTCCTCCAGCGCCCGCGCCGTGCTCACCTCGCCGCTGTAGAGCCCCACGCGGAACGGGCCCTTGCCCCGCGGCTCCCACAGCTCGTAGCGCAGCCACGCGTTGTAGCCCGAGTCGGCGTCCACGGCGCGGATCTTCGCCACCACCTGCCCCGCCGGCGCCCCCCACGCCGCCCACGCCCACAGCGTGCCCGACACCGACACCGAGCCCGCCGCCGCCGCCGCCGCCTCGCCCGCCACGCCGCCCGCCTCCGGCGCCGAGCCCGCAGGCGGCAGCAGCGCCGGCGCGTTGTCGTTCTCGTCCAGCACGAACAGCTGCACCGTGGCGTTGCCGCACAGCGGCGGCTCGCCCGCGTCCACCGCACGCACCTCGAACTGCAGCACCTGCAGCTCCTCGTAGTCCAAGGGCTGCAGCGCCCACAGACGCCCGCTCTCCGCGTCCACCGACACGTAGCTCGACGCCGGACGCCACCCGCCGCCCACGCCGCCCTCCCACACCGAGTAGCTCACGCGCCCGTTGCCCGCCTCGTCCGGGTCCCGCGCCCACAGCCGCGCCAGCTCCGCGCCCGCCGCGTTGTTCTCCCGCGCCAGCACCGTGTACACGGCCTGCGCGAACGCCGGCGCGTTGTCGTTCACGTCCGACACCGCCACCCGCAGCCCGCGCCTGCCGCGCAGCGCCGGCGCCCCGCCGTCCTCCGCACGCACCTCCACCTCGTACTCCGACACCCGCTCCCGGTCCAGCGCCTCGCGCAGCACCAGCGAGTACGAGCCCGCGAACGTCGCCTCCAGACCGAACGGCGACGCCGGCCACACCCAGCACCGCACGCGACCGTTCGCCCCCGAGTCCCGGTCCGACACGCTCAGCAGGGCCACCACCGTCCCCACCGACGCGTCCTCCGGCACCGGCACCGACAGCGACGTCACCCACACCTCCGGCGCGTTGTCGTTCACGTCCAGCACCTCCAGCACCACCTTGCAGTGACCCGGCAGTGGAGGCGTCCCCTTATCTGTCACCTTAATGTGTAGGTCGTATAAAGTAACTGTCTCGAAGTCCAGGGGGCCCATCAGTCTGATCTCCCCAGTATTTGCATCGATGCTGAATAAATCTGTGGCCGACGGTGGAACAACAGAATCAATTTCATAAATCATTTCCCCATATATTCCCAAGTCCGGGTCTGTGGCGTTCACACGGGCTACAAGCGTCATCTCTAATGCATCCTCGGGCAAATGTACGTTATACACTGACTGGTTGAACTGGGGTGCGTTGTCGTTCACGTCCAGCACCAAGATCATCAGCTCCATGGTGCCCGTCAGAGACGGCCGGCCCCCGTCACTTGCCATCAGCACCAACCGGTGAACGGGAATCGTCTCGCGGTCCAAAGGTTTCGTGAGTACCAGAAACAAGGATTTACTGCGAGAGTTACTGTTTTCTTCCTCTATTCTAAAATACTCGCTTGGGCTGAGTGTATAGGAGAGCTGCGCGTTCGCTCCGATATCCGCATCCGACGCGCCCTCCAGTGGGAAACGAGACCCCGGCAGAGTGGTGAATTCCGCGATGCTGAGGTTTCTGCGGGCGGCGGGGAAGATGGGGGCATTGTCGTTGATGTCGGTGACCTCCAGCTGCACATGGAAGACGCGCAGCGGCCGCTCCACCAGCACCTCCAGCCGCAGCGCGCACGGCGCGCTCTTGCCGCACAGCTCCTCCCGGTCGAGCCGCGAGCTCACCAGCAGCGCGCCGCTCGCCCCGCTCACCTCCACGCTCGCCCGCCGGCCCTGCGCCACCAGCCGCAGCCGCCGCGCCTCCGCCTCGCCCGCCTCCAGGCCCAGGTCCTGCGCCAGACGGCCCACCACCGTGCCGGCCTTGGCTTCCTCCGGCACCGAGTACCGCACCTGCCCGCCCGACAGCGCCCAGGCCGCCTGCAGCACCAGCACCCGCACCACCGCACAACAACGCTCCCCCATCGCCGCCGCCTGTGCCGCCTGTGCCGCTGTGGCTGCCGGCCCCGGCACGGGCCCCGCACGGCTCCCCGCCGCCGCCCGGACGCACCGGCTCTGCTGCCCGGCCCGCGCCGCCCCCCCGCGCTCACAGCCGGGCTCTCCGCCGCACCGGGGCGGAGCCGCCCAGACGCCGTTCCTGAGCCTGCAGCGACACCGTGCGCTGCTCCGCCGCCTCACACGCTCCGCCACAGCGCCCATCTCCTCCGCCCCGCGGTGGGTATGTTTTCAGCCGTTTCTTCCTGCTCCTCTTTTTCCCCCTTATCTCTTCTTGTTTGTTTGCAAATAATCTTTCAGTTCTTTTTCTTTCTTCGCTGGCGTTTTCATTTTTCTTGCTTCCTGCATTTTCTTCTTTTTTGCCATATTTAGTTTCCCTCTCGCTTTTTTTCATTGTACTCTTTTCTCTTTCTTCGTTCTCTGTCTTCTTTTGTTTCCTGTCCTGCCGCTTTCCATTCTTTCCACTCTTTTCTCATATCTTCCCACCCTTCTGTATTCTTTAGTCGCACCGGAAAGTCGTCAGTTGCCTCTGGCGCGCTGGTAGAGACCATCAATTTCAGAATCATCAGCGCTAGTTACGCAGTATCATTGCTGAAGTTTGGTGCTGCTCTAACCCAGACTGTTAGGAACCAGCTCCACTCAGCGTCTGCAGGTAAGGTCGGAGCGTGCCGGTCAGCTCTTTTATCGTCTGTTTTATGTTTCCATTCTGTTCCTCATTTCTTACTATCGTTCTGACTTTATTTTTATTTCCATAGGCTCCTTTTTTTCTTTACTATTATTCCCTTCTCCTATTTCTTTTTTTCCCTTCCATTTTCCCTCTTTCCCTTCTCTTCCCTTGTTCTTTCTCTGTGTCTTTTCTTTCCTGCTTATCCCTGTTCTAGGTCTTTTCCCTCCTGCTCTTCTGTTTCCATCTTGTCTCTTGTGATCTTTTTTTTCCTTCACTAAAATATTTTCCAAATCCTCGCAGTTTGGGAATATCTCTCTTTCTTCTTCTTTGAACTGATTCTTTCCCATACCACTTTGTTCGGCTGGTTTTTGGGGTTTTTGTTAATCTTCTTTCTACATCCTTCTTCCTTTCTCTTCTCCCTTACTCTCCTCCTTTCTTGTCGTTGCCTCCCCTTCTCTTCTACTTCCATACATAAATCTGTACATTCTTTCCTTCAACAAAATATTTTAAAAATACCCACGGCAGCCCTGCCATGAACTACAGACATGCCCTTGGGCCAGAGTCTCATTTCTCCTCTCTGCCACCTCCTACCCCTGTAGACAGGAAACAACTTACTTGCCGTCCATGCACCTGCAACTTCCCCTTCCTTCAGGGTGAAGGTCACACTCTTCAGCCTCCAGTCTTCTCAAGGACCCAGCAATAACACAAGGCAGTCAGATGGCAAAGAACATCTCTGCTATATCAAAAGAGACTCACCATCCTCTGCCACACAAGCTGAAGCCGCAGTTATTGGGACATCTGTGCAAACTGCCTTGGAAGAGCCCAAACCCAGGAGAGTTTCTCATTCAGGAACTCAAACCCATCATAGTCCAGCATGACTATCCTCCAAGAATGCTGAAAAAACACTGGGCAAACACAGCTCCCGAGGACTCGCCATGTACCTCGATCCTTCCTGATTCACTTTCCACCTGCATTTTCCAAGTTCTCTTCATTTCTGGCAGACACTTGCTGCCTAGACAGCACACCAAGAACCTTGGTGTCCATGGGCATTAGGCCCCATGGAAAACCACTCAGTCACACTGGAATGATCCACTTGTCACACAGTCAAACAAAAGCCACGAAAGTAACACCACAACATTGTCACTAAGAACAGCCTCTTGACCTCCTACACATCTATTTAGTGAAATGGATTTTGGTCGCTCCTCCGTTCCTGCCTGCTGTCACCCACTCAAGCACTGCCTGGAAGCATCAAAAAAGGTGAGAGCAGGTAACTGTGCTTTATTGGTACAATAGGGTGAACATTCTGCTGATTCAACAAAAAAGATGCCACAACTGAACAGGAACTAAAGTACACTTGTCTCGAGAACATCCACTTTCGCTGTACGACTTACCTCTTCTTAACTGGTTCCTTCTTCAGAAAAGAAATATTTTCAGGGCAGGAAAGTTGGTTTTAAAGGATATTTGCCCATAACATTACCAGTGTTTCTGAGGAAGCTAGACAGAAAAAATCACCTCTGTTCAACAAAAACTGGACAGTGTGCAGTGCCCATTATGCACTTCTCTCACAGGGGAAGAAGGAAGCAGACCTGTAAGCTACAGAAATGCTCTCAAAGTGACACTTAGCTCAGGAGAGCAGAATAGACATCCCCCACGCTGATGGGAAATGGCACAAATATCTGCCACATCGACAATGAGAAACAGGAAATAAACCAAACAACAAACAAACCCAGCAAAACAAAATCATATGCAGTTTGATAGAGAAGAGAATAAAACAAAACCCCTCATTCTGCTGTATTGAAATGCAAGTTTTGGCAACACTTTGCATACCAAGACCAATCTAGCAAGACTAAGAGCAGAGAGATAATGAGGGAAAGATTCAGAGAAGGCACAGCAGCATGATCCAAATTTCAAAAAGCTTCTCTTTGACCAACAACATTCCACATCAAACCCAAGTAATTAAAGGCACACAGGGCAGATGTCTCCACCAGCAGCAATACCAGAAAGAACAACACTGCCCTAAGATACGCAGAACCTCTGGGTGTCCTGAGAGGATCCCAGGAGAGCAGCACTGTGTGGTGGGACCCTCCTCGCGATATTCCACTGTAATCATCTGTCTTACACCCTGCAAACTGGGATCTCCAGTTAAGCAGACATTCTCCATTTCCTCCCCAATGATGTACTCAAATTCTCCCCTTCCCTCATGCCTGGCACAAAGAATATGATGTAGAGTGCTGCAAATCCATTCTGTGACTCTTGGACTCTTCCCACATGCCAGGATGCTTTGTGTCTTTTCAGTAATTTCAAATACAAATCGAGTTCTTAAAGGTTTTGTGATTAGAGTCATGAACAGTTCTCATCCCAGTCCCCACAGATCTTCTCTTTCAAGAGACCACACCAAGAGATGAAGCACAAGTGCACTCAAAATGACAACTGGGTGGGAGAATTTCTACCACAGAAAACCAGACCTGGGCTGCTCTGTAGGTGAGGATGTTTGGTGTGTACAATCCAGACACCAGAAGGAGCCGTGTGTGATAACAGCACACACCATCTCTACCCACACCGACTCTGCAAGAGCACAGGAAGGGGAAGAAAAGCTCAACAAGATTACAGCCACCCCCTCAACTGCCATGAAAATCGTGTCTGAAGAGGAGCACAGACCCACCATGGCAAGAGCTGTGGAAGCTGGTATAAACGCCCTACAATACACATGGAAAGCAGTTTGAAGTGCTACCCTCCCACAACAACACTCCCAAAGCAGCAGCAGCAGCAGCAAAAACCTTCAGGAGTCTGAATGTTACCAACTCTTATCCAGCACATTCCACATGTCAGGCCAGTGGCAGCACAAGGGACTGTCTCTGATGGGAGATATTCATAACCTCAAAGGACTCTGTGGCCATTTCAACAGCACATATCATCTCAAGATCCAGAAGGCCTCCAACTTCACACCCTTGGAACTTGGGAAAGGATCCTGGGCAGAAACACTCTGTGCCCATCCTGGCTCCTGCTTTCCTCTAAGTATCCTCCATTCCCCAGTCCAAAACAGTTATTCTCCAGAAAAGGACATCATTTCCATTCCTCTCCTCTTACAACATGACCCATTCTCTTAAAAATTATTCCAGGTTCCCTCAGACAAGTCCTCCCAGTGCTCAAGGTCACCATTCACATCAGGACATAGCCGGACCCTACTCAGTGTCACTGCCACATTCACCTCTGTGACAAGGCACAATTTGCTTCCCCTACCTCAGCAATCAATTTGACTTCTGCTTACCCTTCCCAGCAATGAGAGCACTGTAAAACCCACACAGGTGGCATCACATACATGGTCTGGCAGACTCTGCAGCTGCACCTTGAGCTCTGGCAGTGTTACAGATCTGACACCAATATTTTCTATACAGGACTGCTCTCATGGCAATGGACACTGATGTCTTGCTGAGAGAGACCAAACAACGTGGTGATGAGCACACCAATACAACGGATATCTACTGTGGAGAAAAAATTGGTAGTAGGATTTTTTTGTCGTTGTTGTTTAGAAGAGGAATTGCAAAGGAATTGTAAAGGTGTTCCAAATGTAAATATTGAAAAAACATGTCAACAAAACGTCAGGGTCCATCAAGCCACCTCTCCAGCCAGGAATGCAAGTTAACAACTGCAGCTAACAAAATCTGGGCGCGAAACAAAACATGAAAAGACCACAAAGCCTTCCCAGTTTTAATAATGACGTGGGAACACAAGTCCAGCTGGTCACCTTGCCTCACATCGCTTGTAGAGGACACATGGCAGAACATGAGGGCACAGAAGAAACCACATGTGATACCACCACAGTCAGCAAAGGCAATGAGGAGGTACACAGCACTTGGGGGACTGTCACCGTCACAGCCTGTCCTGCACGGCTTCAGCAAGCTCGTGTGGAAAATCTACACAACCAGCAAGCAGGAGCGTTGTCTCCAAAACGGAAACCTCCAGGCATCACAGGACAGCCCCCATGGCAACCAGCAGTGATTTCATTCTAGGCCGGAACAATTCACATCCACACCAGCAAATCTCAGGGGTCTACACAAAGAGGTTACCGCA
The DNA here is from genome assembly GCF_965178545.1 of Coloeus monedula. Taxonomy (NCBI): domain Eukaryota; kingdom Metazoa; phylum Chordata; class Aves; order Passeriformes; family Corvidae; genus Coloeus; species Coloeus monedula. The sequence goes on along the minus strand of NC_138795.1, from coordinate 16,676,000 downwards.
CTACCCTTACCCTGCAAGGACCAGGCAGCAGACACAAAGGTGCATTGAACTCACTTAAGCACCCATCGCCCTCAGGCCGAGAAGGCGGAGCCCGGCCAATAGCAGAGCCAGGTTAGGAAATGAGAGAGAAGGGGCAAAGGGAAAGAGACAGAGTAGAGGCGAGCAAGGCGGTGCCACTGACCGTGTCCAGGAGAGCGGAGGGCTCCGGCTGCGTGTCCTTGGCCGCGGGGCCGGGCGGCGGCGGAGGGAAGTTGGGGCTGAAAACCATGAGGTCGCTCTTGCCCGCGCCGTCCGCCACGCACAGGCTCCGGCTGTGGCGCTGCGAGTACGACCAGCTGCCCACTTCGCTGGCGCACACGAGCGTCGTGGGCCCGGGCCCCGACAGCACGGCCGCCCGCGGCGCCCAGCGCGACGCCCCGTACAGCACCACGGCCAGCAGGAACAGGCTCGACACCGCGCAGATGGCCACCACCAGCCACACGTTCGTCGCCGCACTCGCCGCACCAGCGCCCATCTCCGCGCCCGCCGCCGAGCGCGACGACGACGACGACGATCCCGCGGCCGCGGCCAGCGCCGCCTCGGCGGCCTCCACCAGCGACACGCTGAGCGTGGCCGTGGCCGAGCGCGCCGGCTCGCCGTGGTCGCGCACCACGATCAGCAGCCTCTGGCGAGGGCCGTCCGCCTCCTCCAGCGCCCGCGCCGTGCTCACCTCGCCGCTGTAGAGCCCCACGCGGAACGGGCCCTTGCCCCGCGGCTCCCACAGCTCGTAGCGCAGCCACGCGTTGTAGCCCGAGTCGGCGTCCACGGCGCGGATCTTCGCCACCACCTGCCCCGCCGGCGTCCCCCACGCCGCCCACGCCCACAGCGTGCCCGACACCGACACCGAGCCCGCCGCCGCCGCCTCGGCCGCCACGCCGCCCGCCTCCGGCGCCGAGCCCGCAGGCGGCAGCAGCGCCGGCGCGTTGTCGTTCTCGTCCAGCACGAACAGCTGCACCGTGGCGTTGCCGCACAGCGGCGGCTCGCCCGCGTCCACCGCACGCACCTCGAACTGCAGCACCTGCAGCTCCTCGTAGTCCAAGGGCTGCAGCGCCCACAGACGCCCGCTCTCCGCGTCCACCGACACGTAGCTCGACGCCGGACGCCACCCGCCGCCCACGCCGCCCTCCCACACCGAGTAGCTCACGCGCCCGTTGCCCGCCTCGTCCGGGTCCCGCGCCCACAGCCGCGCCAGCTCCGCGCCCGCCGCGTTGTTCTCCCGCGCCAGCACCGTGTACACGGCCTGCGCGAACGCCGGCGCGTTGTCGTTCACGTCCGACACCGCCACCCGCAGCCCGCGCCTGCCGCGCAGCGCCGGCGCCCCGCCGTCCTCCGCACGCACCTCCACCTCGTACTCCGACACCCGCTCCCGGTCCAGCGCCTCGCGCAGCACCAGCGAGTACGAGCCCGCGAACGTCGCCTCCAGACCGAACGGCGACGCCGGCCACACCCAGCACCGCACGCGACCGTTCGCCCCCGAGTCCCGGTCCGACACGCTCAGCAGGGCCACCACCGTCCCCACCGACGCGTCCTCCGGCACCGGCACCGACAGCGACGTCACCCACACCTCCGGCGCGTTGTCGTTCACGTCCAGCACCTCCAGCACCACCTTGCAGTGACCCGGCAGTGGAGGCGTCCCCTTATCTGTCACCTTAATGTGTAGGTCGTATAAAGTAACTGTCTCGAAGTCCAGGGGGCCCATCAGTCTGATCTCCCCAGTATTTGCATCGATGCTGAATAAATCTGTGGCCGACGGTGGAACAACAGAATCAATTTCATAAATCATTTCCCCATATATTCCCAAGTCCGGGTCTGTGGCGTTCACACGGGCTACAAGCGTCATCTCTAATGCATCCTCGGGCAAATGTACGTTATACACTGACTGGTTGAACTGGGGTGCGTTGTCGTTCACGTCCAGCACCAAGATCATCAGCTCCATGGTGCCCGTCAGAGACGGCCGGCCCCCGTCACTTGCCATCAGCACCAACCGGTGAACGGGAATCGTCTCGCGGTCCAAAGGTTTCGTGAGTACCAGAAACAAGGATTTACTGCGAGAGTTACTGTTTTCTTCCTCTATTCTAAAATACTCGCTTGGGCTGAGTGTATAGGAGAGCTGCGCGTTCGCTCCGATATCCGCATCCGACGCGCCCTCCAGTGGGAAACGAGACCCCGGCAGAGTGGTGAATTCCGCGATGCTGAGGTTTCTGCGGGCGGCGGGGAAGATGGGGGCATTGTCGTTGATGTCGGTGACCTCCAGCTGCACATGGAAGACGCGCAGCGGCCGCTCCACCAGCACCTCCAGCCGCAGCGCGCACGGCGCGCTCTTGCCGCACAGCTCCTCCCGGTCGAGCCGCGAGCTCACCAGCAGCGCGCCGCTCGCCCCGCTCACCTCCACGCTCGCCCGCCGGCCCTGCGCCACCAGCCGCAGCCGCCGCGCCTCCGCCTCGCCCGCCTCCAGGCCCAGGTCCTGCGCCAGACGGCCCACCACCGTGCCGGCCTTGGCTTCCTCCGGCACCGAGTACCGCACCTGCCCGCCCGACAGCGCCCAGGCCGCCTGCAGCACCAGCACCCGCACCACCGCACAACAACGCTCCCCCATCGCCGCCGCCTGTGCCGCCTGTGCCGCTGTGGCTGCCGGCCCCGGCACGGGCCCCGCACGGCTCCCCGCCGCCGCCCGGACGCACCGGCTCTGCTGCCCGGCCCGCGCCGCCCCCCCGCGCTCACAGCCGGGCTCTCCGCCGCACCGGGGCGGAGCCGCCCAGACGCCGTTCCTGAGCCTGCAGCGACACCGTGCGCTGCTCCGCCGCCTCACACGCTCCGCCACAGCGCCCATCTCCTCCGCCCCGCGGTGGGTATGTTTTCAGCCGTTTCTTCCTGCTCCTCTTTTTCCCCCTTATCTCTTCTTGTTTGTTTGCAAATAATCTTTCAGTTCTTTTTCTTTCTTCGCTGGCGTTTTCATTTTTCTTGCTTCCTGCATTTTCTTCTTTTTTGCCATATTTAGTTTCCCTCTCGCTTTTTTTCATTGTACTCTTTTCTCTTTCTTCGTTCTCTGTCTTCTTTTGTTTCCTGTCCTGCCGCTTTCCATTCTTTCCACTCTTTTCTCATATCTTCCCACCCTTCTGTATTCTTTAGTCGCACCGGAAAGTCGTCAGTTGCCTCTGGCGCGCTGGTAGAGACCATCAATTTCAGAATCATCAGCGCTAGTTACGCAGTATCATTGCTGAAGTTTGGTGCTGCTCTAACCCAGACTGTTAGGAACCAGCTCCACTCAGCGTCTGCAGGTAAGGTCGGAGCGTGCCGGTCAGCTCTTTTATCGTCTGTTTTATGTTTCCATTCTGTTCCTCATTTCTTACTATCGTTCTGACTTTATTTTTATTTCCATAGGCTCCTTTTTTTCTTTACTATTATTCCCTTCTCCTATTTCTTTTTTTCCCTTCCATTTTCCCTCTTTCCCTTCTCTTCCCTTGTTCTTTCTCTGTGTCTTTTCTTTCCTGCTTATCCCTGTTCTAGGTCTTTTCCCTCCTGCTCTTCTGTTTCCATCTTGTCTCTTGTGATCTTTTTTTTCCTTCACTAAAATATTTTCCAAATCCTCGCAGTTTGGGAATATCTCTCTTTCTTCTTCTTTGAACTGATTCTTTCCCATACCACTTTGTTCGGCTGGTTTTTGGGGTTTTTGTTAATCTTCTTTCTACATCCTTCTTCCTTTCTCTTCTCCCTTACTCTCCTCCTTTCTTGTCGTTGCCTCCCCTTCTCTTCTACTTCCATACATAAATCTGTACATTCTTTCCTTCAACAAAATATTTTAAAAATACCCACGGCAGCCCTGCCATGAACTACAGACATGCCCTTGGGCCAGAGTCTCATTTCTCCTCTCTGCCACCTCCTACCCCTGTAGACAGGAAACAACTTACTTGCCGTCCATGCACCTGCAACTTCCCCTTCCTTCAGGGTGAAGGTCACACTCTTCAGCCTCCAGTCTTCTCAAGGACCCAGCAATAACACAAGGCAGTCAGATGGCAAAGAACATCTCTGCTATATCAAAAGAGACTCACCATCCTCTGCCACACAAGCTGAAGCCGCAGTTATTGGGACATCTGTGCAAACTGCCTTGGAAGAGCCCAAACCCAGGAGAGTTTCTCATTCAGGAACTCAAACCCATCATAGTCCAGCATGACTATCCTCCAAGAATGCTGAAAAAACACTGGGCAAACACAGCTCCCGAGGACTCGCCATGTACCTCGATCCTTCCTGATTCACTTTCCACCTGCATTTTCCAAGTTCTCTTCATTTCTGGCAGACACTTGCTGCCTAGACAGCACACCAAGAACCTTGGTGTCCATGGGCATTAGGCCCCATGGAAAACCACTCAGTCACACTGGAATGATCCACTTGTCACACAGTCAAACAAAAGCCACGAAAGTAACACCACAACATTGTCACTAAGAACAGCCTCTTGACCTCCTACACATCTATTTAGTGAAATGGATTTTGGTCGCTCCTCCGTTCCTGCCTGCTGTCACCCACTCAAGCACTGCCTGGAAGCATCAAAAAAGGTGAGAGCAGGTAACTGTGCTTTATTGGTACAATAGGGTGAACATTCTGCTGATTCAACAAAAAAGATGCCACAACTGAACAGGAACTAAAGTACACTTGTCTCGAGAACATCCACTTTCGCTGTACGACTTACCTCTTCTTAACTGGTTCCTTCTTCAGAAAAGAAATATTTTCAGGGCAGGAAAGTTGGTTTTAAAGGATATTTGCCCATAACATTACCAGTGTTTCTGAGGAAGCTAGACAGAAAAAATCACCTCTGTTCAACAAAAACTGGACAGTGTGCAGTGCCCATTATGCACTTCTCTCACAGGGGAAGAAGGAAGCAGACCTGTAAGCTACAGAAATGCTCTCAAAGTGACACTTAGCTCAGGAGAGCAGAATAGACATCCCCCACGCTGATGGGAAATGGCACAAATATCTGCCACATCGACAATGAGAAACAGGAAATAAACCAAACAACAAACAAACCCAGCAAAACAAAATCATATGCAGTTTGATAGAGAAGAGAATAAAACAAAACCCCTCATTCTGCTGTATTGAAATGCAAGTTTTGGCAACACTTTGCATACCAAGACCAATCTAGCAAGACTAAGAGCAGAGAGATAATGAGGGAAAGATTCAGAGAAGGCACAGCAGCATGATCCAAATTTCAAAAAGCTTCTCTTTGACCAACAACATTCCACATCAAACCCAAGTAATTAAAGGCACACAGGGCAGATGTCTCCACCAGCAGCAATACCAGAAAGAACAACACTGCCCTAAGATACGCAGAACCTCTGGGTGTCCTGAGAGGATCCCAGGAGAGCAGCACTGTGTGGTGGGACCCTCCTCGCGATATTCCACTGTAATCATCTGTCTTACACCCTGCAAACTGGGATCTCCAGTTAAGCAGACATTCTCCATTTCCTCCCCAATGATGTACTCAAATTCTCCCCTTCCCTCATGCCTGGCACAAAGAATATGATGTAGAGTGCTGCAAATCCATTCTGTGACTCTTGGACTCTTCCCACATGCCAGGATGCTTTGTGTCTTTTCAGTAATTTCAAATACAAATCGAGTTCTTAAAGGTTTTGTGATTAGAGTCATGAACAGTTCTCATCCCAGTCCCCACAGATCTTCTCTTTCAAGAGACCACACCAAGAGATGAAGCACAAGTGCACTCAAAATGACAACTGGGTGGGAGAATTTCTACCACAGAAAACCAGACCTGGGCTGCTCTGTAGGTGAGGATGTTTGGTGTGTACAATCCAGACACCAGAAGGAGCCGTGTGTGATAACAGCACACACCATCTCTACCCACACCGACTCTGCAAGAGCACAGGAAGGGGAAGAAAAGCTCAACAAGATTACAGCCACCCCCTCAACTGCCATGAAAATCGTGTCTGAAGAGGAGCACAGACCCACCATGGCAAGAGCTGTGGAAGCTGGTATAAACGCCCTACAATACACATGGAAAGCAGTTTGAAGTGCTACCCTCCCACAACAACACTCCCAAAGCAGCAGCAGCAGCAGCAAAAACCTTCAGGAGTCTGAATGTTACCAACTCTTATCCAGCACATTCCACATGTCAGGCCAGTGGCAGCACAAGGGACTGTCTCTGATGGGAGATATTCATAACCTCAAAGGACTCTGTGGCCATTTCAACAGCACATATCATCTCAAGATCCAGAAGGCCTCCAACTTCACACCCTTGGAACTTGGGAAAGGATCCTGGGCAGAAACACTCTGTGCCCATCCTGGCTCCTGCTTTCCTCTAAGCATCCTCCATTCCCCAGTCCAAAACAGTTATTCTCCAGAAAAGGACATCATTTCCATTCCTCTCCTCTTACAACATGACCCATTCTCTTAAAAATTATTCCAGGTTCCCTCAGACAAGTCCTCCCAGTGCTCAAGGTCACCATTCACATCAGGACATAGCCGGACCCTACTCAGTGTCACTGCCACATTCACCTCTGTGACAAGGCACAATTTGCTTCCCCTACCTCAGCAATCAATTTGACTTCTGCTTACCCTTCCCAGCAATGAGAGCACTGTAAAACCCACACAGGTGGCATCACATACATGGTCTGGCAGACTCTGCAGCTGCACCTTGAGCTCTGGCAGTGTTACAGATCTGACACCAATATTTTCTATACAGGACTGCTCTCATGGCAATGGACACTGATGTCTTGCTGAGAGAGACCAAACAACGTGGTGATGAGCACACCAATACAACGGATATCTACTGTGGAGAAAAAATTGGTAGTAGGATTTTTTTGTCGTTGTTGTTTAGAAGAGGAATTGCAAAGGAATTGTAAAGGTGTTCCAAATGTAAATATTGAAAAAACATGTCAACAAAACGTCAGGGTCCATCAAGCCACCTCTCCAGCCAGGAATGCAAGTTAACAACTGCAGCTAACAAAATCTGGGCGCGAAACAAAACATGAAAAGACCACAAAGCCTTCCCAGTTTTAATAATGACGTGGGAACACAAGTCCAGCTGGTCACCTTGCCTCACATCGCTTGTAGAGGACACATGGCAGAACATGAGGGCACAGAAGAAACCACATGTGATACCACCACAGTCAGCAAAGGCAATGAGGAGGTACACAGCACTTGGGGGACTGTCACCGTCACAGCCTGTCCTGCACGGCTTCAGCAAGCTCGTGTGGAAAATCTACACAACCAGCAAGCAGGAGCGTTGTCTCCAAAACGGAAACCTCCAGGCATCACAGGACAGCCCCCATGGCAACCAGCAGTGATTTCATTCTAGGCCGGAACAATTCACATCCACACCAGCAAATCTCAGGGGTCTACACAAAGAGGTTACCGCACTACCCTTACCCTGCAAGGACCAGGCAGCAGACACAAAGGTGCATTGAACTCACTTAAGCACCCATCGCCCTCAGGCCGAGAAGGCGGAGCCCGGCCAATAGCAGAGCCAGGTTAGGAAATGAGAGAGAAGGGGCAAAGGGAAAGAGACAGAGTAGAGGCGAGCAAGGCGGTGCCACTGACCGTGTCCAGGAGAGCGGAGGGCTCCGGCTGCGTGTCCTTGGCCGCGGGGCCGGGCGGCGGCGGAGGGAAGTTGGGGCTGAAAACCATGAGGTCGCTCTTGCCCGCGCCGTCCGCCACGCACAGGCTCCGGCTGTGGCGCTGCGAGTACGACCAGCTGCCCACTTCGCTGGCGCACACGAGCGTCGTGGGCCCGGGCCCCGACAGCACGGCCGCCCGCGGCGCCCAGCGCGACGCCCCGTACAGCACCACGGCCAGCAGGAACAGGCTCGACACCGCGCAGATGGCCACCACCAGCCACACGTTCGTCGCCGCACTCGCCGCACCAGCGCCCATCTCCGCGCCCGCCGCCGAGCGCGACGACGACGACGACGATCCCGCGGCCGCGGCCAGCGCCGCCTCGGCGGCCTCCACCAGCGACACGCTGAGCGTGGCCGTGGCCGAGCGCGCCGGCTCGCCGTGGTCGCGCACCACGATCAGCAGCCTCTGGCGAGGGCCGTCCGCCTCCTCCAGCGCCCGCGCCGTGCTCACCTCGCCGCTGTAGAGCCCCACGCGGAACGGGCCCTTGCCCCGCGGCTCCCACAGCTCGTAGCGCAGCCACGCGTTGTAGCCCGAGTCGGCGTCCACGGCGCGGATCTTCGCCACCACCTGCCCCGCCGGCGTCCCCCACGCCGCCCACGCCCACAGCGTGCCCGACACCGACACCGAGCCCGCCGCCGCCGCCTCGGCCGCCACGCCGCCCGCCTCCGGCGCCGAGCCCGCAGGCGGCAGCAGCGCCGGCGCGTTGTCGTTCTCGTCCAGCACGAACAGCTGCACCGTGGCGTTGCCGCACAGCGGCGGCTCGCCCGCGTCCACCGCACGCACCTCGAACTGCAGCACCTGCAGCTCCTCGTAGTCCAAGGGCTGCAGCGCCCACAGACGCCCGCTCTCCGCGTCCACCGACACGTAGCTCGACGCCGGACGCCACCCGCCGCCCACGCCGCCCTCCCACACCGAGTAGCTCACGCGCCCGTTGCCCGCCTCGTCCGGGTCCCGCGCCCACAGCCGCGCCAGCTCCGCGCCCGCCGCGTTGTTCTCCCGCGCCAGCACCGTGTACACGGCCTGCGCGAACGCCGGCGCGTTGTCGTTCACGTCCGACACCGCCACCCGCAGCCCGCGCCTGCCGCGCAGCGCCGGCGCCCCGCCGTCCTCCGCACGCACCTCCACCTCGTACTCCGACACCCGCTCCCGGTCCAGCGCCTCGCGCAGCACCAGCGAGTACGAGCCCGCGAACGTCGCCTCCAGACCGAACGGCGACGCCGGCCACACCCAGCACCGCACGCGACCGTTCGCCCCCGAGTCCCGGTCCGACACGCTCAGCAGGGCCACCACCGTCCCCACCGACGCGTCCTCCGGCACCGGCACCGACAGCGACGTCACCCGCACCTCCGGCGCGTTGTCGTTCACGTCCAGCACCTCCAGTTCCACGCTGCAGTGGCCTGACAGCGGGGGTGTCCCCTTATCTATCGCGTCCACTTGCAGGCGGTAGAGACCAACATCCTCAAAATCTAAGTCATCTCTAAGCCGGATCTCTCCGCTTTTTCTGTCAATTCTGAAAACGTCTCTTCCGTCCTGCGGGGACAGGATCTGGAGCGAATAGGAGATATTACTATTCGATCCTTCATCCAAATCTGTGGCATTTAGTCTGATCACCAAAGTGCCGAGTTCTGCATTTTCCGGCAGCTGCACTTTATACACTGACTGGTTGAACTGAGGCGCGTTATCGTTCACATCCAGCACCGAGATCACCAGCTCCATGGTGCCCGTCAGAGACGGCCGGCCCCCGTCACTCGCCGTCAGCACCAACCGGTGAACGGGAATTGTCTCGCGGTCCAGAGATTTCCTGAGCACCAGGAATAAGGACTCACCGTCCTCCTCGGTTTTCTGTAAATCCAGGGAGAAGTGCTCGCTGGCACTGAGTGTATAGGAGAGCTGCGCGTTCGCTCCGATATCCGCATCCGACGCGCCCTCCAGCGGGAAACGAGACCCCGGCAGAGTGGTCCATTCCGCGATGCTGAGGTTTCTGCGGGCGGCGGGGAAGATGGGGGCATTGTCGTTGATGTCGGTGACCTCCAGCTGCACATGGAAGACGCGCAGCGGCCGCTCCACCAGCACCTCCAGCCGCAGCGCGCACGGCGCGCTCTTGCCGCACAGCTCCTCCCGGTCGAGCCGCGAGCTCACCAGCAGCGCGCCGCTCGCCCCGCTCACCTCCACGCTCGCCCGCCGGCCCTGCGCCACCAGCCGCAGCCGCCGCGCCTCCGCCTCGCCCGCCTCCAGGCCCAGGTCCTGCGCCAGACGGCCCACCACCGTGCCGGCCTTGGCTTCCTCCGGCACCGAGTACCGCACCTGCCCGCCCGACAGCGCCCAGGCCGCCTGCAGCACCAGCACCCGCACCACCGCACAACAACGCTCCCCCATCGCCGCCGCCTGTGCCGCCTGTGCCGCTGTGGCTGCCGGCCCCGGCACGGGCCCCGCACGGCTCCCCGCCGCCGCCCGGACGCACCGGCTCTGCTGCCCGGCCCGCGCCGCCCCCCCGCGCTCACAGCCGGGCTCTCCGCCGCACCGGGGCGGAGCCGCCCAGACGCCGTTCCTGAGCCTGCAGCGACACCGTGCGCTGCTCCGCCGCCTCACACGCTCCGCCACAGCGCCCGCGCCTCCGCTCCGTCATGCCCATTTCCTCTGCCTCCTGTTCCTGCCACGTTCCTCTTCCTTTTTCTCTTTCATTTTTCATATCTCTTGCTGTTTCCTTGCAAACACTCGTTTATATCTTGGTTTTACTTCGTTTTTCTCATTTTATTTTGCTTTCTTCTTCCAATTCTTTCTTTTTAATCACGTTTCGTTTCTTTTCTTTCCTTCTTTTTTTCCCGCCTTTCTACTCTTCTCTTTACTTCTTCTCCTTTTCATTCTCCTTCTGTTTCGTCATTGCCCTCCCGTTCCCTATTCTTTACTTCCTGTTTCTTTTCTTCCTATCCTCCATTATTCTTTAGCCCCTCTGAAAGATCGTCCGTTGCCACCGGCACTGCGGCACCGATCATCAAAGTCGGAGTCATTAGCGCCGGAACCTGGTGCTATAGCCACGATGGAGCCTTGTTAGGTACCAACTCCGCTCAGCGTCTGCAGACAAGGTAGGTGTGTTCTGGTCATCTCCTGTATCGTCGCTTCTATTTTTCTATCCTGTTCTTTTCTCTCTTACTTTCCTTCTGGCTTTATTTTTACTTGCATAAGCTCCTTACTTGCTTTTTAATTTCTTACTTCCTTTTGCTATTCCTTTTCCCCCCTTCTGTTGTCTCTCTTTCCCTTCCATGTTCTGTTTTCCTGTCTTTCCAATTTATCCCTGCCCTATTTTGCCGTCTCCTCTTCTGATTCCACCCTCTCTATTCTTCTCTTTTTTTAACTTGACTAAAATATTTCCCACGTGCTCATGATGAACAGTGTAAATGTCCTTTGGGAAAAGCTCTCATTCTTCTTTTTGACACTGGTTCCTTCAAGTCCGTATTAAATTTTTTTAATCTCCTTCTTTCTACTTCCTTCTTCCTTTCTGTTCTTCCTCTCTCTCTTCCTTTCTCTTTGTTTTCCTTCCTTGTACTCTGTGCCTTGTCATTGCCTCCCCTCTCTTCTGCTTCCATGCTTGTAACCTCTGTTCATTTTTTCCTTGAACAATCATTTTAAAAATACCTATAGCACCCCACCATGTAGCATGGACATACCCTTTGGAAAGATTTCTCATTTCTTTTCCCTACCACCTCCTATCCCTATTGATAGGAAACAACCTTTCTTACCTCCCACCCATGCACCTGCAAATTCCCCTCCCTTTGAATAAAGGCCACACTCTTCAGCCTCCAGTCCTCCCAAGGACCTGCAATAGCACAGCAAGTCAGTCAGATGGCAAAGAACATCTCTGCTATGTCAGCACAGGTTCCACCACCCTCTGACACAAAAGCCAGAGAAACAGCTGCTGACGCAGCTAATAAAAAAGGCTCCAAATACTCCAAACAACACTGATGAGCCTCTCATTCGGGAACTCAAACCCAACACAGCCCAGCACGATGATCCTCCAATACTGCTGAAAAAGCACTGTGAGACCGCAGCTACCGAGCAGCCGTCATACACTTCTATGCAGAGCTCTTCTTCCTCACTCTTGTTCCACCTGCAAATCCAGCCCAAAGCCACAAGTGTAACACCACGGCCTTGCCACTGAGAACATCTACTGCATGCCCTACAACACCTACGCCAAGAAATGCATTCATGTCACTTCTCCATCTGTCCTTGCTTCCACGTGCTCACCCTGTGCCAGGAAGCAACAGGAAAGGAATGAGAGCAGGCAGTGGTGCTCCAAACCCACGGGCATTTCAATCCAGGCAACATTCAGTTGATCCAACACGAAGATACCACGGCTGAACAGGATCCAAAGTACACCTGTCTCTCACACACAGCCTCTTCATGTACAAGTGACTTACCTGTAGCATCACTGGTTGCTTTTTCAGAAAAAGAAACTCCAGCACCAGAAGTATTGGTTTCAAGGGACGGTGTCCCTTGATGTTACCAGCAACTTCCTGTCCCTAGCAAGACCAAGACCCGAGAAATAACCGAGGAAATGTTTCAAGAAGGCAGGCAGAATGATACAAATTTGAAAAACCTTCTGTTTGACCGACAACATCCCCCACAAAATACAAGCAATAAAAGGCAGGTAATGCCACAAGCAGCAATGTCACAGGGAACAACAGAGCACAAGAATATGCAGAACTACTGGAGGTCCTGACAGGATCCCAGGAGAGCAGCCTTTTGCACATGGGCCTTTTCTCAAGGTTTTCTACTGATACCCTTTATCCCATTCCATGTGAAACAAGATCTCCTTAACTCCTCCCCAATGACATAGATTGTGTTCTACCCAGTATCCACATTTTCCTTAGGCAACACACTCCCCCGCTTAAACTCCCCCTCCCCACCACATGACTCCAGGCCCTATTTAGTGCCACATGCAGGATCACTGACAAAATATCAAACACTGCTAGAACCCAGCAACATGACCCAGCTCTAAACTCTGCTCTGCATGTGATTCAATTCTTTGTACATCCTCACCTTCCCTCGTGATTGGTGTAGAGAACATACTGAGGGCTGAAAAGCCACACAGCATCTGGCATGCTCTTCCCAGCTGCCTGTTCACCACCAATGCTTTGCTCCTTTTCAGCAATCTCAGGCGGGAACACCACAAAGCTGCACTTACACTTCATGAAGATTCTGTGGTTAGAATTGTGACAGATGTGATCCCAGTCCACACATCTTTGTATCATCAAGAGGACCACAGCAAAAAACAAAGCACAAAAGCACTCACATGGTCAGTTCAGTGGGAGAATTTGTACCACATGAAAGCAGAGCTGGGCTGAAGTGCAGGTTTGTGCCTGCAAATATCAGAATGAGCCATGTGTGACATCAGGACACACCACCTCTACTGCGGCCACCTGTGCAGTGCACAAATAGGGGAGGTTGAGCACATAAAGATTACAGCCACCTCATCACGTGTCCTTATAAATCCCACCTGAGGAGGGGCAAGGAACCATCATGGTGACACCAGTGGCTGTGAAAACGACTATAAATGCCCACCACTACACAAGGACAGCAGCTTGAAGTGTTCCCCTTCCACAACACCATTTCTGAAACAAGCAACTCATAAGACAACATTCAGCACTCTCCATCTCACCAGCTCTTACCAAGGCATGGTCTCTGTCAGGCAGGAACCACCACAAGGGCCCGTCTCTGATGAAAGATGCTGAGAACCTCAAAGGAACATCTGTGAGCATTTCAGTATCACACGCTGACTCATGATCAGGAAGGCATCCACTCCAAACCCTTAGGGCCTAGGAAATGATCCTTGGCAAGAGCATTCTGTTCCCATGCTGCCTCACACTGTCCTCTAGGCATCCTCCACTCACCACTCTGAGATATGTTCTCAAGGTAAATATATGATCTCATGTTCTTTTCTTATGTCATGACCCATGGCCTCCCCATGGATTTGCAGTTTCCCCAAAAACATGTTTTCCCACTTCTCAAGATCACCCTCCAAATCAGGAAATGGCCAGGCCCTACTCAGTGTCACAGACCACAGCTTCCTTTCCTATCCCCAGGCTCAACACGGCTTTTGCTTATCCTTCTCAGCAACGACAGCACCATAAAACACTCAGAGACGGCATCATCAACGCAGTTTACAGCAGAACCTCTGCTGCTGACATTTCATGTCTTGTAATGCTTCAGCTATGTCAGATGGAAGTGTGGCAGACCTGGGAGAAAAACTCTTTCTAAAGGTGATACTGGAGCAACTCTACATGGTGATGCCATTGATGTCATGCTCTGAGAAAAAGACCGAATTGTCGGTGAGAGCACCAGTGTAACACATGACAGGGACCATGTTATTTGAGACTTGGCTGGGAATGGTGGTTCTTTCATTTTTGGCATTGTTACTTTGTTTCTTCGTTACAGAAGAGATTTCCAGAGCTTTTGAAGCGATGTTGCCATTGATGTAAATTTTGAAAAAACATCAAAACGGGCCCATGTATTTCATGCTATTTCTAAGGCCAGGAACACAAATCCACAATCTCAGGCATAGGGGCAGCAAGAAAAGGAAAAAAAAAGTCTTGCTTGTCACACCTTCCTTGTGCCATATTCCTCTGGCCCTACATTTTATGCTACCAGTTAAAGCAACATGATAACGTGGAAAAAGATCACGGAAATACGTAAATGTTAGCCACACCTTCTCCACTTTCTTAATGAGTCTGGTAGAAAGAATATAGTGAACTTTTGTCCATGAAATACAGTTGTCACCTTGTATCAGATCTTCTCGTGAGCAGAATTAGAGAAGGATAAGAATTTTTCATAAGAAAGCAGACTAAAACCAGCACGGTCAGCAGTCAATAAGGCAATAAGGCAATACACAGTGCCTGGGGGACTGCAAACATCACAACCTACATTTTTTCGATCCTTGAGCAAGTTTGGGTGGAAATGCTACACACCAGAAGGCAAGACTGTTTCGAAAGCTGACCCCTTGGGGCACCTCTCATTGCAATCGGCAGTGATTCCACTCTAGGACAGAACAATTCACACCTAGAGCAGCAAACTGCAGCTGCGGACCATAACTGCTCCGGGCTGCCGCAATAATTCTATATTCCCCCTAAGGGCGGATGCAAAAGGTGCCACTGATATCCTTAAGCACCCGTCAAGCACTCATCGCTCTCGGGCCGTGGGAACTGAGCCTGGATTCCCGCAGTGCCTGCACACGTGGCGGGACAGAAGGGTTGGGTACGGGTGAGAAACGAGCAAGCGAACGCCACTGACCGTGTCCAGGAGAGCGGAGGGCTCCGGCTGCGTGTCCTTGGCCGCGGGGCCGGGCGGCGGCGGAGGGAAGTTGGGGCTGAAAACCATGAGGTCGCTCTTGCCCGCGCCGTCCGCCACGCACAGGCTCCGGCTGTGGCGCTGCGAGTACGACCAGCTGCCCACTTCGCTGGCGCACACGAGCGTCGTGGGCCCGGGCCCCGACAGCACGGCCGCCCGCGGCGCCCAGCGCGACGCCCCGTACAGCACCACGGCCAGCAGGAACAGGCTCGACACCGCGCAGATGGCCACCACCAGCCACACGTTCGTCGCCGCACTCGCCGCACCAGCGCCCATCTCCGCGCCCGCCGCCGAGCGCGACGACGACGACGATCCCGCGGCCGCGGCCAGCGCCGCCTCGGCGGCCTCCACCAGCGACACGCTGAGCGTGGCCGTGGCCGAGCGCGCCGGCTCGCCGTGGTCGCGCACCACGATCAGCAGCCTCTGGCGAGGGCCGTCCGCCTCCTCCAGCGCCCGCGCCGTGCTCACCTCGCCGCTGTAGAGCCCCACGCGGAACGGGCCCTTGCCCCGCGGCTCCCACAGCTCGTAGCGCAGCCACGCGTTGTAGCCCGAGTCGGCGTCCACGGCGCGGATCTTCGCCACCACCTGCCCCGCCGGCGCCCCCCACGCCGCCCACGCCCACAGCGTGCCCGACACCGACACCGAGCCCGCCGCCGCCGCCGCCGCCTCGCCCGCCACGCCGCCCGCCTCCGGCGCCGAGCCCGCAGGCGGCAGCAGCGCCGGCGCGTTGTCGTTCTCGTCCAGCACGAACAGCTGCACCGTGGCGTTGCCGCACAGCGGCGGCTCGCCCGCGTCCACCGCACGCACCTCGAACTGCAGCACCTGCAGCTCCTCGTAGTCCAAGGGCTGCAGCGCCCACAGACGCCCGCTCTCCGCGTCCACCGACACGTAGCTCGACGCCGGACGCCACCCGCCGCCCACGCCGCCCTCCCACACCGAGTAGCTCACGCGCCCGTTGCCCGCCTCGTCCGGGTCCCGCGCCCACAGCCGCGCCAGCTCCGCGCCCGCCGCGTTGTTCTCCCGCGCCAGCACCGTGTACACGGCCTGCGCGAACGCCGGCGCGTTGTCGTTCACGTCCGACACCGCCACCCGCAGCCCGCGCCTGCCGCGCAGCGCCGGCGCCCCGCCGTCCTCCGCACGCACCTCCACCTCGTACTCCGACACCCGCTCCCGGTCCAGCGCCTCGCGCAGCACCAGCGAGTACGAGCCCGCGAACGTCGCCTCCAGACCGAACGGCGACGCCGGCCACACCCAGCACCGCACGCGACCGTTCGCCCCCGAGTCCCGGTCCGACACGCTCAGCAGGGCCACCACCGTCCCCACCGACGCGTCCTCCGGCACCGGCACCGACAGCGACGTCACCCACACCTCCGGCGCGTTGTCATTCACGTCCAGCACTTCCAGTACTAATTTGCAGTGGCCCGACAGCGGGGGCGTACCCTTATCTATCGCTTCTATTTGTATCTCATATGATCGGATGTCTTCATAGTCCAGGGGGCCTGTGAGACGGATCTCGCCCGTCTTCGCATTTAAAAGAAAAATTTTTAATCCCTGTTCAGGAAAAATATTGCTTGCACTAAACATCAATTCACCATTGCTTCCCAAATCTGGATCCGTGGCGTTCACCCGCGCCACAAGCGTCCCTTCCTCCGTGCTCTCCGGCAGCTGCACTTTATACACTGACTGGTTGAACTGGGGCGCGTTGTCGTTTGCATCCAGCACCGAGATCACCAACTCCATGGTGCCCGTCAGAGACGGCCGGCCCCCGTCACTCGCCGTCAGCACCAACCGGTGAACGGGAATCGTCTCGCGGTCTAGAGGTTTGGTGAGTACCAGAAACAGGGATTCTCGGTATTCCTGACTCCGCTGCAAATCCAGAGAGAAGTGCTCGCTGGGGCTGAGTGTGTAGGAGAGCTGCGCGTTCGCTCCGATATCCGCATCCGACGCGCCCTCCAGCGGGAAACGAGACCCCGGCATTGCAGATAATTCCGCGATGCTGAGGTTTTTTCGGGCGGCGGGGAAGATGGGGGCATTGTCGTTGATGTCGGTGACCTCCAGCTGCACATGGAAGACGCGCAGCGGCCGCTCCACCAGCACCTCCAGCCGCAGCGCGCACGGCGCGCTCTTGCCGCACAGCTCCTCCCGGTCGAGCCGCGAGCTCACCAGCAGCGCGCCGCTCGCCCCGCTCACCTCCACGCTCGCCCGCCGGCCCTGCGCCACCAGCCGCAGCCGCCGCGCCTCCGCCTCGCCCGCCTCCAGGCCCAGGTCCTGCGCCAGACGGCCCACCACCGTGCCGGCCTTGGCTTCCTCCGGCACCGAGTACCGCACCTGCCCGCCCGACAGCGCCCAGGCCGCCTGCAGCACCAGCACCCGCACCACCGCACAACAACGCTCCCCCATCGCCGCCGCCTGTGCCGCCTGTGCCGCCTGTGCCGCTGTGGCTGCCGGCCCCGGCACGGGCCCCGCACGGCTCCCCGCCGCCGCCCGGACGCACCGGCTCTGCTGCCCGGCCCGCGCCGCCCCCCCGCGCTCACAGCCGGGCTCTCCGCCGCACCGGGGCGGAGCCGCCCAGACGCCGTTCCTGAGCCTGCAGCGACACCGTGCGCTGCTCCGCCGCCTCACACGCTCCGCCACAGCGCCCGCGCCTCCGCTCCGTCATGCCCATCTCCTCTGCCGTCTCTTCCAAAAGTGCTCCTTTTTTATTTTATCCTTTGGGCTTTTTTTCACTGCTCTCTTCTGTATCCCTTCTGGTATCTCGCCAGTCGCCTCCGGCGCCGCGCGGTAAACAAAAGAATTCGGATCCACCAACTCTTAATTACGTGGCATCAACGCCGGAGCACTGGATTCTAATCCAGGCGGAGGCTGGTGGGAACCAGCTCCGGTCGGGAGTTAGAGGCATCCTCGGTGAGTAATCCCGTTTTTAAATTTCTTCTCTTCGGCATTTTCCATTCTTAATCACCTCCTTCTGTCATTTCTTCCTAGCATCTTCTTTCTGGTTTTCTTTCTCTTCTTCCTTTCCTTTTTTCCCTCCTTTATCCCCTTCCTCCCTTTTTGTGGAGAGTAGAAGTGTCAGTGACATGCCAGTAAACTCAATTACAGTTTCTCCCTTGCTCTCTATCTACTGCTTTCTTGCTTGCTTCCAATTTTCTTCCATTTCCATCCTCTCTTCATTTTTCCCTTACCAAGAAGGGAGTAATCTTACCATGTCTATGACGTTCTCGACTTGGTGTAGGGAGATATTCTTTGGCAAAGGCTCTCCTTCCTCTTCCCTTCTGCCCTCCATCTCTTCCGAGAAGTAAAAATCTTCCTGCTTTCCTCCTGTCCATGCACTTACAACTTCCCCATTTTCCAGGATAAAGGCCACACTTTTCAGCATCCAGTACTCTCAAGGATGCAACAATAACACAGCCAGGCAATCACACGCCAAAGAACAGCTCCTGTGTATCAGAACAGGTTCCACCACTCTCTGACACAAAAGCTGAAGCCACAGCTACTGAGACATCTGTGCAAGCAAGCCTGAAAGAGTCCAAACAACTCAGGGGAGTTTCTCCTTCAGGAACTCAAAGCTATCACAGCCCAGCACGACAGTGCTCCATAAAGACTTTAAAAAGCGTGGGGCAACCACTGGTCCTGAGCACTCTTCATGTATCTCGATGCTTCCTGACTCGTTTTCTACCTGTCAGGTTTATGCCTTCCCTTTAAGGCACGAATGCACTGCCACAACAACACACCCACATCCTCAGTATCTACGAGCATTGCTCCCCACAGAAAACCTCCCAACCATTCGCAGGATGCGCCTGTCACACAGTCAAACAAAATGCACCGAGGTAACACCACGGCATTGGCACTAAGAACATCCCCGTGACTCCCAACACAGCCACTCCCTGAGGTGGACTGTGGTCCCTCCTCCATTCCCAGTGGCTGCCACCCACCCAGCTATGCCTGGAAGCTGCAGGGAAAGTACGAAAGCAGACAATGATGCTTTGTTTGTCCCATAGGATCAACATTGTGATGATTCAACATAACGATGACACAAGTGAAGAGAAGCTGAAGAACACCTGTCAAACACATCCACTTCAGGTGAGTGACTTACCTGTGGCATGACTAGTTCCTTCTTCACAAAAGAAACATCCTCAGGGACGGAAATTGCTTTAAAGGGATATTTGCCCTTAACATTATCAGTATTTCTGGGGAAGCTGGACATTAAAAAAATAACTCAAGTTCTGCAAAAACCCAACAGGGTGCAGTGCCCATTATGTATTTCTATGAAAATGGCAGATGGAAGCAAACCTGTAAACTACAGACAGTTCTCTCAAACTCTCATCTGAGTTCAGGCAGAAAAGGGACTCCCAACACCAGTGGGAAACCACTCAGCATCTGACACCTGACAGCTGCCAAAATCAGCAGTCTGCGTTTCATCCAACATTACCAACACTTTGCCAATATGACAGGGAAAAAAGCAAAACAAATAAAGAAAACACTGCAAAAATTTAAAGGTTGGGCAGGTCTGATTAGAGAGGAGAAAAGAAAAACAAAATGTTCCAATCCACTTTATTGAAATGCAAGTTAAGGCAACATCTTGAATACAAGACCAATCCTTCCCCTCTCTAGCAAGGCTAAGAGCAAAGGCAACCAATGAAACGTTCACAGAAAGCACGGCAGCATGATCCAAATTTCAAAAAGCTTCTCTTTGACCAACAACATTCCACATCAAACCCAAGTAATTAAAGGCACACAGGGCAGATGTCTCCACCAGCAGCAATACCAGAAAGAACAACACTGCCCTAAGATACACAGAACCAGTGGGTGTCCTGAGAGGATCCCAGGAGAGCAGCACTGTGTGGTGGGACCCTCCTCGTGATACTCCACTGTAATCATCTGTCTTACACCCTGCAAACTGGGATCTCCACTATTAAGCAGACATTCTCCATTTCGTCCGCAATGATGTATTCAAACCCTCCGCTTCCCCCATGCCTGGCACAAAGAATATGATGTAGAGTGCTGCAAATCCATTCTGTGACTCTTGGACTCTTCCCACATGCCAGGATGCTTTGTGTCTTTTCAGTAATTTCAAATACAAATCGAGTTCTTAAAGGTTTTGTGATTAGAGTCATGAACAGTTCTCATCCCAGTCCCCACAGATCTCCTCCTTCAAGAGCTCACACCAAGAGATGAAGCACAAGTGCACTCAAAATGACAACTGGGTGGGAGAATTTCTACCACAGAAAACCAGACCTGGGCTGCTCTGTAGATGAGGATGTTTGGTGTGTACAATCCAGACACCAGAAGGAGCCGTGTGTGATAACAGCACACACCATCTCTACCCACCCTGACTCTGCAAGAGCACAGGAAGGGGAAGAAAAGCTCAACAAGATTACAGCCACCCCCTCAACTGCCATGAAAATCGTGTCTGAAGAGGAGCACAGACCCACCATGGCAAGAGCTGTGGAAGCTGGTATAAACGCCCTACAATACACATGGAAAGCAGTTTGAAGTGCTACCCTCCCACAACAACACTCCCAAAGCAGCAGCAGCAGCAAAAACCTTCAGGAGTCTGAATGTTACCAACTCTTATCCAGCACATTCCACATGTCAGGCCAGTGGCAGCACAAGGGACTGTCTCTGATGGGAGATATTCATAACCTCAAAGGACTCTGTGGCCATTTCAATAGCACATATACTCTCAAGATCCAGAAGGCCTCCAACTTCACACCCTTGGAACTTGGGAAAGGATCCTGGGCAGAAACACTCTGTGCCCATCCTGGCTCCTGCTTTCCTCTAAGTATCCTCCATTCCCCAGTCCAAAACAGTTATTCTCCAGAAAAGGACATCATTTCCATTCCTCTCCTCTTACAACATGACCCATTCTCTTAAAAATTATTCCAGGTTCCCTCAGACAAGTCCTCCCAGTGCTCAAGGTCACCATTCACATCAGGACATAGCCGGACCCTACTCAGTGTCACTGCCACATTCACCTCTGTGACAAGGCACAATTTGCTTCCCCTACCTCAGCAATCAATTCGACTTCTGCTTACCCTTCCCAGCAATGAGAGCACTGTAAAACCCACACAGGTGGCATCACATACATGGTCTGGCACACTCTGCAGCTGCACCTTGAGCTCTGGCAGTGTTACAGATCTGACACCAATATTTTCTATACAGGACTGCTCTCATGGCAATGGACACTGATGTCTTGCTGAGAGAGACCAAACAACGTGGTGATGAGCACACCAATACAACGGATATTTACTGTGGAGAAAAAATTGGTAGTAGGATTTTTTTGTCGTTGTTGTTTAGAAGAGGAATTGCAAAGGAATTGTAAAGGTGTTCCAAATGTAAATATTGAAAAAACATGTCAACAAAACGTCAGGGTCCATCAAGCCACCTCTCCAGCCAGGAATGCAAGTTAACAACTGCAGCTAACAAAATCTGGGCGCGAAACAAAACATGAAAAGACCACAAAGCCTTCCCAGTTTTAATAATGACGTGGGAACACAAGTCCAGCTGGTCACCTTGCCTCACATCGCTTGTAGAGGACACATGGCAGAACATGAGGGCACAGAAGAAACCACATGTGATACCACCACAGTCAGCAAAGGCAATGAGGAGGTACACAGCACTTGGGGGACTGTCACCGTCACAGCCTGTCCTGCACGGCTTCAGCAAGCTCGGGTGGAAAATCTACACAACCAGCAAGCAGGAGCGTTGTCTCCAAAACGGAAACCTCCAGGCATCACAGGACAGCTCCCATGGCAACCAGCAGTGATTTCATTCTAGGCCGGAACAATTCACATCCACACCAGCAAATCTCAGGGGTCTACACAAAGAGGTTACCGCACTACCCTTACCCTGCAAGGACCAGGCAGCAGACACAAAGGTGCAATGAACTCACTTAAGCACCCATCGCCCTCAGGCCGAGAAGGCGGAGCCCGGCTAATAGCAGAGCCAGGTTAGGAAATGAGAGAGAAGGGGCAAAGGGAAAGAGACAGAGTAGAGGCGAGCAAGGCGGTGCCACTGACCGTGTCCAGGAGAGCGGAGGGCTCCGGCTGCGTGTCCTTGGCCGCGGGGCCGGGCGGCGGCGGAGGGAAGTTGGGGCTGAAAACCATGAGGTCGCTCTTGCCCGCGCCGTCCGCCACGCACAGGCTCCGGCTGTGGCGCTGCGAGTACGACCAGCTGCCCACTTCGCTGGCGCACACGAGCGTCGTGGGCCCGGGCCCCGACAGCACGGCCGCCCGCGGCGCCCAGCGCGACGCCCCGTACAGCACCACGGCCAGCAGGAACAGGCTCGACACCGCGCAGATGGCCACCACCAGCCACACGTTCGTCGCCGCACTCGCCGCACCAGCGCCCATCTCCGCGCCCGCCGCCGAGCGCGACGACGACGACGACGATCCCGCGGCCGCGGCCAGCGCCGCCTCGGCGGCCTCCACCAGCGACACGCTGAGCGTGGCCGTGGCCGAGCGCGCCGGCTCGCCGTGGTCGCGCACCACGATCAGCAGCCTCTGGCGAGGGCCGTCCGCCTCCTCCAGCGCCCGCGCCGTGCTCACCTCGCCGCTGTAGAGCCCCACGCGGAACGGGCCCTTGCCCCGCGGCTCCCACAGCTCGTAGCGCAGCCACGCGTTGTAGCCCGAGTCGGCGTCCACGGCGCGGATCTTCGCCACCACCTGCCCCGCCGGCGCCCCCCACGCCGCCCACGCCCACAGCGTGCCCGACACCGACACCGAGCCCGCCGCCGCCGCCGCCGCCTCGGCCGCCACGCCGCCCGCCTCCGGCGCCGAGCCCGCAGGCGGCAGCAGCGCCGGCGCGTTGTCGTTCTCGTCCAGCACGAACAGCTGCACCGTGGCGTTGCCGCACAGCGGCGGCTCGCCCGCGTCCACCGCACGCACCTCGAACTGCAGCACCTGCAGCTCCTCGTAGTCCAAGGGCTGCAGCGCCCACAGACGCCCGCTCTCCGCGTCCACCGACACGTAGCTCGACGCCGGACGCCACCCGCCGCCCACGCCGCCCTCCCACACCGAGTAGCTCACGCGCCCGTTGCCCGCCTCGTCCGGGTCCCGCGCCCACAGCCGCGCCAGCTCCGCGCCCGCCGCGTTGTTCTCCCGCGCCAGCACCGTGTACACGGCCTGCGCGAACGCCGGCGCGTTGTCGTTCACGTCCGACACCGCCACCCGCAGCCCGCGCCTGCCGCGCAGCGCCGGCGCCCCGCCGTCCTCCGCACGCACCTCCACCTCGTACTCCGACACCCGCTCCCGGTCCAGCGCCTCGCGCAGCACCAGCGAGTACGAGCCCGCGAACGTCGCCTCCAGACCGAACGGCGACGCCGGCCACACCCAGCACCGCACGCGACCGTTCGCCCCCGAGTCCCGGTCCGACACGCTCAGCAGGGCCACCACCGTCCCCACCGACGCGTCCTCCGGCACCGGCACCGACAGCGACGTCACCCACACCTCGGGCGCGTTGTCGTTCACGTCCAGCACCTCCACCAGCACCTTGCAGTGACCCGAAAGTGGAGGGTTTCCTTGATCTGTAGCATCCACTTGCAGGCGATAAAGACCAACCTCTTCAAAGTCTAAATCATTCCTCAGACGAATCTCTCCACTCTTTCCGTCAATCCCGAAAACGTCTCTTCTGTCCTGAGGGAACAGGATCTCCAGGGAATATGAGATATTCCTGTTTGTCCCTTCATCTAAATCTGTGGCATTTAGTTTGATGACTAATGTGCCACGCTCTGTATTTTCAGGCAGCTGCACTTTATACACTGACTGGTTGAACTGGGGCGCGTTGTCGTTTGCATCCAGCACCGAGATCACCAGCTCCATGGTGCCCGTCAGAGACGGCCGGCCCCCATCACTCGCCGTCAGCACCAACCGGTGAACGGGAATCGTCTCGCGGTCCAGAGATTTCCTGAGCACCAGAAATAAGGATTCACCGTCCTCCTCTGTTTTTTGCAAATCCAGAGAGAAGTGCTCGCTGGCACTGAGTGTATAGGAGAGCTGCGCGTTCGCTCCGATATCCGCATCCGACGCGCCCTCCAGCGGGAAACGAGACCCCGGCATTGCAGATAATTCCGCGATGCTGAGGTTTTTCCGGGCGGCGGGGAAGATGGGGGCATTGTCGTTGATGTCGGTGATCTCCAGCTGCACATGGAAGACGCGCAGCGGCCGCTCCACCAGCACCTCCAGCCGCAGCGCGCACGGCGCGCTCTTGCCGCACAGCTCCTCCCGGTCGAGCCGCGAGCTCACCAGCAGCGCGCCGCTCGCCCCGCTCACCTCCACGCTCGCCCGCCGGCCCTGCGCCACCAGCCGCAGCCGCCGCGCCTCCGCCTCGCCCGCCTCCAGGCCCAGGTCCTGCGCCAGACGGCCCACCACCGTGCCGGCCTTGGCTTCCTCCGGCACCGAGTACCGCACCTGCCCGCCCGACAGCGCCCAGGCCGCCTGCAGCACCAGCACCCGCACCACCGCACAACAACGCTCCCCCATCGCCGCCTGTGCCGCCTGTGCCGCTGTGGCTGCCGGCCCCGGCACGGGCCCCGCACGGCTCCCCGCCGCCGCCCGGACGCACCGGCTCTGCTGCCCGGCCCGCGCCGCCCCCCCGCGCTCACAGCCGGGCTCTCCGCCGCACCGGGGCGGAGCCGCCCAGACGCCGTTCCTGAGCCTGCAGCGACACCGTGCGCTGCTCCGCCGCCTCACACGCTCCGCCACAGCGCCCGCGCCTCCGCTCCGTCATGCCCATCTCCTCCTCTCTCTCTCTCTGTGTATCTCTCTCCTTATTATTGCAACGTGCTTCCTCACATTCATTTTCTTCTTTATTCCACTTTTTTTCATGTCTTCTTTTATCTTTCTTTTGTCTTTCAGTTCTGTATTTTTAATCGTTTCTTTTAATTTCTCTTTTTTACCTTTTTCTTTCTTTTTACACTGTTTTTGGCCTTTCCATATCTTTGTTCTTTCTTGTTTTACTTCCTTCTTCTCTTCTTTCTCTATTTTCTTCCTGCCCTGTCAATTTTTACTGTCCTTTCCGTTTTATTTCCATCCGTCTCTTTTATAACTCTGCTGCCAAGTTGCCGGTGACCTCCGATGCCGTGATCGATGAAATCAACGTTGGAGCCATGAGCTCTAATTACCGGGCATCATCTCTTTCGCCTGGGACAGTGGACAGTGGAGAGGCCACCAGAGACCAACTTCGCTCAGCATTAGGAGACAACGTCGGTGTATCCTGGTAATCTCCTTGACATACCCCCTCTTGATTTCTCCCCTTTGTCACCTTCCTTCCTTTATGGATTTCTTCTTTTTTTTTCTTCCTCTCTCTCTTTCCTACCCCCTCCCACGTTTCTGTGTACAGAGATTGCTGTATGCTAGTAAACTCCCTTAATGTTCCATCTTTCCTTTTTTCTTTTTCTCTCCATTGCTTTTTCATTCTTTCATTGTTTTATTTTCTTTTCCCTTTTTCTTCTCTTTTCCTTGTCTTTCCCTCACTGCCCCTTCTTCCTTCCTTGCCTATTCTCTATCTCTTTTAATACAGTATTTTCTACAGGACTACATCATTCTCACCAGGAAGTGCAGACATACCCTTACACAAAACCTCTCATTCCTATTCCTCATCCCTTGTCATTGAGGCTTGCACAGGGTTCCTCAATACCAGGGATACAGAGGTCTTTGACTCCAGAGAGCATGTAGAGAAAAGGTTGGTGCATGCTTATCATCTCCTCCGTCATTCCTTCTTTCCTTTTTTTCCCTCATTCTTCCTTGCTTGATTTTTCACTTGCAGGGATTCCTTCTTCTCCTTTCTCTTCCTTTCTCTCCTCCTTTACTTACCTTTCTTTTCTTTCTCTTCCTTTTTCTTTCATGCCTCACACCACCCTCCTTGATTCCTCTTCTCTTCAGCATCCATACGTTTTTTCCCCTTTACCAAAATGTTTTCTAAACAAAATGATTTCTAAATGTCTACATCACCCTCTTCATTTATCAGAGACCTGCCCTTTGATAAGAGTGCTCCTGGGGGCCTTACATGCCTCCTGTAAGGAAACTTCCTCCAGAAAAAGTGAAGTAAATAGACTGTCCCTGCACCTCCTCTCCCCTTCCCTCCCCGTCGGGAAGAAAGCCACACTCCTCAGACTCCAGTCCCCTCCTGGACCAGCAAATAACACAGGAAGGCAATAATATGGCAAAGAACAGCTGTACTACACCAGAAAAGAATACACCTCCCTTGGAACAGGAAGACCAATCCCTAAGAACTTTGACATCAGTGCAAACATGCTCCAATAAGCCCAAACAATCCATCAAAGTCTCTCACTTGGGAACTCAGATGCATCACAGCCCAGCACACCAATCTGCCACGAACACTGAAAAAGCACAGTGCAACCACCGTTCCTATGAATTCTTCATGTATTTCAATGCAGTGCTATTCTTCCTGCCTCGTATTCCACCTGCTTGATAAATGACAAGCTCTTGCTTCTCCTTTCAGGCAGATAACTTCTGCCAGAACAACACAGCAAGAACTTCCATGCTCAGGGGCATTGGTCCACAAGGAATACCTCTCACTCAATAGCACGATCCAC
This sequence comes from Coloeus monedula, assembly GCF_965178545.1. Lineage (NCBI taxonomy): Eukaryota > Metazoa > Chordata > Aves > Passeriformes > Corvidae > Coloeus > Coloeus monedula. The sequence goes on along the minus strand of NC_138795.1, from coordinate 16,649,443 downwards.
CCAGAAATACATGCGAACTTAAACCCATGGCATTTCCCCTGAGAACATGCTCTCCACTCCCAAAACATCTATTTTGAGAAAGACATCAGAGGCCAACCTCCATCTGTGCTTGCTGCCAACTGCTCAAACCATGCTGGAATAAGCAAGAAAGAAATGCGAGCAGACTGTGATGCTTTGTTGGTCCAATCTAGGAATTACAGCATACTTCAAGTTGGAAGGAAGCCACAAGGAGTGTCGAGTTCCAACTCCCAATCCAGACACATCCGGTCGGTCCAAGATGAAGATACCACAACCAAATAGGAATAAAGGTACAGCTGTCTCTCAGACTCCTCTTCTTTAGCAAGAAGCAATTTTACTTTACTTTAGCAAGAAGCAGCACTGCTTGCTTCTTCAGGAAAGAAATATTTTCAGAGAAGGGAAACTGTTGCTAACACTAACAGAGACTACCGGGAACAATGGACAGAAAACAAATCATGCACATTCTAGAAAAGCCTTGAAATCATTGGGCAAAGCACAGTGCTCCCATATGCACTTCTGTCATGGGGGAAGCAGGGGGGACACCATAAAGCTAAGGAAGGACATTGTCTCAACATCAACCTCAGCTCAGGGGCATGGAAAAGTCATCCTACACACTGATGGAAAATTACTGGAATGTTGGCAACCAGACAGGTGCTACAACTCAGTATCTCATATTATCTGATGTTACCAACACATTGCTAACATGAGAGATAGAAAAGACTGCGAGGGTTTGGTAAGAAGAGAGAAGAAAGCCAAATAATCCAATTCCACTGTATTGAAACACATGAAGGAAACAACGGGGCATAAGGATATGCAGAACTTTTGGAGAGCTGGAGAAATCCCAGGTATTTGCAATGTCTGTGGAGCCTCTTCTTGGCATTTTCTACTAGAATCCTCTGTCTCACACCCTGAGAAATGACAACTCTACCTAAGCACACACTCCCCAGTCCTTCACCAAAGACACAGTCTTGTGTTCTACAAATCATCTCCCTCAGGCAAGACCCTTCCCTGCTAAAGGTCACCCTCATCATTACACATGCCCAGGCCATACCTTGTGCCACTTGCAGAATCTCTTCCACAATACCACAAAACCTTCTATAAGAGTGTCCTAGGTCTTTGCACATCCTCACCTTCCCTTACAATTGGCACAAAGAACATACGGAAGGATATGAAGCCCCTCACTGCCTGCCAGATTCTTCTTGTCTCCATACACTTCATGGTTTATGCCTTTTCAGCAATCTCTGGTGGAAACACCACTGGACATAAAAACTGAGTTCTTAAGAGCTTTGTGACATAAAGGCATGACAGTTCTCACCCCATCCACATGGATTTTGAAGTTCGAGCAAATGAGAGCAAATGCCAAAGCACAAGTGCACCTCTATTATCAACTGGATGGGAGAACTTGTGCCACAGAGAACCAGAGCTGGGGTGCTCTGCAGGGTTTTGTGTGTACATCACAGACATCAGAATGAGCCACCTGTGACAACAGGACATGTAACTTCTACCAAGGGTAAATTTTCAAGTGCACAGGTATGGGAAGTTGAATGCACAAAAATGACATCCACAGCATCATGTGCCCTTAAAAAATTAGCCTGAGGAGGACCAAGGAACCATCATGGAAAGATCAATGGCTGTGGAAGATACTATAGATGCCCACCACTATACAAGGATAGGACGTTGAAGTGCTATCTTCCTAGAAAATGTTGTCCAAAATAGGAATCAAAAAGTTCTTTGGGAAATAGGCAGCAGCCTGCATGCCACACCCATTTTACTGATGCCTTGTCTACCTCAGGCAGGCAGCAGCACCAGGGACTGGCCCTGGTGGAAAATATTCATAACCTCAAAGGACATGATGGGCATTAAACTACCATGGAATTAACTCAATACCCACAAGGCCTTCAACTCCGTACCTTTAGGAGCCCAGGAATGGATCTTAGGAAGGAAAACTGTGCCCATCCTGCCTCATAATTTTCTTTAGGCATCCTCCGTTCCCACTCTGGGACGTGTTCTCAAGACAGGAACGTCATCTCATATTCTTGTCTTCTTATGACATGGCCCATGGTCTTCCCAAGGATTTCCAGTTCCCACAGACTGGAAGGTCCCACTTCATATTATGACATGATCAGGGCCTACTCAGTGCCACTGCCATGTTCACCTCACAACCTTCTCTGGGTTCCCCGATCTCAGATGGAAACATTACCCACTTTGGAGAATACTATTTAGAGAGGTGATGTCAGGACAACTCTAAAGGCAATGGCCACTGACTGCATGCTGTGAAATACCAACCCAAATGCTGAAAAATTCATCAGTGCCAACAATGATACCTACAGCACAGGAAAATGTGGTGTTGGGTATGGGTTGAATTTTTGGGGTTGTGGGGTTTTTTCTTTGGAAAAGAGGATTTCCAGGGGTTCTTTAAGGTTGTGGCTGTTGATGCAAATATTAACATAACATGAAAACAGGACAGTGTATGGTCATGCCATCTCACTGGACAATCCACCTGCAATCCACTTCAGAAAGGCAAGACAAGATAAACAAAACATATACTTCAGGTCACGGTCCTCTGCCTACATACTTGCTACTGGTAAGTAGAGTAAAAACATACTTGGAGAAAGAACATAGGAAAAGTGTTCAAGCACTTCCCTGATTTCATAATGACTGTGGTGAGCCAACCAATTACACCACGAGGAGAGAGAACAGTGAAGTCACAGCTGTCATCTTGCGTGACATCCCTCATGGAGGAGAGTCAAAGAGGAGGACAGAGTTCTTCATAAGAAACCACATTAAATAACAGCATGATCAGCAGGCAGCAACAGTAACAGCACAGTAAATAGTACCTAGAGGACTGTCTCATGACATGGTCCGTGGTATTCCCAAGGACCTCCAATTCCATCAGACAAATCTCACTTCTCAAGGTCAGCCTTAGTATCAGAAATGGCCAGGGCCTGCAGTGCCACAGCCACACTCACCTCTGCAACATGTCACTGTCTCCTTTACCTCCACAGGGCTCACTGCAGCTTTTGCAGACCATTGCCAGCAATGAGAGCACCATAAAAAAAAAATACAGATGGTATCATACAGACCATGTCCAGCACTCTACTCTTTCTAAAGGTGATGTCAGAATAACTCCAAATGGCAATGGCATTGATTTCACGTCGTGATAGAAGAACTCAATCATTGAAAAGCACCCCAGTGTAAAGGATTCTATTGTTTCTGTAGGAGAATCCATGTTTCAGGTTTTGTTATCAGGGATTTTGATGCTTGCTTGCTTGGTTGAGTTTATTCTTTATTGGTAACTTTCCAGGGCTTTTCAAAGACATGGCTCCTCATACCAAAAATATCATAACAAGCCAGTGTATGGCTCCTCATACAAGTATGCCAAAAATATCATAACAAGCCAGTGTATGTCATGGCAATTCTCTGGCCACGAATGCAAGTCTACAACTGTTGTCATCAATGAGAACACCAAAAAATCCATACACTGTATTCAGCAGACTCCCTGACGTTGACCTTTCATGTTTTCTAATGCTTCAGCTACACTGGATGGAAATCTTACACACCTGGCAGTTCTGTTACTCACCTGAAATATTAGACATCTATTTGTAGATGTGGCGTCAGGATATCTCTAATGACAATAGGCATTGATTTCATGCTCTGGGACAATAATCCAAATACTGGCGATCACAGCACAGTAAGGGGAAACATCTATACAGATGTATTTATGTGGTATTTAAGAGATTGTTTCTGAGTAATTCATGACTATGTCAATGCTGATACAAATATTGAAAGAACATCATAACACGCCAGTGTCAATTTCCAGCCATGAATGGAAGAAAACAGAATAATTTGTGGGGCACGGGGATGTGGGAAAAAAATTCCTTTCTTACACTAACTTTGAATCAACAGCCTCTGCATGAACGGTTTATACTACTATCTAGAGAAGCAACATGCTAGGAAAAGAACACGGGAAAAGTCCAATAAAGCCTTCCCAAGTACCATATTCAGTCTGCTGGAAGAATCAACAGGGAAAAAACTACACCATGGAGAGAGAAAACCTTGAAGCCACAATTGTCACCTTTCATCATGTCACTTCCAGAGGAGAGGAAGAGCACCCACTTTTCGACAATGCTGATACCAGCACGGTCGGCAATCAGCAAAAGCAGTTAAGTGCTACATAGTGCCTGGGGGACTGTCACCACTACAGCCTGCGTGTCTTCACCTCCTTCAGCAAGCTCAGGCTAATATGCTACACAACAGCAAGCAAAAACGTGGTCTGCAGAGCTGACATCTCGGAAAACCTATTCTCACCATAAACAGTGATTTCTTTCTATGGGAGAGCAAACACAGTAGAGAACAAGTCGCATTTGGGGCAGCAAACCTAAGCTACGGTCCGATAACAGCAGCGGGATGAAGACATTTCCCCAGCTCAGTAAAAACTGAGGGGCTCCGTCAAGGACGCTGCGGCAGACACAAATGTGCCGTTCAGATTTTTAAGACTCAGCCAAGATTACACGGCCCTCAGGCCGTGGGGGCGGAGCCCAGCTACCACCAGCTAAACCCAGCTACAACCCAGGGGGCGGGAGAGACTTGGCAGAGGGGGAAGAGACAGAGTAGAGGCGAGCAAGGCGGTGCCACTGACCGTGTCCAGGAGAGCGGAGGGCTCCGGCTGCGTGTCCTTGGCCGCGGGGCCGGGCGGCGGCGGAGGGAAGTTGGGGCTGAAAACCATGAGGTCGCTCTTGCCCGCGCCGTCCGCCACGCACAGGCTCCGGCTGTGGCGCTGCGAGTACGACCAGCTGCCCACTTCGCTGGCGCACACGAGCGTCGTGGGCCCGGGCCCCGACAGCACGGCCGCCCGCGGCGCCCAGCGCGACGCCCCGTACAGCACCACGGCCAGCAGGAACAGGCTCGACACCGCGCAGATGGCCACCACCAGCCACACGTTCGTCGCCGCACTCGCCGCACCAGCGCCCATCTCCGCGCCCGCCGCCGAGCGCGACGACGACGACGACGACGATCCCGCGGCCGCGGCCAGCGCCGCCTCGGCGGCCTCCACCAGCGACACGCTGAGCGTGGCCGTGGCCGAGCGCGCCGGCTCGCCGTGGTCGCGCACCACGATCAGCAGCCTCTGGCGAGGGCCGTCCGCCTCCTCCAGCGCCCGCGCCGTGCTCACCTCGCCGCTGTAGAGCCCCACGCGGAACGGGCCCTTGCCCCGCGGCTCCCACAGCTCGTAGCGCAGCCACGCGTTGTAGCCCGAGTCGGCGTCCACGGCGCGGATCTTCGCCACCACCTGCCCCGCCGGCGCCCCCCACGCCGCCCACGCCCACAGCGTGCCCGACACCGACACCGAGCCCGCCGCCGCCGCCGCCGCCTCGCCCGCCACGCCGCCCGCCTCCGGCGCCGAGCCCGCAGGCGGCAGCAGCGCCGGCGCGTTGTCGTTCTCGTCCAGCACGAACAGCTGCACCGTGGCGTTGCCGCACAGCGGCGGCTCGCCCGCGTCCACCGCACGCACCTCGAACTGCAGCACCTGCAGCTCCTCGTAGTCCAAGGGCTGCAGCGCCCACAGACGCCCGCTCTCCGCGTCCACCGACACGTAGCTCGACGCCGGACGCCACCCGCCGCCCACGCCGCCCTCCCACACCGAGTAGCTCACGCGCCCGTTGCCCGCCTCGTCCGGGTCCCGCGCCCACAGCCGCGCCAGCTCCGCGCCCGCCGCGTTGTTCTCCCGCGCCAGCACCGTGTACACGGCCTGCGCGAACGCCGGCGCGTTGTCGTTCACGTCCGACACCGCCACCCGCAGCCCGCGCCTGCCGCGCAGCGCCGGCGCCCCGCCGTCCTCCGCACGCACCTCCACCTCGTACTCCGACACCCGCTCCCGGTCCAGCGCCTCGCGCAGCACCAGCGAGTACGAGCCCGCGAACGTCGCCTCCAGACCGAACGGCGACGCCGGCCACACCCAGCACCGCACGCGACCGTTCGCCCCCGAGTCCCGGTCCGACACGCTCAGCAGGGCCACCACCGTCCCCACCGACGCGTCCTCCGGCACCGGCACCGACAGCGACGTCACCCACACCTCCGGCGCGTTGTCGTTCACGTCCAGCACCTCCACCAGCACCTTGCAGTGACCCAGCAGCGGCGGTGTCCCCTTATCTTTTGCCTTTACATTTAGGTCGTATAGATTAAATGTCTCAAAGTCTAGCTCGCCCCTCAGTCGGATCTCCCCAGAGTTCGCATCAATGCTGAAAACATCTGAGGCAGAGGGAGGAACAACAGTATCGATTTCATAAATTACTTCTCCATATATTCCCAAGTCCGGATCCGTCGCATTCACACGCGCCACTAGCGTTCGTTGTAATGCGTCCTCGGGCAAAACTACATTATACACTGACTGGTTGAACTGGGGTGCATTGTCATTCACGTCCAGCACCGAGATCACCAACTCCATGGTGCCCGTCAGAGACGGCCGGCCCCCGTCACTCGCCGTCAGCACCAACCGGTGAACGGGAATCGTCTCGCGGTCCAAAGATCTCGTGAGTACCAGAAACAGGGACTTACTGCGAGAGTTACTATTTTCTTCCTCTATTCTGAAGTGCTCGCTGGCGCTGAGTGTATAGGAGAGCTGAGCGTTCGCTCCGATATCCGCATCCGACGCGCCCTCCAGCGGGAAACGAGACCCGGTAGGGGAGTTCTCCGACAAACTGAGGTTTTTCCGGGCGGCGGGGAAGATGGGGGCATTGTCGTTGATGTCGGTGACCTCCAGCTGCACATGGAAGACGCGCAGCGGCCGCTCCACCAGCACCTCCAGCCGCAGCGCGCACGGCGCGCTCTTGCCGCACAGCTCCTCCCGGTCGAGCCGCGAGCTCACCAGCAGCGCGCCGCTCGCCCCGCTCACCTCCACGCTCGCCCGCCGGCCCTGCGCCACCAGCCGCAGCCGCCGCGCCTCCGCCTCGCCCGCCTCCAGGCCCAGGTCCTGCGCCAGACGGCCCACCACCGTGCCGGCCTTGGCTTCCTCCGGCACCGAGTACCGCACCTGCCCGCCCGACAGCGCCCAGGCCGCCTGCAGCACCAGCACCCGCACCACCGCACAACAACGCTCCCCCATCGCCGCCGCCTGTGCCGCCTGTGCCGCTGTGGCTGCCGGCCCCGGCACGGGCCCCGCACGGCTCCCCGCCGCCGCCCGGACGCACCGGCTCTGCTGCCCGGCCCGCGCCGCCCCCCCGCGCTCACAGCCGGGCTCTCCGCCGCACCGGGGCGGAGCCGCCCAGACGCCGTTCCTGAGCCTGCAGCGACACCGTGCGCTGCTCCGCCGCCTCACACGCTCCGCCACAGCGCCCATCTCCTCCGCCCCGCGGTGGGTATGTTTTCAGCCGTTTCTTCCTGCTCCTCTTTTCCCCCCTTATCTCTTCTTGTTTGTTTGCAAATAATCTTTCAGTTCTTTTTCTTTCTTCGCTGGCGTTTTCATTTTTCTTGCTTCCTGCATTTTCTTCTTTTTTGCCATATTTAGTTTCCCTCTCGCTTTTTTTCATTGTACTCTTTTCTCTTTCTTCGTTCTCTGTCTTCTTTTGTTTCCTGTCCTGCCGCTTTCCATTCTTTCCACTCTTTTCTCATATCTTCCCACCCTTCTGTATTCTTTAGTCGCACCGGAAAGTCGTCAGTTGCCTCTGGCGCGCTGGTAGAGACCATCAATTTCAGAATCATCAGCGCTAGTTACGCAGTATCATTGCTGAAGTTTGGTGCTGCTCTAACCCAGACTGTTAGGAACCAGCTCCACTCAGCGTCTGCAGGTAAGGTCGGAGCGTGCCGGTCAGCTCTTTTATCGTCTGTTTTATGTTTCCATTCTGTTCCTCATTTCTTACTATCGTTCTGACTTTATTTTTATTTCCATAGGCTCCTTTTTTTCTTTACTATTATTCCCTTCTCCTATTTCTTTTTTTCCCTTCCATTTTCCCTCTTTCCCTTCTCTTCCCTTGTTCTTTCTCTGTGTCTTTTCTTTCCTGCTTATCCCTGTTCTAGGTCTTTTCCCTCCTGCTCTTCTGTTTCCATCTTGTCTCTTGTGATCTTTTTTTTTCCTTCACTAAAATATTTTCCAAATCCTCGCAGTTTGGGAATATCTCTCTTTCTTCTTCTTTGAACTGATTCTTTCCCATACCACTTTGTTCGGCTGGTTTTTGGGGTTTTTGTTAATCTTCTTTCTACATCCTTCTTCCTTTCTCTTCTCCCTTACTCTCCTCCTTTCTTGTCGTTGCCTCCCCTTCTCTTCTACTTCCATACATAAATCTGTACATTCTTTCCTTCAACAAAACATTTTTAAAATACCCACGGCAGCCCTGCCATGAACTACAGACATGCCCTTGGGCCAGAGTCTCATTTCTCCTCTCTGCCACCTCCTACCCCTGTAGACAGGAAACAACTTACTTGCCGTCCATGCACCTGCAACTTCCCCTTCCTTCAGGGTGAAGGTCACACTCTTCAGCCTCCAGTCTTCTCAAGGACCCAGCAATAACACAAGGCAGTCAGATGGCAAAGAACATCTCTGCTATATCAAAAGAGACTCACCATCCTCTGCCACACAAGCTGAAGCCGCAGTTATTGGGACATCTGTGCAAACTGCCTTGGAAGAGCCCAAACCCAGGAGAGTTTCTCATTCAGGAACTCAAACCCATCATAGTCCAGCATGACTATCCTCCAAGAATGCTGAAAAAACACTGGGCAAACACAGCTCCCGAGGACTCGCCATGTACCTCGATCCTTCCTGATTCACTTTCCACCTGCATTTTCCAAGTTCTCTTCATTTCTGGCAGACACTTGCTGCCTAGACAGCACACCAAGAACCTTGGTGTCCATGGGCATTAGGCCCCATGGAAAACCACTCAGTCACACTGGAATGATCCACTTGTCACACAGTCAAACAAAAGCCACGAAAGTAACACCACAACATTGTCACTAAGAACAGCCTCTTGACCTCCTACACATCTATTTAGTGAAATGGATTTTGGTCGCTCCTCCGTTCCTGCCTGCTGTCACCCACTCAAGCACTGCCTGGAAGCATCAAAAAAGGTGAGAGCAGGTAACTGTGCTTTATTGGTACAATAGGGTGAACATTCTGCTGATTCAACAAAAAAGATGCCACAACTGAACAGGAACTAAAGTACACTTGTCTCGAGAACATCCACTTTCGCTGTACGACTTACCTCTTCTTAACTGGTTCCTTCTTCAGAAAAGAAATATTTTCAGGGCAGGAAAGTTGGTTTTAAAGGATATTTGCCCATAACATTACCAGTGTTTCTGAGGAAGCTAGACAGAAAAAATCACCTCTGTTCAACAAAAACTGGACAGTGTGCAGTGCCCATTATGCACTTCTCTCACAGGGGAAGAAGGAAGCAGACCTGTAAGCTACAGAAATGCTCTCAAAGTGACACTTAGCTCAGGAGAGCAGAATAGACATCCCCCACGCTGATGGGAAATGGCACAAATATCTGCCACATCGACAATGAGAAACAGGAAATAAACCAAACAACAAACAAACCCAGCAAAACAAAATCATATGCAGTTTGATAGAGAAGAGAATAAAACAAAACCCCTCATTCTGCTGTATTGAAATGCAAGTTTTGGCAACACTTTGCATACCAAGACCAATCTAGCAAGACTAAGAGCAGAGAGATAATGAGGGAAAGATTCAGAGAAGGCACAGCAGCATGATCCAAATTTCAAAAAGCTTCTCTTTGACCAACAACATTCCACATCAAACCCAAGTAATTAAAGGCACACAGGGCAGATGTCTCCACCAGCAGCAATACCAGAAAGAACAACACTGCCCTAAGATACGCAGAACCTCTGGGTGTCCTGAGAGGATCCCAGGAGAGCAGCACTGTGTGGTGGGACCCTCCTCGCGATATTCCACTGTAATCATCTGTCTTACACCCTGCAAACTGGGATCTCCAGTTAAGCAGACATTCTCCATTTCCTCCCCAATGATGTACTCAAATCCTCCCCTTCTCCCATGCCTGGCACAAAGAATATGATGTAGAGTGCTGCAAATCCATTCTGTGACTCTTGGACTCTTCCCACATGCCAGGATGCTTTGTGTCTTTTCAGTAATTTCAAATACAAATCGAGTTCTTAAAGGTTTTGTGATTAGAGTCATGAACAGTTCTCATCCCAGTCCCCACAGATCTTCTCTTTCAAGAGACCACACCAAGAGATGAAGCACAAGTGCACTCAAAATGACAACTGGGTGGGAGAATTTCTACCACAGAAAACCAGACCTGGGCTGCTCTGTAGATGAGGATGTTTGGTGTGTACAATCCAGACACCAGAAGGAGCCGTGTGTGATAACAGCACACACCATCTCTACCCACCCTGACTCTGCAAGAGCACAGGAAGGGGAAGAAAAGCTCAACAAGATTACAGCCACCCCCTCAACTGCCATGAAAATCGTGTCTGAAGAGGAGCACAGACCCACCATGGCAAGAGCTGTGGAAGCTGGTATAAACGCCCTACAATACACATGGAAAGCAGTTTGAAGTGCTACCCTCCCACAACAACACTCCCAAAGCAGCAGCAGCAGCAAAAACCTTCAGGAGTCTGAATGTTACCAACTCTTATCCAGCACATTCCACATGTCAGGCCAGTGGCAGCACAAGGGACTGTCTCTGATGGGAGATATTCATAACCTCAAAGGACTCTGTGGCCATTTCAATAGCACATATCATCTCAAGATCCAGAAGGCCTCCAACTTCACACCCTTGGAACTTGGGAAAGGATCCTGGGCAGAAACACTCTGTGCCCATCCTGGCTCCTGCTTTCCTCTAAGTATCCTCCATTCCCCAGTCCAAAACAGTTATTCTCCAGAAAAGGACATCATTTCCATTCCTCTCCTCTTACAACATGACCCATTCTCTTAAAAATTATTCCAGGTTCCCTCAGACAAGTCCTCCCAGTGCTCAAGGTCACCATTCACATCAGGACATAGCCGGACCCTACTCAGTGTCACTGCCACATTCACCTCTGTGACAAGGCACAATTTGCTTCCCCTACCTCAGCAATCAATTTGACTTCTGCTTACCCTTCCCAGCAATGAGAGCACTGTAAAACCCACACAGGTGGCATCACATACATGGTCTGGCAGACTCTGCAGCTGCACCTTGAGCTCTGGCAGTGTTACAGATCTGACACCAATATTTTCTATACAGGACTGCTCTCATGGCAATGGACACTGATGTCTTGCTGAGAGAGACCAAACAACGTGGTGATGAACACACCAATACAACGGATATTTACTGTGGAGAAAAAATTGGTAGTAGGATTTTTTTGTCGTTGTTGTTTAGAAGAGGAATTGCAAAGGAATTGTAAAGGTGTTCCAAATGTAAATATTGAAAAAACATGTCAACAAAACGTCAGGGTCCATCAAGCCACCTCTCCAGCCAGGAATGCAAGTTAACAACTGCAGCTAACAAAATCTGGGCGCGAAACAAAACATGAAAAGACCACAAAGCCTTCCCAGTTTTAATAATGACGTGGGAACACAAGTCCAGCTGGTCACCTTGCCTCACATCGCTTGTAGAGGACACATGACAGAACATGAGGGCACAGAAGAAACCACATGTGATACCACCACAGTCAGCAAAGGCAATGAGGAGGTACACAGCACTTGGGGGACTGTCACCGTCACAGCCTGTCCTGCACAGCTTCAGCAAGCTCGGGTGGAAAATCTACACAACCAGCAAGCAGGAGCGTTGTCTCCAAAACGGAAACCTCCAGGCATCACAGGACAGCTCCCATGGCAACCAGCAGTGATTTCATTCTAGGCCGGAACAATTCACATCCACACCAGCAAATCTCAGGGGTCTACACAAAGAGGTTACCGCACTACCCTTACCCTGCAAGGACCAGGCAGCAGATACAAAGGTGCAATGAACTCACTTAAGCATCCCATCGCCCTCAGGCCGAGAAGGCGGAGCCCGGCTAATAGCAGAGCCAGGTTAGGAAATGAGAGAGAAGGGACAAAGGGAAAGAGACAGAGTAGAGGCGAGCAAGGCGGTGCCACTGACCGTGTCCAGGAGAGCGGAGGGCTCCGGCTGCGTGTCCTTGGCCGCGGGGCCGGGCGGCGGCGGAGGGAAGTTGGGGCTGAAAACCATGAGGTCGCTCTTGCCCGCGCCGTCCGCCACGCACAGGCTCCGGCTGTGGCGCTGCGAGTACGACCAGCTGCCCACTTCGCTGGCGCACACGAGCGTCGTGGGCCCGGGCCCCGACAGCACGGCCGCCCGCGGCGCCCAGCGCGACGCCCCGTACAGCACCACGGCCAGCAGGAACAGGCTCGACACCGCGCAGATGGCCACCACCAGCCACACGTTCGTCGCCGCACTCGCCGCACCAGCGCCCATCTCCGCGCCCGCCGCCGAGCGCGACGACGACGACGACGATCCCGCGGCCGCGGCCAGCGCCGCCTCGGCGGCCTCCACCAGCGACACGCTGAGCGTGGCCGTGGCCGAGCGCGCCGGCTCGCCGTGGTCGCGCACCACGATCAGCAGCCTCTGGCGAGGGCCGTCCGCCTCCTCCAGCGCCCGCGCCGTGCTCACCTCGCCGCTGTAGAGCCCCACGCGGAATGGGCCCTTGCCCCGCGGCTCCCACAGCTCGTAGCGCAGCCACGCGTTGTAGCCCGAGTCGGCGTCCACGGCGCGGATCTTCGCCACCACCTGCCCCGCCGGCGCCCCCCACGCCGCCCACGCCCACAGCGTGCCCGACACCGAGCCCGCCGCCGCCGCCTCGCCCGCCACGCCGCCCGCCTCCGGCGCCGAGCCCGCAGGCGGCAGCAGCGCCGGCGCGTTGTCGTTCTCGTCCAGCACGAACAGCTGCACCGTGGCGTTGCCGCACAGCGGCGGCTCGCCCGCGTCCACCGCACGCACCTCGAACTGCAGCACCTGCAGCTCCTCGTAGTCCAAGGGCTGCAGCGCCCACAGACGCCCGCTCTCCGCGTCCACCGACACGTAGCTCGACGCCGGACGCCACCCGCCGCCCACGCCGCCCTCCCACACCGAGTAGCTCACGCGCCCGTTGCCCGCCTCGTCCGGGTCCCGCGCCCACAGCCGCGCCAGCTCCGCGCCCGCCGCGTTGTTCTCCCGCGCCAGCACCGTGTACACGGCCTGCGCGAACGCCGGCGCGTTGTCGTTCACGTCCGACACCGCCACCCGCAGCCCGCGCCTGCCGCGCAGCGCCGGCGCCCCGCCGTCCTCCGCACGCACCTCCACCTCGTACTCCGACACCCGCTCCCGGTCCAGCGCCTCGCGCAGCACCAGCGAGTACGAGCCCGCGAACGTCGCCTCCAGACCGAACGGCGACGCCGGCCACACCCAGCACCGCACGCGACCGTTCGCCCCCGAGTCCCGGTCCGACACGCTCAGCAGGGCCACCACCGTCCCCACCGACGCGTCCTCCGGCACCGGCACCGACAGCGACGTCACCCACACCTCCGGCGCGTTGTCGTTCACGTCCAGCACCTCCAGTACTAACTTGCAGTGGCCCGACAGCGGGGGTGTCCCTTTATCTGTCGCCTTAACATTTAGGTCATATAAATTAACTGCCTCAAAGTCCAGGGCGCCCGTCAGTCTGATCTCCCCAGTATTTGCATCGATGCTGAATAAATCTGAGGCAGAGGGAGGAACAATAGTATCGATTTCATATCTCACTTCTCTGTTAGTTCCTTCGTCCAGGTCTGTGGCATTCATCCGCGCCACTAGCGTGCCTTGTATAGCGTCCTCGGGCAAATATACATTGAACACCGACTGGTTGAACTGAGGCGCGTTGTCGTTTGCATCCAGCACCGAGATAAACAGCTCCATAGTGGCCGTCAGAGACGGCCGGCCCCCATCACTCGCCGTCAGCACCAACCGGTGAACGGGAATCGTCTCGCGGTCCAGAGATTTCGTGAGTACCAGAAATAAGGATTTACTGCGAGAGTTACTGTTTTCTTCCTCTATTCTAAAATGCTCGCTGGCGCTGAGTGTGTAGGAAAGCTGCGCGTTCGCTCCGATATCCGCATCCGACGCGCCCTCCAGTGGGAAACGAGACCCCGGCACAGACAGTTCCGCGATGCTGAGGTTTTTCCGGGCGGCGGGGAAGATGGGGGCATTGTCGTTGATGTCGGTGACCTCCAGCTGCACATGGAAGACGCGCAGCGGCCGCTCCACCAGCACCTCCAGCCGCAGCGCGCACGGCGCGCTCTTGCCGCACAGCTCCTCCCGGTCGAGCCGCGAGCTCACCAGCAGCGCGCCGCTCGCCCCGCTCACCTCCACGCTCGCCCGCCGGCCCTGCGCCACCAGCCGCAGCCGCCGCGCCTCCGCCTCGCCCGCCTCCAGGCCCAGGTCCTGCGCCAGACGGCCCACCACCGTGCCGGCCTTGGCTTCCTCCGGCACCGAGTACCGCACCTGCCCGCCCGACAGCGCCCAGGCCGCCTGCAGCACCAGCACCCGCACCACCGCACAACAACGCTCCCCCATCGCCGCCGCCTGTGCCGCCTGTGCCGCTGTGGCTGCCGGCCCCGGCACGGGCCCCGCACGGCTCCCCGCCGCCGCCCGGACGCACCGGCTCTGCTGCCCGGCCCGCGCCGCCCCCCCGCGCTCACAGCCGGGCTCTCCGCCGCACCGGGGCGGAGCCGCCCAGACGCCGTTCCTGAGCCTGCAGCGACACCGTGCGCTGCTCCGCCGCCTCACACGCTCCGCCACAGCGCCCGCGCCTCCGCTCCGTCATGCCCATCTCCTCCGCCGTCTCTTCCAAAAGTGCTTCTTTTTTATTTTATCCTTTGGGCTTTTTTTCACTGCTCTCTTCTGTATCCCTTCTGGTATCTCTCCAGTCGCCTCCGGCGCCGCGCGGTAAACAAAAGAATTCGGATCCACCAACTCTAATTACGTGGCATCAACGCCGGAGCACTGGATTCTAATCCAGGCGGAGGCTGGTGGGAACCAGCTCTGGTCGGGAGTTAGAGGCATCCTCGGTGAGTAATCCCGTTTTTAAATTTCTTCTCTTCGGCATTTTCCATTCTTAATCACCTCCTTCTGTCATTCCTTCCTAGCATCTTCTTTCTGGTTTTCTTTCTCTTCTTCCTTTCCTTTTTTCCCTCCTTTATCCCCTTCCTCCCTTTTTGTGGAGAGTAGAAGTGTCAGTGACATGCCAGCAAACTCAATTACAGTTTCTCCCTTGCTCTCTATCTACTGCTTTCTTGCTTGCTTCCAATTTTCTTCCATTTCCATCCTCTCTTCATTTTTCCCGTACCAAGAAGGGAGTAATCTTACCATGTCTATGACATTCTCGACTTGGTGTAGGGAGATATTCTTTGGCAAAGGCTCTCCTTCCTCTTCCCTTCTGCCCTCCATCTCTTCCGAGAAGTAAAAATATTCCTGCTTTCCTCCTGTCCATGCACTTACAACTTCCCCATTTTCCAGGATAAAGGCCACACTTTTCAGCATCCAGTACTCTCAAGGATGCAGCAATAACACAGCAAGGCAATCACACGCCAAGGAACAGCTCTTGTATATCAGAACAGGTTCCACCACTCTCTGACACACCAGGTGAAGCCACAGCTACTGAGACATCTGTGCAAGCAAGCCTGAAAGAGTCCAAACAACTCAGGGGAGTTTCTCCTTCAGGAACTCAAAGCTATCACAGCCCAGCACGACAGTGCTCCATAAAGACTTTAAAAAGCGTGGGGCAACCACTGGTCCTGAGCACTCTTCATGTATCTCGATGCTTCCCGACTCGTTTTCTACCTGTCAGGTTTATGCCTTCCCTTTAAGGCAGGAATGCACTGCCACAACAACACACCCACATCCTCAGTATCTACGAGCATTGCTCCCCACAGAAAACCTCCCAACCATTCGCAGGATGCCCCTGTCACACAGTCAAACAAAATGCACCGAGGTAACACCACGGCATTGGCACTAAGAACATCCCCGTGACTCCCAACACAGCCACTCCCTGAGGTGGACTGTGGTCCCTCCTCCATTCCCAGTGGCTGCCACCCACCCAGCTGTGCCTGGAAGCTGCAGGGAAAGTACGAAAGCAGACAATGATGCTTTGTTTGTCCCATAGGGTCAACATTGTGATGATTCAAAATAAAGATGGCACAAGTGAAGAGAAGCTGAAGAACACCTATCTCAGACACATCCACTTCAGGTGAGTGACTTACCTGTGGCATGACTGGTTCCTTCTTCAGAAAAGAAATATCCTCAGGGACGGAAATTGGTTTAAAGGGATATTTGCCCTTAACATTATCAGTATTTCTGGGGAAGCTGGACATTAAAAAATAACTCAAGTTCTGCAAAAACCCAACAGGGTGCAGTGCCCATTATGTATTTCTATGAAAATGGCAGATGGAAGCAAACCTGTAAACTACAGACAGTTCTCTCAAACTCTCATCTGAGTTCTGGCAGAAAGGGGACTCCCTACACCAGTGGGAAACCACTCAGCATCTGACACCTGACAGCTGCCAAAATCAGCAGTCTGCGTTTCATCCAACATTACCAACACTTTGCCAATATGACAGGGAAAAAACCAAAACAAATAATGAAAACACTGCAAAAATTAAAAGGTTGGGCAGGTCTGATTAGAGAGGAGAAAAGAAAAACAAAATGTTCCAATCTACTTTATTGAAATGCAAGTTAAGGCAACATCTTGAATACAAGGCCAATCCTTCCACTCTCTAGCAAGGCTAAGAGCAAAGGCAACCAATGAAACGTTCACAGAAGGCACGGCAGCATGATCCAAATTTCAAAAAGCTTCTCTTTGACCAACAACATTCCACATCAAACCCAAGTAATTAAAGGCACGCAGGGCAGATGTCTCTACCAGCAGCAATACCAGAAAGAACAACACTGCCCTAAGATACGCAGAACCTCTGGGTGTCCTGAGAGGATCCCAGGAGAGCAGCACTGTGTGGTGGGACCCTCCTCGCGATATTCCACTGTAATCATCTGTCTTACACCCTGGGAACTGGGATCTCCAGTTAAGCAGACATTCTCTCCATTTCCTCCCCAATGATGTACTCAAATCCTCCCCTTCTCCCATGCCTGGCACAGAGAATATGATGTAGAGTGCTGCAAATCCATTCTGTGACTCTTGGACTCTTCCCACATGCCAGGATGCTTTGTGTCTTTCCAGCAATTTCAAATACAAATCGAGTTCTTAAAGGTTTTGTGATTAGAGTCATGAACAGTTCTCATCCCAGTCCCCACAGATCTTCTCTTTCAAGAGACCACACCAAGAGATGAAGCACAAGTGCACTCAAAATGACAACTGGGTGGGAGAATTTCTACCACAGAAAACCAGACCTGGGCTGCTCTGTAGATGAGGATGTTTGGTGTGTACAATCCAGACACCAGAAGGAGCCGTGTGTGATAACAGCACACACCATCTCTACCCACACCGACTCTGCAAGAGCACAGGAAGGGGAAGAAAAGCTCAACAAGATTACAGCCACCCCCTCAACTGCCATGAAAATCGTGTCTGAAGAGGAGCACAGACCCACCATGGCAAGAGCTGTGGAAGCTGGTATAAACGCCCTACAATACACATGGAAAGCAGTTTGAAGTGCTACCCTCCCACAACAACACTCCCAAAGCAGCAGCAGCAGCAGCAAAAACCTTCAGGAGTCTGAATGTTACCAACTCTTATCCAGCACATTCCACATGTCAGGCCAGTGGCAGCACAAGGGACTGTCTCTGATGGGAGATATTCATAACCTCAAAGGACTCCGTGGCCATTTCAATAGCACATATCATCTCAAGATCCAGAAGGCCTCCAACTTCACACCCTTGGAACTTGGGAAAGGATCCTGGGCAGAAACACTCTGTGCCCATCCTGGCTCCTGCTTTCCTCTAAGCATCCTCCATTCCCCAGTCCAAAACAGTTATTCTCCAGAAAAGGACATCATTTCCATTCCTCTCCTCTTACAACATGACCCATTCTCTTAAAAATTATTCCAGGTTCCCTCAGACAAGTCCTCCCAGTGCTCAAGGTCACCATTCACATCAGGACATAGCCGGACCCTACTCAGTGTCACTGCCACATTCACCTCTGTGACAAGGCATAATTTGCTTCCCCTACCTCAGCAATCAATTTGACTTCTGCTTACCCTTCCCAGCAATGAGAGCACTGTAAAACCCACACAGGTGGCATCACATACATGGTCTGGCAGACTCTGCAGCTGCACCTTGAGCTCTGGCAGTGTTACAGATCTGACACCAATATTTTCTATACAGGACTGCTCTCATGGCAATGGACACTGATGTCTTGCTGAGAGAGACCAAACAACGTGGTGATGAGCACACCAATACAACGGATATTTACTGTGTAGAAAAAATTGGTAGTAGGATTTTTTTCTCGTTGTTGTTTAGAAGAGGAATTGCAAAGGAATTGTAAAGGTGTTCCAAATGTAAATATTAAAAAAAACATGTCAACAAAAGGTCAGGGTCCATCAAGCCACCTCTCCAGCCAGGAATGCAAGTTAACAACTGCAGCTAACAAAATCTGGGCGTGAAACAAAACATGAAAAGACCACAAAGCCTTCCCAGTTTTAATAATGACGTGGAAACACAAGTCCAGCTGGTCACCTTGCCTCACATCGCTTGTAGAGGACACATGACAGAACATGAGGGCACAGAAGAAACCACATGTGATACCACCACAGTCAGCAAAGGCAATGAGGAGGTACACAGCACTTGGGGGACTGTCACCGTCACAGCCTGTCCTGCACAGCTTCAGCAAGCTCGGGTGGAAAATCTACACAACCAGCAAGCAGGAGCGTTGTCTCCAAAACGGAAACCTCCAGGCATCACAGGACAGCCCCCATGGCAACCAGCAGTGATTTCATTCTAGGCCGGAACAATTCACATCCACACCAGCAAATCTCAGGGGTCTCTACACAAAGAGGTTACCGCACTTCCCTTACCCTGCAAGGACGAGGCAGCAGACACAAAGGTGCAATGAACTCACTTAAGCACCCATCGCCCTCAGGCCAAGAAGGCGGAGCCCGGCTAATAGCAGAGCCAGGTTAGGAAATGAGAGAGAAGGGGCAAATGGAAAGAGACAGAGTAGAGGCGAGCAAGGCGGTGCCACTGACCGTGTCCAGGAGAGCGGAGGGCTCCGGCTGCGTGTCCTTGGCCGCGGGGCCGGGCGGCGGCGGAGGGAAGTTGGGGCTGAAAACCATGAGGTCGCTCTTGCCCGCGCCGTCCGCCACGCACAGGCTCCGGCTGTGGCGCTGCGAGTACGACCAGCTGCCCACTTCGCTGGCGCACACGAGCGTCGTGGGCCCGGGCCCCGACAGCACGGCCGCCCGCGGCGCCCAGCGCGACGCCCCGTACAGCACCACGGCCAGCAGGAACAGGCTCGACACCGCGCAGATGGCCACCACCAGCCACACGTTCGTCGCCGCACTCGCCGCACCAGCGCCCATCTCCGCGCCCGCCGCCGAGCGCGACGACGACGACGACGACGATCCCGCGGCCGCGGCCAGCGCCGCCTCGGCGGCCTCCACCAGCGACACGCTGAGCGTGGCCGTGGCCGAGCGCGCCGGCTCGCCGTGGTCGCGCACCACGATCAGCAGCCTCTGGCGAGGGCCGTCCGCCTCCTCCAGCGCCCGCGCCGTGCTCACCTCGCCGCTGTAGAGCCCCACGCGGAACGGGCCCTTGCCCCGCGGCTCCCACAGCTCGTAGCGCAGCCACGCGTTGTAGCCCGAGTCGGCGTCCACGGCGCGGATCTTCGCCACCACCTGCCCCGCCGGCGCCCCCCACGCCGCCCACGCCCACAGCGTGCCCGACACCGACACCGAGCCCGCCGCCGCCGCCGCCGCCTCGCCCGCCACGCCGCCCGCCTCCGGCGCCGAGCCCGCAGGCGGCAGCAGCGCCGGCGCGTTGTCGTTCTCGTCCAGCACGAACAGCTGCACCGTGGCGTTGCCGCACAGCGGCGGCTCGCCCGCGTCCACCGCACGCACCTCGAACTGCAGCACCTGCAGCTCCTCGTAGTCCAAGGGCTGCAGCGCCCACAGACGCCCGCTCTCCGCGTCCACCGACACGTAGCTCGACGCCGGACGCCACCCGCCGCCCACGCCGCCCTCCCACACCGAGTAGCTCACGCGCCCGTTGCCCGCCTCGTCCGGGTCCCGCGCCCACAGCCGCGCCAGCTCCGCGCCCGCCGCGTTGTTCTCCCGCGCCAGCACCGTGTACACGGCCTGCGCGAACGCCGGCGCGTTGTCGTTCACGTCCGACACCGCCACCCGCAGCCCGCGCCTGCCGCGCAGCGCCGGCGCCCCGCCGTCCTCCGCACGCACCTCCACCTCGTACTCCGACACCCGCTCCCGGTCCAGCGCCTCGCGCAGCACCAGCGAGTACGAGCCCGCGAACGTCGCCTCCAGACCGAACGGCGACGCCGGCCACACCCAGCACCGCACGCGACCGTTCGCCCCCGAGTCCCGGTCCGACACGCTCAGCAGGGCCACCACCGTCCCCACCGACGCGTCCTCCGGCACCGGCACCGACAGCGACGTCACCCACACCTCCGGCGCGTTGTCGTTCACGTCCAGCACCTCCAGTTCCACGCTGCAGTGACCCGACAGCGGGGGTGTCCCTTTATCTCTTGCTTCAATACGAAAATCAAATATACTGACTTCTTCGAAGTCCAGGGCTGCTGTGAGGTGAATTTCTCCTGTATTCGGATTGACGGAAATCACATTTCTTCCACTCGGGGGAATGAAGCTGGTTGCAGTAAATGTCACTTCGCTATTAATTCCTTCGTCCGCATCCGTGGCGTTCACACGCGCCACAAACGTCCCCACCTCAGCACTCTCCGGTAGCTTCACTTTATACACCGACTGGTTGAACTGGGGTGCGTTGTCGTTGGCGTCCAAAACTGAGATCACCAGCTCCATTGTTCCTGTCAGAGACGGCCGGCCCCCGTCACTCGCCGTCAGCACCAACCGGTGAACGGGAATCGTCTCGCGGTCCAGAGATTTCGTTAAAACAAGATCGGGTACAAGATTTCGCTCACTCGATTTTTGTAAATCCAGAGAGAAATGCTCGGTGGGGCTGAGTGTATAGGAGAGCTGCGCGTTCGCTCCGATATCCGCATCCGACGCGCCCTCCAGCGGGAAACGGAACCCGGGGGGGGAGTTCTCCGACAAACTGAGGTTTTTCCGGGCGGCGGGGAAGATGGGGGCATTGTCGTTGATGTCGGTGACCTCCAGCTGCACATGGAAGACGCGCAGCGGCCGCTCCACCAGCACCTCCAGCCGCAGCGCGCACGGCGCGCTCTTGCCGCACAGCTCCTCCCGGTCGAGCCGCGAGCTCACCAGCAGCGCGCCGCTCGCCCCGCTCACCTCCACGCTCGCCCGCCGGCCCTGCGCCACCAGCCGCAGCCGCCGCGCCTCCGCCTCGCCCGCCTCCAGGCCCAGGTCCTGCGCCAGACGGCCCACCACCGTGCCGGCCTTGGCTTCCTCCGGCACCGAGTACCGCACCTGCCCGCCCGACAGCGCCCAGGCCGCCTGCAGCACCAGCACCCGCACCACCGCACAACAACGCTCCCCCATCGCCGCCGCCTGTGCCGCTGTGGCTGCCGGCCCCGGCACGGGCCCCGCACGGCTCCCCGCCGCCGCCCGGACGCACCGGCTCTGCTGCCCGGCCCGCGCCGCCCCCCCGCGCTCACAGCCGGGCTCTCCGCCGCACCGGGGCGGAGCCGCCCAGACGCCGTTCCTGAGCCTGCAGCGACACCGTGCGCTGCTCCGCCGCCTCACACGCTCCGCCACAGCGCCCGCGCCTCCGCTCCGTCATGGCCGTCTCATCTGCCGTCCGTTGCTCCCCTGACACTCCTTCATCTTTTTTCTTTGGGCCTTTTCCATTGCTCTCTTCTTCATCTCTTCTGGTGACTCGCGAGTCGCCTCCGGAGCCTCACTGCTGACAGAACAAGTCGGATTTACCAAGTCTCCGGCGCCACCATCAGCTCCGGTGTGCGTAATATTCTAATCGAGGCAGACGCTGTTGGGAACCAGCTCCGACCGGCAATTAGAGGTAAGGTCGCTGCATACTGCTCGTTTTCTCTGCCGTTTTTTTCTTTCTCTTTTTTTCATCTCCCATTCTTAATTACCTCCTTGTGTCATTCCTCTTCTCTCCGTTTGTCTTTCTCTTCTCTTTTTTTCTTATTTTCTTTTTCTCCTTTCTCTCCTTCCACCCTTTCTGTATACAGTGGTAGTGTCAGTGACATGCCATTTATGGATACTCCCTTTTCCCTTTCTTTTTTCTACTACTGTCTTCGTTCTTTGCCCTTCCTTCCTTCCTTGTTTCCTTCCTTCCTTGTTTCCTTCCTTATCCTTGTTTCCTTCCTTATCCTTGTTTCCTTCCTTCCCTATCCTTGTTTCCAATTTCCTTCCGTTTCCATCCTCTCTTCATTTTTCCCTTACAAGGAAGCTTTTACTGCGTTTACAACATTCTCGACTTTGAATAGGGACACGTTCTTTGGCAAAAGCTCTCCTTTCTCTTCCCTTCTGCCCTCCATCTCTTCCAAGACGTAAAAATCTTCCTGCTTTCCTCCTGTCCATGCACTTACAACTTCCCCATTTTCCAGGATAAAGGCCAGACACTTCAGCCTCCAGTACTCTCAAGGATGCAGCAATAACACAGCCAGGCAATCACACGCCAAAGAACAGCTCCTGTGTATCAGAACAGGTTCCACCACTCTCTGACACACCAGGTGAAGCCACAGCTACTGAGACATCTGTGCAAGCAAGCCTGAAAGAGTCCAAACAACTCAGGGGATTTTCCTGTTCAGAAATTCAAAGCTATCACAGCCCAGCACGAAAATGTTCCATAAAAACTTTAAAAAGCATTGGGAAAGCACCACTCCTGAGCTTTCTTCATGTATCTCGATTCTTCCTGACTCGTTTTCTACCTACGAAATGCCAAGTTTATGCCTTCCCTTTAAGGCACGAATGCACTGCCACGACAACACACCCACATCCTCAGTATCTACGAGCATTGCTCCCCACAGAAAACCTCCCAACCATTCGCAGGATGCCCCTGTCACACAGTCAAACAAAATGCACCGAGGTAACACCACGGCATTGGCACTAAGAACATCCCCGTGACTCCCAACACAGCCACTCCCTGAGGTGGACTGTGGTCCCTCCTCCATTCCCAGCGGCTGCCACCCACCCAGCTGTGCCTGGAAGCTGCAGGGAAAGTACGAAAGCAGACAATGATGCTTTGTTTGTCCCATAGGGTCAACATTGTGATGATTCAAAATAAAGATGGCACAAGTGAAGAGAAGCTGAAGAACACCTATCTCAGACACATCCACTTCAGGTGAGTCACTTACCTGTGGCATGACTGGTTCCTTCTTCAGAAAAGAAACATCCTCAGGGAGGGAAATTGGTTTAAAGGGATATTTGCCCTTAACATTTTATTTAGTATTAGTATTTAGTATTTCTGGGGAAGCTGGACATTAAAAAAATAACTCAAGTTCTGCAAAAACTGAATAGAATACAGTGCCCATTATGTATTTCTATCACAATGGAGGATGGAAGCAGACCTGTAAATTACAGACAATTCTCTCAAAATTAAACTGAGTTCAGGCAGAAAGGGGACTCCCTACACCAGTGGGAAACCACTCAGCATCTGACACCTGACAGCTGCCAAAATCAGCAGTCTGCGTTTCATCCAACATTACCAACACTTTGCCAATATGACAGGGAAAAAAGCAAAACAAATAAAGAAAACACTGCAAAAATTTAAAGGTTGGGCAGGTCTTATTAGAGAGGAGAAAAGAAAAACAAAATGTTCCATTCCACTTTATTGAAATGCAAGTTAAGGCAACATCTTGAATACAAGACCAATCCTTCCCCTCTCTAGCAAGGCTAAGAGCAAAGGCAACCAATGAAACGTTCACAGAAGGCACAGCAGCATGATCCAAATTTCAAAAAGCTTCTCTTTGACCAACAACATTCCACATCAAACCCAAGTAATTAAAGGCACGCAGGGCAGATGTCTCCACCAGCAGCAGTACCAGAAAGAACAACACTGCCCTAAGATACGCAGAACCTCTGGGTGTCCTGAGAGGATCCCAGGAGAGCAGCACTGTGTGGTGGGACCCTCCTCGTGATATTCCACTGCAATCATCTGTCTTACACCCTGGGAACTGGGATCTCCACTATTAAGCAGACATTCTCCATTTCCTCCCCAATGATGTATTCAAATCCTCCCCTTCTCCCATGCCTGGCACAAAGAATATGATGTAGAGTGCTGCAAATCCATTCTGTGACTCTTGGACTCTTCCCACATGCCAGGATGCTTTGTGTCTTTCCAGCAATTTCAAATACAAATCGAGTTCTTAAAGGTTTTGTGATTAGAGTCATGAACAGTTCTCATCCCAGTCCCCACAAATCTCCTCCTTCAAGATACCACACCAAGAGATGAAGCACAAGTGCACTCAAAATGACAACTGGGTGGGAGAATTTCTACCACAGAAAACCAGACCTGGGCTGCTCTGTAGGTGAGGATGTTTGGTGTGTACAATCCAGACACCAGAAGGAGCCGTGTGTGATAACAGCACACACCATCTCTACCCACACCGACTCTGCAAGAGCACAGGAAGGGGAAGAAAAGCTCAACAAGATTACAGCCACCCCCTCAACTGCCATGAAAATCGTGTCTGAAGAGGAGCACAGACCCACCATGGCAAGAGCTGTGGAAGCTGGTATAAACGCCCTACAATACACATGGAAAGCAGTTTGAAGTGCTACCCTCCCACAACAACACTCCCAAAGCAGCAGCAGCAGCAGCAAAAACCTTCAGGAGTCTGAATGTTACCAACTCTTATCCAGCACATTCCACATGTCAGGCCAGTGGCAGCACAAGGGACTGTCTCTGATGGGAGATATTCATAACCTCAAAGGACTCTGTGGCCATTTCAACAGCACATATCATCTCAAGATCCAGAAGGCCTCCAACTTCACACCCTTGGAACTTGGGAAAGGATCCTGGGCAGAAACACTCTGTGCCCATCCTGGCTCCTGCTTTCCTCTAAGTATCCTCCATTCCCCAGTCCGAAACAGTTATTCTCCAGAAAAGGACATCATTTCCATTCCTCTCCTCTTACAACATGACCCATTCTCTTAAAAATTATTCCAGGTTCCCTCAGACAAGTCCTCCCAGTGCTCAAGGTCACCATTCACATCAGGACATAGCCGGACCCTACTCAGTGTCACTGCCACATTCACCTCTGTGACAAGGCATAATTTGCTTCCCCTGCCTCAGCAATCAATTTGACTTCTGCTTACCCTTCCCAGCAATGAGAGCACTGTAAAACCCACACAGGTGGCATCACATACATGGTCTGGCACACTCTGCAGCTGCACCTTGAGCTCTGGCAGTGTTACAGATCTGACACCAATATTTTCTATACAGGACTGCTCTCATGGCAATGGACACTGATGTCTTGCTGAGAGAGACCAAGCAACGTGGTGATGAGCACACCAATACAACGGATATTTACTGTGGAGAAAAAATTGGTAGTAGGATTTTTTTGTCGTTGTTGTTTAGAAGAGGAATTGCAAAGGAATTGTAAAGGTGTTCCAAATGTAAATATTGAAAAAACATGTCAACAAAACGTCAGGGTCCATCAAGCCACCTCTCCAGCCAGGAATGCAAGTTAACAACTGCAGCTAACAAAATCTGGGCGCGAAACAAAACATGAAAAGACCACAAAGCCTTCCCAGTTTTAATAATGACATGGGAACACAAGTCCAGCTGGTCACAGTGCCTCACATCGCTTGTAGAGGACACATGGCAGAACATGAGGGCACAGAAGAAACCACATGTGATACCACCACAGTCAGCAAAGGCAATGAGGAGGTACACAGCACTTGGGGGACTGTCACCATCACAGCCTGTCCTGCACGGCTTCAGCAAGCTCGTGTGGAAAATCTACACAACCAGCAAGCAGGAGCGTTGTCTCCAAAACGGAAACCTCCAGGCATCACAGGACAGCTCCCATGGCAACCAGCAGTGATTTCATTCTAGGCCGGAACAATTCACATCCACACCAGCAAATCTCAGGGGTCTACACAAAGAGGTTACCGCACTACCCTTACCCTGCAAGGACCAGGCAGCAGATACAAAGGTGCAATGAACTCACTTAAGCACCCATCGCCCTCAGGCCGAGAAGGCGGAGCCCGGCTAATAGCAGAGCCAGGTTAGGAAATGCGAGAGAAGGGACAAAGGGAAAGAGACAGAGTAGAGGCGAGCAAGGCGGTGCCACTGACCGTGTCCAGGAGAGCGGAGGGCTCCGGCTGCGTGTCCTTGGCCGCGGGGCCGGGCGGCGGCGGAGGGAAGTTGGGGCTGAAAACCATGAGGTCGCTCTTGCCCGCGCCGTCCGCCACGCACAGGCTCCGGCTGTGGCGCTGCGAGTACGACCAGCTGCCCACTTCGCTGGCGCACACGAGCGTCGTGGGCCCGGGCCCCGACAGCACGGCCGCCCGCGGCGCCCAGCGCGACGCCCCGTACAGCACCACGGCCAGCAGGAACAGGCTCGACACCGCGCAGATGGCCACCACCAGCCACACGTTCGTCGCCGCACTCGCCGCACCAGCGCCCATCTCCGCGCCCGCCGCCGAGCGCGACGACGACGACGACGATCCCGCGGCCGCGGCCAGCGCCGCCTCGGCGGCCTCCACCAGCGACACGCTGAGCGTGGCCGTGGCCGAGCGCGCCGGCTCGCCGTGGTCGCGCACCACGATCAGCAGCCTCTGGCGAGGGCCGTCCGCCTCCTCCAGCGCCCGCGCCGTGCTCACCTCGCCGCTGTAGAGCCCCACGCGGAACGGGCCCTTGCCCCGCGGCTCCCACAGCTCGTAGCGCAGCCACGCGTTGTAGCCCGAGTCGGCGTCCACGGCGCGGATCTTCGCCACCACCTGCCCCGCCGGCGCCCCCCACGCCGCCCACGCCCACAGCGTGCCCGACACCGACACCGAGCCCGCCGCCGCCGCCGCCGCCTCGCCCGCCACGCCGCCCGCCTCCGGCGCCGAGCCCGCAGGCGGCAGCAGCGCCGGCGCGTTGTCGTTCTCGTCCAGCACGAACAGCTGCACCGTGGCGTTGCCGCACAGCGGCGGCTCGCCCGCGTCCACCGCACGCACCTCGAACTGCAGCACCTGCAGCTCCTCGT
Source organism: Coloeus monedula (assembly GCF_965178545.1). Taxonomy (NCBI): domain Eukaryota; kingdom Metazoa; phylum Chordata; class Aves; order Passeriformes; family Corvidae; genus Coloeus; species Coloeus monedula. The sequence goes on along the minus strand of NC_138795.1, from coordinate 16,622,236 downwards.
AGTCCAAGGGCTGCAGCGCCCACAGACGCCCGCTCTCCGCGTCCACCGACACGTAGCTCGACGCCGGACGCCACCCGCCGCCCACGCCGCCCTCCCACACCGAGTAGCTCACGCGCCCGTTGCCCGCCTCGTCCGGGTCCCGCGCCCACAGCCGCGCCAGCTCCGCGCCCGCCGCGTTGTTCTCCCGCGCCAGCACCGTGTACACGGCCTGCGCGAACGCCGGCGCGTTGTCGTTCACGTCCGACACCGCCACCCGCAGCCCGCGCCTGCCGCGCAGCGCCGGCGCCCCGCCGTCCTCCGCACGCACCTCCACCTCGTACTCCGACACCCGCTCCCGGTCCAGCGCCTCGCGCAGCACCAGCGAGTACGAGCCCGCGAACGTCGCCTCCAGACCGAACGGCGACGCCGGCCACACCCAGCACCGCACGCGACCGTTCGCCCCCGAGTCCCGGTCCGACACGCTCAGCAGGGCCACCACCGTCCCCACCGACGCGTCCTCCGGCACCGGCACCGACAGCGACGTCACCCACACCTCCGGCGCGTTGTCGTTCACGTCCAGCACCTCCACCAGCACCTTGCAGTGACCCGAAAGTGGAGGGTTTCCTTGATCTGTAGCATCCACTTGCAGGCGATAAAGACCAACCTCTTCAAAGTCTAAATCATTCCTCAGACGAATCTCTCCACTCTTTCCGTCAATCCCGAAAACGTCTCTTCTGTCCTGAGGGAACAGGATCTCCAGGGAATATGAGATATTCCTGTTTGTCCCTTCATCTAAATCTGTGGCATTTAGTTTGATGACTAATGTGCCACGCTCTGTATTTTCAGGCAGCTGCACTTTATACACTGACTGGTTGAACTGGGGCGCGTTGTCGTTTGCATCCAGCACCGAGATCACCAGCTCCATGGTGCCCGTCAGAGACGGCCGGCCCCCGTCACTCGCCGTCAGCACCAACCGATGAACGGGAATCGTCTCGCGGTCCAGAGATTTCCTGAGCACCAGAAATAAGGATTCACCGTCCTCCTCGGTTTTTTGCAAATCCAGAGAGAAGTGCTCGCTGGGGCTGAGTGTATAGGAGAGCTGCGCGTTCGCTCCGATATCCGCATCCGACGCGCCCTCCAGCGGGAAACGAGACCCCGGCAGAGATGATTCCGCGATGCTGAGGTTTTTCCGGGCGGCGGGGAAGATGGGGGCATTGTCGTTGATGTCGGTGACCTCCAGCTGCACATGGAAGACGCGCAGCGGCCGCTCCACCAGCACCTCCAGCCGCAGCGCGCACGGCGCGCTCTTGCCGCACAGCTCCTCCCGGTCGAGCCGCGAGCTCACCAGCAGCGCGCCGCTCGCCCCGCTCACCTCCACGCTCGCCCGCCGGCCCTGCGCCACCAGCCGCAGCCGCCGCGCCTCCGCCTCGCCCGCCTCCAGGCCCAGGTCCTGCGCCAGACGGCCCACCACCGTGCCGGCCTTGGCTTCCTCCGGCACCGAGTACCGCACCTGCCCGCCCGACAGCGCCCAGGCCGCCTGCAGCACCAGCACCCGCACCACCGCACAACAACGCTCCCCCATCGCCGCCGCCTGTGCCGCCTGTGCCGCCTGTGCCGCTGTGGCTGCCGGCCCCGGCACGGGCCCCGCACGGCTCCCCGCCGCCGCCCGGACGCACCGGCTCTGCTGCCCGGCCCGCGCCGCCCCCCCGCGCTCACAGCCGGGCTCTCCGCCGCACCGGGGCGGAGCCGCCCAGACGCCGTTCCTGAGCCTGCAGCGACACCGTGCGCTGCTCCGCCGCCTCACACGCTCCGCCACAGCGCCCGCGCCTCCGCTCCGTCATGCCCATCTCCTCTGCCGTCCGTTGCTCCCCTGACACTCCTTCATCTTTTTTCTTTGGGCCTTTTCCATTGTTCTCTTCTTCATCTCTTCTGGTGACTCGCGAGTCGCCTCCGGAGCCTCACTGCTGACAGAACAAGTCGGATTTACCAAGTCTCCGGCGCCACCATCAGCTCCGGTGTGCGTAATATTCTAATCGAGGCAGACGCTGTTGGGAACCAGCTCCGACCGGCAATTAGAGGTAAGGTCGCTGCATACTACTCGTTTTCTCTGCCGTTTTTTTCTTTCTCTTTTTTTCATCTCCCATTCTTAATTACCTCCTTGTGTCATTCCTCTTCTCTCCGTTTGTCTTTCTCTTCTCTTTTTTTCTTATTTTCTTTTTCTCCTTTCTCTCCTTCCACCCTTTCTGTATACAGTGGTAGTGTCAGTGACATGCCATTTATGGATACTCCCTTTTCCCTTTCTTTTTTCTACTACTGTCTTCGTTCTTTGCCCTTCCTTCCTTGTTTCCTTGTTTCCTTCCTTATCCTTGTTTCCTTCCTTATCCTTGTTTCCTTCCTTATCCTTGTTTCCTTCCTTCCCTATCCTTGTTTCCAATTTCCTTCCGTTTCCATCCTCTCTTCATTTTTCCCTTACAAGGAAGCTTTTACTGCGTTTACAACATTCTCGACTTTGAATAGGGACACGTTCTTTGGCAAAAGCTCTCCTTTCTCTTCCCTTCTGCCCTCCATCTCTTCCAAGACGTAAAAATCTTCCTGCTTTCCTCCTGTCCATGCACTTACAACTTCCCCATTTTCCAGGATAAAGGCCAGACACTTCAGCCTCCAGTACTCTCAAGGATGCAGCAATAACACAGCCAGGCAATCACACGCCAAAGAACAGCTCCTGTGTATCAGAACAGGTTCCACCACTCTCTGACACACCAGGTGAAGCCACAGCTACTGAGACATCTGTGCAAGCAAGCCTGAAAGAGTCCAAACAACTCAGGGGATTTTCCTGTTCAGAAATTCAAAGCTATCACAGCCCAGCACGAAAATGTTCCATAAAAACTTTAAAAAGCATTGGGAAAGCACCACTCCTGAGCTTTCTTCATGTATCTCGATTCTTCCTGACTCGTTTTCTACCTACGAAATGCCAAGTTTATGCCTTCCCTTTAAGGCACGAATGCACTGCCACGACAACACACCCACATCCTCAGTATCTACGAGCATTGCTCCCCACAGAAAACCTCCCAACCATTCGCAGGATGCCCCTGTCACACAGTCAAACAAAATGCACCGAGGTAACACCACGGCATTGGCACTAAGAACATCCCCGTGACTCCCAACACAGCCACTCCCTGAGGTGGACTGTGGTCCCTCCTCCATTCCCAGCGGCTGCCACCCACCCAGCTGTGCCTGGAAGCTGCAGGGAAAGTACGAAAGCAGACAATGATGCTTTGTTTGTCCCATAGGGTCAACATTGTGATGATTCAAAATAAAGATGGCACAAGTGAAGAGAAGCTGAAGAACACCTATCTCAGACACATCCACTTCAGGTGAGTCACTTACCTGTGGCATGACTGGTTCCTTCTTCAGAAAAGAAACATCCTCAGGGAGGGAAATTGGTTTAAAGGGATATTTGCCCTTAACATTTTATTTAGTATTAGTATTTAGTATTTCTGGGGAAGCTGGACATTAAAAAAATAACTCAAGTTCTGCAAAAACTGAATAGAATACAGTGCCCATTATGTATTTCTATCACAATGGAGGATGGAAGCAGACCTGTAAATTACAGACAATTCTCTCAAAATTAAACTGAGTTCAGGCAGAAAGGGGACTCCCTACACCAGTGGGAAACCACTCAGCATCTGACACCTGACAGCTGCCAAAATCAGCAGTCTGCGTTTCATCCAACATTACCAACACTTTGCCAATATGACAGGGAAAAAAGCAAAACAAATAAAGAAAACACTGCAAAAATTTAAAGGTTGGGCAGGTCTTATTAGAGAGGAGAAAAGAAAAACAAAATGTTCCATTCCACTTTATTGAAATGCAAGTTAAGGCAACATCTTGAATACAAGACCAATCCTTCCCCTCTCTAGCAAGGCTAAGAGCAAAGGCAACCAATGAAACGTTCACAGAAGGCACAGCAGCATGATCCAAATTTCAAAAAGCTTCTCTTTGACCAACAACATTCCACATCAAACCCAAGTAATTAAAGGCACGCAGGGCAGATGTCTCCACCAGCAGCAGTACCAGAAAGAACAACACTGCCCTAAGATACGCAGAACCTCTGGGTGTCCTGAGAGGATCCCAGGAGAGCAGCACTGTGTGGTGGGACCCTCCTCGTGATATTCCACTGCAATCATCTGTCTTACACCCTGGGAACTGGGATCTCCACTATTAAGCAGACATTCTCCATTTCCTCCCCAATGATGTATTCAAATCCTCCCCTTCTCCCATGCCTGGCACAAAGAATATGATGTAGAGTGCTGCAAATCCATTCTGTGACTCTTGGACTCTTCCCACATGCCAGGATGCTTTGTGTCTTTCCAGCAATTTCAAATACAAATCGAGTTCTTAAAGGTTTTGTGATTAGAGTCATGAACAGTTCTCATCCCAGTCCCCACAAATCTCCTCCTTCAAGATACCACACCAAGAGATGAAGCACAAGTGCACTCAAAATGACAACTGGGTGGGAGAATTTCTACCACAGAAAACCAGACCTGGGCTGCTCTGTAGGTGAGGATGTTTGGTGTGTACAATCCAGACACCAGAAGGAGCCGTGTGTGATAACAGCACACACCATCTCTACCCACACCGACTCTGCAAGAGCACAGGAAGGGGAAGAAAAGCTCAACAAGATTACAGCCACCCCCTCAACTGCCATGAAAATCGTGTCTGAAGAGGAGCACAGACCCACCATGGCAAGAGCTGTGGAAGCTGGTATAAACGCCCTACAATACACATGGAAAGCAGTTTGAAGTGCTACCCTCCCACAACAACACTCCCAAAGCAGCAGCAGCAGCAGCAAAAACCTTCAGGAGTCTGAATGTTACCAACTCTTATCCAGCACATTCCACATGTCAGGCCAGTGGCAGCACAAGGGACTGTCTCTGATGGGAGATATTCATAACCTCAAAGGACTCTGTGGCCATTTCAACAGCACATATCATCTCAAGATCCAGAAGGCCTCCAACTTCACACCCTTGGAACTTGGGAAAGGATCCTGGGCAGAAACACTCTGTGCCCATCCTGGCTCCTGCTTTCCTCTAAGTATCCTCCATTCCCCAGTCCGAAACAGTTATTCTCCAGAAAAGGACATCATTTCCATTCCTCTCCTCTTACAACATGACCCATTCTCTTAAAAATTATTCCAGGTTCCCTCAGACAAGTCCTCCCAGTGCTCAAGGTCACCATTCACATCAGGACATAGCCGGACCCTACTCAGTGTCACTGCCACATTCACCTCTGTGACAAGGCATAATTTGCTTCCCCTACCTCAGCAATCAATTTGACTTCTGCTTACCCTTCCCAGCAATGAGAGCACTGTAAAACCCACACAGGTGGCATCACATACATGGTCTGGCACACTCTGCAGCTGCACCTTGAGCTCTGGCAGTGTTACAGATCTGACACCAATATTTTCTATACAGGACTGCTCTCATGGCAATGGACACTGATGTCTTGCTGAGAGAGACCAAGCAACGTGGTGATGAGCACACCAATACAACGGATATTTACTGTGGAGAAAAAATTGGTAGTAGGATTTTTTTGTCGTTGTTGTTTAGAAGAGGAATTGCAAAGGAATTGTAAAGGTGTTCCAAATGTAAATATTGAAAAAACATGTCAACAAAACGTCAGGGTCCATCAAGCCACCTCTCCAGCCAGGAATGCAAGTTAACAACTGCAGCTAACAAAATCTGGGCGCGAAACAAAACATGAAAAGACCACAAAGCCTTCCCAGTTTTAATAATGACATGGGAACACAAGTCCAGCTGGTCACAGTGCCTCACATCGCTTGTAGAGGACACATGGCAGAACATGAGGGCACAGAAGAAACCACATGTGATACCACCACAGTCAGCAAAGGCAATGAGGAGGTACACAGCACTTGGGGGACTGTCACCATCACAGCCTGTCCTGCACGGCTTCAGCAAGCTCGTGTGGAAAATCTACACAACCAGCAAGCAGGAGCGTTGTCTCCAAAACGGAAACCTCCAGGCATCACAGGACAGCTCCCATGGCAACCAGCAGTGATTTCATTCTAGGCCGGAACAATTCACATCCACACCAGCAAATCTCAGGGGTCTACACAAAGAGGTTACCGCACTACCCTTACCCTGCAAGGACCAGGCAGCAGATACAAAGGTGCAATGAACTCACTTAAGCACCCATCGCCCTCAGGCCGAGAAGGCGGAGCCCGGCTAATAGCAGAGCCAGGTTAGGAAATGCGAGAGAAGGGACAAAGGGAAAGAGACAGAGTAGAGGCGAGCAAGGCGGTGCCACTGACCGTGTCCAGGAGAGCGGAGGGCTCCGGCTGCGTGTCCTTGGCCGCGGGGCCGGGCGGCGGCGGAGGGAAGTTGGGGCTGAAAACCATGAGGTCGCTCTTGCCCGCGCCGTCCGCCACGCACAGGCTCCGGCTGTGGCGCTGCGAGTACGACCAGCTGCCCACTTCGCTGGCGCACACGAGCGTCGTGGGCCCGGGCCCCGACAGCACGGCCGCCCGCGGCGCCCAGCGCGACGCCCCGTACAGCACCACGGCCAGCAGGAACAGGCTCGACACCGCGCAGATGGCCACCACCAGCCACACGTTCGTCGCCGCACTCGCCGCACCAGCGCCCATCTCCGCGCCCGCCGCCGAGCGCGACGACGACGACGACGATCCCGCGGCCGCGGCCAGCGCCGCCTCGGCGGCCTCCACCAGCGACACGCTGAGCGTGGCCGTGGCCGAGCGCGCCGGCTCGCCGTGGTCGCGCACCACGATCAGCAGCCTCTGGCGAGGGCCGTCCGCCTCCTCCAGCGCCCGCGCCGTGCTCACCTCGCCGCTGTAGAGCCCCACGCGGAACGGGCCCTTGCCCCGCGGCTCCCACAGCTCGTAGCGCAGCCACGCGTTGTAGCCCGAGTCGGCGTCCACGGCGCGGATCTTCGCCACCACCTGCCCCGCCGGCGCCCCCCACGCCGCCCACGCCCACAGCGTGCCCGACACCGACACCGAGCCCGCCGCCGCCGCCGCCGCCTCGCCCGCCACGCCGCCCGCCTCCGGCGCCGAGCCCGCAGGCGGCAGCAGCGCCGGCGCGTTGTCGTTCTCGTCCAGCACGAACAGCTGCACCGTGGCGTTGCCGCACAGCGGCGGCTCGCCCGCGTCCACCGCACGCACCTCGAACTGCAGCACCTGCAGCTCCTCGTAGTCCAAGGGCTGCAGCGCCCACAGACGCCCGCTCTCCGCGTCCACCGACACGTAGCTCGACGCCGGACGCCACCCGCCGCCCACGCCGCCCTCCCACACCGAGTAGCTCACGCGCCCGTTGCCCGCCTCGTCCGGGTCCCGCGCCCACAGCCGCGCCAGCTCCGCGCCCGCCGCGTTGTTCTCCCGCGCCAGCACCGTGTACACGGCCTGCGCGAACGCCGGCGCGTTGTCGTTCACGTCCGACACCGCCACCCGCAGCCCGCGCCTGCCGCGCAGCGCCGGCGCCCCGCCGTCCTCCGCACGCACCTCCACCTCGTACTCCGACACCCGCTCCCGGTCCAGCGCCTCGCGCAGCACCAGCGAGTACGAGCCCGCGAACGTCGCCTCCAGACCGAACGGCGACGCCGGCCACACCCAGCACCGCACGCGACCGTTCGCCCCCGAGTCCCGGTCCGACACGCTCAGCAGGGCCACCACCGTCCCCACCGACGCGTCCTCCGGCACCGGCACCGACAGCGACGTCACCCACACCTCCGGCGCGTTGTCGTTCACGTCCAGCACCTCCAGTACTAACTTGCAGTGGCCCGACAGCGGGGGTGTCCCTTTATCTCTTGCTTCAATACGAAAATCAAATATACTGACTTCTTCGAAGTCCAGGGCTGCTGCGAGGTGAATTTCCCCGGTATTCGGATTGACGGAAATCACATCTCTTCCACTCGGGGGAATGCAGTTCGTCACGGTATAGGTCACCTCACTGTTAATACCCTCGTCCGGATCCGTGGCGTTCACCCGCGTCACCAGCGTCCCCACCTCAGCGCTCTCCGGCAGCTGCACTTTATACACCGTCTGGTTGAACTGAGGCGCGTTATCGTTCACATCCAGCACCGAGATCACCAGCTCCATGGTGCCCGTCAGAGACGGCCGGCCCCCGTCACTCGCTGTCAGCACCAACCGGTGAACGGGAATCGTCTCGCGGTCCAGAGATTTCGTTAAAACAAGTTCAGGTTCAATATTTCTCTCATGCGATTTTTGTAAATCCAGGGAAAAGTGCTCACTGGGACTGAGTGTATAGGAGAGCTGCGCGTTCGCTCCGATATCCGCATCCGACGCGCCCTCCAGCGGGAAACGAGACCCCGGCATTGCAGATAATTCCGCGATGCTGAGGTTTTTTCGGGCGGCGGGGAAGATGGGGGCATTGTCGTTGATGTCGGTGACCTCCAGCTGCACATGGAAGACGCGCAGCGGCCGCTCCACCAGCACCTCCAGCCGCAGCGCGCACGGCGCGCTCTTGCCGCACAGCTCCTCCCGGTCGAGCCGCGAGCTCACCAGCAGCGCGCCGCTCGCCCCGCTCACCTCCACGCTCGCCCGCCGGCCCTGCGCCACCAGCCGCAGCCGCCGCGCCTCCGCCTCGCCCGCCTCCAGGCCCAGGTCCTGCGCCAGACGGCCCACCACCGTGCCGGCCTTGGCTTCCTCCGGCACCGAGTACCGCACCTGCCCGCCCGACAGCGCCCAGGCCGCCTGCAGCACCAGCACCCGCACCACCGCACAACAACGCTCCCCCATCGCCGCCGCCTGTGCCGCCTGTGCCGCCTGTGCCGCTGTGGCTGCCGGCCCCGGCACGGGCCCCGCACGGCTCCCCGCCGCCGCCCGGACGCACCGGCTCTGCTGCCCGGCCCGCGCCGCCCCCCCGCGCTCACAGCCGGGCTCTCCGCCGCACCGGGGCGGAGCCGCCCAGACGCCGTTCCTGAGCCTGCAGCGACACCGTGCGCTGCTCCGCCGCCTCACACGCTCCGCCACAGCGCCCGCGCCTCCGCTCCGTCATGCCCATCTCCTCCTCTCTCTCTCTCTGTGTATCTCTCTCCTTATTATTGCAACGTGCTTCCTCACATTCATTTTCTTCTTTATTCCACTTTTTTTCATGTCTTCTTTTATCTTTCTTTTGTCTTTCAGTTCTGTATTTTTAATCGTTTCTTTTAATTTCTCTTTTTTACCTTTTTCTTTCTTTTTACACTGTTTTTGTCCCCTCCATATCTTTGTTCTTTCTTGTTTTACTTCCTTCTTCTCTTCTTTCTCTATTTTCTTCCTGCCCTGTCAATTTTTACTGTCCTTTCCGTTTTATTTCCATCCGTCTCTTTTATAACTCTGCTGCCAAGTTGCCGGTGACCTCCGATGCCGTGATCGATGAAATCAACGTTGGAGCCATGAGCTCTAATTACCGGGCATCATCTCCTTCGCCTGGGACAGTGGACAGTGGAGAGGCCACCAGAGACCAACTTCGCTCAGCATTAGGAGACAACGTCGGTGTATCCTGGTAATCTCCTTGACATACCCCCTCTTGATTTCTCCCCTTTGTCACCTTCCTTCCTTTATGGATTTCTTCTTTTTTTTCTTCCTCTCTCTCTTTCCTACCCCCTCCCATGTTTCTGTGTACAGAGATTGCTGTATGCTAGCAAACTCCCTTAATGTTCCATCTTTCCTTTTTTCTTTTTCTCTCCATTGCTTTTTCATTCTTTCATTGTTTTATTTTCTTTTCCCTTTTTCTTCTCTTTTCCTTGTCTTTCCCTCACTGCCCCTTCTTCCTTCCTTGCCTATTCTCTATCTCTTTTAATACAGTATTTTCTACAGGACTACATCATTCTCACCAGGAAGTGCAGACATACCCTTACACAAAACCTCTCATTCCTATTCCTCATCCCTTGTCATTGAGGCTTGCACAGGGTTCCTCAATACCAGGGATACAGAGGTCTTTGACTCCAGAGAGCATGTAGAGAAAAGGTTGGTGCATGCTTATCATCTCCTCCGTCATTCCTTCTTTCCTTTTTTTCCCTCATTCTTCCTTGCTTGATTTTTCACTTGCAGGGATTCCTTCTTCTCCTTTCTCTTCCTTTCTCTCCTCCTTTACTTACCTTTCTTTTCTTTCTCTTCCTTTTTCTTTCATGCCTCACACCACCCTCCTTGATTCCTCTTCTCTTCAGCATCCATACGTTTTTTCCCCTTTACCAAAATGTTTTCTAAACAAAATGATTTCTAAATGTCTACATCACCCTCTTCATTTATCAGAGACCTGCCCTTTGATAAGAGTGCTCCTGGGGGCCTTACGTGCCTCCTGTAAGGAAACTTCCTCCAGAAAAAGTGAAGTAAATAGACTGTCCCTGCACCTCCTCTCCCCTTCCCTCCCCGTCGGGAAGAAAGCCACACTCCTCAGACTCCAGTCCCCTCCTGGACCAGCAAATAACACAGGAAGGCAATAATATGGCAAAGAACAGCTGTACTACACCAGAAAAGAATACACCTCCCTTGGAACAGGAAGACCAATCCCTAAGAACTTTGACATCAGTGCAAACATGCTCCAATAAGCCCAAACAATCCATCAAAGTCTCTCACTTGGGAACTCAGATGCATCACAGCCCAGCACACCAATCTGCCACGAACACTGAAAAAGCACAGTGCAACCACCGTTCCTATGAATTCTTCATGTATTTCAATGCAGTGCTATTCTTCCTGCCTCGTATTCCACCTGCTTGATAAATGACAAGCTCTTGCTTCTCCTTTCAGGCAGATAACTTCTGCCAGAACAACACAGCAAGAACTTCCATGCTCAGGGGCATTGGTCCACAAGGAATACCTCTCACTCAATAGCACGATCCACCCAGAAATACATGCGAACTTAAACCCATGGCATTTCCCCTGAGAACATGCTCTCCACTCCCAAAACATCTATTTTGAGAAAGACATCAGAGGCCAACCTCCATCTGTGCTTGCTGCCAACTGCTCAAACCATGCTGGAATAAGCAAGAAAGAAATGCGAGCAGACTGTGATGCTTTGTTGGTCCAATCTAGGAATTACAGCATACTTCAAGTTGGAAGGAAGCCACAAGGAGTGTCGAGTTCCAACTCCCAATCCAGACACATCCGGTCGGTCCAAGATGAAGATACCACAACCAAATAGGAATAAAGGTACAGCTGTCTCTCAGACTCCTCTTCTTTAGCAAGAAGCAATTTTACTTTACTTTAGCAAGAAGCAGCACTGCTTGCTTCTTCAGGAAAGAAATATTTTCAGAGAAGGGAAACTGTTGCTAACACTAACAGAGACTACCGGGAACAATGGACAGAAAACAAATCATGCACATTCTAGAAAAGCCTTGAAATCATTGGGCAAAGCACAGTGCTCCCATATGCACTTCTGTCATGGGGGAAGCAGGGGGGACACCATAAAGCTAAGGAAGGACATTGTCTCAACATCAACCTCAGCTCAGGGGCATGGAAAAGTCATCCTACACACTGATGGAAAATTACTGGAATGTTGGCAACCAGACAGGTGCTAAAACTCAGTATCTCATATTATCTGATGTTACCAACACATTGCTAACATGAGAGACAGAAAAGACTGCGAGGGTTTGGTAAGAAGAGAGAAGAAAGCCAAATAATCCAATTCCACTGTATTGAAACACATGAAGGAAACAACGGGGCATAAGGATATGCAGAACTTTTGGAGAGCTGGAGAAATCCCAGGTATTTGCAATGTCTGTGGAGCCTCTTCTTGGCATTTTCTACTAGAATCCTCTGTCTCACACCCTGAGAAATGACAACTCTACCTAAGCACACACTCCCCAGTCCTTCACCAAAGACACAGTCTTGTGTTCTACAAATCATCTCCCTCAGGCAAGACCCTTCCCTGCTAAAGGTCACCCTCATCATTACACACGCCCAGGCCATACCTTGTGCCACTTGCAGAATCTCTTCCACAATACCACAAAACCTTCTATAAGAGTGTCCTAGGTCTTTGCACATCCTCACCTTCCCTTACAATTGGCACAAAGAACATACGGAAGGATATGAAGCCCCTCACTGCCTGCCAGATTCTTCTTGTCTCCATACACTTCATGGTTTATGCCTTTTCAGCAATCTCTGGTGGAAACACCACTGGACATAAAAACTGAGTTCTTAAGAGCTTTGTGACATAAAGGCATGACAGTTCTCACCCCATCCACATGGATTTTGAAGTTCGAGCGAATGAGAGCAAATGCCAAAGCACAAGTGCACCTCTATTATCAACTGGATGGGAGAACTTGTGCCACAGAGAACCAGAGCTGGGGTGCTCTGCAGGGTTTTGTGTGTACATCACAGACATCAGAATGAGCCACCTGTGACAACAGGACATGTAACTTCTACCAAGGGTAAATTTTCAAGTGCACAGGTATGGGAAGTTGAATGCACAAAAATGACATCCACAGCATCATGTGCCCTTAAAAAATTAGCCTGAGGAGGACCAAGGAACCATCATGGAAAGATCAATGGCTGTGGAAGATACTATAGATGCCCACCACTATACAAGGATAGGACGTTGAAGTGCTATCTTCCTAGAAAATGTTGTCCAAAATAGGAATCAAAAAGTTCTTTGGGAAATAGGCAGCAACCTGCACGCCACACCCATTTTACTGATGCCTTGTCTACCTCAGGCAGGCAGCAGCACCAGGGACTGTCTCTGGTGGAAAATATTCATAACCTCAAAGGACATGATGGGCATTAAACTACCATGGAATTAACTCAATACCCACAAGGCCTTCAACTCCATACCTTTAGGAGCCCAGGAATGGATCTTAGGAAGGAAAACTGTGCCCATCCTGCCTCATAATTTTCTTTAGGCATCCTCCATTCCCACTCTGGGACGTGTTCTCAAGACAGGAACGTCATCTCATATTCTTGTCTTCTTATGACATGGCCCATGGTCTTCCCAAGGATTTCCAGTTCCCACAGACTGGAAGGTCCCACTTCATATTATGACATGATCAGGGCCTACTCAGTGCCACTGCCATGTTCACCTCACAACCTTCTCTGGGTTCCCCGATCTCAGATGGAAACATTACCCACTTTGGAGAATACTATTTAGAGAGGTGATGTCAGGACAACTCTAAAGGCAATGGCCACTGACTGCATGCTGTGAAATACCAACCCAAATGCTGAAAAATTCATCAGTGCCAACAATGATACCTACAGCACAGGAAAATGTGGTGTTGGGTATGGGTTGAATTTTTGGGGTTGTGGGGTTTTTTCTTTGGAAAAGAGGATTTCCAGGGGTTCTTTAAGGTTGTGGCTGTTGATGCAAATATTAACATAACATGAAAACAGGACAGTGTATGGTCATGCCATCTCACTGGACAATCCACCTGCAATCCACTTCAGAAAGGCAAGACAAGATAAACAAAACATATACTTCAGGTCACGGTCCTCTGCCTACATACTTGCTACTGGTAAGTAGAGTAAAAACATACTTGGAGAAAGAACATAGGAAAAGTGTTCAAGCACTTCCCTGATTTCATAATGACTGTGGTGAGCCAACCAATTACACCACGAGGAGAGAGAACAGTGAAGTCACAGCTGTCATCTTGCGTGACATCCCTCATGGAGGAGAGTCAAAGAGGAGGACAGAGTTCTTCATAAGAAACCACATTAAATAACAGCATGATCAGCAGGCAGCAACAGTAACAGCACAGTAAATAGTACCTAGAGGACTGTCTCATGACATGGTCCGTGGTATTCCCAAGGACCTCCAATTCCATCAGACAAATCTCACTTCTCAAGGTCAGCCTTAGTATCAGAAATGGCCAGGGCCTGCAGTGCCACAGCCACACTCACCTCTGCAACATGTCACTGTCTCCTTTACCTCCACAGGGCTCACTGCAGCTTTTGCAGACCATTGCCAGCAATGAGAGCACCATAAAAAAAAAATACAGATGGTATCATACAGACCATGTCCAGCACTCTACTCTTTCTAAAGGTGATGTCAGAATAACTCCAAATGGCAATGGCATTGATTTCACGTCGTGATAGAAGAACTCAATCATTGAAAAGCACCCCAGTGTAAAGGATTCTATTGTTTCTGTAGGAGAATCCATGTTTCAGGTTTTGTTATCAGGGATTTTGATGCTTGCTTGCTTGGTTGAGTTTATTCTTTATTGGTAACTTTCCAGGGCTTTTCAAAGACATGGCTCCTCATACCAAAAATATCATAACAAGCCAGTGTATGGCTCCTCATACAAGTATGCCAAAAATATCATAACAAGCCAGTGTATGTCATGGCAATTCTCTGGCCACGAATGCAAGTCTACAACTGTTGTCATCAATGAGAACACCAAAAAATCCATACACTGTATTCAGCAGACTCCCTGACGTTGACCTTTCATGTTTTCTAATGCTTCAGCTACACTGGATGGAAATCTTACACACCTGGCAGTTCTGTTACTCACCTGAAATATTAGACATCTATTTGTAGATGTGGCGTCAGGATATCTCTAATGACAATAGGCATTGATTTCATGCTCTGGGACAATAATCCAAATACTGGCGATCACAGCACAGTAAGGGGAAACATCTATACAGATGTATTTATGTGGTATTTAAGAGATTGTTTCTGGGTCATTCATGACTATGTCAATGCTGATACAAATATTGAAAGAACATCATAACACGCCAGTGTCAATTTCCAGCCATGAATGGAAGAAAACAGAATAATTTGTGGGGCACGGGGATGTGGGAAAAAAATTCCTTTCTTACACTAACTTTGAATCAACAGCCTCTGCATGAACGGTTTATACTACTATCTAGAGAAGCAACATGCTAGGAAAAGAACACGGGAAAAGTCCAATAAAGCCTTCCCAAGTACCATATTCAGTCTGCTGGAAGAATCAACAGGGAAAAAACTACACCATGGAGAGAGAAAACCTTGAAGCCACAATTGTCACCTTTCATCATGTCACTTCCAGAGGAGAGGAAGAGCACCCACTTTTCGACAATGCTGATACCAGCACGGTCGGCAATCAGCAAAAGCAGTTAAGTGCTACATAGTGCCTGGGGGACTGTCACCACTACAGCCTGCGTGTCTTCACCTCCTTCAGCAAGCTCAGGCTAATATGCTACACAACAGCAAGCAAAAACGTGGTCTGCAGAGCTGACATCTCGGAAAACCTATTCTCACCATAAACAGTGATTTCTTTCTATGGGAGAGCAAACACAGTAGAGAACAAGTCGCATTTGGGGCAGCAAACCTAAGCTACGGTCCGATAACAGCAGCGGGATGAAGACATTTCCCCAGCTCAGTAAAAACTGAGGGGCTCCGTCAAGGACGCTGCGGCAGACACAAATGTGCCGTTCAGATTTTTAAGACTCAGCCAAGATTACACGGCCCTCAGGCCGTGGGGGCGGAGCCCAGCTACCACCAGCTAAACCCAGCTACAACCCAGGGGGCGGGAGAGACTTGGCAGAGGGGGAAGAGACAGAGTAGAGGCGAGCAAGGCGGTGCCACTGACCGTGTCCAGGAGAGCGGAGGGCTCCGGCTGCGTGTCCTTGGCCGCGGGGCCGGGCGGCGGCGGAGGGAAGTTGGGGCTGAAAACCATGAGGTCGCTCTTGCCCGCGCCGTCCGCCACGCACAGGCTCCGGCTGTGGCGCTGCGAGTACGACCAGCTGCCCACTTCGCTGGCGCACACGAGCGTCGTGGGCCCGGGCCCCGACAGCACGGCCGCCCGCGGCGCCCAGCGCGACGCCCCGTACAGCACCACGGCCAGCAGGAACAGGCTCGACACCGCGCAGATGGCCACCACCAGCCACACGTTCGTCGCCGCACTCGCCGCACCAGCGCCCATCTCCGCGCCCGCCGCCGAGCGCGACGACGACGACGACGATCCCGCGGCCGCGGCCAGCGCCGCCTCGGTGGCCTCCACCAGCGACACGCTGAGCGTGGCCGTGGCCGAGCGCGCCGGCTCGCCGTGGTCGCGCACCACGATCAGCAGCCTCTGGCGAGGGCCGTCCGCCTCCTCCAGCGCCCGCGCCGTGCTCACCTCGCCGCTGTAGAGCCCCACGCGGAACGGGCCCTTGCCCCGCGGCTCCCACAGCTCGTAGCGCAGCCACGCGTTGTAGCCCGAGTCGGCGTCCACGGCGCGGATCTTCGCCACCACCTGCCCCGCCGGCGCCCCCCACGCCGCCCACGCCCACAGCGTGCCCGACACCGAGCCCGCCGCCGCCGCCGCCGCCTCGCCCGCCACGCCGCCCGCCTCCGGCGCCGAGCCCGCAGGCGGCAGCAGCGCCGGCGCGTTGTCGTTCTCGTCCAGCACGAACAGCTGCACCGTGGCGTTGCCGCACAGCGGCGGCTCGCCCGCGTCCACCGCACGCACCTCGAACTGCAGCACCTGCAGCTCCTCGTAGTCCAAGGGCTGCAGCGCCCACAGACGCCCGCTCTCCGCGTCCACCGACACGTAGCTCGACGCCGGACGCCACCCGCCGCCCACGCCGCCCTCCCACACCGAGTAGCTCACGCGCCCGTTGCCCGCCTCGTCCGGGTCCCGCGCCCACAGCCGCGCCAGCTCCGCGCCCGCCGCGTTGTTCTCCCGCGCCAGCACCGTGTACACGGCCTGCGCGAACGCCGGCGCGTTGTCGTTCACGTCCGACACCGCCACCCGCAGCCCGCGCCTGCCGCGCAGCGCCGGCGCCCCGCCGTCCTCCGCACGCACCTCCACCTCGTACTCCGACACCCGCTCCCGGTCCAGCGCCTCGCGCAGCACCAGCGAGTACGAGCCCGCGAACGTCGCCTCCAGACCGAACGGCGACGCCGGCCACACCCAGCACCGCACGCGACCGTTCGCCCCCGAGTCCCGGTCCGACACGCTCAGCAGGGCCACCACCGTCCCCACCGACGCGTCCTCCGGCACCGGCACCGACAGCGACGTCACCCACACCTCCGGCGCGTTGTCGTTCACGTCCAGCACCTCCAGTACTAACTTGCAGTGGCCCGACAGTGGGGGTGTCCCTTTATCTCTTGCTTCAATACGAAAATTAAATACCTTGACTTCTTCGAAGTCCAGGGCTGCTGCGAGGTGAATTTCCCCGGTATTCGGATTGACGGAAATCACATCTCTTCCACTCGGGGGAATGCAGTTCGTCACGGTATAGGTCACCTCACTGTTAATACCCTCGTCCGGATCCGTGGCGTTCACCCGCGTCACCAGCGTCCCCACCTCAGCGCTCTCCGGCAGCTGCACTTTATACACAGTCTGGTTGAACTGAGGCGCGTTATCGTTCACATCCAGCACCGAGATCACCAGCTCCATGGTGCCCGTCAGAGACGGCCGGCCCCCGTCACTCGCCGTCAGCACCAACCGGTGAACGGGAATCGTCTCGCGGTCCAGAGATTTCGTTAAAACAAGTTCGGGTTCAATATTTCTCTCATGCGATTTTTGCAAATCCAAGGAAAAGTGCTCACTGGGACTGAGTGTATAGGAGAGCTGCGCGTTCGCTCCGATATCCGCATCCGACGCGCCCTCCAGCGGGAAACGAGACCCCAGCACAGACAGTTCCGCGATGCTGAGGTTTTTCCGGGCGGCGGGGAAGATGGGGGCATTGTCGTTGATGTCGGTGATCTCCAGCTGCACATGGAAGACGCGCAGCGGCCGCTCCACCAGCACCTCCAGCCGCAGCGCGCACGGCGCGCTCTTGCCGCACAGCTCCTCCCGGTCGAGCCGCGAGCTCACCAGCAGCGCGCCGCTCGCCCCGCTCACCTCCACGCTCGCCCGCCGGCCCTGCGCCACCAGCCGCAGCCGCCGCGCCTCCGCCTCGCCCGCCTCCAGGCCCAGGTCCTGCGCCAGACGGCCCACCACCGTGCCGGCCTTGGCTTCCTCCGGCACCGAGTACCGCACCTGCCCGCCCGACAGCGCCCAGGCCGCCTGCAGCACCAGCACCCGCACCACCGCACAACAACGCTCCCCCATCGCCGCCGCCTGTGCCGCCTGTGCCGCTGTGGCTGCCGGCCCCGGCACGGGCCCCGCACGGCTCCCCGCCGCCGCCCGGACGCACCGGCTCTGCTGCCCGGCCCGCGCCGCCCCCCCGCGCTCACAGCCGGGCTCTCCGCCGCACCGGGGCGGAGCCGCCCAGACGCCGTTCCTGAGCCTGCAGCGACACCGTGCGCTGCTCCGCCGCCTCACACGCTCCGCCACAGCGCCCGCGCCTCCGCTCCGTCATGCCCATCTCCTCCTCTCTCTCTGTGTATCTCTCTCCTTATTATTGCAACGTGCTTCCTCACATTCATTTTCTTCTTTATTCCACTTTTTTTCATGTCTTCTTTTATCTTTCTTTTGTCTTTCAGTTCTGTATTTTTAATCGTTTCTTTTAATTTCTCTTTTTTACCTTTTTCTTTCTTTTTACACTGTTTTTGTCCCCTCCATATCTTTGTTCTTTCTTGTTTTACTTCCTTCTTCTCTTCTTTCTCTATTTTCTTCCTGCCCTGTCAATTTTTACTGTCCTTTCCGTTTTATTTCCATCCGTCTCTTTTATAACTCTGCTGCCAAGTTGCCAGTGACCTCCGATGTCGTGATCGATGAAAACAACGTTGGAGCCATGAGCTCTAATTACCGGGCATCATCTCCTTCGCCTGGGACAGTGGACAGTGGAGAGGCCACCAGAGACCAACTTCGCTCAGCATTAGGAGACAACGTCGGTGTATCCTGGTAATCTCCTTGACATACCCCCTCTTGATTTCTCCCCTTTGTCACCTTCCTTCCTTTATGGATTTCTTCTTTTTTTTTCTTCCTCTCTCTCTTTCCTACCCCCTCCCACGTTTCTGTGTACAGAGATTGCTGTATGCTAGCAAACTCCCTTAATGTTCCATCTTTCCTTTTTTCTTTTTCTCTCCATTGCTTTTTCATTCTTTCATTGTTTTATTTTCTTTTCCCTTTTTCTTCTCTTTTCCTTGTCTTTCCCTCACTGCCCCTTCTTCCTTCCTTGCCTATTCTCTATCTCTTTTAATACAGTATTTTCTACAGGACTACATCATTCTCACCAGGAAGTGCAGACATACCCTTACACAAAACCTCTCATTCCTATTCCTCATCCCTTGTCATTGAGGCTTGCACAGGGTTCCTCAATACCAGGGATACAGAGGTCTTTGACTCCAGAGAGCATGTAGAGAAAAGGTTGGTGCATGCTTATCATCTCCTCCGTCATTCCTTCTTTCCTTTTTTTCCCTCATTCTTCCTTGCTTGATTTTTCACTTGCAGGGATTCCTTCTTCTCCTTTCTCTTCCTTTCTCTCCTCCTTTACTTACCTTTCTTTTCTTTCTCTTCCTTTTTCTTTCATGCCTCACACCACCCTCCTTGATTCCTCTTCTCTTCAGCATCCATACGTTTTTTCCCCTTTACCAAAATGTTTTCTAAACAAAATGATTTCTAAATGTCTACATCACCCTCTTCATTTATCAGAGACCTGCCCTTTGATAAGAGTGCTCCTGGGGGCCTTACATGCCTCCTGTAAGGAAACTTCCTCCAGAAAAAGTGAAGTAAATAGACTGTCCCTGCACCTCCTCTCCCCTTCCCTCCCCGTCGGGAAGAAAGCCACACTCCTCAGACTCCAGTCCCCTCCTGGACCAGCAAATAACACAGGAAGGCAATAATATGGCAAAGAACAGCTGTACTACACCAGAAAAGAATACACCTCCCTTGGAACAGGAAGACCAATCCCTAAGAACTTTGATATCAGTGCAAACATGCTCCAATAAGCCCAAACAATCCATCAAAGTCTCTCACTTGGGAACTCAGATGCATCACAGCCCAGCACACCAATCTGCCACGAACACTGAAAAAGCACAGTGCAACCACCGTTCCTATGAATTCTTCATGTATTTCAATGCAGTGCTATTCTTCCTGCCTCGTATTCCACCTGCTTGATAAATGACAAGCTCTTGCTTCTCCTTTCAGGCAGATAACTTCTGCCAGAACAACACAGCAAGAACTTCCATGCTCAGGGGCATTGGTCCACAAGGAATACCTCTCACTCAATAGCACGATCCACCCAGAAATACATGCGAACTTAAACCCATGGCATTTCCCCTGAGAACATGCTCTCCACTCCCAAAACATCTATTTTGAGAAAGACATCAGAGGCCAACCTCCATCTGTGCTTGCTGCCAACTGCTCAAACCATGCTGGAATAAGCAAGAAAGAAATGCGAGCAGACTGTGATGCTTTGTTGGTCCAATCTAGGAATTACAGCATACTTCAAGTTGGAAGGAAGCCACAAGGAGTGTCGAGTTCCAACTCCCAATCCAGACACATCCGGTCGGTCCAAGATGAAGATACCACAACCAAATAGGAATAAAGGTACAGCTGTCTCTCAGACTCCTCTTCTTTAGCAAGAAGCAATTTTACTTTACTTTAGCAAGCAGCAGCACTGCTTGCTTCTTCAGGAAAGAAATATTTTCAGAGAAGGGAAACTGTTGCTAACACTAACAGAGACTACCGGGAACAATGGACAGAAAACAAATCATGCACATTCTAGAAAAGCCTTGAAATCATTGGGCAAAGCACAGTGCTCCCATATGCACTTCTGTCATGGGGGAAGCAGGGGGGACACCATAAAGCTAAGGAAGGACATTGTCTCAACATCAACCTCAGCTCAGGGGCATGGAAAAGTCATCCTACACACTGATGGAAAATTACTGGAATGTTGGCAACCAGACAGGTGCTACAACTCAGTATCTCATATTATCTGATGTTACCAACACATTGCTAACATGAGAGACAGAAAAGACTGCGAGGGTTTGGTAAGAAGAGAGAAGAAAGCCAAATAATCCAATTCCACTGTATTGAAACACATGAAGGAAACAACGGGGCATAAGGATATGCAGAACTTTTGGAGAGCTGGAGAAATCCCAGGTATTTGCAATGTCTGTGGAGCCTCTTCTTGGCATTTTCTACTAGAATCCTCTGTCTCACACCCTGAGAAATGGCAACTCTACCTAAGCACACACTCCCCAGTCCTTCACCAAAGACACAGTCTTGTGTTCTACAAATCATCTCCCTCAGGCAAGACCCTTCCCTGCTAAAGGTCACCCTCATCATTACACACGCCCAGGCCATACCTTGTGCCACTTGCAGAATCTCTTCCACAATACCACAAAACCTTCTATAAGAGTGTCCTAGGTCTTTGCACATCCTCACCTTCCCTTACAATTGGCACAAAGAACATACGGAAGGATATGAAGCCCCTCACTGCCTGCCAGATTCTTCTTGTCTCCATACACTTCATGGTTTATGCCTTTTCAGCAATCTCTGGTGGAAACACCACTGGACATAAAAACTGAGTTCTTAAGAGCTTTGTGACATAAAGGCATGACAGTTCTCACCCCATCCACATGGATTTTGAAGTTCGAGCGAATGAGAGCAAATGCCAAAGCACAAGTGCACCTCTATTATCAACTGGATGGGAGAACTTGTACCACAGAGAACCAGAGCTGGGGTGCTCTGCAGGGTTTTGTGTGTACATCACAGACATCAGAATGAGCCACCTGTGACAACAGGACATGTAACTTCTACCAAGGGTAAATTTTCAAGTGCACAGGTATGGGAAGTTGAATGCACAAAAATGACATCCACAGCATCATGTGCCCTTAAAAAATTAGCCTGAGGAGGACCAAGGAACCATCATGGAAAGATCAATGGCTGTGGAAGATACTATAGATGCCCACCACTATACAAGGATAGGACGTTGAAGTGCTATCTTCCTAGAAAATGTTGTCCAAAATAGGAATCAAAAAGTTCTTTGGGAAATAGGCAGCAGCCTGCATGCCACACCCATTTTACTGATGCCTTGTCTACCTCAGGCAGGCAGCAGCACCAGGGACTGGCCCTGGTGGAAAATATTCATAACCTCAAAGGACATGATGGGCATTAAACTACCATGGAATTAACTCAATACCCACAAGGCCTTCAACTCCATACCTTTAGGAGCCCAGGAATGGATCTTAGGAAGGAAAACTGTGCCCATCCTGCCTCGTAATTTTCTTTAGGCATCCTCCATTCCCACTCTGGGACGTATTCTCAAGACAGGAACATCATCTCATATTCTTGTCTTCTTATGACATGGCCCATGGTCTTCCCAAGGATTTCCAGTTCCCACAGACTGGAAGGTCCCACTTCATATTATGACATGATCAGGGCCTACTCAGTGCCACTGCCATGTTCACCTCACAACCTTCTCTGGGTTCCCCGATCTCAGACGGAAACATTACCCACTTTGGAGAATACTATTTAGAGAGGTGATGTCAGGACAACTCTAAAGGCAATGGCCACTGACTGCATGCTGTGAAATACCAACCCAAATGCTGAAAAATTCATCAGTGCCAACAATGATACCTACAGCACAGGAAAATGTGGTGTTGGGTATGGGTTGAATTTTTGGGATTGTGGGGTTTTTTCTTTGGAAAAGAGGATTTCCAGGGGTTCTTTAAGGTTGTGGCTGTTGATGCAAATATTAACATAACATGAAAACAGGACAGTGTATGGTCATGCCATCTCACTGGACAATCCACCTGCAATCCACTTCAGAAAGGCAAGACAAGATAAACAAAACATATACTTCAGGTCACGGTCCTCTGCCTACATACTTGCTACTGGTAAGTAGAGTAAAAACATACTTGGAGAAAGAACATAGGAAAAGTGTTCAAGCACTTCCCTGATTTCATAATGACTGTGGTGAGCCAACCAATTACACCACGAGGAGAGAGAACAGTGAAGTCACAGCTGTCATCTTGCGTGACATCCCTCATGGAGGAGAGTCAAAGAGGAGGACAGAGTTCTTCATAAGAAACCACATTAAATAACAGCATGATCAGCAGGCAGCAACAGTAACAGCACAGTAAATAGTACCTAGAGGACTGTCTCATGACATGGTCCGTGGTATTCCCAAGGACCTCCAATTCCATCAGACAAATCTCACTTCTCAAGGTCAGCCTTAGTATCAGAAATGGCCAGGGCCTGCAGTGCCACAGCCACACTCACCTCTGCAACATGTCACTGTCTCCTTTACCTCCACAGGGCTCACTGCAGCTTTTGCAGACCATTGCCAGCAATGAGAGCACCATAAAAAAAAAATACAGATGGTATCATACAGACCATGTCCAGCACTCTACTCTTTCTAAAGGTGATGTCAGAATAACTCCAAATGGCAATGGCATTGATTTCACGTCGTGATAGAAGAACTCAATCATTGAAAAGCACCCCAGTGTAAAGGATTCTATTGTTTCTGTAGGAGAATCCATGTTTCAGGTTTTGTTATCAGGGATTTTGATGCTTGCTTGCTTGGTTGAGTTTATTCTTTATTGGTAACTTTCCAGGGCTTTTCAAAGACATGGCTCCTCATACCAAAAATATCATAACAAGCCAGTGTATGGCTCCTCATACAAGTATGCCAAAAATATCATAACAAGCCAGTGTACGTCACGGCAATTCTCTGGCCACGAATGCAAGTCTACAACTGTTGTCATCAATGAGAACACCAAAAAATCCATACACTGTATTCAGCAGACTCCCTGACGTTGACCTTTCATGTTTTCTAATGCTTCAGCTACACTGGATGGAAATCTTACACACCTGGCAGTTCTGCTACTCACCTGAAATATTAGACATCTATTTGTAGATGTGGCGTCAGGATATCTCTAATGACAATAGGCATTGATTTCATGCTCTGGGACAATAATCCAAATACTGGCGATCACGGCACAGTAAGGGGAAACATCTATACAGATGTATTTATGTGGTATTTAAGAGATTGTTTCTGGGTAATTCATGACTATGTCAATGCTGATACAAATATTGAAAGAACATCATAACACGCCAGTGTCAATTTCCAGCCATGAATGGAAGAAAACAGAATAATTTGTGGGGCACGGGGATGTGGGAAAAAAATTCCTTTCTTACACTAACTTTGAATCAACAGCCTCTGCATGAACGGTTTATACTACTATCTAGAGAAGCAACATGCTAGGAAAAGAACACGGGAAAAGTCCAATAAAGCCTTCCCAAGTACCATATTCAGTCTGCTGGAAGAATCAACAGGGAAAAAACTACACCATGGAGAGAGAAAACCTTGAAGCCACAATTGTCACCTTTCATCATGTCACTTCCAGAGGAGAGGAAGAGCACCCACTTTTCGACAATGCTGATACCAGCACGGTCGGCAATCAGCAAAAGCAGTTAAGTGCTACATAGTGCCTGGGGGACTGTCACCACTACAGCCTGCGTGTCTTCACCTCCTTCAGCAAGCTCAGGCTAATATGCTACACAACAGCAAGCAAAAACGTGGTCTGCAGAGCTGACATCTCGGAAAACCTATTCTCACCATAAACAGTGATTTCTTTCTATGGGAGAGCAAACACAGTAGAGAACAAGTCGCATTTGGGGCAGCAAACCTAAGCTACGGTCCGATAACAGCAGCGGGATGAAGACATTTCCCCAGCTCAGTAAAAACTGAGGGGCTCCGTCAAGGACGCTGCGGCAGACACAAATGTGCCGTTCAGATTTTTAAGACTCAGCCAAGATTACACGGCCCTCAGGCCGTGGGGGCGGAGCCCAGCTACCACCAGCTAAACCCAGCTACAACCCAGGGGGCGGGCGGGAGAGACTTGGCAGAGGGGGAAGAGACAGAGTAGAGGCGAGCAAGGCGGTGCCACTGACCGTGTCCAGGAGAGCGGAGGGCTCCGGCTGCGTGTCCTTGGCCGCGGGGCCGGGCGGCGGCGGAGGGAAGTTGGGGCTGAAAACCATGAGGTCGCTCTTGCCCGCGCCGTCCGCCACGCACAGGCTCCGGCTGTGGCGCTGCGAGTACGACCAGCTGCCCACTTCGCTGGCGCACACGAGCGTCGTGGGCCCGGGCCCCGACAGCACGGCCGCCCGCGGCGCCCAGCGCGACGCCCCGTACAGCACCACGGCCAGCAGGAACAGGCTCGACACCGCGCAGATGGCCACCACCAGCCACACGTTCGTCGCCGCACTCGCCGCACCAGCGCCCATCTCCGCGCCCGCCGCCGAGCGCGACGACGACGACGACGACGATCCCGCGGCCGCGGCCAGCGCCGCCTCGGCGGCCTCCACCAGCGACACGCTGAGCGTGGCCGTGGCCGAGCGCGCCGGCTCGCCGTGGTCGCGCACCACGATCAGCAGCCTCTGGCGAGGGCCGTCCGCCTCCTCCAGCGCCCGCGCCGTGCTCACCTCGCCGCTGTAGAGCCCCACGCGGAACGGGCCCTTGCCCCGCGGCTCCCACAGCTCGTAGCGCAGCCACGCGTTGTAGCCCGAGTCGGCGTCCACGGCGCGGATCTTCGCCACCACCTGCCCCGCCGGCGCCCCCCACGCCGCCCACGCCCACAGCGTGCCCGACACCGACACCGAGCCCGCCGCCGCCGCCGCCGCCGCCTCGCCCGCCACGCCGCCCGCCTCCGGCGCCGAGCCCGCAGGCGGCAGCAGCGCCGGCGCGTTGTCGTTCTCGTCCAGCACGAACAGCTGCACCGTGGCGTTGCCGCACAGCGGCGGCTCGCCCGCGTCCACCGCACGCACCTCGAACTGCAGCACCTGCAGCTCCTCGTAGTCCAAGGGCTGCAGCGCCCACAGACGCCCGCTCTCCGCGTCCACCGACACGTAGCTCGACGCCGGACGCCACCCGCCGCCCACGCCGCCCTCCCACACCGAGTAGCTCACGCGCCCGTTGCCCGCCTCGTCCGGGTCCCGCGCCCACAGCCGCGCCAGCTCCGCGCCCGCCGCGTTGTTCTCCCGCGCCAGCACCGTGTACACGGCCTGCGCGAACGCCGGCGCGTTGTCGTTCACGTCCGACACCGCCACCCGCAGCCCGCGCCTGCCGCGCAGCGCCGGCGCCCCGCCGTCCTCCGCACGCACCTCCACCTCGTACTCCGACACCCGCTCCCGGTCCAGCGCCTCGCGCAGCACCAGCGAGTACGAGCCCGCGAACGTCGCCTCCAGACCGAACGGCGACGCCGGCCACACCCAGCACCGCACGCGACCGTTCGCCCCCGAGTCCCGGTCCGACACGCTCAGCAGGGCCACCACCGTCCCCACCGACGCGTCCTCCGGCACCGGCACCGACAGCGACGTCACCCACACCTCCGGCGCGTTGTCGTTCACGTCCAGTACCTCCAGCACCACCTTGCAGTGACCCGACAGCGGGGGTGTCCCTTTATCTCTCCCTTCAATACGGAAATCAAATACATTGACTTCTTCGAAGTCCAGGGCTGCTGTGAGGTGAATTTCCCCGGTATTCGGATTGATGGAAATCACATCTCTTCCACTCGGGGGAATGCAGTTCGTCACGGTATAGGTCACCTCACTGTTAATACCCTCGTCCGCATCCGTGGTGTTCACACGCGTCACCAGCGTCCCCACCTCAGCGCTCTCTGGTAGCTGCACTTTATACACCGTCTGGTTGAATTGAGGCGCGTTATCGTTCACATCCAGCACCGAGATCACCAGCTCCATGGTGCCCGTCAGAGACGGCCGGCCCCCGTCACTCGCCGTCAGCACCAACCGGTGAACGGGAATCGTCTCGCGGTCCAAAGATTTTGTTAAAACGAGTTCAGGTTCAATATTTCGCTCACCCGATTTTTGTAAATCCAGAGAGAAATGCTCGGTGGAGCTGAGTGTATAGGAGAGCTGCGCGTTCGCTCCGATATCCGCATCCGACGCGCCCTCCAGCGGGAAACGGAACCCGGGGGGGGAGTTCTCCGACAAACTGAGGTTTTTCCGGGCGGCGGGGAAGATGGGGGCATTGTCGTTGATGTCGGTGACCTCCAGCTGCACATGGAAGACGCGCAGCGGCCGCTCCACCAGCACCTCCAGCCGCAGCGCGCACGGCGCGCTCTTGCCGCACAGCTCCTCCCGGTCGAGCCGCGAGCTCACCAGCAGCGCGCCGCTCGCCCCGCTCACCTCCACGCTCGCCCGCCGGCCCTGCGCCACCAGCCGCAGCCGCCGCGCCTCCGCCTCGCCCGCCTCCAGGCCCAGGTCCTGCGCCAGACGGCCCACCACCGTGCCGGCCTTGGCTTCCTCCGGCACCGAGTACCGCACCTGCCCGCCCGACAGCGCCCAGGCCGCCTGCAGCACCAGCACCCGCACCACCGCACAACAACGCTCCCCCATCGCCGCCGCCTGTGCCGCCTGTGCCGCTGTGGCTGCCGGCCCCGGCACGGGCCCCGCACGGCTCCCCGCCGCCGCCCGGACGCACCGGCTCTGCTGCCCGGCCCGCGCCGCCCCCCCGCGCTCACAGCCGGGCTCTCCGCCGCACCGGGGCGGAGCCGCCCAGACGCCGTTCCTGAGCCTGCAGCGACACCGTGCGCTGCTCCGCCGCCTCACACGCTCCGCCACAGCGCCCGCGCCTCCGCTCCGTCATGCCCATCTCCTCTGCCGTCCGTTGCTCCCCTGACACTCCTTCATCTTTTTTCTTTGGGCCTTTTCCATTGTTCTCTTCTTCATCTCTTCTGGTGACTCGCGAGTCGCCTCCGGAGCCTCACTGCTGACAGAACAAGTCGGATTTACCAAGTCTCCGGCGCCACCATCAGCTCCGGTGTGCATAATATTCTAATCGAGGCAGACGCTGTTGGGAACCAGCTCCGACCGGCAATTAGAGGTAAGGTCGCTGCATACTGCTCGTTTTCTCTGCCGTTTTTTTCTTTCTCTTTTTTTCATCTCCCATTCTTAATTACCTCCTTGTGTCATTCCTCTTCTCTCCGTTTGTCTTTCTCTTCTCTTTTTTTCTTATTTTCTTTTTCTCCTTTCTCTCCTTCCACCCTTTCTGTATACAGTGGTAGTGTCAGTGACATGCCATTTATGGATACTCCCTTTTCCCTTTCTTTTTTCTACTACTGTCTTCGTTCTTTGCCCTTCCTTCCTTCCTTCCTTGTTTCCTTCCTTATCCTTGTTTCCTTCCTTATCCTTGTTTCCTTCCTTCCCTATCCTTGTTTCCAATTTCCTTCCGTTTCCATCCTCTCTTCATTTTTCCCTTACAAGGAAGCTTTTACTGCGTTTACAACATTCTCAACTTTGAATAGGGACACGTTCTTTGGCAAAAGCTCTCCTTTCTCTTCCCTTCTGCCCTCCATCTCTTCCAAGACGTAAAAATCTTCCTGCTTTCCTCCTGTCCATGCACTTACAACTTCCCCATTTTCCAGGATAAAGGCCAGACACTTCAGCCTCCAGTACTCTCAAGGATGCAGCAATAACACAGCAAGGCAATCACACGCCAAAGAACAGCTCCTGTGTATCAGAACAGGTTCCACCACTCTCTGACACACCAGGTGAAGCCACAGCTACTGAGACATCTGTGCAAGCAAGCCTGAAAGAGTCCAAACAACTCAGGGGATTTTCCTGTTCAGAAATTCAAAGCTATCACAGCCCAGCACGAAAATGTTCCATAAAAACTTTAAAAAGCATTGGGAAAGCACCACTCCTGAGCTTTCTTCATGTATCTCGATTCTTCCTGACTCGTTTTCTACCTACGAAATGCCAAGTTTATGCCTTCCCTTTAAGGCAGGAATGCACTGCCACAACAACACACCCACATCCTCAGTATCTACGAGCATTGCTCCCCACAGAAAACCTCCCAACCATTCGCAGGATGCCCCTGTCACACAGTCAAACAAAATGCACCGAGGTAACACCACGGCATTGGCGCTAAGAACATCCCCGTGACTCCCAACACAGCCACTCCCTGAGGTGGACTGTGGTCCCTCCTCCATTCCCAGTGGCTGCCACCCACCCAGCTGTGCCTGGAAGCTGCAGGGAAAGTACGAAAGCAGACAATGATGCTTTGTTTGTCCCATAGGGTCAACATTGTGATGATTCAAAATAAAGATGGCACAAGTGAAGAGAAGCTGAAGAACACCTATCTCAGACACATCCACTTCAGGTGAGTGACTTACCTGTGGCATGACTGGTTCCTTCTTCAGAAAAGAAACATCCTCAGGGACGGAAATTGGTTTAAAGGGATATTTGCCCTTAATATTATCAGTATTTCTGGGGAAGCTGGACATTAAAAAAATAACTCAAGTTCTGCAAAAACTGAATAGAATACAGTGCCCACTATGTATTTCTATCACAATGGAGGATGGAAGCAGACCTGTAAATTACAGACAATTCTCTCAAAATTAAACTGAGTTCTGGCAGAAAGGGGACTCCCTACACCAGTGGGAAAACACTCAGCATCTGACACCTGACAGCTGCCAAAATCAGCAGTCTGCGTTTCATCCAACATTACCAACACTTTGCCAATATGACAGGGAAAAAAGCAAAACAAATAAAGAAAACACTGCAAAAATTTAAAGGTTGGGCAGGTCTTATTAGAGAGGAGAAAAGAAAAACAAAATGTTCCATTCCACTTTATTGAAATGCAAGTTAAGGCAACATCTTGAATACAAGACCAATCCTTCCCCTCTCTAGCAAGGCTAAGAGCAAAGGCAACCAATGAAATGTTCAGAGAAGGCACAGCAGCATGATCCAAATTTCAAAAAGCTTCTCTTTGACCAACAACATTCCACATCAAACCCAAGTAATTAAAGGCACGCAGGGCAGATGTCTCTACCAGCAGCAATACCAGAAAGAACAACACTGCCCTAAGATACGCAGAACCTCTGGGTGTCCTGAGAGGATCCCAGGAGAGCAGCACTGTGTGGTGGGACCCTCCTCGTGATATTCCACTGCAATCATCTGTCTTACACCCTGGGAACTGGGATCTCCACTATTAAGCAGACATTCTCCATTTCCTCCCCAATGATGTATTCAAATCCTCCCCTTCCCTTATGCCTGGCACAAAGAATATGATGTAGAGTGCTGCAAATCCATTCTGTGACTCTTGGACTCTTCCCACATGCCAGGATGCTTTGTGTCTTTTCAGTAATTTCAAATACAAATCGAGTTCTTAAAGGTTTTGTGATTAGAGTCATGAACAGTTCTCATCCCAGTCCCCACAGATCTTCTCTTTCAAGAGACCACACCAAGAGATGAAGCACAAGTGCACTCAAAATGACAACTGGGTGGGAGAATTTCTACCACAGAAAACCAGACCTGGGCTGCTCTGTAGGTGAGGATGTTTGGTGTGTACAATCCAGACACCAGAAGGAGCCGTGTGTGATAACAGCACACACCATCTCTACCCACACCGACTCTGCAAGAGCACAGGAAGGGGAAGAAAAGCTCAACAAGATTACAGCCACCCCCTCAACTGCCATGAAAATCGTGTCTGAAGAGGAGCACAGACCCACCATGGCAAGAGCTGTGGAAGCTGGTATAAACGCCCTACAATACACATGGAAAGCAGTTTGAAGTGCTACCCTCCCACAACAACACTCCCAAAGCAGCAGCAGCAGCAGCAAAAACCTTCAGGAGTCTGAATGTTACCAACTCTTATCCAGCACATTCCACATGTCAGGCCAGTGGCAGCACAAGGGACTGTCTCTGATGGGAGATATTCATAACCTCAAAGGACTCTGTGGCCATTTCAATAGCACATATCATCTCAAGATCCAGAAGGCCTCCAACTTCACACCCTTGGAACTTGGGAAAGGATCCTGGGCAGAAACACTCTGTGCCCATCCTGGCTCCTGCTTTCCTCTAAGTATCCTCCATTCCCCAGTCCAAAACAGTTATTCTCCAGAAAAGGACATCATTTCCATTCCTCTCCTCTTACAACATGACCCATTCTCTTAAAAATTATTCCAGGTTCCCTCAGACAAGTCCTCCCAGTGCTCAAGGTCACCATTCACATCAGGACATAGCCGGACCCTACTCAGTGTCACTGCCACATTCACCTCTGTGACAAGGCATAATTTGCTTCCCCTACCTCAGCAATCAATTCGACTTCTGCTTACCCTTCCCAGCAATGAGAGCACTGTAAAACCCACACAGGTGGCATCACATACATGGTCTGGCACACTCTGCAGCTGCACCTTGAGCTCTGGCAGTGTTACAGATCTGACACCAATATTTTCTATACAGGACTGCTCTCATGGCAATGGACACTGATGTCTTGCTGAGAGAGACCAAGCAACGTGGTGATGAACACACCAATACAACGGATATTTACTGTGTAGAAAAAATTGGTAGTAGGATTTTTTTCTCGTTGTGGTTTAGAAGAGGAATTGTAAAGGTGTTCCAAATGTAAATATTGAAAAAACATGTCAACAAAACGTCAGGGTCCATCAAGCCACCTCTCCAGCCAGGAATGCAAGTTAACAACTGCAGCTAACAAAATCTGGGCGTGAAACAAAACATGAAAAGACCACAAAGCCTTCCCAGTTTTAATAATGACGTGGGAACACAAGTCCAGCTGGTCACCTTGCCTCACATCGCTTGTAGAGGACACATGACAGAACATGAGGGCACAGAAGAAACCACATGTGATACCACCACAGTCAGCAAAGGCAATGAGGAGGTACACAGCACTTGGGGGACTGTCACCGTCACAGCCTGTCCTGCACGGCTTCAGCAAGCTCGTGTGGAAAATCTACACAACCAGCAAGCAGGAGCGTTGTCTCCAAAACGGAAACCTCCAGGCATCACAGGACAGCTCCCATGGCAACCAGCAGTGATTTCATTCTAGGCCGGAACAATTCACATCCACACCAGCAAATCTCAGGGGTCTCTACACAAAGAGGTTACCGCACTACCCTTACCCTGCAAGGACCAGGCAGCAGACACAAAGGTGCAATTAACACCCAATACAATTAACTTAAGCACCCATCGCCCTCAGGCCGAGAAGGCGGAGCCCGGCTAATAGCAGAGCCAGGTTAGGAAATGAGAGAGAAGGGGCAAAGGGAAAGAGAAAGAGGCGAGCAAGGCGGTGCCACTGACCGTGTCCAGGAGAGCGGAGGGCTCCGGCTGCGTGTCCTTGGCCGCGGGGCCGGGCGGCGGCGGAGGGAAGTTGGGGCTGAAAACCATGAGGTCGCTCTTGCCCGCGCCGTCCGCCACGCACAGGCTCCGGCTGTGGCGCTGCGAGTACGACCAGCTGCCCACTTCGCTGGCGCACACGAGCGTCGTGGGCCCGGGCCCCGACAGCACGGCCGCCCGCGGCGCCCAGCGCGACGCCCCGTACAGCACCACGGCCAGCAGGAACAGGCTCGACACCGCGCAGATGGCCACCACCAGCCACACGTTCGTCGCCGCACCAGCGCCCATCTCCGCGCCCGCCGCCGAGCGCGACGACGACGACGACGACGATCCCGCGGCCGCGGCCAGCGCCGCCTCGGCGGCTTCCACCAGCGACACGCTGAGCGTGGCCGTGGCCGAGCGCGCCGGCTCGCCGTGGTCGCGCACCACGATCAGCAGCCTCTGGCGAGGGCCGTCCGCCTCCTCCAGCGCCCGCGCCGTGCTCACCTCGCCGCTGTAGAGCCCCACGCGGAACGGGCCCTTGCCCCGCGGCTCCCACAGCTCGTAGCGCAGCCACGCGTTGTAGCCCGAGTCGGCG
The DNA here is from genome assembly GCF_965178545.1 of Coloeus monedula. Lineage (NCBI taxonomy): Eukaryota > Metazoa > Chordata > Aves > Passeriformes > Corvidae > Coloeus > Coloeus monedula. Next base: position 16,589,757 of record NC_138795.1, on the reverse strand, counting down.
TCCACGGCGCGGATCTTCGCCACCACCTGCCCCGCCGGCGCCCCCCACGCCGCCCACGCCCACAGCGTGCCCGACACCGACACCGAGCCCGCCGCCGCCGCCGCCGCCTCGCCCGCCACGCCGCCCGCCTCCGGCGCCGAGCCCGCAGGCGGCAGCAGCGCCGGCGCGTTGTCGTTCTCGTCCAGCACGAACAGCTGCACCGTGGCGTTGCCGCACAGCGGCGGCTCGCCCGCGTCCACCGCACGCACCTCGAACTGCAGCACCTGCAGCTCCTCGTAGTCCAAGGGCTGCAGCGCCCACAGACGCCCGCTCTCCGCGTCCACCGACACGTAGCTCGACGCCGGACGCCACCCGCCGCCCACGCCGCCCTCCCACACCGAGTAGCTCACGCGCCCGTTGCCCGCCTCGTCCGGGTCCCGCGCCCACAGCCGCGCCAGCTCCGCGCCCGCCGCGTTGTTCTCCCGCGCCAGCACCGTGTACACGGCCTGCGCGAACGCCGGCGCGTTGTCGTTCACGTCCGACACCGCCACCCGCAGCCCGCGCCTGCCGCGCAGCGCCGGCGCCCCGCCGTCCTCCGCACGCACCTCCACCTCGTACTCCGACACCCGCTCCCGGTCCAGCGCCTCGCGCAGCACCAGCGAGTACGAGCCCGCGAACGTCGCCTCCAGACCGAACGGCGACGCCGGCCACACCCAGCACCGCACGCGACCGTTCGCCCCCGAGTCCCGGTCCGACACGCTCAGCAGGGCCACCACCGTCCCCACCGACGCGTCCTCCGGCACCGGCACCGACAGCGACGTCACCCACACCTCCGGCGCGTTGTCGTTCACGTCCAGCACCTCCACCAGCACCTTGCAGTGACCCAGCAGCGGCGGTGTCCCCTTATCTTTTGCCTTTACATTTAGGTCGTATAGATTAAATGTCTCAAAGTCTAGCTCGCCCCACAGTCGGATCTCCCCAGAGTTCGCATCAATGCTGAAAACATCTGAGGCAGAGGGAGGAACAACAGTATCGATTTCATAAATTACTTCTCCATATATTCCCAAGTCCGGATCCGTCGCATTCACACGCGCCACTAGCGTTCGTTGTAATGCGTCCTCGGGCAAAACTACATTATACACTGACTGGTTGAACTGGGGTGCATTGTCATTCACGTCCAGCACCGAGATCACCAACTCCATGGTGCCCGTCAGAGACGGCCGGCCCCCGTCACTCGCCGTCAGCACCAACCGGTGAACGGGAATCGTCTCGCGGTCCAAAGATCTCGTGAGTACCAGAAACAGGGACTTACTGCGAGAGTTACTATTTTCTTCCTCTATTCTGAAGTGCTCGCTGGCGCTGAGTGTATAGGAGAGCTGAGCGTTCGCTCCGATATCCGCATCCGACGCGCCCTCCAGCGGGAAACGAGACCCGGTAGGGGAGTTCTCCGACAAACTGAGGTTTTTTCGGGCGGCGGGGAAGATGGGGGCATTGTCGTTGATGTCGGTGACCTCCAGCTGCACATGGAAGACGCGCAGCGGCCGCTCCACCAGCACCTCCAGCCGCAGCGCGCACGGCGCGCTCTTGCCGCACAGCTCCTCCCGGTCGAGCCGCGAGCTCACCAGCAGCGCGCCGCTCGCCCCGCTCACCTCCACGCTCGCCCGCCGGCCCTGCGCCACCAGCCGCAGCCGCCGCGCCTCCGCCTCGCCCGCCTCCAGGCCCAGGTCCTGCGCCAGACGGCCCACCACCGTGCCGGCCTTGGCTTCCTCCGGCACCGAGTACCGCACCTGCCCGCCCGACAGCGCCCAGGCCGCCTGCAGCACCAGCACCCGCACCACCGCACAACAACGCTCCCCCATCGCCGCCGCCTGTGCCGCCTGTGCCGCCTGTGCCGCTGTGGCTGCCGGCCCCGGCACGGGCCCCGCACGGCTCCCCGCCGCCGCCCGGACGCACCGGCTCTGCTGCCCGGCCCGCGCCGCCCCCCCGCGCTCACAGCCGGGCTCTCCGCCGCACCGGGGCGGAGCCGCCCAGACGCCGTTCCTGAGCCTGCAGCGACACCGTGCGCTGCTCCGCCGCCTCACACGCTCCGCCACAGCGCCCATCTCCTCCGCCCCGCGGTGGGTATGTTTTCAGCCGTTTCTTCCTGCTCCTCTTTTTCCCCCTTATCTCTTCTTGTTTGTTTGCAAATAATCTTTCAGTTCTTTTTCTTTCTTCGCTGGCGTTTTCATTTTTCTTGCTTCCTGCATTTTCTTCTTTTTTGCCATATTTAGTTTCCCTCTCGCTTTTTTTCATTGTACTCTTTTCTCTTTCTTCGTTCTCTGTCTTCTTTTGTTTCCTGTCCTGCCGCTTTCCATTCTTTCCACTCTTTTCTCATATCTTCCCACCCTTCTGTATTCTTTAGTCGCACCGGAAAGTCGTCAGTTGCCTCTGGCGCGCTGGTAGAGACCATCAATTTCAGAATCATCAGCGCTAGTTACGCAGTATCATTGCTGAAGTTTGGTGCTGCTCTAACCCAGACTGTTAGGAACCAGCTCCACTCAGCGTCTGCAGGTAAGGTCGGAGCGTGCCGGTCAGCTCTTTTATCGTCTGTTTTATGTTTCCATTCTGTTCCTCATTTCTTACTATCGTTCTGACTTTATTTTTATTTCCATAGGCTCCTTTTTTTCTTTACTATTATTCCCTTCTCCTATTTCTTTTTTTCCCTTCCATTTTCCCTCTTTCCCTTCTCTTCCCTTGTTCTTTCTCTGTGTCTTTTCTTTCCTGCTTATCCCTGTTCTAGGTCTTTTCCCTCCTGCTCTTCTGTTTCCATCTTGTCTCTTGTGATCTTTTTTTTCCCTTCACTAAAATATTTTCCAAATCCTCGCAGTTTGGGAATATCTCTCTTTCTTCTTCTTTGAACTGATTCTTTCCCATACCACTTTGTTCGGCTGGTTTTTGGGGTTTTTGTTAATCTTCTTTCTACATCCTTCTTCCTTTCTCTTCTCCCTTACTCTCCTCCTTTCTTGTCGTTGCCTCCCCTTCTCTTCTACTTCCATACATATATCTTCTGTACATTCTTTCCTTCAACAAAACATTTTTAAAATACCCACGGCAGCCCTGCCATGAACTACAGACATGCCCTTGGGCCAGAGTCTCATTTCTCCTCTCTGCCACCTCCTACCCCTGTAGACAGGAAACAACTTACTTGCCGTCCATGCACCTGCAACTTCCCCTTCCTTCAGGGTGAAGGTCACACTCTTCAGCCTCCAGTCTTCTCAAGGACCCAGCAATAACACAAGGCAGTCAGATGGCAAAGAACATCTCTGCTATATCAAAAGAGACTCACCATCCTCTGCCACACAAGCTGAAGCCGCAGTTATTGGGACATCTGTGCAAACTGCCTTGGAAGAGCCCAAACCCAGGAGAGTTTCTCATTCAGGAACTCAAACCCATCATAGTCCAGCATGACTATCCTCCAAGAATGCTGAAAAAACACTGGGCAAACACAGCTCCCGAGGACTCGCCATGTACCTCGATCCTTCCTGATTCACTTTCCACCTGCATTTTCCAAGTTCTCTTCATTTCTGGCAGACACTTGCTGCCTAGACAGCACACCAAGAACCTTGGTGTCCATGGGCATTAGGCCCCATGGAAAACCACTCAGTCACACTGGAATGATCCACTTGTCACACAGTCAAACAAAAGCCACGAAAGTAACACCACAACATTGTCACTAAGAACAGCCTCTTGACCTCCTACACATCTATTTAGTGAAATGGATTTTGGTCGCTCCTCCGTTCCTGCCTGCTGTCACCCACTCAAGCACTGCCTGGAAGCATCAAAAAAGGTGAGAGCAGGTAACTGTGCTTTATTGGTACAATAGGGTGAACATTCTGCTGATTCAACAAAAAAGATGCCACAACTGAACAGGAACTAAAGTACACTTGTCTCGAGAACATCCACTTTCGCTGTACGACTTACCTCTTCTTAACTGGTTCCTTCTTCAGAAAAGAAATATTTTCAGGGCAGGAAAGTTGGTTTTAAAGGATATTTGCCCATAACATTACCAGTGTTTCTGAGGAAGCTAGACAGAAAAAATCACCTCTGTTCAACAAAAACTGGACAGTGTGCAGTGCCCATTATGCACTTCTCTCACAGGGGAAGAAGGAAGCAGACCTGTAAGCTACAGAAATGCTCTCAAAGTGACACTTAGCTCAGGAGAGCAGAATAGACATCCCCCACGCTGATGGGAAATGGCACAAATATCTGCCACATCGACAATGAGAAACAGGAAATAAACCAAACAACAAACAAACCCAGCAAAACAAAATCATATGCAGTTTGATAGAGAAGAGAATAAAACAAAACCCCTCATTCTGCTGTATTGAAATGCAAGTTTTGGCAACACCTTGCATACCAAGACCAATCTAGCAAGACTAAGAGCAGAGAGATAATGAGGGAAAGATTCAGAGAAGGCACAGCAGCATGATCCAAATTTCAAAAAGCTTCTCTTTGACCAACAACATTCCACATCAAACCCAAGTAATTAAAGGCACGCAGGGCAGATGTCTCCACCAGCAGCAATACCAGAAAGAACAACACTGCCCTAAGATACGCAGAACCTCTGGGTGTCCTGAGAGGATCCCAGGAGAGCAGCACTGTGTGGTGGGACCCTCCTCGCGATATTCCACTGTAATCATCTGTCTTACACCCTGGGAACTGGGATCTCCAGTTAAGCAGACATTCTCCATTTCCTCCCCAATGATGTACTCAAATCCTCCCCTTCTCCCATGCCTGGCACAAAGAATATGATGTAGAGTGCTGCAAATCCATTCTGTGACTCTTGGACTCTTCCCACATGCCAGGATGCTTTGTGTCTTTTCAGTAATTTCAAATACAAATCGAGTTCTTAAAGGTTTTGTGATTAGAGTCATGAACAGTTCTCATCCCAGTCCCCACAGATCTTCTCTTTCAAGAGACCACACCAAGAGATGAAGCACAAGTGCACTCAAAATGACAACTGGGTGGGAGAATTTCTACCACAGAAAACCAGACCTGGGCTGCTCTGTAGATGAGGATGTTTGGTGTGTACAATCCAGACACCAGAAGGAGCCGTGTGTGATAACAGCACACACCATCTCTACCCACCCTGACTCTGCAAGAGCACAGGAAGGGGAAGAAAAGCTCAACAAGATTACAGCCACCCCCTCAACTGCCATGAAAATCGTGTCTGAAGAGGAGCACAGACCCACCATAGCAAGAGCTGTGGAAGCTGGTATAAACGCCCTACAATACACATGGAAAGCAGTTTGAAGTGCTACCCTCCCACAACAACACTCCCAAAGCAGCAGCAGCAGCAGCAAAAACCTTCAGGAGTCTGAATGTTACCAACTCTTATCCAGCACATTCCACATGTCAGGCCAGTGGCAGCACAAGGGACTGTCTCTGATGGGAGATATTCATAACCTCAAAGGACTCCGTGGCCATTTCAACAGCACATATTCTCTCAAGATCCAGAAGGCCTCCAACTTCACACCCTTGGAACTTGGGAAAGGATCCTGGGCAGAAACACTCTGTGCCCATCCTGGCTCCTGCTTTCCTCTAAGTATCCTCCATTCCCCAGTCCAAAACAGTTATTCTCCAGAAAAGGACATCATTTCCATTCCTCTCCTCTTACAACATGACCCATTCTCTTAAAAATTATTCCAGGTTCCCTCAGACAAGTCCTCCCAGTGCTCAAGGTCACCATTCACATCAGGACATAGCCGGACCCTACTCAGTGTCACTGCCACATTCACCTCTGTGACAAGGCATAATTTGCTTCCCCTACCTCAGCAATCAATTTGACTTCTGCTTACCCTTCCCAGCAATGAGAGCACTGTAAAACCCACACAGGTGGCATCACATACATGGTCTGGCACACTCTGCAGCTGCACCTTGAGCTCTGGCAGTGTTACAGATCTGACACCAATATTTTCTATACAGGACTGCTCTCATGGCAATGGACACTGATGTCTTGCTGAGAGAGACCAAGCAACGTGGTGATGAACACACCAATACAACGGATATTTACTGTGTAGAAAAAATTGGTAGTAGGATTTTTTTCTCGTTGTTGTTTAGAAGAGGAATTGCAAAGGAATTGTAAAGGTGTTCCAAATGTAAATATTGAAAAAAACATGTCAACAAAACATCAGGGTCCATCAAGCCACCTCTCCAGCCAGGAATGCAAGTTAACAACTGCAGCTAACAAAATCTGGGCGCGAAACAAAACATGAAAAGACCACAAAGCCTTCCCAGTTTTAATAATGACGTGGAAACACAAGTCCAGCTGGTCACCTTGCCTTGCATCGCTTGTAGAGGACACATGGCAGAACATGAGGGCACAGAAGAAACCACATGTGATACCACCACAGTCAGCAAAGGCAATGAGGAGGTACACAGCACTTGGGGGACTGTCACCGTCACAGCCTGTCCTGCACGGCTTCAGCAAGCTCGTGTGGAAAATCTACACAACCAGCAAGCAGGAGCGTTGTCTCCAAAACGGAAACCTCCAGGCATCACAGGACAGCCCCCATGGCAACCAGCAGTGATTTCATTCTAGGCCGGAACAATTCACATCCACACCAGCAAATCTCAGGGGTCTACACAAAGAGGTTACCGCACTACCCTTACCCTGCAAGGACCAGGCAGCAGATACAAAGGTGCAATGAACTCACTTAAGCACCCATCGCCCTCAGGCCGAGAAGGCGGAGCCCGGCTAATAGCAGAGCCAGGTTAGGAAATGAGAGAGAAGGGGCAAAGGGAAAGAGAAAGAGGCGAGCAAGGCGGTGCCACTGACCGTGTCCAGGAGAGCGGAGGGCTCCGGCTGCGTGTCCTTGGCCGCGGGGCCGGGCGGCGGCGGAGGGAAGTTGGGGCTGAAAACCATGAGGTCGCTCTTGCCCGCGCCGTCCGCCACGCACAGGCTCCGGCTGTGGCGCTGCGAGTACGACCAGCTGCCCACTTCGCTGGCGCACACGAGCGTCGTGGGCCCGGGCCCCGACAGCACGGCCGCCCGCGGCGCCCAGCGCGACGCCCCGTACAGCACCACGGCCAGCAGGAACAGGCTCGACACCGCGCAGATGGCCACCACCAGCCACACGTTCGTCGCCGCACTCGCCGCACCAGCGCCCATCTCCGCGCCCGCCGCCGAGCGCGACGACGACGACGACGATCCCGCGGCCGCGGCCAGCGCCGCCTCGGCGGCCTCCACCAGCGACACGCTGAGCGTGGCCGTGGCCGAGCGCGCCGGCTCGCCGTGGTCGCGCACCACGATCAGCAGCCTCTGGCGAGGGCCGTCCGCCTCCTCCAGCGCCCGCGCCGTGCTCACCTCGCCGCTGTAGAGCCCCACGCGGAACGGGCCCTTGCCCCGCGGCTCCCACAGCTCGTAGCGCAGCCACGCGTTGTAGCCCGAGTCGGCGTCCACGGCGCGGATCTTCGCCACCACCTGCCCCGCCGGCGCCCCCCACGCCGCCCACGCCCACAGCGTGCCCGACACCGACACCGAGCCCGCCGCCGCCGCCGCCTCGCCCGCCACGCCGCCCGCCTCCGGCGCCGAGCCCGCAGGCGGCAGCAGCGCCGGCGCGTTGTCGTTCTCGTCCAGCACGAACAGCTGCACCGTGGCGTTGCCGCACAGCGGCGGCTCGCCCGCGTCCACCGCACGCACCTCGAACTGCAGCACCTGCAGCTCCTCGTAGTCCAAGGGCTGCAGCGCCCACAGACGCCCGCTCTCCGCGTCCACCGACACGTAGCTCGACGCCGGACGCCACCCGCCGCCCACGCCGCCCTCCCACACCGAGTAGCTCACGCGCCCGTTGCCCGCCTCGTCCGGGTCCCGCGCCCACAGCCGCGCCAGCTCCGCGCCCGCCGCGTTGTTCTCCCGCGCCAGCACCGTGTACACGGCCTGCGCGAACGCCGGCGCGTTGTCGTTCACGTCCGACACCGCCACCCGCAGCCCGCGCCTGCCGCGCAGCGCCGGCGCCCCGCCGTCCTCCGCACGCACCTCCACCTCGTACTCCGACACCCGCTCCCGGTCCAGCGCCTCGCGCAGCACCAGCGAGTACGAGCCCGCGAACGTCGCCTCCAGACCGAACGGCGACGCCGGCCACACCCAGCACCGCACGCGACCGTTCGCCCCCGAGTCCCGGTCCGACACGCTCAGCAGGGCCACCACCGTCCCCACCGACGCGTCCTCCGGCACCGGCACCGACAGCGACGTCACCCACACCTCCGGCGCGTTGTCGTTCACGTCCAGCACTTCCAGTACTAACTTGCAGTGGCCCGACAGCGGGGGTGTCCCTTTATCTCTTGCTTCAATACGAAAATTAAATACCTTGACTTCTTCGAAGTCCAGGGCTGCTGCGAGGTGAATTTCCCCGGTATTCGGATTGACGGAAATCACATCTCTTCCACTCGGGGGAATGCAGTTCGTCACGGTATAGGTCACCTCACTGTTAATACCCTCGTCCGCATCCGTGGCGTTCACCCGCGTCACCAGCGTCCCCACCTCAGCGCTCTCCGGCAGCTGCACTTTATACACAGTCTGGTTGAACTGAGGCGCGTTATCGTTCACATCCAGCACCGAGATCACCAGCTCCATGGTGCCCGTCAGAGACGGCCGGCCCCCGTCACTCGCCGTCAGCACCAACCGGTGAACGGGAATCGTCTCGCGGTCCAGAGATTTCGTTAAAACAAGTTCGGGTTCAATATTTCCCTCATTCGATTTTTGCAAATCCAAGGAAAAGTGCTCACTGGCACTGAGTGTATAGGAGAGCTGCGCGTTCGCTCCGATATCCGCATCCGACGCGCCCTCCAGCGGGAAACGGAACCCGGGAGGGGAGTTCTCCGACAAACTGAGGTTTTTCCGGGCGGCGGGGAAGATGGGGGCATTGTCGTTGATGTCGGTGACCTCCAGCTGCACATGGAAGACGCGCAGCGGCCGCTCCACCAGCACCTCCAGCCGCAGCGCGCACGGCGCGCTCTTGCCGCACAGCTCCTCCCGGTCGAGCCGCGAGCTCACCAGCAGCGCGCCGCTCGCCCCGCTCACCTCCACGCTCGCCCGCCGGCCCTGCGCCACCAGCCGCAGCCGCCGCGCCTCCGCCTCGCCCGCCTCCAGGCCCAGGTCCTGCGCCAGACGGCCCACCACCGTGCCGGCCTTGGCTTCCTCCGGCACCGAGTACCGCACCTGCCCGCCCGACAGCGCCCAGGCCGCCTGCAGCACCAGCACCCGCACCACCGCACAACAACGCTCCCCCATCGCCGCCGCCTGTGCCGCCTGTGCCGCCTGTGCCGCTGTGGCTGCCGGCCCCGGCACGGGCCCCGCACGGCTCCCCGCCGCCGCCCGGACGCACCGGCTCTGCTGCCCGGCCCGCGCCGCCCCCCCGCGCTCACAGCCGGGCTCTCCGCCGCACCGGGGCGGAGCCGCCCAGACGCCGTTCCTGAGCCTGCAGCGACACCGTGCGCTGCTCCGCCGCCTCACACGCTCCGCCACAGCGCCCGCGCCTCCGCTCCGTCATGCCCATTTCCTCTGCCTCCTGTTCCTGCCACGTTCCTCTTCCTTTTTCTCTTTCATTTTTCATATCTCTTGCTGTTTCCTTGCAAACACTCGTTTATATCTTGGTTTTACTTCGTTTTTCTCATTTTATTTTGCTTTCTTCTTCCAATTCTTTCTTTTTAATCACGTTTCGTTTCTTTTCTTTCCTTCTTTTTTTCCCGCCTTTCTACTCTTCTCTTTACTTCTTCTCCTTTTCATTCTCCTTCTGTTTCGTCATTGCCCTCCCGTTCCCTATTCTTTACTTCCTGTTTCTTTTCTTCCTATCCTCCATTATTCTTTAGCCCCTCTGAAAGATCGTCCGTTGCCACCGGCACTGCGGCACCGATCATCAAAGTCGGAGTCATTAGCGCCGGAACCTGGTGCTATAGCCACGATGGAGCCTTGTTAGGTACCAACTCCGCTCAGGGTCTGTAGACAAGGTAGGTGTGTTCTGGTCATCTCCTGTATCGTCGCTTCTATTTTTCTATCCTGTTCTTTTCTCTCTTACTTTCCTTCTGGCTTTATTTTTACTTGCATAAGCTCCTTACTTGCTTTTTAATTTCTTACTTCCTTTTGCTATTCCTTTTCCCCCCTTCTGTTGTCTCTCTTTCCCTTCCATGTTCTGTTTTCCTGTCTTTCCAATTTATCCCTGCCCTATTTTGCCGTCTCCTCTTCTGATTCCACCCTCTCTATTCTTCTCTTTTTTTAACTTGACTAAAATATTTCCCACGTGCTCATGATGAACAGTGTAAATGTCCTTTGGGAAAAGCTCTCATTCTTCTTTTTGACACTGGTTCCTTCAAGTCCGTATTAAATTTTTTTAATCTCCTTCTTTCTACTTCCTTCTTCCTTTCTGTTCTTCCTCTCTCTCTTCCTTTCTCTTTGTTTTCCTTCCTTGTACTCTGTGCCTTGTCATTGCCTCCCCTCTCTTCTGCTTCCATGCTTGTAACCTCTGTTCATTTTTTCCTTGAACAATCATTTTAAAAATACCTATAGCACCCCACCATGTAGCATGGACATACCCTTTGGAAAGATTTCTCATTTCTTTTCCCTACCACCTCCTATCCCTATTGATAGGAAACAACCTTTCTTACCTCCCACCCATGCACCTGCAAATTCCCCTCCCTTTGAATAAAGGCCACACTCTTCAGCCTCCAGTCCTCCCAAGGACCTGCAATAGCACAGCAAATCAGTCAGATGGCAAAGAACATCTCTGCTATGTCAGCACAGGTTCCACCACCCTCTGACACAAAAGCCAGAGAAACAGCTGCTGACGCAGCTAATAAAAAAGGCTCCAAATACTCCAAACAACACTGATGAGCCTCTCATTCGGGAACTCAAACCCAACACAGCCCAGCACGATGATCCTCCAATACTGCTGAAAAAGCACTGTGAGACCGCAGCTACCGAGCAGCCGTCATACACTTCTATGCAGAGCTCTTCTTCCTCACTCTTGTTCCACCTGCAAATCCAGCCCAAAGCCACAAGTGTAACACCACGGCCTTGCCACTGAGAACATCTACTGCATGCCCTACAACACCTACGCCAAGAAATGCATTCATGTCACTTCTCCATCTGTCCTTGCTTCCACGTGCTCACCCTGTGCCAGGAAGCAACAGGAAAGGAATGAGAGCAGGCAGTGGTGCTCCAAACCCACGGGCATTTCAATCCAGGCAACATTCAGTTGATCCAACACGAAGATACCACGGCTGAACAGGAACCAAAGTACACCTGTCTCTCACACACAGCCTCTTCATGTACAAGTGACTTACCTGTAGCATCACTGGTTGCTTTTTCAGAAAAAGAAACTCCAGCACCAGAAGTATTGGTTTCAAGGGACGGTGTCCCTTGATGTTACCAGCAACTTCCTGTCCCTAGCAAGACCAAGACCCGAGAAATAACCGAGGAAATGTTTCAAGAAGGCAGGCAGAATGATACAAATTTGAAAAACCTTCTGTTTGACCGACAACATCCCCCACAAAATACAAGCAATAAAAGGCAGGTAATGCCACAAGCAGCAATGTCACAGGGAACAACAGAGCACAAGAATATGCAGAACTACTGGAGGTCCTGACAGGATCCCAGGAGAGCAGCCTTTTGCACATGGGCCTTTTCTCAAGGTTTTCTACTGATACCCTTTATCCCATTCCATGTGAAACAAGATCTCCTTAACTCCTCCCCAATGACATAGATTGTGTTCTACCCAGTACCCACATTTTCCTTAGGCAACACACTCCCCCGCTTAAACTCCCCCTCCCCACCACATGACTCCAGGCCCTATTTAGTGCCACATGCAGGATCACTGACAAAATATCAAACACTGCTAGAACCCAGCAACATGACCCAGCTCTAAACTCTGCTCTGCATGTGATTCAATTCTTTGTACATCCTCACCTTCCCTCGTGATTGGTGTAGAGAACATACTGAGGGCTGAAAAGCCACACAGCATCTGGCATGCTCTTCCCAGCTGCCTGTTCACCACCAATGCTTTGCTCCTTTTCAGCAATCTCAGGCGGGAACACCACAAAGCTGCACTTACACTTCATGAAGATTCTGTGGTTAGAATTGTGACAGATGTGATCCCAGTCCACACATCTTTGTATCATCAAGAGGACCACAGCAAAAAACAAAGCACAAAAGCACTCACATGGTCAGTTCAGTGGGAGAATTTGTACCACATGAAAGCAGAGCTGGGCTGAAGTGCAGGTTTGTGCCTGCAAATATCAGAATGAGCCATGTGTGACATCAGGACACACCACCTCTACTGCGGCCACCTGTGCAGTGCACAAATAGGGGAGGTTGAGCACATAAAGATTACAGCCACCTCATCACGTGTCCTTATAAATCCCACCTGAGGAGGGGCAAGGAACCATCATGGTGACACCAGTGGCTGTGAAAACGACTATAAATGCCCACCACTACACAAGGACAGCAGCTTGAAGTGTTCCCCTTCCACAACACCATTTCTGAAACAAGCAACTCATAAGACAACATTCAGCACTCTCCATCTCACCAGCTCTTACCAAGGCATGGTCTCTGTCAGGCAGGAACCACCACAAGGGCCCGTCTCTGATGAAAGATGCTGAGAACCTCAAAGGAACATCTGTGAGCATTTCAGTATCACACGCTGACTCATGATCAGGAAGGCATCCACTCCAAACCCTTAGGGCCTAGGAAATGATCCTTGGCAAGAGCATTCTGTTCCCATGCTGCCTCACACTGTCCTCTAGGCATCCTCCACTCACCACTCTGAGATATGTTCTCAAGGTAAATATATGATCTCATGTTCTTTTCTTATGTCATGACCCATGGCCTTCCCATGGATTTGCAGTTTCCCCAAAAACATGTTTTCCCACTTCTCAAGATCACCCTCCAAATCAGGAAATGGCCAGGCCCTACTCAGTGTCACAGACCACAGCTTCCTTTCCTATCCCCAGGCTCAACATGGCTTTTGCTTATCCTTCTCAGCAACGACAGCACCATAAAACACTCAGAGACGGCATCATCAACGCAGTTTACAGCAGAACCTCTGCTGCTGACATTTCATGTCTTGTAATGCTTCAGCTATGTCAGATGGAAGTGTGGCAGACCTGGGAGAAAAACTCTTTCTAAAGGTGATACTGGAGCAACTCTACATGGTGATGCCATTGATGTCATGCTCTGAGAAAAAGACCGAATTGTCGGTGAGAGCACCAGTGTAACACATGACAGGGACCATGTTATTTGAGACTTGGCTGGGAATGGTGGTTCTTTCATTTTTGGCATTGTTACTTTGTTTCTTCGTTACAGAAGAGATTTCCAGAGCTTTTGAAGCGATGTTGCCATTGATGTAAATTTTGAAAAAACATCAAAACGGGCCCATGTATTTCATGCTATTTCTAAGGCCAGGAACACAAATCCACAATCCAGGCATAGGGGCAGCAAGAAAAGGAAAAAAAAGTCTTGCTTGTCACACCTTCCTTGTGCCATATTCCTCTGGCCCTACATTTTATGCTACCAGTTAAAGCAACATGATAACGTGGAAAAAGATCACGGAAATACGTAAATGTTAGCCACACCTTCTCCACTTTCTTAATGAGTCTGGTAGAAAGAATATAGTGAACTTTTGTCCATGAAATACAGTTGTCACCTTGTATCAGATCTTCTCGTGAGCAGAATTAGAGAAGGATAAGAATTTTTCATAAGAAAGCAGACTAAAACCAGCACGGTCAGCAGTCAATAAGGCAATAAGGCAATACACAGTGCCTGGGGGACTGCAAACATCACAACCTACATTTTTTCGATCCTTGAGCAAGCTTGGGTGGAAATGCTACACACCAGAAGGCAAGACTGTTTCGAAAGCTGACCCCTTGGGGCACCTCTCATTGCAATCGGCAGTGATTCCACTCTAGGACAGAACAATTCACACCTAGAGCAGCAAACTGCAGCTGCGGACCATAACTGCTCCGGGCTGCCGCAGTAATTCTATATTCCCCCTAAGGGCGGATGCAAAAGGTGCCACTGATATCCTTAAGCACCCGTCAAGCACTCATCGCTCTCGGGCCGTGGGAACTGAGCCTGGATTCCCGCAGTGCCTGCACACGTGGCGGGACAGAAGGGTTGGGTACGGGTGAGAAACGAGCAAGCGAACGCCACTGACCGTGTCCAGGAGAGCGGAGGGCTCCGGCTGCGTGTCCTTGGCCGCGGGGCCGGGCGGCGGCGGAGGGAAGTTGGGGCTGAAAACCATGAGGTCGCTCTTGCCCGCGCCGTCCGCCACGCACAGGCTCCGGCTGTGGCGCTGCGAGTACGACCAGCTGCCCACTTCGCTGGCGCACACGAGCGTCGTGGGCCCGGGCCCCGACAGCACGGCCGCCCGCGGCGCCCAGCGCGACGCCCCGTACAGCACCACGGCCAGCAGGAACAGGCTCGACACCGCGCAGATGGCCACCACCAGCCACACGTTCGTCGCCGCACTCGCCGCACCAGCGCCCATCTCCGCGCCCGCCGCCGAGCGCGACGACGACGACGACGACGATCCCGCGGCCGCGGCCAGCGCCGCCTCGGCGGCCTCCACCAGCGACACGCTGAGCGTGGCCGTGGCCGAGCGCGCCGGCTCGCCGTGGTCGCGCACCACGATCAGCAGCCTCTGGCGAGGGCCGTCCGCCTCCTCCAGCGCCCGCGCCGTGCTCACCTCGCCGCTGTAGAGCCCCACGCGGAACGGGCCCTTGCCCCGCGGCTCCCACAGCTCGTAGCGCAGCCACGCGTTGTAGCCCGAGTCGGCGTCCACGGCGCGGATCTTCGCCACCACCTGCCCCGCCGGCGCCCCCCACGCCGCCCACGCCCACAGCGTGCCCGACACCGACACCGAGCCCGCCGCCGCCGCCGCCGCCTCGCCCGCCACGCCGCCCGCCTCCGGCGCCGAGCCCGCAGGCGGCAGCAGCGCCGGCGCGTTGTCGTTCTCGTCCAGCACGAACAGCTGCACCGTGGCGTTGCCGCACAGCGGCGGCTCGCCCGCGTCCACCGCACGCACCTCGAACTGCAGCACCTGCAGCTCCTCGTAGTCCAAGGGCTGCAGCGCCCACAGACGCCCGCTCTCCGCGTCCACCGACACGTAGCTCGACGCCGGACGCCACCCGCCGCCCACGCCGCCCTCCCACACCGAGTAGCTCACGCGCCCGTTGCCCGCCTCGTCCGGGTCCCGCGCCCACAGCCGCGCCAGCTCCGCGCCCGCCGCGTTGTTCTCCCGCGCCAGCACCGTGTACACGGCCTGCGCGAACGCCGGCGCGTTGTCGTTCACGTCCGACACCGCCACCCGCAGCCCGCGCCTGCCGCGCAGCGCCGGCGCCCCGCCGTCCTCCGCACGCACCTCCACCTCGTACTCCGACACCCGCTCCCGGTCCAGCGCCTCGCGCAGCACCAGCGAGTACGAGCCCGCGAACGTCGCCTCCAGACCGAACGGCGACGCCGGCCACACCCAGCACCGCACGCGACCGTTCGCCCCCGAGTCCCGGTCCGACACGCTCAGCAGGGCCACCACCGTCCCCACCGACGCGTCCTCCGGCACCGGCACCGACAGCGACGTCACCCACACCTCTGGCGCGTTGTCGTTCACGTCCAGCACCTCCAGTACTAACTTGCAGTGGCCCGACAGCGGGGGTGTCCCTTTATCTCTTGCTTCAATACGAAAATTAAATACCTTGACTTCTTCGAAGTCCAGGGCTGCTGCGAGGTGAATTTCCCCGGTATTCGGATTGATGGAAATCACATCTCTTCCACTCGGGGGAATGCAGTTCGTCACGGTATAGGTCACCTCACTGTTAATACCCTCGTCCGGATCCGTGGCGTTCACCCGCGTCACCAGCGTCCCCACCTCAGCGCTCTCCGGCAGCTGCACTTTATACACCGTCTGGTTGAACTGAGGCGCGTTATCGTTCACATCCAGCACCGAGATCACCAGCTCCATGGTGCCCGTCAGAGACGGCCGGCCCCCGTCACTCGCCGTCAGCACCAACCGGTGAACGGGAATCGTCTCGCGGTCCAGAGACTTCGTTAAAACAAGTTCGGGTTCAATATTTCCCTCATTCGATTTTTGCAAATCCAAGGAAAAGTGCTCACTGGGACTGAGTGTATAGGAGAGCTGCGCGTTCGCTCCGATATCCGCATCCGACGCGCCCTCCAGCGGGAAACGAGACCCCGGCAGAGTGGTCCATTCCGCGATGCTGAGGTTTTTCCGGGCGGCGGGGAAGATGGGGGCATTGTCGTTGATGTCGGTGACCTCCAGCTGCACATGGAAGACGCGCAGCGGCCGCTCCACCAGCACCTCCAGCCGCAGCGCGCACGGCGCGCTCTTGCCGCACAGCTCCTCCCGGTCGAGCCGCGAGCTCACCAGCAGCGCGCCGCTCGCCCCGCTCACCTCCACGCTCGCCCGCCGGCCCTGCGCCACCAGCCGCAGCCGCCGCGCCTCCGCCTCGCCCGCCTCCAGGCCCAGGTCCTGCGCCAGACGGCCCACCACCGTGCCGGCCTTGGCTTCCTCCGGCACCGAGTACCGCACCTGCCCGCCCGACAGCGCCCAGGCCGCCTGCAGCACCAGCACCCGCACCACCGCACAACAACGCTCCCCCATCGCCGCCTGTGCCGCCTGTGCCGCTGTGGCTGCCGGCCCCGGCACGGGCCCCGCACGGCTCCCCGCCGCCGCCCGGACGCACCGGCTCTGCTGCCCGGCCCGCGCCGCCCCCCCGCGCTCACAGCCGGGCTCTCCGCCGCACCGGGGCGGAGCCGCCCAGACGCCGTTCCTGAGCCTGCAGCGACACCGTGCGCTGCTCCGCCGCCTCACACGCTCCGCCACAGCGCCCGCGCCTCCGCTCCGTCATGCCCATCTCCTCTGCCGTGTCTTCCTACCACAGTCCAATTTCTTTCTCCCTTTGTCTCTTTTGTCTTTCCTTCTTCTTCTTCTTTCTTCCTTTCTCTTCCTGCTTTAGCCTTCTCTATTTTATCAGTTACCTTTCCTTCTTTTTTTTTCTTTCTGTCCTACTTCCCTTTCTTCTCTCGTTTTCGTCCTCGCCGTGCCATGCCCTCTCGTTTACTCCCCCTTCCCTTCTCTTTCGATCCTTCTCTCTTCCTTACTACCCTGGCTGATCGTTACTTCCCTCCGGCGCCGCGGTGGAGATCATCAAAACAGGAGCGATCAGCGCTAATTACGGGACATCAGCGCCGCATGCGGTGCTATCAACAAGGAGGACGTTTTCAGAGACCAACTCCATTCCGCATCTAGAGGTAATTTCGGTGCGTTTTGGTAATCTCGTCTTCTTCTCCCCGTCCTTTCTTCTTTGCTAATTTACGGATATATATTCCTTCTTGGCTTTCTCCTTTATTCCTGTATTCTTCTGCTGTATATTTTGTGCACTCTTGTAATCTAATCTATGTTTCTTCCTATTTTCTTGTCTTTGTAATCTTTTTTGCCTCCTTTATTTCTTCCTTTCTCACATTCCTTTCTTTCTGTGTACAGTGATACCGACAATGACATGTCACTAAAGTAGTTTATGGTTTCTTCCTTTCTCTCTCTCTTCCCATTTATTGCTTCATTCTTCTTCTCTCCTCCTTTATTTTTTTCTGCATTGTTCCTTCCTTCCTTCTCATAGTCTTCCTTTCCCTCGATTCCTTCTCTTCTTCTCTTTTTGGCTCTCCTTTATCTTTTTAACCAACTAATTTTTCTTATGATTACATCACTCTCGACATGGAGTGCGGACTCTTTTGGCAAGAGCTCCCCTCCTTCTTTCCTGCCGACTTTCATCTCTTCAGGTGAGGAACAAACTTCCTGCTTTTCTGCAGTTTATGCAAGACAGACAGCCTGTCCCTTCTCCATCACTTCCCTCCCCTTTTGGAAGACGGACACATTCTTGAATCCGTTATCTCAATGAAAAGAATCCACCTCACTCTGATAAATGTAGCCCTGGCTACTTTGACATCTGACCAAAAAGGCTTCAATTACACCAGACAAACCAGGGGATTGTTTGAATCTTTCCTTTGGAGATTCAAACTCATCACAGCCCAGCACACCAATCCTCCAAGAATGCTGAAAAAAGCGCGGGACCACCACAGCTCCTGTATGCTATTTATAAAGCTTGATATAGTTCTTCCAGCCTCCTTTTCCACCCGCATGATGAATGGCAAGCTCTTGGTTCTCCTTTCTGGCAGACACGCTCTGCCAGGATACAGCAAGAACCTCTGTATGCAGGGGCAGAGGTCTCCAACTAGGCAAACATTCTACAGCTCGTCACCAGTGACACGGCCCATGTGCTACACAGCATCTCCTTTCCTCAGGGAAGACTCTTCCCCACTCAAATTCAGCCTCCCTGTGACAAATCCCCAACCCCTACTCCCTGCCACTCAGAGAGAAGGATCACTGCCACACTACGCAGGTATTCCCCCACCACAACAAGATGCCTCATTAACGGGGAAAGAAAAAAAGATGTCACAGTCTCCCCATCTCCACCCCGGCAAAGCCGGTTGCGTGGCTGTGGGAGGATTTTCTACCACTATTTGAAGCTTCAGGGCAAAATCCTCCACATGCCCACAGAGCTCTCGTCTGCCTTCGTTCACATTCACCACCTGTCCCCGGGCCCCGCAGGCAGCGGCACTGCAGCCACAGCACTTCTTCCCTCAGGAGGCCTAAGGATGACTTCTGCCATTACATCTGTAGCTTCTGTACACAAACCACGGTCAAAACATCATTAAATACGATTGTGCTACTGACCTTTTTGTGTTCCTGCTTTACTGATCTCCGTGGTGCCTCCGATTCATATGGAAACCTGCCACTGAAGACAATCAGGCTTTCTGTGGACATTAATGATGTCTTGATTCCAGATCCATCCCTGATGCCATTTTTGTCTGGCCTATGCCATCAATGCAAAGATGAACTCTTCCTACTGCATCTCTGTAACTTACCTGCATTTTCGTATCGCAACCAGTGACAGGGTTTTCTCCCCGAGGAAGACATTCAGAGAGTTTTATGTTTCACATTCCAAATCCTGGTGGAACTAGGCTTTG
This sequence comes from Coloeus monedula, assembly GCF_965178545.1. Lineage (NCBI taxonomy): Eukaryota > Metazoa > Chordata > Aves > Passeriformes > Corvidae > Coloeus > Coloeus monedula. Next base: position 16,570,706 of record NC_138795.1, on the reverse strand, counting down.
AAGATAAAGAGTGGTCTTCCCCTCCAGTGCTTCTCTCGAGTGGAGCAGCCCACGGTAAACAGCAAAAGGAGCCTCTGGCAGGCACTGCTGCTGCCGAGGACTCGGGCTTATTAAACCCATTAGCACATCCTTTTCTCATTCCTACCATCCACACGGGTTTTGTCTATCTCTTCCAGGGATTAGGTTTGCAGTTTCACACTCATTACCATAGACCACAGGTAAACAGACACAGGCAAATCCATCCTACCAAGTAGAACAGCATTTGTTAACTTTTTCCAGGTGCAGACAACAGAATTGATCTTTTTGATAGCAGAGGACTGGCGAGAAAGATCCTGAACAGCTCGATTTTTGTCAGGTTGATCTGGAGACATGTTCACGACCTCTTGAGTTTCCTGGAGTCTTCTGGCACTTTTTAAAAATTTCTGTAGCAAAAGGAAATAACTGTCTTGACTTGTGGACAGGAAGAGATGCTGGGGATGATCTTCTATCAACAAATCAGCCACATTTCCTCCATGTGAGTCCCAGACAAGAGGTTTAAGCCAGACAGATTTTAGCCTTTGGCTTCGGTTTTTTTGGTTTGTTGGTTTGGTGTTTGTTTGGGTTTTTTTGGGGGGTTTTTTTGTTTGGTTGGTTATGTTTTGATTTGGTTTTGTTGTTCGTTCAGCTGGTTTTGTTTTTATTTTCGTGGTGAGTTTGTTTTGGTTGATTGGGGTTTTCCCCCCTACTTACCTGCTTGCTAAATTAATTCACTTACCTGGAATAAGTAGGTCTTCTCTGGAGGAATATTTCATGCCGTATTCATGGAGATGAAAATGTAATGCCGATGTCAGCAAATTCGATCTACAAGTATCTTAAGAGCCGCACTGAGTTAAGATTGCTGTATGCAAAATGTAGTAGGATGTTTTAAATCAGTAAAACAGCTGTTAATGAGATGACAAGCACTGACGTCGAGGACATAGGACACCGTGTCCTTTTTATTGTGGTCTGAACACCTGTCTATATTGTTTTCATATCCAGCAAGTAGCAGCTTCAGTAAATGGTCCCACAATGCCGGACATCTGAGCTTAACTAGAAATAAAAATGCTCCTATATGCAAAGACAGAGTCAAAGACTCCAAGATCATCTACAGGAAGAGCTGTTTCTTGCTTACTCGAATCCAGTCCATGCGAGATTCTCACACTGATGAAATCCAGCTACTACCTGAGTAGCAGTGGGGTAGTGGGTGACATTGGCAAATCCTTAGGCATTGTAGTGTAGCGTTACTACCACAGATGCACAACTAAGTGCCTTTTATATCACCTGCACCTATAACGAGAACCCACAAAGGTCATTTAAAAAAGCTGAAATGATCCTGCAAAAAGCTCACGAGTTGGTGGAAGGCTTGGTTTAGCTATTTCAACTTTGATCAGTCTCAGAGCATTCCCAGTGCTTCTGACTAAGCAGCGAGACGTGAGGAGTGATGTAGAAAAAAATCGGTATAAACTACTCATCTTAAGGTCGTGAAAGCCCATCAAGTGCCTGAGCGTTACTTTGAGCCTCCTTCATTAGGCAGGAATAGATGAAAGCCTGGTTAAAGTCCTGAAAAATGATAACCGCGTGTTTCGACATCCCAAGTTCAGTTCATCCATCAGAGCTCACGGACTGATCGCTGGACTCTTAGAAAAGCAAGTGCAGCCCAGGGGCAAACACAAGTCAAAAGGTTCATCTGCTGTTCTTCTTCAGACAGCAGAGAGACACACAGACTTTTCGAGGGGTGTTCGGAATGCTCTGTTTAGACCCCCGCTGAAGTTAGACCATGACTTCAGTTACACTTGGAGACAAGAAACTGAGAATTGGCAGGGGAAAGAAAAACAGCAGCTCCGACAGAATCGCTCCCGTCATACAGGACACTTGGCAGCGCTACCATCCCAAAATGGAAAGTACCGCACAGCAGCTCCACATCAGCCGGCTCAGGGAGACTGTCTCCGCCGACGAGGATCCGGAAAGAAAAGCCCGTCCCCTCCAGAAGGGCAAACGAGTTCCGAAGTCGCATCGTCGCATTTGTCTTTGTGTCCTTCTCACCTCTTCAGCGCAGTTCAGCGGCTCGAGCACGGCACAGAAAAGCCGGGTCTGGTTTCAAAGCCTTCTGAGGCCGAAAGCTTTAAAAACAGCCTCCTATATCGTTCAAGAGTACCCTAAGCACCGGGAGAAGAACTGCTCACACGGGTCCGATCGGTCTTTCAGCGAGGCACTCCTCCCTGGACAATGCGGGTGGGGGGCGAGGAAGGAGATGACCTGGTGGCACAGCGGCTGGAGCACACACCGCCGCGGCGTTTAGTCTTCGCTTCTGCACATCACCCCCAGCAACCACCGAATAGAAGGCGGCAAGGCTCAGAGAGCGGGGGATGGACAACAAAGCCGCTCCCTTCCACCTCTGTCTTCGGGACGCTGGCACAGCTGAAGTCCCGATCTTCTTCAGGAAGCTGCCGGCGATGCTCGTCGCCGCGCCCCCAGGCGCTGCTGCTGCTCGGCCGGTGGCCGGACCCACGATCGGCCCTGAGCTGTCCCGCTCTCCCGGGGGACCCAGGGCCTTGTCAGCTCCTTCATTCTCCCCGCAGCGGCCCGGCTCCCGGCTCGGCCGGGTATCCATGCCGCAATCCGCAGGAAGAGAAGAGCGGCACCAGTCGGAAAGCGCGTAAATAAAATATATAAACCAAAAGAAAATAAGATTTAATAATAATAAAAAAATAGCAGCCACTGCCAAGCCACTCCCCAGGCAGCGCGTCCGTCCCGGGCGCGCACGGAGCCTCTCGGTCCCGGGGCGCTCCGAGGCGCGGGCGGAGCCCGCTTCCCTCCGCTTCCCTCCGCTTCCCTCCGCTTCCCTCCGCTTCCCTCCGCTTCCCTCCGCCTCCCTGCTCCGGAAGCTCCCGGCAGCCTCCGCTCGAATCGCGGCGGCGGCAGCTCCGGTGCTCGTTCACCGGCAGGAGATGGTGCTGTCACCCCGAGCGGGTCCGGGCTCTCGCTCGTCCCCCGCGGGCTGATCCCGCTGGCAGCGGCTCTTCCCTCGCTGTCTCTCTCTCCTGTCGGTCGAGGTGTCGTCCTCATGTGCCCTTTATTTCGGCTAGAATTTTTCTATGTGGGGTTTGTGGGAGCCAGGATTTTCTCACGTGTTAAGGGTTTTAGGGACGTGGTGCCCGCCGTCTGGCCGCTGCTGGATTCTCCCTCTTAGGGAAGGCATGTCTGCCCACACAGACTGCGGGCAGGCGGAGATGCCCTTCAGCTAGAAATATTTTGGCTGCTTATTCCGCGATGAGAGCTCATGCGATAACCACTCCACGCTCCCAGCCTTGCTCAGTTAACATAAGTGACATCCAGACATTCGCGGTAGCCCGGGGAGTCCCCGCTTTCCCGGGGGACAGGCGGCACCGAGCCCCGGCCGTGGGCTGAAGGTGGTCTGCTGTGCCCGCTCCTTCGCTGCTCAGCCCGGGGAGGAGCTGAGCTGAAAATCCTCCGAGAAAGCACATGGGGCACCGTTACAGGTGGAGGATAAAACGTGGAGAACGGTATTTATGTGCGGCAATTAGCACCGACCCAGAGGAAAAGCGGGTGAGATCGGTGTCCTCGCCCAGGGGTGGGGACACAAGGCAGCCCCTGGGAGCGGGGGTTTCTGTGGAGCAGGACCCTTTGGAAAGGATCTCGATAAGGAGCGGGAGTTCCCAGGGAGCTGGCCGAGCCTACGAGGCTTGGAGAGATGATGCCCACGCTGGCCTGAATCCCTATTCTTTGCGGATCCATGCGGGTCCTGCCCCGGGGGTGGGGGAACCTCCGCGTTGTCCCACTATGGAAAAGTCCTGCGGAGACCGGGCACGCCGGGAGCCTGGCTGGCCGATCCCATTGCTTTTCATTTGCTAAGTTCATTCTCCAGACACCATTAGAGCTGCCGCTCGGGAGCAGATGGTTCCCCTCCGTCCCGAGCTTCATCCCGGACAGATTGCATACAATTTATTAATAACCCAACAGATGCTGGGGCACTTTCCAGCTCAGATTATATTTCCTGATTGCTCAAATCCCGGCGGGGGGAAACTGTTCATTTATCTTCCACCGTTCCTCTTTGTGCCTTCCCAGCACCGACCCGACAAGGAGGGAAAGGATGAAATTCTTGTGTGTGTGTGCCCCCATCCTAATTCAGCGTATAAACGTCTGATAACGAAACGTGGCCTGATGCCAGCCTTGGTTCGGCCCTCCCAGCCCCGTGCCCCGGAGAGCCGCCCTTGTGTGCTGCCGGGGCCGCCCCACTTTCCCCCGGCACTGCAAGGACGGGGCCCCCCGGTGCTGCTGCAGAGGCTCCTGTTAGCAGCCCGGTTCGCCAGTGTCTGGCAGGGAGCGACACGTCGTGATTCCTGGTAAAACATCAGGGACTTATGCCCTTTACTTCCAAGGGTTATGCTAACTGGGCCGCGAAGAGGCAGCTTCCCCCTCCCGGAGCTGTGGGGATTGCTGTATCCAGGTGAAATTAAAACAACATCATGAAAAAACCCTCGACACGAACTCCCCCAGCCTTGGGCAGTACGGTCAGTGAGACAGGCAGAGCCGAGGGCCAGTAACCTCTTCTCCCTCACGAACACAGGTTCTTAAGAGAGGAGTATTTGTTCTTTAAGGAGGGGGATGTATGAGAAGATGTACAGGGCATAAGCCCTGTGAGACCCCGTCCGGAACAAGATAAAATGCTCTGAGCTCCAGAAAAAGCCATCACAGACCTTTCAGCAGTGTTATGTTCAATTTTAATGTATAAAATGGGCTTTTCTTTGCTCTGTAGGGAGAAGCACAAAAGCAGCAGGTTGTTTATCCTACTGAATAAACTAAATGCAGGTCTCTGAGGGATCTTATGCAAACCACTTACCTTGAAACACAACCCCACGGGAAAGTGAGCTATGGAGAGAGGCATAGTTAATGTTTTACATCTTCAAAGCAGCATCCAAATGCCTGGCTCAGCACCAGTTACCATCAGGTATCACAGAAGACGGGGACTATGGTTATAATTAGGAATGTAGGAACCGCTTTTAAAACGTAGGTAACAGGATATTTGGGGCTGGAGTTTATTGGAGGCTGAGGTAGGGGTTAACCCTAAGGGCTCAAGACTAAAATTAAGTCTTGAAGCTGAAGGTTAATTGCTAAAGAGAGTGTTTGGAGGGAAAATGCATTTATTATTAGGATGCATGCCACAGTGTAGCTTTAAAATAAAAATAGGCAATCATTTCTGCTCGGTGGTAAAAGGCACTTCACTTTCTGTGAATGCAGGTGAGAGATGCTCTCAGCAATAACAGCAGAAGAATATTAAAGTCTGTTACATTTTTCATAGCCCTTGACATTTGCAATATAATTCCACTTCCTTGCCTTCACCACGCCAAACAGATTTAGTGCAGGGGGGAGTTTTCGTCATTTTAGCCTTTGTAAATAAAGTCAGAGAATGATGCGGTTGCAGGAAAAATAGTTCCTTCCTCTTTGCTCAACAGCAAGAGGGAAGAGTGGCATGAAATGATGCTGTGGAAAGGGAAATCAGGGTATAAAAGCTGAGGAGGTTGTGTTAAGATGGCCAGAGAAGATGATGCAAAGGGGGGTTGTGGGCTGTCAGAGAATGAGCTCTTTGCAGTTTCAGGCAGAATCCATATAATACCATGCACCCTGAACCCAGAGCAATTTCATTTGTTATCCATAGGTTCCCCTAATACCTCACGTTCCCTGAAATGTCCACCAGAAAGGAAGGGCAGGGAAATTCCAACACTGGTACAGATTTCCTTGTCAGATGGAAGCTTTTAAATCCAGTTTTTAATGTTTTGTCCATCCTTCTTCCTTGTTTCTATAATAACAACTACAAATATTATCCAATGGCAGAAATTCTTAGGGTTGGTTAAATCAGACAAATATCTACCCGTAGTTCTTTTCTTTCACTCTGCTGAACACCAGCTGTGCAGGTCCTGAAAGCCATCTCCTTTTACTTTCACAGACCTCCCAAATACTTAAATCTTCGATGAGTTTTCCTAGGTCACAAAATAAAAGCAGAGAATGAGCAAAACCTGCAACAGCAACAAATCGTTTTCTGGATTGCTTAACGTTCTTCAGTCACTCACCACTTTGTGCCACTGGCAAATTGTCACCACAGGAAGTAAATCTTCTTAAGTCACACACACATTTTAAGGGAATGATGTAATGAAGTGATGTGATGCTGTTTTGCTTATTTCTAGTCCTGACCTCCTCATTAATGAACTCGAGAAAAGGGAAATACAAGCACCACCAAAATAACAGTGGTGCAAAGTAGAACCTTGTAATAAACCAAACAAAAATTGGAAGGATTCACTTCCTACAATTTTTTCCTTTGTTCCCATCACAATTGCATTGTGAATGAAAGGCTCAGCTGTACTATTCATCACTTGGAGGGAAGAAACATCCATAAAGACCAAATGGAACCATCCTCTGAAAGATCAGCTGGATGAACTTGCAGGGGAGAACTCAGCTGGGAACTTCAGCTGTCACCAGAGAAAGGGCACGTGGAAATGTTAGGGGAAGAGAGAAAGAGGTGGGGAACTAGGGCTCATGCAGCAGTTATTCCAAGCAGGAAAAAATGTTCATTATCTGCAGAGTGTTTCTACCTGTACAGATTTCTAAACCGGCACCGGTAGTGATGCAGGCCAGGCTCTGAGGGTTGTCCTTGTACAGTTTGACAGAAAGACATTGAAGTTTTCTCTAAGGTACAAATGTGGTACAAACCTCTGTCTGTATTGTAGACAGAAACAGCTGAATTATAAGTGATTGCAGAGGCTTGTGCAGTTTGGAAAATTGCTATGACCAGTGGGCCCTCTTCCACATGTCTTAAGTCACACTACAGTCTTAGCTAAAACTCTCCTCTCCTCTCCTCTCCTCTCCTCTCCTCTCCTCTCCTCTCCTCTCCTCTCCTCTCCTCTCCTCTCCTCTCCTCTCCTCTCCTCTCCTCTCCTCTCCTCTCCTCTCCTCTCCTCTCCTCTCCTCTCCTCTCCTCTCCTCTCCTCTCCTCTCCTCTCCTCTCCTCTCCTCTCCTCTCCTCTCCTCTCCTCTCCTCCCTTTCTATTTCCAAAACTTCCAGTGTTTAAGCTCAGGTGAAGGATCCTGGTATTGTCACTGAGACAATTGCTTCTGCTCCAGCGGTACCAAAATTACGAGGTTGCCCTATATTTGAGGTGGGAGGCCAAAAATTTGGGTCAGCCAGCAGAGCCTGATGGGTGTGCAACTAATGGGAGGCATGATTAGTGCAGGGCACATCCAGGCTTTGGGAGATTCCTGGGAAGCCTGGCTCCAACTGAGAGAAACAACAAAAAAGTTTGCTTGATAGCTATGTGGAATATTGCCCTGGGCTGTGTGTTGTATGCAAATGTGATGCAAATATGGAAGTGTCCAAATTGCCTCATTTCTTGCTGTGGCCACAGCAATGTGTTTGGCTCTTTTGGGTTAATGAAAGCAAAAAACTGTCATCATTGAATCCCAGAATAGCTGTGTTTGGAAGAGATTTCTGGATAATACTTAGTGTGTCATGTGTGTCATTCCTCTGCTCAGAGCAGGTTCCTCAGGACTGAATCCAATCAGTGATTTTATTGTTTGTTTCCTTGGGATCAGCTTTCAGCATTTGAAAGCTGAAAAAAGTGGATTTATTTGAAAGGTTTTGCTTGGTTTGTTTTGAGAGAGATGTGTCCATATCATTCTTGTTTCAGAGGCCTTTCTGTGTACCCGAGCTTAATAATGTTCCCTGCCTTTGTCAAGCCTGCTGCTCTCTGCTCATCTTCAAGGCAACAACCAGCTGTATGTGTGCCAAAAGGTTTTACTGGAAAAAAACCCATAAAGCAGCAAGCAATCCAGTTAAGCCAATGAATGACAGCACCACAGCCCCAGCCTAGAAAGCACTGAGACCTGCATCCAGACTGATGCTTAATTTGCCACCAAAATAAGTAAATAAATCAAGCCTTAAGCACCCTGAGGTTCATCAGGGAAACAAAAGCCAGTGCAGATTAGCAGATTCCTCACTAGTAACTGGGAGGAAAAAAAAACCCTGGAGCCCGACTCACAGTATTAGGCCTTGCAACAAATCCAGGCATCACAGTCCACTATATTTTGCAAACTGCAGGATATCAAGGGCTGCAAATTTCTATCAGCCACCCTGGTCATACTTTGCAGCATGGAAAATTGTCCCTGGCCTCTAATTTTTTTTTTCTTTCTTCAACATTTTGGTGTCTTTTGGTCAAAAGCACACTCAGGTCTGCCCCACAGGAAGATCTGCTGTCTCTTCTCTCTGTGCAGGGCTTCAGTCCCGAAGGGCTCACAGAAAGCTGCAGCTTGAGGGAATCTGGAGCTGCTTTATTTGTTCTGGAGAATATCAGACAATGCTGTTTTCCCAATTTTTTGCTAATACAAATTTCTTGTCAGCCTTAGTCCACTGCCTTGTTTACCACTTCACGGCTTTTCTACTGAAGCCCAGAAAGAAACCAGACACACAATCCTAATGAAAAGCTCAGCATGTAAAGAGAGAATTTATATTTCAGTTCTTGCCTTTGCTATTGGTTTTACAAGTGATTGCTCATCAGAAACCAATTACCCCAGAAAGACTTGGGTTTGGGTCCCTACTGATGTTAGCAGGATGAATAGCCTCATTTACAATCTCTCAACTGGAAAACAAAAAGTAATGATAATAAAAAAAAAAAAAAAGTCTTTTCTAATTCTCTCTGCCCCCTTGTAATTCACAAGAAAATTAAACTAATAACTCTCTCTGTGAGCGTGTTATGCAGATGCCAGGAGTCAGGGATAAATGTATGAAACTATCCCAGGGAAAGTCCCCCGGGAAGGAACCTCTGAGCAGGCAACTATTATGCCTTGCAACACTCAGAGCTTCTCCAGCAATGCAATCTGTGCAGAGAGGAGGCTGTTTCAATTTCCTTTCTTCTCCCTCCCCCCTTTTTCGATTGAATTCCACTTGCAGGCAGCAAAAACTTCCATGGTTTTTTGCTGGGCTTATTTCCCCCTCCATCTCCATTTCCCATTTGCATATAGAGGCCCCTTTATGAAAAAAATTCTCCCTGCCAACAGAATCAAGCCCTTCAGAAGTGGCTCCCAGTGGCTTCCTTCCTAATACCTTCAGCAAAAGGCAGGGATGCTTGGGGGTGACACGAGGGTCCCCACTGTGTTGCCAGGCTCTGTGTTGTGATTCATCCCTGCAGCTCACATCCAAGTTTTTTACTCATTTTTTTCTCATTTTAAAGAAGAGATAGCATTAAAAAAAAAAAAAAAAGTCTGCAATTTGTCCCTGCCCATCTCTAAGGGAGAAGGAGCAGGAGCAAACTGCTAGCTTCTCCCTTGCCAGATTGGAGTGTCTTGCTGGTCAGCTGTGATTCGCTGTGTAGTTCCACCCTGGTTTTTGGGCACCACGACGCTGGGCACAGCAGGGCACAGGAGGCACAAGCACAGCAGACAGGATGGTCCCGTCCCAGCTGGGCGCTGTGCATCATGTGGGGAACATGGAGGGGGCACCGTTTCACCAGGGATCTGGCAGTTTGCAGCCGAATCTTCATGGATCTTTATGGATACACAGAAAAAGCGGAGCAAAAGAGGGATACCTGGACGTGACTGGGTCAGGCTTCTGCTGAAAGCAGGGTCAGATTTGATTGAAACGCACTCGAAGCTACAGCAAATATAACATTTGGACCTAAAGAGAGGCAGAAAAAGGCCGGAGGGTGGACCCTGCAGTGACAGGAGGAGCCTGCAGGAGTCTGTTCAGATATCAAAGGAACACGACCAACAAGGTGTATGACATCTGACGGGCATTGAGGGAGTTAAATGGCCCATGTCATGTGGCACAACGAGCCAAGAGGACTCTTGGGGAACATAGGAAGAGGATTCAGCCCCAGACAATCATCCTTTTGATGATCTCCTTACATTCTGGGGCAGCTGTCAGACTATTTTGCAGGGAGAGATTAAGAGGAAGAGGTGGTTTGGGTAAGCAAATGGATTATAACATTGCATTTCCTGGAAAGAGGAAAAAATAAATTTTGGTTTGGGGAAATAATTTCAGGATTGCATTCCTGAAGTTTGGTCTGTTAGGGGATACTCAAAGCAAATGGCAAATCTTTTCTTCTGATCTCTGGTAAAATGCCAGTGTCAGAGAGGTGCTGGGCATGTGTCCTCTAAATGATATTAAAAGAAGATCAAGAAGGGAAGTGGGGACAAGATGGAATCCTACAGGTGGAATTCAACCCTAGATTAAACTCCTTATATTTAGATCCCTGTGTGGACATGTTCCATCTGTACTCTGGGGGAGTTTTGGAGATTTAGTCAATAGAGACTGAACAACTGCAGAGCAAGAGCAGTGATAAATTAATCCTAGAGCCCTCAGCCATCACCCTTGGCAGTATGAAAAAAAATTCCTGTTAGCTAAAATACCAAGAAATATGGACATGGACTAAAAAGTAGATTCATCAAACCAGTCAGGCTCCCCTGTGATGCTACAGCTGAAGCTAACCTCTGAATTTCAGATATACTTGGGTTGAAAAAGTCCCTGTGTAGGGATCTGCGTTATTGTCTGCACCGTGCTGAACTCCAGTGCTTTTCAGAGGAAGATTTGGGTACAGAAATTGGGTGACTCACTGCAGCAGAACAGAACAAATTCAGACAGCTCATCTTTTCTCTGGGTTCATGCAACAGTTTAACCCCAATTTTTCTATTTCCCATGTAGCCTGCTATCACAGAGTCTCTGCATCCTGGCCTATCAGAAATCCTACCAATGCTCATAATCATTTTCTTGATTGATGATTGCTTTTCCTGCTTCTATTTCCTTTGTATGATTTATTTTCTATGCAGGCAAAATGTATGATAAGACAATTCCGGAGCTATTTAATGATATTTTCTCTTGTAGACATTATTGAAATGGATGGATTGGATGTGAAGACTTTAGTGATCCTTCTGGGAATCTTCACTCTCTCTTAATTTCTTCTGATGCATTTTTTTCACCTGTTGTTGCAGATATTCTTAGCAATGAATTAAAATAAATATCTCATCAGAAATGCCTGCAGATCCTCTGAATGTATTCCTGATAGTTGACTGCACAAATGTTTTATTTTTCAATCCGTTTAACATGAACTTGTTTGCATTGCTTCCTGGCGCTGGAGAAGCACTCTGAATTCCGAATGCTGAAATAAAAATCACTGCTATTGTTTAAAACATGCAAAAATGTATCATTTATTCAAATGTAAGATTTGTAAGTCATTGAATTTCATGGGAGACGAATCATTAGTCAAAGTGCAGACTGCACTAGGGGTCATATTTAATTTATTTTCAAAGCCTTCATTCGTGCTTTTTGGTCCAGTGTGTCATAAGTTATTCAATACACAAAGGTGTCTACTTATGTCTCAAAGTAATTAAGCTGATTAAGTCATATTATCACTAACAAGAAGCATTAATTCCACTTGAGTGAATGCTGCAAAACAGAGCCAGTGACATTTCCACTGCTTAAACTGAAAACACATTATAGGCTAACTGGGAAGCAAAAGCTTCCCTCAGTCCTGGCCTGTTCCTGCATCTGATCTCTGTGGAGGAGTTGGCAACTGATGTTTTCAGAGCAGTGAAAAAGGAAAAGGTGCAAAGGAGCAGAGAAAATCAGCACATGACAATCATGCAGACGTTTTTGAGTGTGGCAGAGGTTAAGTTATTATGACAGAAGCTAAAGGATATTTATTTCTACAAAACATCTGCTGAGATCAAAAACGAAACTGGAGGAAGTGATCCAGCTAGGAACAGCAGGCTGTTCTGTGTGGTGGGGTTCAGGGAGACTTTTAAGACACTGATGCAATTCGAAAAGAAATCCGAATGGATCTTGACCCAGTCTTAAATAAATTAAGGTGTGTTCCGGCATTATGAAGAGAAGAGAAGAGAAGAGAAGAGAAGAGAAGAGAAGAGAAGAGAAGAGAAGAGAAGAGAAGAGAAGAGAGAAATTTCTAGCATCTTTGCAGGATCTAATTAACCACTGAGTGCCACAGACTGGGTTGGATCCAAGGTCCATGCAGAGGTTCCCACTGGTCCATGGATTTTAGCTCTGTCCTGCCAATACCACGCCCTCTGGGAGCTGAGACCCACCTGTATCCATGGCTCTACCCAGCCTGACCCAGCTGCATGCAGAGTGCTGTGTCCATGCTGAGGCTTTCTGGGGAATTTGCTGGCTGCTTTTTGTTCTGTGCGTGGCAGGTGGGAGTAGAACTGAGCATCAGCCCTTCTGGGTCTTTCCCTCTGGCCTCTTTTCTCTCTACCTCTGGATTCATTTTGTCTCTCTGGGATACATTTTCAAGTCATTACAGAGATACAAGTAATGTTTCCATCCGAGCAGTCTATTCAGCAAGAGCACAAACCCCCTGTTTGTGCTGGTGCCCAGAAGCGCTGTGTGCCTGCCTCGCATGGCCTGAAGCATTTTTGCAGCCAACTGCACCACATGGCAGCTTTCCCACTGTCCTAGAAGCAAATCTCAAGCTGGCTGGCATGTCCCTGAAAGCCAAATTTGCCTCTGGATCTCTGAGAGAGCTGGAACATGTGAGAGGGGCATCTAGAGAGTGTTCTGCTGAGCAGATCTCCAAAGGAGCTCTCATGCCCAGTGCATTACCAGGCTACAGAAACCAGCTAATGCTCATCAGCTGTGCAGGAGTGTAAGCACAGGGAGAGTTGTAAAAATAACTAGTTGTAGGGCAAAGACCTTGCATTTTTAATGAGACCCTGTCCCTGTGGGAGATCTTCAAAGGAGATCTCATCTATTAGATGGACGATTCTGACCAGACATGCCCTTTGAAGAGGGATAGTAGTGTGCTTGAATTACATTTATGCAAGTCCTCTCTCCCCTAAAGCAAGTCCCTTTTTATTGTCCTTTTTATCAATATGGTGATTGAAATGAAAGATTGAAACTGAGCTCTTGTCAGTGTAGCTTTTCCCTCAACTAAGCAAAAGTGGATACTCAGGGAATGTGCGGTGTTGGGGCCTGGGCTGGGTGCTGTGTTGCTCAAATCCCTTTTGGAAGACGCCTGACCCATACAAACCTGGGGGTCAGCAAGGAGTACAGAGGTGTGTGTGTATCTATCTCATCCCATGGGCTGATGGTCAGGAGTAATGGAGAGGAGATGAAGGCAATTCAGTGGGCACCAGCAAGCCTTGGTAGCAGGAACTTTAAAATGCCAAGAAAATACACTGGAGAGTGACAGGGAGATGGCAAATCTGTCCCCTTGATTGCTCGACCCCATGATTTTCCAAAGACAGAGATGCAAAATGTCACTTTCAAAAGCCTGTGGTTTTGGGGGTCAACTTTGAGATCAATTTCCCTTTGGGGAAAATCTGATACAAAACACCACTTGCATGTGTTTATTTAGATCTTGGATGCCATGAAGCACAGGATGTGCTGGGTGCTTTTGCTGTGTGAGCTGGAACACAGTGAGCAGCTTGGCCCTCCTGCAGAGGGGCTGCAGCTGAGCCCCCGTGGGCTCTTTGCAGAGGGGCTCCAGTCCTCCCCCAGTGCCTGACCAGCACCTAAAAATGCAGGGAAGTTACTGCCAGAGTTAATCCGGGAGGGGGAGATGCTTGTACCCTACAGGGAGTCAGGTCCATTTGATGCTTTTATTACTTCTTGAGGCTGTTATTAATCTTATTGTATCACTTTACATAATTCCCTTGTTCTTTTGAAGCACTGGAACGGGCTAATGCTGTACAGAGGTCTCAGGCAGTAGCTGTTTGGGGTTCTTTCTTACCCTTAACGCTCTCTAGAGACCCTTGAAGAATGCACTTGGCAGCACAAAATCCTTCATCCTACCGTCTAATTGGGACAGGGAATATTTCATCTACCCGCAGTCAGGCAGATATGAGCTGGGACTGAAGTCACCAGAAGCAGCCAGGTCCCTTTCATGTCCAAAGCACCGTCCTCCTGGGCCCCTGACTCCCACGAGGCCCCTTTGAGTGCTCCCTACCCCCGGCTTCCACTGAAGAGCACACTGCCCACTTGTAGACAAGGACTTTTCTGGGTTAATCCCAAAAGCCGCATTGCAGCTTCCCCAAGCCAGTCACCAAGTGAGTACATGGTATGAGAAGGACAACCACGGCCTGGCCACTTCAGGACTTCATCTGAAGGGGAAACACTTCCCTCTTCAAGCCAAGAGACATCCCACCAACAGATACAGGCTTGACTATTCCCAGGGAGCTGGTCCCTACATGTGGCTCACACCCAGGCTGTGTCTGTGGCTCCTGAGGCAAGCTGCTGGTCCCTAGTATCCAGGGGAAAGGGTAAATTAACCAGAGAAAGCACCATAACAGCCACAAGCTGTTATGCCGTTCGTGCCACATCCAGCCCCTCTCCCCAGCAGCTCGTGTATGCCCACACCATGGTGCAAATTCCCCCCTGCCTGAGCTGGAGCACGGAGAAAGGAGCTGTGTGACATCTCCAGCTCCTTCTGGCCATGAGCCCAAAGTGCTCCTGAGTCCAGGGGAGGAGGGAAGGGGACCTTGAGCCCCCAAAATCCAGGTGAAGTGAATAAAATGAGCTCTCGGCATAAAAGGAGCTCTCTGCTCCAGAACTCCGAAGGCCAGAAGGACAGATGTATTTCCTGGAGTTGGGAGAGCTGTGCAGCAGTCCCTGCTGTCGTGTGCAACTCAGGGACAGCCAGGAGCCAGGGTGAGCTATTAAAATACAATTTATTGGTACAAATCAGACATAGTGAAACAAACTCAGTTTAGAAAGAGCTGTCATGTTCTGCACAGATGGATTCAAAATGAACTGTCCCGTGACCAGAGCAATTGGCAATGGTGACAGACAGACTGGTGGACAGGTGCAGGGTGTGCAAGGAAGGGGAGAGACTGTTCTGGGGCTGAAGTCCTGCCCTTGAGAGCTCCTGACTGCCAGCTAGAAGTTCTCAAATAGAAACAGGGCAGACTTGGAGATGTTTGTCCTATGCAGGTGGGGTGCCCAGTGCAGGGGGTCCTCCAGGCATTCAGGACTTGGGGAAAACAGAGATCCGAGGGAGGGCAGGGGCAGGAGGGAAGAGACTGTCACCTGTGCTGGGGTCACTCCAATGGTTGGGAAACTGTTTTTCATTCACATGATGTTGCCTTGGGCTAGAGAGCTACCCAGCAGGGCCTCACCTTGTGCATCTCTCAGGTACTTAAGCTAGCAGCTCTTCTGGCCATCCGATCCGTGTGTGCACACGGTGCTCCTGGAACAAAGGCTGTCTCTGTCCTGCACCCTGGCTATGTCCAGCCTTGCAAGTGTTGGGTCAGGGTCTGAAGAGAAGCACTCATGAAGGCCGGGTTTTGCACTCACTTCCCAGAGAAAACAGATGCCAATTGCTGCTCTAGACATGCAACACATCCCACTGGATCTCAGGGACAGAGCAATGGTCACTGTCCCAGTGTGTAAGGTCAGGCTTGGCTGAACCAGGCTGGGTCTGCATACACTTTCCGTGCCTACTGGGACAGAGATACAGGCATGCAGCTCAGTACATTCACACAGCCAGACAAGACAAAGAAGTGACAATGTTTACAGAGAGGAATGGTCCCTAAGGGGACATGGGAATGGGTAAACTCAAGGCAGATTTGCTTAAATCTGGTCATATGGACCTCAAACAGCACCTGCTGCCAACACAGCTCTGCAAGATGAGATGGGAGAAATTCGCCCTGCCACCACCCCCCTATCCCTGTAATTTTCAGTCTCTTGCTCCTTAAATCCTTCCCCCTTGCTCTGTTGAGCCACTCTCCCAGCATCCCATAAAGTCTTGAGCAGTCCATACATGGAGGCATGTGCTGCAGGTGGACCTGGCAGCTGAAATAATGCAGGAGATTCCAAGGATAGAGCCATCCAGGCTATTTCAGGTCGTTGTTGATAACCACACTGTCATGCATGTCACAGTAAGTTGTCATCTTCTTCCTCTTGCCAAAGGTGGAGAAGCTGTTTTTGTTCTCCCGGCCTGGGAAGAGGGGCCCATCCTTGCTGGAAAGCAGAGCGGGGGTGCCAGGGATGTAAACGTTGTGCTGATAATCCAGGGCTGGGTACAAGGGGCTGTACTGGGGTGTCCAGATGCTGTTGGGGCCTGATGAAACTTTCTGAAACTCTGGAGGAAAAATGAGCTCAGTAAGATTGGCTCAGGTCATATCCACACCCCAGGATGCAAGTCCTGTGTCACCAACCTCCGTTCTGGTGCCTGGACACCCCTTCCACCCACAGAACTTCACCACTGCTAGGAACAGGGATGTGACCCCCCCACTGCACCTCCAACAAGTGACCAGAGGGTCTGGTCTTCCCAGCCCCAGTGTCCCAATACTAACCAGAGACAGGGGTCACCAGCGTGCACAGCCTCTCGTGCTCCTTCTGAAGGGCTTTATGGATTTCCCCCACATCTTCCAGGCTCTGGGAGCTAAAGAGAAGAGACCGGTACAAAGCTGTGTTGGAGATAACCTCCCCATTCCCATACCCCCCTTCCACCTGCTTCCTCTGTTCCCCCAGTGCTGGATTTGGTACCTTTTCAGGGCAGGTCGCTGTGTGCTTGGAGGCAGCCAGTCTGTGTTGGGCTGCTTGGCCTGGAAAACACAGGGAAGAGCAAGGCTGGTTATTGGGACTCTCTGTCAATCAGCCCCGGGACCCTTTGCCAAGCAGCCCAGCCCTGCCAGCACAAGGCTTCAGCAGGCAGGGATGCAGGACCACATCTCCACTTTCCCTGTGCCCTTTGTGGAGAAGCAAGCAGCACATTCCCCTCTTGGGGAGCCTGAGACAACTTTGAGTCAGCTTGTTCCCTTCTGGACCTTCCTCACCCTCCTGAGATACTGGGGTGGTTTGGGGCTTGTCCTCTGCCTCTGGGAGTTTTAAGTCTGGCATTCTGGGGAGAGACAGGTGGTTTTCCTATTCCTGCTAATTTTCGAATGCCTTTTTTGCATATGTGATGTTTACTTAGCCCAGGTCTGAGGTACCAAATGGTGAGAGATGCAGAAATTGGCTGCATGCTCAATGTCCCAGGAGGGCTGCAAAAACTACAGGAAAATCTAATTAAGCATTAGGGAAGAGAGTCCAGGGGTGCAAGGAGACACGTGGAGAGACTCTCTTGGCAGAGAGTCTTGGGATCTCCTCGGAAGGGCTGGTTTATTAAAAGTCAAACGTAAGTGGATTAGACGCCTCATCACTCTCCATCCTTGTAATCGTGTTTTGGAGAGTCTTTCATCGGGAAAATTAGACATTCCTCATTTCAATACCTAACAAATGTTGACATCAAAATCCCGCCCTGAAGACCCCACTCCCTGCCTGCTGGCACAGCCTGTGCAGAGCAGCAGCCAGGCCCAGGACACTGCGGCCCCCGCCAGCACAGGGGAAGCAGAGCAGCAGCGATGCTCAGACTGCCCCAGTGTGAATTGCTTACCCAGGCTAAGGAGAAGCCACCCCCACTATCCCACCTCCCCTAGGGCACTGGAGCATCTCTGTTGCCTCTAATGGGTACAAAAGACGGTGAGAAGGGATTTCCTCTCGCCTCAGCCGAGCCTGACGCTCCCCCGGTAATTAGACCCGTCGGGAAGCTCAGTGGAGATCCCGCTGCCTGACTGCTCCTAATTCCCGCACTGATCAAAGGCTCCGGTTATTCTCTGGGAGAAGCCTTGCCTGCTTTCCCTCGTGGCAGAGGCTGAGGGAGGGGGCTGGGGGCACCCGCGGAGCACTGGTAAGCACTGCTGGGCATTATGTTACCTCTTTGGAGACCTGGAGATGCTGGTCTGGCCAGGACCGCTTCCCGGGATCCTTCTCGTTGTTCCGGGGGGGGCTGCAGGGTTTGAGGAACATGAAGTCACTCTGAGCAGACTCAGGACCAAGGCAGACCTTGTAGCAGTAGCCTGGGGGGCCGCCCGCAGGCACATCAAGGCAGGTGGCAGCCGTGGTCCCTGCAGGGGGCTGTGCCGTCAGGTTGGAAGTCTTCAGGCCGTCAGAGGAGGGTCTGGACCCAGGACAGCAGTGGCAGCGAGGTGGTGAGCAGCTGTCCCCTTGGCGGGAACGCCGCTCTCCACGGCAGCGAATGGCTGTGAGAATGAGGATGGCAAGAAGGAAAGTGAAGGAGATGGAGCCCAGGGAGACAAGGAGATAGAGGGTGAGTGGGGAAGATGAGGACGCCTCTGGAGGGAGGCTGAACTCGCTGAAGTCGGAGAGAGTCTGGGGCATGGTCTCCACCACCGAAAGCAGGAGGGACACTGTGGCAGAGAGGGCTGGTTGTCCACCATCCCGCACCTGCACCACCAGCTGCTGCTGGCTGGCATCCTGCTCCAGAAAGGAGCGGAGGGTGCGCAGCTCACCCGTGTCAGGCGCCACGCTGAAGAGGGTGAAGTCAGTAGCCTGGAGGAGCTGGTAGGAGAGGCGAGAGTTCAGCCCCGCATCTGCATCCACTGCCGACACCGTGCCCACGAGGTAGCCGGGCCTGGCTGAGCGTGGCACGAGTTCGGTGGCAACAGAGCCATTGCGTGGCATGGGAGAAACGATAACCGGAGCATTGTCATTCTGGTCCAACACAAAGATGTGGACGGTGACGTTGGCACTGAGTGGGGGAAACCCCGCATCCTGTGCTTGCACCTGGATCTGGAAGCTGCGGATCTGCTCATAGTCAAGGGAGCGCAGGGCGTACATGTGCCCACTGTCTGAGTTGATGGACACGTAGGTGCCCACAGGCATGCCATGGATGTGCCCATCTGCAATGGAGTAGGACAGGTAGGCGTTTTGTTGGCAGTCAGGGTCCAATGCACTGACAGAGCAGATGGAGGCACCTGGTGCGTTGTTCTCCATCACATAGACACTGTAGGAGGGCTGGAGGAAGCGCGGAGCGTTGTCGTTCACATCAGATACTGGGACGGTGAGGGTGCTGCGGGTCAGCAGGGCAGGCGAGCCCATGTCTCGTGCTGTGATGCTTACGTTGTACTCAGGCACAACCTCCCGGTCCAGCGCTTGCGTGGTGACCAGTGTGTAGTAGTTCCGGAAAGAGGAGCGGAGCTCAAATGGTACATTGGGGCCAACCTCACAGCTCACACGCCCGTTGTCCCCAGAGTCCCGGTCCAGAACACTGATGACAGCAATGACGGTGCCTGGGGGTGCATCCTCCAGCACAGGTGTGGACACAGAGGTGAGGGTCACCTCTGGCGCATTGTCATTGACATCGAGGAGGTGCACAAGCACCCTGCAGTGCACAGCCACAGCTGAGGGTCCGCGGTCCTTGGCTTGCACGTAGAGCTCGTGGAGGCTGGCCCGCTCATAGTCCAGGCGGCCCTTCAGCAGCACCTGCCCACTCCGGGGCTCTATGTGGAAGAGCTCCCGGACACGTGGTGGTGCGTGCCCACTGAAGGAGTACTCAATCTCCCCATTAGGGCCCTCATCCAGGTCAGTGGCATTGAGCTGGATGACCAGAGTGCCAGCAGGAGCATCCTCAGGAAGGCTCACACCGTACGAGGGCTGGTCAAAGGCAGGCACGTTGTCGTTCGCGTCCAGCACCGTGACGAGGATGTGCGCTGTGCCTGAGCGTTCGGGGACACCGCCGTCAAGAGCAGTGAGCAGCACCCGGTGCACACGTTGCTGCTCACGGTCGAGGGCACGCTCCAACACCAGCTCTGCAAACTTGCTGGCATCACTGCGCGTCTGCACCTCAAGTGAAAAGAAACCATTGGGGCTGAGGCGGTAGGTGTGCACAGAGTTGGTACCCACGTCAGGATCCTGGGCACTCTCCAGTGGGAAGCGGGCACCAAGCACGGCAGACTCAGCCACCTCCAGCACATACTCTTGCCAAGGGAACGTGGGTGCATGGTCGTTGATGTCCAGCACCTCCACCTCGACGCGGTAGAGCTCCAGTGGGCTCTCGACGAGGAGCTGCAGGTGAAGCAGGCAGGTCCCCCCGGCCTCGCACACCTCCTCCCGGTCAATTCGCTCGTTCACAAAGAGGATCCCGTTCTCCAGGTTCACCTCCAGGTGCTGCCTGGCCCCGGCCCGTGACACGATCCGGAACCTCCGCGCCGACAGGGTGGACACATCCAGTCCCAGGTCCTCACCCAGGTTGGCCACGAAGGCTCCGTGCTCCAGCTCCTCTGGCACGGCGTAGCGCAGCTGCCCCCGTGCCGGGTGGCGTGCCGGGGGCCCGGCCAACAGGAGGAAGAGGAGGGAGCGGAGGAAGAGCTGCCCCCGCCCGGAGCCTGCTCCGGCCCCCATGGCCCCGCAGCAATCCCGGGGACGGGGAGTCGCACCCGCGCCGCCGCCTCCTCCCTCGCCTTCGCTTGCCTCTTGCACTTTCAAAGAGTTTCGGGCTCCCGGGGGGCGGCGGAGGAGGGCCTTGCCCAGAGCTGGGGGGCCGAACCGCGGTCACCGGCAGTCACTTAACCCTTTCTTTGCTGGCCTCCGCAAGGGGCTGCAATCCGGGTCCCGGGGCCGCAGCAGAATTTGTTTACCGGAGACGGACGCACCTGGGGAGGGGACCACCTTCGGGGAGATCCCGTTAACGGCGGTGGGAGCTCCAGCGAGACCGATCGCTGCCCGGGGCACCGGTATTACCCCGCAGATGCTGCGTTCGTCCCCGCGGTAGATTAAGAGGAGCCCAGATCGCGGCTGCTGCCAAATCCCCCGGCCGCGTCCCCCGCCGTGCCGGTCCTAACCTTTACCAGATGGTTAAGCCCCTCCAGACTTGATTACATTTCCCTGCACACCGTTTTCCTTGTAATGCGGAGTTTTTAATTACAGGAGCAGGGGGATTACAGCCCTGGATAAAGCTGAGCCCATCAGCGCGGAGGCACAGAGACCCCCCCCTCTTTCCCTTTCCCTGCCTGCTTCCACCCCCGACACCCCGCTTGCCCACACCCCCGCGTCCCAAATCCCGCTCCCCCACCGTGCACCCCAGTGTCAGCCCCCTCGGGCTCTCGGGGCACGATCCTGCCCAGATACCCCAGGATCTGCCTCCCCACACCCCCAGCGGTGCCCCCAGCGCGGGCACAAACTTTCCGCCCCCCGCGGAAGGCGAGGGGGAGGCGGGAGCAGAGCGAGCCGCGGGTCCCCCGCCGGCCCCCAAAGCGCGACAGACGGCGTCCCCTGCGCCCCCCCGTTCCCTCCCCGCCCCGGTACCGCTCACGGTCCCTCCGCTGGCCGATCCGTTCTCCCCGCAGACCCGTCTCCAGCCGCCGCCGCGCCCGGCCAGCTCCGTGCGTCGTCTCCCACCGTCGCCGTCCCCGGGGGCGCTCGGTAACGGGACGGGGCGGCCGCTGCCCCCGCCCCGCGGCTGCTCAGGGTGCGGATAATCCCCTAACGATCTAGTTAAAGGCTCGAAGGGGCTCGGAGCGGCGTTAGCCGGGCACTGATATTTCACCGCCTTTGTCTCTGCTTGCCGGTCCCCGTTGGGAAGGGAACCGCCGGCCCCAACCGCTCCCCCCACCTTGCTCCCTACGGGGAGCCGAGTGGGAAGGAGGATCCAGGGGCGACCGGGAGACCGCAGGAGGCAGGAGGCGGCGGAGCTGAAGGGGTTTGTCGGGCTGGGAAAAGGATTTTGTCCCTGGGAGTGCAGCGAGACCCAGGCGGGACGTGCCGCGCTCGTGGGGTCTCCGTTGGGGAAGGAGGGCTGGCAGGGGCGGGCAGGTGGAAGGATCGGAGCGCCTGGGGCACGCGTGGGCTCGTGCCGCTCACGGGTGAAATCGGGACGGCTCCCGGTAAGTGAAGCCCAGCCTGCATCGGCAGCGCCGGTCACTGCCAGCCTGTCCCCCCCGCCATCTCCCACGCCAAGACCACCCCTGGCGGCGTCGTTGTCACCCCCGCCCCGATCTGTTTCTTTCTAATCCCCCCCCAATCCCCGATTTGCGCCCCGCCGCACGCCCCCCGCCCCTCTTTCCATCAGCGCCCAGCCCTCCCGGGGCTGAGACCCCGGAGGTGGGATGGAGTGGATAGCGCTCCTCCGGGAGCCGCCTCGAGTGCTGCTCAGGCCAGAGGGGGATTGAGGGTGGGGGTGAGACGGGACACAGAAATTTTTGGGGGTCTTATTTCATTCCCTCCAGTCCTTCCCCCGTCTCCGACCAAATGCATTCTGCAAAATCATTGGAGCGGCTCTGGTCCTATTGTTTGATTTAGAGTAAAATATTCACCACCACCTCCTTCTCCCCCAGGTGCACCGGCAAGATCCGAGACTCCCCGACTCCCTGCCCGGTCCTTCCCGCCCTTCTTCAGCTCTGCTTGGTAATGCACCCCCCACCCCCAAACATCTTCCTCGCTGCTTCCTTGGGGGGGGGTGGGGGAACCGTGTCATGTCCCCTCTTGCTTTCCTCCCCTAACGGAGGTCATAGGATAGCCCCATTCTGTTCCTTTTCCTCATCTCCCCAGACCTTGCAGTCTCTTCCTGCTTCCCTCCCAGACCCCATGATTCCAGGGGACCAAGGTCAAACGCAGCGGGGAGGAGGGGTTGGCCTTGAGAGGGAGCACAGACTTGTTCCAAGGATCCCTTTCCTGAAGGAAATGGCACAGGCTGGGGGTGCTGCAGAGGGATGAGGAATCCAAAGAAGAGCCTTTTTTGGGGGAACAGAGCAGAGGAGGGTGAGCAGCAGGATGGGGGGGATGGAGTGGGCACAGTGCACCGCTAACACCCTGCTTTGTATCCTGTAGATTTTAAGGCCCCTCTTGTGGTGCAGAGGAGTGTTCAGCTGCCAGCCCTGTTCTCTCTGGGTAGGGAATCAGGATGCGGCTGGGAGCTTGTTTTTGGAAAATGCTGGAAGCTAGAAGGGGGTATGTCTGTCTGAGATGTCTTGGCATAGGCGGGCGGGTGGCCAGTTGCCGCAGGTCAGCACTGATGTGCCTTGGCAAGGCCAGACGGAGAGATCAGGGTGGGATGTAGGAGGAGATGCCGCAGGTTGAGCTGCCTTGGAAAAGTCATGCAGAGAGCAAAGGACTGGGGGGGGACCATCACTCAGCTGCCTGTGGGCACTAAACCTTGCCCAGCCACCACTGTCACTCCATTTTCCTGCCTGCTGCGTGCTGGGGCAGCAGAAGGGGCTGCAAGAAACGCTGTCCCTGCCAGACCACACAGCCCTTCCCCCAGCTCCCCAGGGCGCCCGTCTGCCCAGCCGTGCATGTGTCTTCCCTGCTCCCTTCTCGCTCCAAGCGGGAGCAGTTATAGTTTGTGGTGCCCAAGAGGGCAACCGCAGTGGAAGGGGGGGGGGGTCTCCTGGTGGGAATGAGAGCAGCCCTGGCCCTGAAGCTGGGAAGTCACTCTGGGGTTGCTTCTGTAGGGTCAGGTGCTGGGGTTTTGGTCTGTGAAGCCACAACGCTCTCTGCAGCAGGATGCCCTCACCAGTGCTTCTTCCGCTCCAAAGCTTTGGTTCCCTGCCTTCCCTTGGGAGGAAAACCCATGCCCTGAAGGGGATGGTGGCCATTTTGGCGTGTTTATCAGGGCTGGTGGGCACTCTGCCTGCCCTTGTGTGCTGGGATGCAAGATACGACACATGCCCATCTCCTTTCAGGGACAGGATGAGAAAGTAAGGGCATGAGCTGTAGAAAGGAAATTCTTATTAAG
Source organism: Coloeus monedula (assembly GCF_965178545.1). Lineage (NCBI taxonomy): Eukaryota > Metazoa > Chordata > Aves > Passeriformes > Corvidae > Coloeus > Coloeus monedula. The sequence goes on along the minus strand of NC_138795.1, from coordinate 16,547,154 downwards.
GAAAAATCTTTACCATGAGGGTGGTAAAACACTGTCACAGGGACCAGACTGGGGAGGGGATTGTCATCCTGCGGATCCTTCTGAGCTGCACAATCTAGTTCTGAGTAGGGATACCCCAGGATCCTCCAGATGTCCCAAGAGAATAAAACCCTTGTGAACCCAGAAAGTCCCAGTCACTGAGCAGAGGTGAGTAGGTCACCAAGGCAAGGGAAAGAGCTGCCCAGAGAGCCCAGGCTTCCAGAGCACAGGTCCCAGATTTGTCAGGAGCCACTTCTCTTCACAGGCACCATGCCCAGGGGTGGATGGAGCAACGAAGGATGCCGGGACTCTATTCCTACTGGAAGTCCTTGTCCATGGGCTTTGCTCTGCAAGGTGCTGGAGTTGCTTAGCACCCTCCTCTTCCTCTGCAGCGGTGCAGGAAGAAATTTTGTACCAGGTATGTGTTCCAGGGGGTTTGTAGGTGAGAAGATGTAGCTGAGGTGACCAATTCAAGGCTCACTACTGGTGGAAGGCACTTGACTCTCTTGGCCAGCCACACATGGGGACAACTCCCCCAGTCCCTTCTCCTGGGATAGGTGGAAGCTGAATGCAGGCTCAGCTCTGAGCAGACCTCTGTAGCTGTCACCACCTTTTGAGCATTTTCAGGACATGGGGCCCAGTCCTGCTCAGCCTCTGGGGGAGGCAGTTCTAACTCCTTGTAGGACACAGACTTCAATGGCAGCTCAGGAAGCCAGGTCACTCCTCCTGCTCTGGAGGGGGGGAATTTCTTGCAAACCCAAGCTGCCAAAGGAGCTGTTCTCATGGCTGGTGTCTTGTTCAACTTGAAGTAAGACACTCGGGACCCAAAGCAAAAGCGAAGGGATGTGTCCCCATTATCCTGAGAGCTGGGACTACTCATTTTGTTGTGGGCATCCTCTTAGAAGGTTTACCTAAAATGTCCTGAGGGAATGTTTCCTTTCTGCTGGGAAGGACTAAGGAATGGGGATCAGTGAGCAGGAAAGAAAGGTGGGCAACAGTGTGATGATTGCATGGGGGAAGAGCAGAAGCTTTGTGAGAGAGGAGGTGACACCTCTCCTCTGTCAGGCACCAGTGTGACTGGTGTTGGAATATTACGCACAACACCTGTGCTTGAAGTTCTGAAAGGTTAAAAAACTGATTTAAGGCTTGGAGCAATACCTCACAGGGAGAAGTGTAAGTGAAACTGCCTGAACTCTGCGCAGAAAGAAACCAGAGGAGAAATGATGGTAGGGCCAGGGAGGTGTTACCAGGAGGAAATGCTTTGGACAGTTAGAAGGAATGCAGAGCCATGGCCTGAGCCTGACAGCTTCATGTATTGGCCAGTGAGAGGGGATCAAGCTGTCAGGATTTTTGAAGGGGTCTGTGTCTTTTGGTGTCTGCAGATCCACATGGAACAAAAGACTCCCAAGCTCCCCAGTGTATCATGATAAAATGGGAAGACTGGGCCTGGGAAGAGGGGCTCTGATTGATCTCACCTCCCTCAGCAAAGAAACCACTGCAGCTCTTCTACTCATGTTGAAGCTGGGACCCCAGTGAGGAGGCCAAGGGGCAGAAGTTAGAGTGGATGACTTCTCTCCCCTCAGGCATCTTGCATCAACATCCAAACAAAAACTCTGTGCCTGCAGTTCACATTGAAGTCCCACATCCCTGGGATAGGTTGGTGGTTTCAGAAGGGAATTGCAGGAAAAGGCATGTCCTCCTTTATCCCCATTTCTAAAATCCTAATTATTCCAGTCCTGGGCAGATATGGGGATGTTTCCTGCTTCCCTGTCCCTTCTTTCACTTCATTTCTGTGTCTCCATTCCCAGGATAGGGACCACCTCTACCTTCCCACTGTCCCCTGGTCCATGCCAGGGACTTTGTCCCCCTGAGACACACCCCACCATCCCCATCTTCTCCTGGGAGCTTTGCAGATCCTCCGGGTCTCCCTTTTCTCCCCCACCAGCCCTACTTCTTTCCTCTCTGTCTGAGAGATCAGTCATCGAGGGTGTCAACGCACACGCACCCGACTCCCCCGGGAGGATGGGGAGCTGGAAGCTGGGGGTGGTGTTCTGCTGCGAGAAGGCAAAGCTGCCATCAGCAGCCGCTTTGATCTGGAGACAATTACAGACAAGTGTAGGACCCTGCTCCACTCAGCCAATAAATAATGGAATTTGTGTGTTGACACAGACAGATTTCCCCCAAACTGTCAGAGAAGGGGAGATGGAGTGAGGGAACGGGAGCCCGAGAGGCTGGAGGGAAGGGGAGAGAAGCAGGAAGGAGAAGGAATGAAGCAGGCCTGTGGGAAAAGAGGGAGAAGGGAAAAAAAAGAACTTTGGGAAGGCAACACTGATGGGGGGAGCTGGGCAGGGAGGAGAAGGAGCCTAAGGAACACATATTTGTACAGGGGAAGGAAAATCAAGACAGGAACTGTGGGTGGAAAGGGGGGGGGGGGAGTGCTGCATATGCAGCTGGAAGCAGAGGGAAAAAAATCTGAAGGTGGAAAAGAAAGAGAAGGAGGAACAAAGGCATGGCAGTGTCCCCGGGGCTCCCGGGCTGCCTGGCAGATCACACGCTCTCCGAGCAGGGACCATATTCCCGCAGCCCTCCGCAGAGCGGCCCTGACCCCCCCGAGGCGCTCAGCACTGCGGAGCTGGCGATGGGGAGGCACGCATGAGTTGGTGAAATGGTGCCACTGGTGCGCAGCCAACAGCAGAAATTTGCTCTGAGATCACAAGTCCCTGAAAAACCTCCTGTGGATGCCCTGTCCCCATGCTCCTCCTGCTCCTCCCCATCTCCCTCTCCCTGCTCCCTCTCCAGCCTGGAGCTGTTTGTTCTCTGGCTGGTGATGGTTTTGTACTTCACTTACAACAAAGTAAAACCTCCCTTGTGCTCAGGAGCTCCACACCGAGCCCAGCAGAAACCATCCATCCAGCAATCCTCCAACCTGGAGGCAGCAACAGACCTGACAGGGATGGGGGTGGCACTGGGGTTGTCGCCTTCCTCCCAGTTTGGAACACTCAAGAGCCCTATTTGTTCCCTCTTGGTCCCATCTGTGGCCTGAGCTGGCTCAGCCCCAGAAATTGAGTGTGTGGAGTATGGCCCAACCTGCTGAGGTCTCCAGGCCAAGCACCACTTCACTGTGTGTGTCTGTGGCTCCTAGCTCGATCCTTTTTGCTGAAACAGGCATCCAAGTTTCCCATCCAAGCTCCAGATGGGAAGCAAATACCTCTCAGCCCAGGGATTTTCCCCTCTACAAATCTTCACCTCACCTTATCTCTGCCTCCCACCCCTTCCTGAACCAATGCCCAGAGGAGCTGTGGCTGCTCCATCCCTGGAAGGGTTCAAGGCCAGGTTGGATGGGGCTTGGAGCAATCTGGTCTAGTGGAAGGGGTCCCTGCCCATGGCAGGGGGTGGAACTGGCTGATCTCCAAGGTCCCTTCCAACCCAAACTATTCCAGGATCCTATGATTCCTATTCCCTTTTGCAGCAACACCAGGGGCTGAACCTTTGCCCTTGCACAGATCAGATTCTCCCCTGGGGGCCCTTGTTCCCCCCACATGAAGAAAGCAGGACAAGATACAGATTGGGCCTAGCATTGACTGATCCAGGTGGCTCTCAGTGTCCATAGAGCTGGGAGGGTGCAGGAATACTGGCTCTGGAGTGGTGTGGGATGGTGCCACAGCAGGTTGACTGATGGGAGTGTGGGAGAGCCAGGAGCCTCAACAGAGCAGGGGTTGGTGGCAGACTCCTGGTGCCACTGCACCAGGTCAAATCCAGGCAGGAGGGAGGGCTTCCAGGGATGTTGCCTATGGATGTTGTTTAGCTTTAATGTCGGGAAATGGCAGGAACGCCTGCCTAACTGGGGCAGCAGTAGCTTGTGGCCTGAGCAGTGGGAGGACTGGAGCTCCTGCCAAGCGTTTAAATCTTTCAGGATGTAAAACTGGTGTAAATCACTGGAAAGCCAGGTCTTTCTGCTAATAAAGTCAAAGGGAATGATTCAGCTAGCCCAGACAGGGTAACACACAGAGCCAGGCTGGGACCCCTTCTCCGGAATCACTTCAGGTCCCTGGTCCCAGTCATTTTACTGGGATGGTGGGAATGCTGCTGCTGCTGCTCATCTAGTCCCATGCAGGATGCGTAGAGAGTGAGGGCAAGGTGGATCAGCAGGAGAGGGCAGGGTTGAGGAAGTGCCCAGAAGCCAGGGTGCCCAGGAAGGGAAGAAAGAAGAGCAGCTGGGTATTCGTGCTCAGCCCCTCCATGAGGCCTCAGCCCTTCATCCCAGGATGAGGCCAGGGAAGAGGTCTGGGAAAGAGGAAGTGGAGGTGGCAAGAGAGATTTGTGTTTTTTCTGGGGTCTGCTGTGACACCCAAACACTGCCATCAATATTTAGTGGGATGGAGGCAAGGGAGGCCAGTTCAAGCTGAGCACAGTCCCCAGCCTTCCTCCAGGTCCTCCAAGCCACAGGTCACAAGCAACTTGCACCTCTGCCCAGGCACTGCGAACAAGCACCAAGGCGGCTCCAGGCACTTTCAGGTTGAGAGCAGGCAGGACATCCCAGCCTGGATGAGCAAACCATGCAAAATGTCTCTCCTTACTCCACCAGATCCCAGTTTTAATTCGTGGAAGAGCTAATGAGAACCAGTAGGGGCAGAGCACCCTGGCCCTGTTCACAGGTGAGGAGGAGAGCTGCAGAGCTGGGTGTTCTCCACCTCCAAGTAAAACCCCAAGTCCTGACCCATACGGGCACATCCAGCACCTTAAATTCAACATGGAGATGGTGAGTGCTAACAAAGAGTCATGGAGAACCACTGCTCCAGCACTGAGGTTAACACCTCAGCGTTAACTGAGTGTTAACAGGTGTTAACACCAGGGGTTAACACCTCGCTAAGCAGCGGTGCGAGCAAAGGGTTAACATGGCTGGTACAGGGAATGTTATCTGTCTCTTCTCTAAATATTATTTCCTCCCATGAAACCAGCTTTTCATCCTTGGCTAGAGGCAGCTCCCGCTGCTGGGAATCCAGCAGGAGCTTGTATCTGCTGCCGCACACACCACTGCTCCCAGCAAGCTGCCGAGACAAAGAGCTGCGCTCCCCTGGCGTGAGCAGCCCCAGCACGGGGAGCTGGAGCTGGGGCTTTGGCCCCCAGGGTGCAGGTGGCCTCGGGATGGGCTTGGGGACAGGCTTTACACCAAAGAGGAATCTCATTAATGAAAGCACTGCACTGTGGAGGGATTTCCTCCCTTTCTTGCAGGGACCAGGAACAGCAGGCAGGGACGGGCAGGGCCAAGTGGCAGGAGGTCGTGCAAACCTCACCACTACCCCAGGAAGGTTTTTGTGAGGTTGCCCATTTCACACCTCACCGCTTGGGTGTGCCAGGATGGACAAGAATATCAGGATACACCGTGGGAAAACCAAGACAGCGGTCACTGGCTCCAAGGTCACAAGCTAGAAAAGATGGGGGGTATGGGGCAGCCTCTGCCCCCTTCTCAGCAGCACCAACTGAACGGCTGCGTTGAGGGGCTGGGTGTCTGCAAAGCTGGTGGCTGGAATAAAATGGCTGCTGTTAAATCTTCTCTGAAACATCCTAAACTTTTAATGTGTATGAAACCACGGCAGCATCCCTTTCGCACCCCGGAGGGCACAAAGGCGCGAGCGTCTCCGCTCTCCCATTCAGCCAGAGCCACGTGCTGCAGCCTGAACAGCGCTAGGAACGTGGCTGGAATGAAAGTTGCCCTCCCAGCCCGTGTGCTCAGAGAGCCGAAGTCAAAGGATTGCCAAGTTAAAAGGGTCAAACCTCCAAGGACAGCTGTATCTGACTGGCTATATATCATTTCAATAGCATCTTCAACGGGGATTATAATCTGAATTGAAGCGGAAAGACCTGAGGCAATGAAGCTGTCAGCAGGCTAAGATTAAGGAATTAAAACAGCAGCACAACATTACAGGATTTGTTCTAGATGTATTAGAAAGAGCAGGCTAAACACTGCAGCCTTCCCCAGGCTGGAAATTTCATACGAGCACGGAGAAGGGCAAGCACAAGGATTTCATCAATATACATAAAAAGAGAGAGGAGAGCGAGACAGAGCTACGAAAACCCAGCCATGCAAAATATAAATCCTAACTGCAGATGGAAATGAGTCACACAAGGTTTGACTGAGGTAAATAAAAGCAGAAATGAAGTGGATTTAGGGGGAGGCAGAGGTGAAAAGACACTGACAGCCAGTAGACAGGAAAAAAATGGCCCTTAATATACTAAGACTGGTAAAATCTGGAACGCAGCCCAGCCTGTCTTGGACTGCCTGATGGGAAGGAAGGTCCCAGCCCTGAACTCCCTTCCCCATCCATATTCTTACACCCATCTCCAGAATTACTTAAAAAAGCTAAGAATGATGGCAGTGGCCTGCCTAGGGCAGCTGGGAGCTGAGCCAGGAGAGGAGGGCACACAGCTTGCCTCTGCCACCATTGGGGTCCCCAGAAGGCTACCCCAGCTCTGTGTTGCTGGGAGACACCAGCAGCTCTTCTCAGTGGGAAACAGAAGTTCTCAAAATAAAGAAGGCATTAAATCCCCACCAAAGGGCCAATTAAAACGTTCCATTTATTTCTGGCAAATTGTACACAACTTTCTTTCATTGGCTGTATCCTAGACCAGTCATGGGGAGGAATTTCTCCCCTACCTTAAACATACTGAAATTATGGGATCAAACACAAAGAAAATGAGGGAAGTCTCCCTTGCAGATAAAACACACAGGAAAGTTTCAGCAATCCAGACTCCATGCAGCCACCAGCTCTGCTCAGCACAAGCCATAAAGATGCACCTCTCACACTGCTTACTGTGGCACTTTTCCTTCCATTATGAGCCTAAAAGCAACTGACTCCCTCCAGCGTCTCAAACACAGCCTGGGTGACAAGTAGGGCCTGGCTGACAACTAGATTAGTCCTGAACCAGGCCACCTGTGCAGAATGGCTGCACTTTATTGACAAAAAAAATGTACCCAACAGAGCACTTCCCTGCACACACACGGCCACAGAGCAGCTGAGCAGCCAGATCTAGGACACAGAAGGAGAAGGGAAGCTAATGAGAGGCAGAGCTTGATCTGCAGCACAGGTAGAGCATGGAATTGCTTTTCAACTCTTCCAGCCAACTTCTACTGGGAGATTTACATACAAGTCCTCAATCAAGTCTTTGAAGTGTTATCCAGAGTTCCCTGGGTAAAAACAAGCTGTTTAGGAAAGAGGAGAGTCCGGAGCTGCTCAGTGGTTCTTTTTGGTTGAGCCAAAACCAGAGAAACCCATCACAGCTGCCATTTCATCATCCTCTTCAAAGGTCAGATCTTCCTCCGCCCGCCTCTTCTTCTCTCTCTGCTTCTCCTTCTTGTAGGCTTTGGCCTTCTCCTCCTGCAGCAAGGGACACAACAGCAAAACAATTTGCACCTCCTGAGCTGAAGGAGTTTTGAGACACCAGGTACTGCACAGTTAACACAAATCCTGCCCACAGCTGCCAAGTTGTGCCTGAGGAAATAAATGAACAGCAGAAATCCTGGCCTGCAGTCTTCAAGGAAGAAGTTTACCAGTGAATCCAGACCACCCCATGTCCCAGGCCAAGAGCAGAGCCACACACACAAATAGACAAAAGGAAGCATTATGAAACTCTCTTCTGAGCAAACATCACAAGTTTTGCCTGGAATTAGAGCTGAGGCAAGAAGGAGCTGGTTTAAAAGCAGGAGGCCATTCCCTTGTCCAACGCTTCATGCCAGTGACTGTGATGCCTGTTGGCTCTCAGCCTGGCTGAGTGACAGCTGCTCACTGGAACAGAAGCCGAAGCTCTGAGCAGCTTTGAGGGGGGTTTTGGCATCAAAGAGTTTGCGCTGCTCTAATCAAAGTGTTTTGCTCTATGAGGATCATGAGCCCTGGAAAAGAGCCAGGTTTGTACTGGGTGACACCGAAGGATGGCTTCAGCTCCCAACTTAGCAACTGCTCCCACCCTTCTCATCACCATCTGCTGTGCCACAGCTCCTGAACACAGCTGTGCCCTGGAGAAAGCTACACCAGGAGTTGCTGCTGATTTCCTTCTTGCCATCCATTGACTGGCAGCAGCTTTTCAACCCACAGCACTCCCTTTGCTACTGGGGCACCTCCCTCCTATCCCTTAAATGGATGGGGCTCAGCAGCACCACATCCTGCCTGAGAGCAGAGCAGGGGCTGCTCTGTGAGTACCCTGAAAAGCTCCCCTGTGGTGAAGCAAAGCTCAGGGCTTGGGCAGGGAGACTCCAACAGGCAGTAATTTGTAACCTTGGGTTATGTCGCTGCTGATAGAGGAGAAGCACCCATAGAAGCTTCTCAGCTGCCAGGGGTTTGTTAGGTCTTCAAATAAACTTGATTTTCGTGTTTATTAACACCTAAGCCCCAGTTTTGAGGGAAATCTGCTTTTATTATCTCCTCACACATCTCGCACCACACCATACCTCTCACAAAGCCCTTCTACACTTGGAGAGGCCACACAGAAGCAAGTGCCATGTGGAGGGGGATTCCAGCAATCCTAAGAACTGTGAAAGATAATGGATGAAGATGCAGACCTGCTACCAGACCACACAAGTTCCAACACAACTAGTGGGAGACAAAAAATGGGCTTATGCTGTTCTCAGTGGAAATCTGAACCATCAAAAGATATCCTCACACAGAAAGAGGGGAAAAGCGTTTCCAGGGACAGGAATACAAACTTTTCAAAAGCAAAGAAACAAACCCCACTCACAGGAGCAGATGAGAAGCCCACGCTACCAAGAACAACACTTCTGAGGAACAAGACTAGGAAGCAGGGTTGATTTGGCCCCAAACATGTTTCTGGGGAGCTTTGCTTCCTCAGTTGTTGCCCAGACTCACCTCCTCACGGAGTTCCTTCATCCTCTCCTCAAAGTCATAGTCCTTCTGCTTCTCCTCCATCTTCTTCTTGTTCACCTCAAAGCGTTTCTTCACCTGGTCCAGCGTGGAACGCTCCACCCGCATGGACATGCCCAGATTCCTCTGGTCTGGAGAACAGCAGTGGAATCAGCAGTGCTCAGCAACACTTCAGTGTTCTGCACAAAGCCTCCATCCCTGATCCCGATTTAAACACCACAGCACCATCTTCCTGCCTGCCATCCATCCCCTCAAAGCAGCTTCCAGGGCCAGACTAAGGATTTCTTAGGTGGGAGAGGTGGGCTTTAGGGGCATACCATAACCCATACAAGAGGGCCACAACAATCCAAACACTGCTTGTAACAAGAACACAGAGTATTCTTTAAAGGTTCCTTATTTGGATGCTCCCTGTCATGTTGGTGCTCTGATGTTTCAGGAAATCTTGGACCAGCGGAATAAAAAAGGGTTGGAGTGTTGAAAAAGGAGCCAGAATAAAACTGACAGGCTGGCATCTCTCAGCTGTGGGTGATGCTAAACAAGACATGAGTGGCACTCAGAGATCCTGATTACACAGGACATTCCTAGCTAAAGCAGAGAATACAAAGTCAGGCCTCTGATTCAGTAGCTCTTTAGAGCAGATTCACAGTTTTTCACTTGTGGGTAAGCCTGTGCTGATGGGGCCACCCCCAGAAATGTCTCCAACCCACATTCCTGAGTGGATCCAAACAGCCTGTTCACTCCAGCAGCCGTGCACAGGTTTGTTCTAGGGATGCAGCAACACTTGGAAGATTAAACTACACACCAGAAATTAGTAAAAGGGCTGCCAAGAACAAGCAGGTTTGAGCCAGATTTATGGGCTGGTTTAAAAGTTCCCAGACACACTCATACTAAGGTACTGTGCAATCAGCCACTTTCCAACCCCAGCTCAACCCTGCATCTCATGCCCATCCACACAGCCATGCCAGGATTTTTGATTCCAGATTCTCTCAAATGAACTTCTTGCTAATCTCCCAACGTGTCAAACAAGGCACATCAGCACCTTCCCCCCATTCACATAAAAGCACACGTTATTACAACACTGTGTTTTCTTTCCTGAGCTACAGAAAACCAGTCCTCAGGTTTCTTCTGACCCACCTATTCTCAAACAGCCCCATGTGCAAGACTGGAGCACACTCATCTCTGCCTATTTGTAAAGGGGTCATTTTCTGACTTCTACAAGGAGCCAAAATCACCTTCATGAGCAGGAGCAAAGTGTGTCAGCTTGTCCTGCTGCTCCTTTACTTTCTGTACATTCCCCACTCTCTGAACATGTCAAGAAGCAATACCCACAGTCAGGTCAACAAGGGTATAGCCCTCTTTTCCAGGTTAAACACATTAAGAGAATGGACTGATAAACTGGGAGTTCTTTCCCCTTGTCCTTATCTTGACTTAACTGCATCATCACAAAGTGGAGACAAGAAGAGTGAGGTACAGGACACCACCACACTGCTGGACACAGCTCCAGGGTCAAACTGCCCCACTCCTGCCTTCACTCATCCTCTGCCTCCATCCTCACAAGGCCTGATCCATACTCTGGAGCTCAGACACCAGCCAGTTCTGAGCTTTATACTCAATATCTAGAAAGAGAAGTTTCTGACCCAAAAATGGGCCAGTCCCAGACCTTTTACTTATCTAAGTACTTCTTTACAGTTTCAGTGCTGTAAAAAGCCTCTCTCCAGATTTACAGAGGAGACATCATGATTTGTGGGGTGGACTAGATGACCTCTGAGAGTTCCTTCCAACCCAAACTGTTCTAGGATTTGCTGACCCTGGGTTTCTCACAGCATGAGAAAACGCCACATGATGGGTGGGGAAAATATGTCCACCAACCAGAGTACACCAACCAGTGTTTCTGCTGGGCTTATTCCACAAAAGTGGTCTAGCACTCTGGAAGGTGTCAGGAGATCAGGGCAGCACCTCCACAGCTCTCATAATGAGCTTCTGCATCCTGATCTCCTAAGCTCCCTGATCCATGGATAAGTGTTCAGCCCTCAGATATGGGTGACAAAAGGAACAGTCCCTCCAACTCAACCAACCCTCCAATGAGGCAAAGAAATGGTCCTTACGTTTTTTGCCATTGATGTGATCCAAGAAGTTAATGGAATCTTTCACCACGCAGTCACATACATTACAGTAATACCTGTCAGGAGAGACAGGAAAAATGAACCCCAAAGCATGAGACAAAGCTCAACCCACAGAACAGCTACCTGAGACAATCTGAATGTCACCTGGACACTTCTCCAAGACAAGAGGGCCCCAGTGAGGACACACCCGATGATCAGGGCTGCCATGGAGGTACCAACCCTTATGCTGATGCCCCTCTGATATGATAGAAATCAAATTCTGAGCTGCTCTGCAAGATACCAGCCACAGCATCTTCCCCTTCCAGTCACACCCCATTGGGTGGGATGGACTTCATGACACAGCCTGCCCTCCCCCAAGGCAGGGTTGGCCACTAGCCCAGGTTTCCATGCCACAGCCTCTCACCTGGCTGCAAGGTAAGTGCTACCATCCCTATCACCTCACAGAGCAAGTCCCTGATGAGCACAGTAGTGCTTTCTGCCCATCTTAAGAGCTGCTGCAGAAGTCCAGCCAGGGCCTGAACTGCCATCCTTGGATGCTGTCCAGGGCTGCACATCTCCCTGGCACTACTGCCAAGGGAGACACTAACAGAATCATTCCTGAGGTGACACAAACTCAACACATTCTTTTCACGCTCTTGATGGCTTAAGGTGAGCTCAGAACCCTTTCAGACTTTGGTGGAACACGATCCACACAAACAGTGGCCCAACACCATTCCTAAGAACAGTTGTCTAGATGTTTTTCCCATTCCTGGTGCACAGATATCCAAATCAGCAGCAGTCCTGGTCTCAGTGCAAGCAGGCCTGGCTAAAGAAACCCAAGCAGGCAGCAGAGATCTGCCTCTGTTGGTCCTACAGGTGGGCAACACTGACACCAAGGAATAATGTCCAAAGGGGCTCAGCCTGCTGGGTGTCTTCCATATGTTACCCCAGGAGACACAATTTAGGTGCAGAAAAATGCAGCCCCACCGTCCCAGGCTCCAAATAGAAAAGGACACCAGCTCCTGGTGCCCTGTGAGGGGTCCCTGCTGTGTCATAGCTTCCCAGTCTAACCAGCATGACTCTGAGACTTCAACAAGACCACAGCCTACCCTCCCATCTCTGACTGAGGGGTAGTTTTGGTGATGACAATGGTTTTCCCCAGCTTGGATTCCAGGTCCACTTTGTAGTCTCGGTGCCGCAGAAGTTCCCTTTTGACGGGCTGAGCTGGTTTGCCTAAAACACAAACAAAAGGTCAAGCTTGACATGCTGGATTTCATGTTCCCCTTGGTGAAGAGGGGCCTGCTGGGTAATTGGGACTGCCTAATTCATGCAGAAAATGCGCCTTTGTTTTTAAATCAGTAAAGGATATAATTTCCTACTCACTGTTTCCTGGTTCCTATTAGAACCAGGTACATCTCTGAGGTATCTCCAGCTCTGACCTCAGTCATATTCTGAGATCTCCTTGTTCCCAGCAGCTGATTGCTCCCCTCCTTCCCCAAAGAAGAGTCAGGCCCTGGAAAATACTCACTAACTTCTTTTGTCAAAAAATTATACTCAGTGGCAAACACAGGAGTTAGGATAGGAGCAAGCCAGCTCTTTCCCTTCGGGATTTGACTTCTCACGGCTCTCTCCCTCCCAAACTCCAGGGGTTTGGGAGCCTCACTGCCAATCCAGCACAGCCAGCACACTACTCACCATCTTTCTTTTCTCTCTCCTCCGTGAGCCGCTTCTCTGCGAGTTTCTCATACTCATCCTTGTCCCACTTCCGGCGGAAGTCCAGGTTCTTGGTCTGGGAGGGAAACAAAGTTCATTAACATTTGTTATACAGTCTGATCACCTCTGAGGGGGTAAAGAGGTGGAATCACTTGGCCTGTGAGGTCAGTGCAGTAAATTAGGAGAATTATATTATATCCCCACATTCTCTGTTTTCCATCTAGGAATTATGGATGTGGTTTAAGATAATCACTCTCAGCATGCCTCTAGCTACTACTAGAATAATTTCAGAGCACTGAAAGAAGAAATGAGTTAATCTTAACAACTCCTGAGATGATCATCCAGGCTTTTGCCTTGAAAAGCAGACTCGAATGGGATTGAAACAGCTGAATGATCTAAGGCCTGGGAAGCAGTCCCCGACAAACACAGCAGTAGGATTACACCTCCTTCCAGAAGTCAAAAGAACCCAAGTTGCAATGCCAGACAAGGAAGCTGTAAAACACAGCCTGAGCTACAGAGAGTTTGATTACACTGTAGGAGCAGGGAAGGCTGTGCCTGTCTGCTCTCAGCAGTGTGTTACAGGCATCAAAGTGCCGAGTTTGCCAGGAAATCACAGGCACCAGTGTGGGATTTCCAAGCGAGCACATGTACAAGCAAACCAGAACAAGCTCTGAAACCTTGTCTGTCAAGGCAGGGCTTGGAGGTACCAGGGAAGCACCTGTACAAAATCCACAGGTTTTGCTGTCCTGCTCCTACAGCTTCACACAGGGGAGGGCAGAAACACCTCCAAGGCATGCTGGCCCTTTGGGAGCTCCACAGAACTATCTGGCAGGGACAGGAACTTTAATAGAATCCTGGAATGATTTGGGTTGAAAGGACCTTAAAGATCATCTTGTTCCACACCCCCTGCCATGGGCAGGGACACCTTCCACTATCCCAAGCTGCTCCAAGCCCCGTCCAACCTGGCCTTGAACACTTCCAGGGATGGGGCAGCCACAGCTGCTTTGGGCACCCTGTGCCAGGGCCTGCCCACCCTCACAGGGAACAATTCCTTCCCAATATCCCATCCAGCCCTGCCCTCTGGCAGTGGGAAGCCATTCCCCCTTGTCCTGTCATTCCATGCCCTTGTTCAAAGTCCTTTTCCAGCTCACTTGGAGCCCCTTTAGGCACTAGAAGGGGCTCCAAGGTCTCCCTGGACAGAGACTGGTGTTCAGTCTTCCCCAGGCTGAACACCCCCAGTCTCCATAGCAGCCCTTGGAGCATATCCATGGCCTCCTCTGGGCTCACTCCAACAGGTCCATGTCTTTCCTGGGGCCTGGAGCTGGACACAGCATGTGCATGAAGATAGGCTGAATTCAGGTGAAGCTGGCATTGAAGAATACAAAGACTACTTTTTTGGGTGGCTTTTCACCCAGTCCCCAATGCAGAGGGCAGAAGTGATTGGGCAAGAAGTCCTATTCCACTCACATCCACTCTGACCAAACCAGTTCAAGCTCTTCCCAGCGTTTGCCCCATCTGCAGCTCAGGCCCCTGCACTCGGGATCAGTCACGGTTCCACTCAGCCACTTCGTGAATTTCCTGAGCAGATAACTCCCCTTTGGATAGAGCTGCATTTTCCTCAGCACGGCAGGGAGAGCCTCTCAGTTTCACATTAAAGAAAGGACAAGATGTATTTAAAAACACCTCCGGGAGAGAAGGACCCCCCCCACACCCCACCGCCTTCTCCGTTCAGCCAAATCGAGAATCCAATCACAATCCAAAGGACACAAATCCCATTTGGAGCTACAGCAGCAGCACAGCCATTTAAAGTTCTCTCCTCTGGCAATCCTTCAAATGGAACGAACAACTACTGATAGGGATGAAAATGCCTTGGGGAGGCGTAGAAAAATTCTCATTTATTCCCAGAGCTTCTTAAGCACTTTAAGGATGTCGTAACAGGTTTTATTAACCACCCTGAGCAAAAGAAAAGAAAATATCACTGAGTGTAAATTAACGTTTGGGGGTATTTTCCAGACTCTCCTGCATGCCAGGCATTATCACAAATCGTAGCTGGTGGGAGCCTGCAGAGGGGGAGGTTTATTAGCTGCTTCTCTCTCCTGTTGTAATAAAAGGAAAAGAGTCTTTTGCAGCTCTTTTACCAATCTGCCTCATCCAGGCGTGGGGAAAGAAATTAAACTAAACTGCGTGACAAAATCTTGGTTGGACAATATTTGAAGGGATGTTTCTGAATTGCTCTGGTGGAAGCAGTGGGGCTGCAAGCCCCAAAGTCTTTATCTCAGAGCTGGTTTTGGGTGACAAGCCTCCTGTTCCCTCTGGAGAGGGACACCAATGATCTGCCCAGTATCAGCAGCAAAGCCTATTAAATGATACAGGAGTCTCCAGCTGGGCTCAATCCAACAGGAATTCTCAGCTGGCAATAAACCACAGGCTCCACCTCCTTCACGGGCAGACATCCTGCTCCTGACCTCCCCCAGCATTGCTCACTTCATGGAATGAATCCTGCAATGGTTTGGATTAGAAGGAACCTTGAAGATCATCCAGTCCCACCCCCCTGTCAAGGGTAGGGACACCTTTCACTATCCCAGTTTGCTCCAAGCCCCATTCAACCTGGCCTTGAACGTTTCCAGGGCTGGGGCAGCCACAGCTTCTCTGGGCAGTGCCAGTGCCTCACTTCTCAGTAAATGGCCTCAAGGAAGGAAAGATGGGCCAAAACCCCTCAAGAACACAGTCCCCGTGCTGCTGACAGCTTTGGGATGTCACTGGAGGTGTTCAAACAGCCTGGCTCTCCAGTCAGGCTACACCTGCAGCTCTACCTTACCCATCCCATTTTAGCATTCACAGAATCACTGAAATTGAAAAAGACCTCCAAGAACATCAAGTCCAAGCAGCGACAGATCCCCACCTTGTGACTCAGCCCAGAGCACTGAGTGACACACCCAGTCATTCCTTAAACACCTCCAGGGATGGTGACTCCAGCACCTCCCTGGACAGCCCCTTCCAATGCTGGACAAAGCTTTCTGGGAAAAAACTCCTCCTGATTTCCAACCTAAACCTCCCCTAGTGCAACTTTTGAGGCTGTTTCCTCTCATCCTGTCACTGGTTGCCTGGGAGCAGAGCCCGACCCCCACCTAGCTGCACCTTCCTGTCAGGGAGTTGCAGAAAGAGGTTTCTCCACCACGACAGGAAAAAGACAACCCTTTCCCTGGGGAGGGAAGGGAAGGAGCCACCTCCATGAGCTATCGCCCAGCCCCTGGGGATTGGTGGGGGTCTCTCCCAGGGGGCTGGAGGTGGGTGGGCATCTCCACCCCGGGGGCTGAGGCAGCTCAGTCTCCTCATGCCCCGTGGCTGGGACAGGCGGAGGTCTGGCCCTAGGATGGGAGGATCAGAGAACCGCTGCGATTTGAAAACGTCCTCTGAGATCATCGAGTCCAACCTATGACCCAACACCACCGGGTCAACTAGACCAGGGCGCTGAGTGCCACGTTCCGCCGTGTCTCGAGCACCTCCAGGGATGGCGACTCCACGACTTCGCTGGTGGGCGGGATCGCCGTGGGACCACCCCACTTCCAGCCCTGAAGCTATCGGGGCCTCTCAGGGGAACCCAAACCTCCCACCGCCCACTCACAGAGGTGTAAAGAGCAGGGATAAGCCCCCTCCCACCCCACACACACTTGCCCACCGCGGCACCCCCGGCCCCGCCACATCCCTCATCCCGCGGCCTGGCAGCGGCTCCGAGCGCGGCGCGGCCCTGCCCCCGGCCCTGCCAAGCCCGGGAGGAGCAGCGGGGGCGGCCGAGCGGCCGGCAGCCCACACTCCGTGGGCAGCCCCGACCCGGAGGACAGCCCCGGCAGCAGCACCTACCCCGCTGCCCGACGCCATGGCGAGCTCAGGGCACAGCACCGGGAACTGTCGCGCGGCGCCGTAAAGCGCGGACGCCCGCCCGGTCACGTGCCCCGCCGCCGTCACGTGCGCGCGCTCCCGGTGTCCCGGTGCCGGCCATGCTGCGGCTCGGGCCCATCGCCGCCGCCGCCCGCCGGCTACCGACGGGGCCGCGCCTCGGGCCGCTGTGCCTCGCTGGGAGCCGGGGCAGCTTCGCCCGGTCCTGGCCGCCGGCCGGTGACCGCGGACCCCTATTCCGGCAGGTGCGGGCGGCGGCGGCGGCGGGCGGCGAGCGGGTGCGGGTGCTGAAGACGCCCAAGGTAAGGGCGGGAAGCGGGGGCGGCGCCGGTGCTTTACCGCGTGTTCCCCCGCTCCCTCGCCGCTGACGGCCGCTCTCTGTCCGGGGCAGGGCACCCGCGACCACCCACCGGCGCAGACGGCGCTCCGTGACCGGCTCCTGAGCGCCGTGGTGTCGTGCTTCAAGCGGCACGGGGCGGCCGCCATCGACACCCCCGTGCTCGAGCTGCGGGTGAGGCGCGGCGGGAACTCTCTTCCCCCTTGGTGTGGGATGGGGACCCGCCCCAGGGGCTGTGGGTCCCCCTCTGCTCCCTCCTATGGGACTGGGGGGCACCCCCTTCCCCCGGGCCCTCAGGGCAGGTTTGGGGGCTCTCCCTGTGTGGGGCATGGCCAGGTGGACATTCACCCTTGGTTCTCATTTTAGGGGGCACGGGGAGGTGGATTCAGGTCCGAGGGGGCTGGAGGGGGGATGTGTGTAATGCCCGGTTTGTGGGTCTCAGGGGACCCTTCACCCCAGAGCCCCCCGGGTCACCAGCCCCTTTGCCCCTCCCCAGGAGACGCTGATGGGGAAGTATGGGGAGGACACGAAGCTCATCTACGAGCTGCAGGACCAGGGAGGGGAGCTGCTGGCCCTGCGCTATGACCTCACCGTATCCTGTGCTCCCAAGGGGATGGTGGCACCCTGAGGGGATGGTAGCAGACCAAAGGAGTGGCCACCTCTGCCTTGAGGGATCCCTTTTACCCTGGCCTGCCTGCAGGGTCCATTGGAGCGATGGCAGCCCCCTTGGCCAGTCCCATCTGGTCTGGCTGCCATTGTCCTGACCACACCATCCCCCAGCCAGGCCAGGACCCACAGCAAAGTCCCTTCATGCTGTGGACATGCACCAGTATGCTCCACTGTACTGGTTTTATCTCCTTCCAGTTACAGGCCCCACCGCTGCTGTGTCCATCCCACCTTGCCAGAGCCATCTGGAAAGGTGTTTGCTGCAGGTGTCTATCCCAGGCCTTCTCAACCTCCACATCTCTTTCCTTCAATGTCCATATGGCTGTGCCACATGTTGAACTCCCCCTGATCACACTGTGAGAGGGTGGAACGATGAGAGAGGGTCCTTGTGCGTGTGATATTGTCATACTGTGGGTCTGAAGGTGGAAATGGAGCTGTCCCAGTGTTGAAGGAGCTCCGGTGGTTCACTGTACTCATCCTCAGCCAGGGGAAGGATCTCCCCAGAGGCCGTAGAGTTAGAGAATATTACAAGTTGGAAGGGATCCACGAGAATCACCAAAGTCTAACTCATGACCCTGCACAGGACACCCCAAGAATGTCACCATGATTGTGAAAAAAATTGGGAAGCGGCTGGCAAAGGGAAGGGGAGATGGGAGGCTTTGAGGCTCAGCTTCTACAGTCTCCACGTTCCCATCCTTAACTCCTCGGGCCCAGGTGCCCTTTGCTCGCTATCTGGCGATGAACAAGGTCACCAACATGAAGCGCTACCACGTCGCCAAGGTGTACAGGAGGGACAACCCAGCCACAACCCGGGGCCGCTACCGCGAGTTCTACCAGTGCGTGAGTGTTGTGGTGGCCAGTGCTGCCACCAAGGCCACAAAGCCTGCAGGGTTTTCCTGGCTGGAGTGCCTCCAGCTGCTGCAGAGCAGCAGGGTGTGCCTGGCCAAAGCCCCTCGGCTCTGCCAGGAGCTCCCATCACTTCTTCTGTTCCCAGGACTTTGACATTGCCGGGCAGTTTGACCCGATGATTCCCGATGCTGAGTGCCTGAAGATCGTGCACGAGATCCTGAGTGACCTGCAGCTCGGGGACTTCATCATCAAGGTGAGATTGGGCGGGGTCTCTGTGCCAGGGTGGGAAGCAGTGGTCATTGTCCTGTGGTTCTACACAGGAGTACCTGTGCCTGCTCTAAGGCCTGACCCAGAAGTTCATCCCACCTCTCTGCCTCCTCATGGTGTGTATGCAAAGGCTGGGCCTCAGCTTGGACATGCCTTGAGCTGGGAATACCAGGAGTTTTCCCGAGGCTGCAGTCAGCAGAGTTCTCTCCAGGACTAATGACAGTCCCCTGCAAAATTCCAGCAGCTGACTAGATCCATAGAGTCACAGGATGGTTTTCATATCTGCACACCTTCTCTTCCCATGGAATTTGGGTGCTGGGGAAAAGGCACGAGGAAATGCCAACAGCTGCAGCTTCCCTCACACTGGGACAAAAGGAATGACATCAGGGGGTGCCTCCAAGGTAAGCGTGCCTCTCCCTCTCCCAGGTCAACGACCGTCGGATTTTGAATGGTGTGTTTGCTGTCTGTGGTGTTCCAGAGAGCAAGTTCATACCTGCCTGCTCCACCGTGGACAAGCTGGACAAGGTCAGCACTGGGCTCGTGGGAAGACACTTCTGGTCTTGGGGTGGGTGTCTTAGGCTGGGCAGTGTTGTGGCTGTTCCTGTTGCAAAGAGTTTCACAGGAGCTAAGATGGTGTGTGGAAAGGATTTGAGGAGTTCTTGGGCCTGGTTAAGAATAAAGCCTGGTGACATGTTAAAAATTCCTGTGAGAGACAGAGGCATGATTAGTGAGATTGCTGACTGTTGTTCCACACAAGTTGTGCATATGTGGGCTGATGGAGGCAGTGGGTGGGGAGAATGTCCTGCAGCGATGGATGCCCTTCTCTCCCCTCCCAGGTGCCATGGGAAGAAGTGAGGAGCGAGATGGTGGGAGAGAAGGGGCTCTCTCCCGAGGCTGCGGATCGCATTGGGGAGTATGTCCAGCTCCATGGTGAGCACCACGGGCTCGTGCCCTTGGCCTTGTTCTGGGCTGGGGATGGAAGGTGCAGGGCACACGCCCGGCTGGCCGGGGCTGCCCCGGCGGGTGCTGCTGCCCTGACGCTCCTGAGGCATGGCTGGTCCCCACAGGTGGGCTGGACCTGATTGAGCGTCTTCTCCAGGACCCAAAGCTGTCCCAGAACAAGCTGGCCAAGGAGGGGCTGGGGGACATGAAGCTGCTCTTTGAGTACCTGACCTTGTTTGGCATCACAGAGAAGGTGAGGAGGTGTGGGGGCAGGAGGGGGTGCTGCCCTCGTGGGTCCTCGAGCACCCAGTGACGGGGCCTCCCTTGTGCCCTGCAGATCTCCTTTGACCTGAGCCTGGCACGGGGCCTGGACTATTACACAGGGGTGATCTTTGAGGCTGTGCTGCTGCATCAGGAGAACGAGCACGTGGAGGAGGCGGTCAGCGTTGGGAGCGTGGCCGGAGGCGGCCGCTATGACGGGCTGGTGGGGATGTTTGATCCCAAGGGCCGGAAGGTGCCCTGTGTGGGGGTCAGCATTGGGATCGAGCGGATCTTCTCCATCCTGGAACAGAGACTCGAGGTAGGTGATGCAGGCAGTGCATTGGGGAAGGCTCTAGGAAGCAAAATACTGTTTATTAGAAGTCTCCAGCTCCACAGTGCTCAAGGGGAAATAATTTTGGGGGAGAGGGTGGCTCCTCCCATGCCTAAATGTCCATGCACATAAGACAGAATCCTTTTCTACAGCCCATCAGGATGCAGGCGTGGGGAGCTGAGGGCAGCATTCCCTAGGAGATGTCAAGGAAATGTTAGAGGCAGTCCTGGCTCTGAGCTTGTTCCCCAGTCACTTTGTTCTTGTGTCTTGCCTCTGAAGTTTTCTGTCCTGGGGATTCTGAGGCAATGAATTTGGTAACAGCTGTGAACTCACTCTAATAAACCCCAGGAAAGCTTCTGTGGAGATTCATCATTCTGTGTTTGGTTCCAAGCTTGTGATTCCTAGCAAGTGAAACTGAGGTTATGTGTTTATACCTGAAGAATCAAAGGAGACATTGGAAAGCTGTCCTGGTCCCATCCAGGAGGGTGGCTAGGGTCCCCTAGGAACAGCAGCACACAATTAAGTAGTGTGACACAATGCAGAATCTCTGGGGGGCTCATTAGTGGTGCCCAGGTTGTCACTGACTGAGTTAAGGTCTGGAGATAGATGAGGTGAGGTGTTGCAAGCTGCAGTTTATCACAGAGTCACTCCCATGAGCGCCCCATGTCTGTCCCTCCAGGCTTCTGGGGAGAAACTTCGAACAACTGAGACACAAGTGCTGGTGGCTACACCACAGAAACACTTGCTTCATGCCAGACTGAAGCTCATCTCCGAGCTGTGGGATGCAGGGATCAAGGTAAAGGAAGGACTTGGGCTTGGCAGTGTCACAGGTGAGGGAGGGAGAGCCTGAAGGGAGCTGTAGTACAGCAAGACCAACTCCATTAGTTGTGAGTCTCTCCAAGATCTCGGCCTGTCTGAGACCACAGAGTCATTTGGGTTGAAAAAGACCTCCAGGATCAAGTCCAGCCTTCAAATCTAGGCAGGCAGAGAAGAACAGCCCAGAGCAGTAAAAGCAACTGATTGCTGCAGGGTTTGGTATTGGTGCTTTACTGCAGTATTTGTCAGAATGAAGTTGGGGTAGTGATTCACCCTTCCCACTCCCTCCTAGGCAGAGATGCTGTACAAGAAGGATCCTAAATTGCTGAAGCAGCTGCAATATTGTGAGGACACAGGGATCCCCCTTGCTGCCATTGTGGGAGAGCAGGAGCTGGCAGACGGAGTCGTCAAGCTGCGAGATGTTGCAACAAGAGAGCAGGTGAGAATGCCTTTTTACATCAAGTTTTAAAGTACTTCCAAACTCTGGAGATCACTGAAGCGCTCTGGGCTTTCCCTCAGCATTCCTTTGGGAGGCCATAGTACAGATCTGTTGGGTGACTCCAGAAAACCAGTCACAAACTGCATTAGTATCTTCACTTAGTCCTTAAACTGTGCTCTTCTCTAATGCTGCTACCTCCCCCTCTCTGTTTGCTTTGTAGGTTGATATCCCCAGAGAAAAGCTTATTGATGAGATCCGGAGAAGGCTGGAGCCCTGAGGACTTCTCTGGCCAGAGCTGCTTGGCTGAACTGCTGTACAACTGGAACCCTCCTCCAGCACCCTTAGCCATTCGCTGCCCGCTGTGGTCTGGGTAACATCCACTAGCCTAAGGCCCGTTGCCTCAGCTAAGGCAGTGAGAACAGAGGAGTAAGAGGGTTTTAAAAGCTATGGACGGTGCAGTCACCAAGTTAACCTTCTGGTTAGCTTCTCTGAAGGACGGGTCAAGTTTGTGTGTTCCTAGTACTGCAGTCCCTGTACCTGTACAGCCACTTCCATCACTGCAGGTGGTGGTGGCACAGGCACAGATGGATGTGGTGCAGCTCAAGCAGCCATCAGGCAGAACTCCAGATTTGGGAGGGCGAATCCGTGGTGTGTTGGGCACCTGCAAGCTCAGGACATGTGGCCAGAGGGGCAGTGGAAGGCCACCCCCGCCCCTATCTGGGCTGCGAGGACCGGTCCCAATCCACAGCCGGGCGGACGCGGAGCTGCGGGACTGCCCTGGAGGAAGCACCTGTCCCATCACCGAGGGCACAGCGAGCAGCTGGAGCAGCTGCGCAGGCAGGGGCGCGCGTGGAGAAATTGTATTTTTATATTAAAAAAAAAAAAAAAATACAACAAAACAACAATAAACCCAACCCGCACCCTCCGACTTCTATTTCCCCGCGGTGGCGGCGCTGCGCATGCGCCGCCCTCGTCCCGCGGCGGCGTGTGGGCGCGGCGGCGGCGCGGGAGCTGCGCATGCGCGGCGCGGGCGCGGACCCGCCATGGCGGAGGAGGCGGCGGTGCGGGCCCAGGCGGACACCGTGCGGAGGCTCAAGCAGGACAAGGCCGATCCTGACGAGGTGTGGAGTATTCCTGGGAATGGGGTGCTGGGGGAGCAGCAGTGTGACTGGGAGGGGCGGGGAATGAGAACTGGGGCGCCGGCGGTGTTGGGATGGGGGAAGAGGGGCTTGGGGGTACTGGGGACACCGGTGCTGGGCTGGGAGAGGGCTGCTGGGCGGTGGGTGGGGTTGCGTGCTGTGGAGAACTGGGAGTACTGGTGTAGAGGTTACTGGGCTCGGCTGGCGGCACTGGGAAGAGGGGAAGGATGGGAGTGCAGAGCTGGGAAGTGGGGGGGCTGAGGGTGCAGCGGGGACTCGTAGTGGGAACTGGCGATACTGGTGTTAGAGTGAAGGGAAGGATGCTTGGGAGTGTTAGGATTGGGAAGAGGATGCTGGAAGCCGCTAGTGCTGAGGTGCATGTAGCAGGAGCTGGTGGTGGTGGGTATAGGAATGGGGAGCTATCTGTGGATGGTGATGGGGTCGTGGGAGTCAGGAAATGGTGGGAGTGTTTGCGTTGCCGAGATAGGGGTGCTGGTATCAGAAGTGGGAAGTACTGGAGAGGAGCAGGGAATGTCCCTCTGGTTGCTGAGAAACTGGGAATAGTGGGTGTATTGAGGTTGTGGAGCCCGGGTGCACTGGGAATGCTGAGGCTGAAGGTACTGTGGAAGGCTGTGGGTGGTCTTACCCCCAGCTCCCTCCTTGTTCCATCCCCAGATTGCAAAGGAAGTGGCGAAGCTGCTGGAGATGAAGGCACAGCTGGGGGAAGATGAGGGGAAACACAAGTTTGTGCTCAAGACCCCGAAGGTAACTCCCCGCAGCACACTCCCGTGCCCCTCTGCATGCATGTGCACCCAGCAACCCCCCACATCTGTGGGCAGAAGTCCAGCATGGCCACACCTGTCTTTGTTCACATTTCTGTTTCCCTTTCGCTTTTAGCAGCAAGGGGGAGAAGGATGAAAACATGCCCTGACAGCATTCAAGCCTGATACCCACTACCTCAGAGACTTCTGGGTGCTTCTGTGATTTTCCAACTACTGCTGGTGTGGTCAGGAAATTCCCTTTTAATCAAGCTTTATTGTAGCTGCCCAGTGTGGGAGGTCTCATATCTGCTCTTAGTCTGAGGGGCAGAGTAATCCCATTTACTGAGCAGGTCTGGCCAGCTGCTGGAACTTCTGTGTCCTCTTGTGGAAGGACCCTTCCTTCACAAGTAGTTTTTCAGTCTCCAGGCCCCTAAGAATAGTGTCCATAATGCAGTTTCTGCTGAAATACTTTGTAACCTGAATGTTTCAGCTGATCAGAGACCAGCTGCTTCTGTGCTGTGGTGTGGAGACAGTTACACATATGCTCACAAACAAACCAGGCTGTGGTGATGCCACTGACATAGGAAATCATAGAAACATGGCATGGTTTGGGTTGGAAGGACCTTAAAGCTCATCTCATTCCACCCCTGCCATGGGCAGGGACACCTTCCACTATCCCAGGTTGCTCCAAGCCCTGTGCAGCCTGGCCTTGGGCACTGCCAGGGGCAGCCACAGCTTCTCTGGGCAACCTCACAGGGAAGAATTTATTCCCAATATTTAAATGTCTCCAAACTGTCAGCTTTGTCCATTTCCTTTATGATTTGTTTTGTTAAATGTAATTGTGGTGTGACACCTGGAAAGTGGAAGGGTATTTTGCTGCTTAAAAATGTGGAGAAGGGGATTTTGCAGCCCTGTTGAGTGCCAGAGAAACACAATTGAGTTTCCAGCCCATCTCAGGCTTGTCAATGGCAGCTGAAGGCCACCTGAGTGACCTGTGGGTGAGGGTGCCTCCTCCTGCCTAACTGCCAGGCCTTAGAAAGTGGAAGTTGGAGGTCTAGCTAACTGACAATGATTTATATCTTACTGAGAGCATTAAGGTGGTCATTGAAATAATTCAGTGATCCTTAACACCAAAGAAATGGGAAGGGAGCATGCCCCTGTGAATCATAGACAGATGTTTCACTGGTGTTGCATTTTGAAAGATGATTTTTCTCTATGTTTGGAAATTGCAGAGCTGCTGGTTGTTCTACAGTTTCAGAGCATCTGTTCTCTGTTTCCACCTTTGGGGTGGCTCATTGGGCAGGAGTCTGGCCAGTAGGTCTGAATCAGAGCCGTGGACAGGTCCTGGCTGCACTGTCAGGCTCAAAAGCACTGAACTCTGACTGCTGGATCTGTTTTAGCTCCTTTGTTTCCTGTACTGTGAAACTCCTGATTTAGGTTTTGCTCTGCAGGCCATGGCAGACTCTGTCTCAGCTGTGTCCTGATGTTTTCCAATGTTCTTAGTGCTGCTTTTTACCAATATCTGGTGTCTGGACCTGGTCTCTCTGCCTTTGTTAGCAGTATGGCAGCTTCTTCATATTGCTTCTGGCATCTTTCTCACAGCATGCCTCTAACCCAAAGTGTCCTTTGCTCCTTTCCTTGCCTCCCTCCAGGGCACGCGGGACTACGGCCCCAAGCAAATGGCCATCCGTGAGAGGGCCTTCAGCGCCATCATCTCGTGCTTCAAGCGCCACGGAGCCGAAGTCATCGACACGCCCGTGTTCGAGCTGAAGGTGGGTGAGGACACAGCAGGTTGGCTGAGCTGCTGAGGATCCTGCAGTTGAAAGTGTTGAGGGTTGAGTTTCCTTCTTCCATTCCTAGGCATTCTCCCTTTCTCTCCTTGTTTTCTGTGTGCTCTAGGGCTGATCCCCTGTCACTGAAGATGCTGTTTGTTCGTGTGTTGTTTTGTTGTAGGAGACACTGACAGGGAAATACGGTGAAGACTCGAAGCTCATCTATGATCTAAAAGATCAGGGAGGAGAGCTGCTGTCCCTGCGCTATGACCTGACAGTATCCTGCCACAGCTGGTGCTGAGGGGCCTTGTCTGTCCTCCTTTTGGGGCAGTGCCATCCTGAGGGGGAGGGAGGACCCCAAACTGAGAGGGAGAGCATGAGCAGGCAGTGTGGTTCAGTGGGTGCAGAACCCTTGCTCAGTTATTTACTGTGCATTGCTTCTGTTTGGTGAAGGAATGCTTAGAATCATGGAATATCCTGAGTTGGAAGTGACCCCAAGGATCATCGAGTCCAACTCCTGACCCTGCACAGGACACTCCAGCCATGTGCCTGAGAGCATTTTCCACATGCTCCTTGAGCTCTGTCAGACTTGGTGCCATGACCACTTCCTTGGGGAGCCTGTGCCAGTGCCCAAAAACCCTTTGGGGGAAGAACCTTTTCCTCATATCCAGCCTGACCCTCCCCGGACACAGCTTCATGCCCCATGTGTGGAAGTAAAGAAGATTTGTACTGAGTGGGGTTCCTCCCAAGTAGGGTTCCCAGACCAGGCTGCTGCAGCACACAGCCCATGTGAGACTGAGATCCAGCCTGAGCTGCTGCTGGAAGAAGCCTGAGGGGACACTTAAAGGCAGCACGTGTGGAGACCTTGGGGAGCTGTGATAAGTCCAGCTGTCTCTTAGCAGTCCTTTGCCCCATGGGTGCTGGCTGGGGAGACAGTGAGGATCCAGCACTGCCTGTGACTGATAATGGGGGGGGGGGATGATCCCTTCTTGTTCCCATCCTTAACTCTCTGTCAGGTGCCCTTTGCTCGCTATCTGGCGATGAACAAGATCACCAACATCAAGCGCTATCACATTGCCAAGGTGTACAGGAGGGACAACCCGGCCATGACCAGGGGCCGCTACCGCGAGTTCTACCAGTGTGTGAGTTTGGCTGTGGACAAGGAACTGCTGGGACAGGCTGTGGGCTGGGCAGCACCTGTGGACTCAAAGCACTGTCAGAATACAGGATGGAACGCTGGGTTACCCTTCCCTGTGGCTTCAGAAAGCTCTGAAGGATCCACTAATCTTCTCCTTAGTGTGTCCTTATGAGTGTGAAAAACAACTGGAGAGTGGGAGGGTGGGCATGACAGCTGTGACACAGTGCTGGCGTGGTGTGGATCTTTGCCATAGAGCCCCCAGGTATCACCTCCTTTGCACTGTATGGGAGGGCAGCTCCTTGCTCCGTCCCACAGTGCTTGCCAGATGGGTGGCTGGGAAGAATTTCCTTCTGATCCCAAATCTGGCTACAGTACAGCTCTAGGTGTGTTAGCAGGACATACAAACCAGGCAAGGCAGTACCATACGCTACTTCTGTTTCCTGTTTAGTCAATTTTAACTTCAATGGAAGGGAAAACCCAGAGGCCAAGTTACAGAACAAGTAACAAAGTAATTTCCTTTGTGGCTCTCTCATGGTAGCCCCAAGGAACAGCTTTGCTCTGCTCTACTGACACAGTCCCCAGGGACTCATATTGCAAACAATTTCTTTTGTTTGAGAATATTCCTACTTCATTATACAACCCCTGGGAACACCTTCCAGATTTGGCTTGGTGATTTCCATTTTCAGATGACTTGGGGTCATTGCCTTCTGTCTCATATGCTACTCCAAGATAGCACTCCTAGGATAGCTGGAAATGGTCTTCTAATATCCAGGCTAAACTTACTTGTACCTGATGGTTTCCTTCCTCTCGTTTAAAGAGTTCAGCTCTTTAAACAGTAGCTGTCATCTCTTGATAAGTATTCTTCTCCTTTTCCAGGTAAACATTTGGGAAATGTTTAGAGAAATCTTCCCCTCCTTAGACCATGTAAATCAAGCTCTGTTACCTTTGTTTACCTTCTTTCCTTGGGGATGTTTTCATTCTTTTCTCAGCCTTGCACCTTTTCCTTCAGCTTTTCTTCAATATTATTCACCAGCCCTTGGGTTTTTTTCAGTTAGATTTCATCTGTGCCATTTACAGCGATATCAGCACTTTACTGATTTCCTGTACACTTCCTGTACTTCCTCACCCAACTTTCCCAGGGATTGCATCAGCCCTGTTTGCACTCAGCTGATCAGGAATTACCTATGTGATCCCACCTCTTCCTTCCTCCAATGCCCCAGTTTCTTTTGAGAGCTTGGTGAAGCCTTGTTCGAATATATCCACATAACAAAAATTATTCTTGTACCCAAAATCTCACAGAAGACTTTGCATCTGGGGATTCCTAAACAGGAGTTGGGGTAGGGCTCTCTTGTTGCTTCTGTGTTTTATTTCTCTCTGAACACTGATGTTGTTTCCAGTCATGGGCTACCAGCCTAATAAAGCATCTTGATGTTGGGCTTTGGTTCTTCTCTGTGCTAGTTCATCTGGTAATCTCTGGTGGGGACTACTTAGGCTTCCTGATTCCTTTTTCTGTCTTAGCAGTTGAAACTTTGGTTTTGCTTCTCCTGCCTTCCCTAATCATTAACTTGATTGGCATGTGTATTAAAAAAAGCATCCTAAGAATCAAGGTGAAACATTTGGCATTTAGGTCATAGCAAATGGGAAGTAGTTTTTTCCTCCCCTTTCTGGTTCCTTTGTTCTGTTTATTTACTGCTGCTCCTCCTTTTTGTTGTTTATTGAGGATCTCTGTTTCAGAGTGTCACACAGCAAGTGCTGGGTCAGGGGAGCAGCTCACAGTGTACAAACTCTTTGAAATGCAGTGGACGTGAGAGCACTGCTGCCTTCTGTGGTAGAGGTCCTAATCCACATCCTGTCCCTTCTGCATCCAGTCTGTAAGGGACAGTGCTCCTTCACATCCCAGTTCTGTTGGTTTTTGTATACAAACTGCTGTTACCAGCAGTTGAAGCTATTTTGCTGCAGCCATGCTGTGGTGCTGAATTGCTCACTGCCTTTTCCTCTGCTCCCAGGACTTTGACATTGCCGGGCAGTTTGACCCGATGATTCCCGATGCTGAGTGCCTGAAGATCGTGCACGAGATCCTGAGTGACCTGCAGCTCGGGGACTTCATCATCAAGGTGAGATTGGGCGGGGTCTCTGTGCCAGGGTGGGAAGCAGTGGTCATTGTCCTGTGGTTCTACACAGGAGTACCTGTGCCTGCTCTAAGGCCTGACCCAGAAGTTCATCCCACCTCTCTGCAAATGTGCTTCCTCTTGTGCTAAAGATTGGACCTCCACCTGGACTTGCTTTGAGTTGGGAATGACAGGAGTTTTCCTGAGGCTGCAGCTAACAGTGTTCTCTCCAGAACTAGACACAGTCCCTTGCAAAATTCCAGCAGCCAGCTAGAATAATAGAATTGTCTGGGTTGAAAGGGACCTTAAGTGTAATCCGGTTCCATTACCCTGCCATGGGCAGGGACACCTTCCACTATCCCAGGTTGTGCCAAGCCCTGTCCAGCCTGGCCTTGAACACTTGCAGGAGTGGGGCAGTCACAGCTTCTCTGGACAACCTGTGCCAGGGCCTCAGCACCCCTATAATAAAGAATTTCTTCCTAATGCCTATGTAAGCAGGTGATTGTCATATTCACTGCCTGCAGTAAAACAGGCTTTGGTCCAGGATTCCTGCCCTTATCCCAGCTCCTGATGTGTCCTTAGCAGGGGCATCTGCTCAGTGTATGTGGTGTTGCCTGCAGAGTCCTGCCTTTCCACCAAGTCCTTTTTGGAGCTGAAGCATTTTCTAGAACAAGAGCTATGCCCTACTGTAGGCTGAGCTTGCTGTTTGCTTCCAGACACCTCTGTTCCCTTGGAGCAGCAGCAAATGGTGCTCGATGTGTAGGTGAGGCAGGATGGGAAGGGTGCACAGGAGCAGGAGAGCAGTGGGTAGGAGTGCTGGATGCATGGGAGGGCACTGGGATCTGTGAGGGACCCGGAGCTGGGCCATTGCTGGGCACTGCAGGGAGGTGAGCACTGCAGGCTGGATGTTGTGTTCCTGTTGCAGCCCCATGGGGCAGCATCCAGGTACTTCCCCTTGAACCTGTCTGGGGGGAGATGGAGGAACTGGGTGTTTGGGCAGTGGTGAAAGTGGTGCCTTTGAGGATGAACACACTCCTGCAGTGGGGAGCAACAGAGTAACCTGCCTGTGGTTATTCTTGTCTCCTACAAAGCACGTTCTGGTTCATGTGGATGCTGGAGGATTCCAAATTCCTGTGCAATTTCTTTGTTTCTGACTAATTTTAGATGTTCTCACTACCCGTGGAAATGTCGAATCCAGCTGAGCCTTTGGCCTCAATTATGTGCTCTTACAGAGCATAATTAAGCTACAGAATTCACTATACTATCATAACAAAAAAAAATCCTCACCGAGGATTTAACATGGTCAGATGTCCCTTTGCTCTTATGCTGAGAGTGTAGGGTAGTACTCTGAATTCATGTCCTTGGCTGTGGTCTGTTCCTGAGCTGTTTTCACATGTCCACATGAAAGGACTCATAGGCCCTGATGTTTTTTTTTTCTCTGTTGAGTGGAGGTGTCTGTGGCTCTAGAAGGAAATGTGATGGCTCTGCCCAGGCTTGGTAGATGTCAGCTGTGCTGTTTGATCTGCTCTGGGAAGCTCCCCAAGAACGGGAAAGAGAAATTGCAAATAGCAAAAAAAACCCTTGACAGACACCTCCTATATTCTCTTCCCTGCTTAAAACTACAGGGGGACAAAGCAGGACACTGCTGAAGCATCTGGTTGAGTTCATAATTCCTGATGTGCTGCTCTCTTTCCCCCAGGTCAACGACCGGCGCATCCTTGATGGGATGTTTGCAGTTTGTGGGGTCCCGGACAGCAAATTCCGAACCATCTGCTCCAGTGTGGACAAACTGGATAAGGTATGGGCTGGAGCCCCAGGCTGCAACTGCTGCTGCTGGAGTCTCAGTGAATGAACCATGGTCTGTGAGAATTGGCTGGAAAATGCTGATAAGCATCGAGTTGTTCCCACCTTTCCCTGGAGGGGATTCATGCAGGACACAGCATTCATGGAGGAAAAGTGGATCCTCTGTTTTTTTCTCCAGTATCCCATAAGGTCCTGATGAAACGAAAGGTGGGAGGGGAAAACTGCTCTTCACATGGGAGGTTGAACATCCCAAACCTTCACCTGCTCAAGGTGCTGCTGCTTATGAACCAGGCTTATGAAAACGTGCACCAAATTAGGCTAGGGCATTGACAAGCCTTTTTGAATGCATCAGGTTTAGTCAGGTGGTGTGAGGAATTACAGTTGTGTCCTGGAATTATAGAACAGCCCAGATTGGAAGGGATCTTGAGAGATCATCCAGTCAAACCTTTATTAAAATTTCAGACTTCAGGTACCAGGCAAGTGTGACATAAGCATGAAGTCTCTGTGAGAGCAGAGGAGTAGAGCAGTGCAGTTACAAGTGACAGTGTGTACTAGTCTGTAAGGCAGTTTGCAGGGGACAGGGCAGAGCAAAATGGAAATCCACAAGTGTGCAGGCTGACACAGTCGTGTTGTCCAGGACCCTGTTGATAAATGCTGTCCTGCAGGGTGCTGCTGTTCTCTTTTGGTTGATGTGATGTTCAGCATCCCTGCTGAGGACGCAGAGCCTGCAGCCTGTGCATGTTGCTGGCCAGGCAGTTCCAGCATGATCCAGGTATGACTGGACAGCACATGCCTCTGGCTGTGTGTGGGACCCTCAGGAGATGGACACAGCAATAAGAAGTGAGGTGGGATTGGAGGAGGTTTCTATATTTTCCCTGGAAATAGAGAAGAGGATTGGAAGTGATGAGTAAGAGATCCCTGCTCGCTTCATCCACGCTCTGCTGACTTGTGCTGGTAGCACAGGTGCTTGTATCAGTCATGCTATGTGTAGCCATTGCTGTTTGTGTGGCGTAGCCAGGTTTGCTGTGACACAGAACAGCCCCTTCAGTGTGCAGCTGCCCCTTTAAGACATGAGGCAGGAAATCTCAGGTTTTGGGCTCAACAGGCTGCCTGCTTTGGAAGAGCACTGGCTGTTGTGAGGGTCTCCAAGGGATTCAGGCCATTTTGTAGCCTTTAGGGAGGAGGGAAAGGTGCCAGTTGTCCAGGGACAACTTTTTATTTGCAGCTGATTATCTTGGCTATAGGCCCTAGTCAGATAAAGATGCTGGAGATCAGACTCTTCAGTGTGTGTACAGCCCTCCTTCAGTAGCTAAGAAAAAGGAACCGTAACATGAAGTGCAATCTAAAGCTTCAGATTTCTTGGTTTGGGATCTGAAGTAGAATTTGGAGCTCAATTTCTGTGTGTTCAGATTCGTGTGGAGGACACGATGTGCTTTGTGCTTCAAAGAGTGCTCCTAACCTTCATGTTAAACCCTGCTAAACACAGCAGCTTGTGTCTCATGTGGTCATGGTTCTTTGTTGAAAGGTGAGCTCCATTTTCCTGTGGGGGCCTCATCAGGTTGTCAAATGAAGTCAACTGGAGGAAGTCTCACTCACAGCCCTTCTAGCAGAGATCCATTGCAGAGGCATGACCAAAGTTTGGGGTTTGGGGCTGTGTATGCATGGAAAAGCAATGGGAAGGCAGCACTGGGCTTCTTTCTGATAGGATCATTTCCTTGTGATTTATCTCAGTGGAGCTGGATGTAATCAAGACTCAGGTTCTCTTTGACCCCTTGGTCACTGGGAACATGGCAGCATATTTTGCTTACATTGGGTTTTTTCCATTACCCAAGCAACACCTCACACCTTTCCAGGTGATTCCATGGCCAGCAACACTTTCTTGAATGGTGTTTATGATTAAGTACCTAACCAGGGAAACCCCAGCAGCAAGATGGCTCAGATTTGGTGGTTATACAGTGCTGATACTCGATTCTGGCCAGAAGTCAAACAAAAAGTATTTTTATAGGGTTGGGTTACAAACGGGCTGTACCAGAAATGGAGTTATGCACACGTGACTGTTCTCTGAGAGCTGCTACTTCTCCATGCACCTTCTAACCATGATGACAGGATTCTGCTGTGCAGAGGAGAGCCCGTGTCCCTGTGCAGTGGCTGATGCCCTTCTCTCCCCTCCCAGGTGCCATGGGAAGAAGTGAGGAGCGAGATGGTGGGAGAGAAGGGGCTCTCTCCCGAGGCTGCGGATCGCATTGGGGAGTATGTCCAGCTCCATGGTGAGCACCACGGGCTCGTGCCCTTGGCCTTGTTCTGGGCTGGGGATGGAAGGTGCAGGGCACACGCCCGGCTGGCCGGGGCTGCCCCGGCGGGTGCTGCTGCCCTGACGCTCCTGAGGCATGGCTGGTCCCCACAGGTGGGCTGGACCTGATTGAGCGTCTTCTCCAGGACCCAAAGCTGTCCCAGAACAAGCTGGCCAAGGAGGGGCTGGGGGACATGAAGCTGCTCTTTGAGTACCTGACCTTGTTTGGCATCACAGAGAAGGTGAGGAGGTGTGGGGGCAGGAGGGGGTGCTGCCCTCGTGGGTCCTCAAGCACCCAGTGACGGGGCCTCCCTTGTGCCCTGCAGATCTCCTTTGACCTGAGCCTGGCACGGGGCCTGGACTATTACACAGGGGTGATCTTTGAGGCTGTGCTGCTGCATCAGGAGAACGAGCACGTGGAGGAGGCGGTCAGCGTTGGGAGCGTGGCCGGAGGCGGCCGCTATGACGGGCTGGTGGGGATGTTTGATCCCAAGGGCCGGAAGGTGCCCTGTGTGGGGGTCAGCATTGGGATCGAGCGGATCTTCTCCATCCTGGAACAGAGACTCGAGGTAGGTGCCTTTGGTGCTCAGCTAAGCACCAAATTAATGGTTAATCCCCCACTCCAGCAGCTGCTGAAGAGAGTGGTCCTTGCCCCAGCATTTGGAGAAGCCAGCCAGGATATAAGCTCCAGTTCTCTCTGGCCTGGCAGAAGATATCTGGGGCTCCCACTGAAGACAAGACCCTTCTTTCCACAGCCCTCAAACACGGCTTCTGCAGCTGCAGCTGGAGGGGGCACTTCAATCCTCAGCAGTAGCAGGTACCTGGGGCAGGTACCTTAGTGTTCCCCCTGCGTTAGGCATCCATGTGAGCCCATGTCCTCGTTGGCAAGGCAGCATTGTTCTGCAAGGGAGGCAGCAGCCTCACACATCTATTTGTCCCACCTATGGCACTACAGAGACCAGACAGGGATCATATTTTCCAGGGCAGGAAGCGCAGTGCCTTCTAGGGGTGTTTCCCAGATAGCTTTTTCCTCTTCCCCCTCCTCAGAGTTGTACTGTTCTCCATCCCAATCAATGGGTGTTAAATAGGTCTTTGTAAGCTCCCAAAATGTGGCCACATGTTCCTCTCCCCCAGAAGTCTGGTGTTGGTTCTCTCTTGGCAGCCAGACACAGCTGGGATTTCTAAATAGAAACTGAATTCCTCCCTCACCACCTCCAGTCCTGGCCAGGTTCGTTCCTTTGCAGGTGACCTTTTAAAGGCTTCTCCCTTCAGCAAGGCAGCAGGAAAATGCCACATGGAGTATCCAGCATCTGCCACAGGGGCTGGTGGAGCATTTAGCTTGCTGCTGTTTAACCCATAGTTAGGAGCTCAGCTGTAGAGCAGACAGCTGTCCGTGTCTACCTTCTCCTGGGTGTGTTGCTCCTGAGCTGCTTGGAGCAGATATTTAGGAGGCCCTTGGGTGTGCAGAAACAGAGGGGAGGTTGTGTTAAGCACACATCATGGAACAACTGCAGAAAATGAGATTCTGCTCTAGGATGGGATCTGTGGGACCTCCCTGACTCTGAATTTATGCTGTTGATCCTTCTGAGCCCAGTCCTCTTCACTGCTAGATTGATGGAGCTGGGTGGTCACCCATCCTGCTCATAGAATCTCAGGTGTATCAGTATGTCTGTGGCATCTTTGGAGTCTTGTCCTCTCTCTAGGCCTCTGAGGAAAAGATCAGGACAACGGAGACACAGGTGCTGGTGGCCTCTGCCCAAAAGAAGCTCCTTGAAGAGCGACTGAAGCTCATCTCTGAACTGTGGGATGGTGGAATCAAGGTATGACTGGGTGATGGCAAAGTTGAGAGCTGCCTGGTTCACTCTCTGTCTGGGAATGGACCAGATCTGGCTTTGCTTTGGGAAGGAGTTACAGGGAGCAGGTGGGGAGCAGACTGCCTTCCTGAATGGAGCATTCCTCTTCCCAGTGTCCCAAATTACGGGCTCTCCACGAAGGGCTGGGCAGCAGCACTTGGTTAGCCCTATAACTGCAAGGGCTGCTCTGTGCCTTACCTCAGGACAGATTCCCAAAGCAGGCAGCAGGGCCCTGGTCCCTGCCTGCTGCGGACAGGCTGCCTCAGTGAGGGGAGGGGAGTGCCTGGTGCTCTGCTAGGCTCCTGGCCATGTAGGGACACCCCAGGTGACATGGACTAGGGTTAATGGCCTGGTGATTCCCAGGATAAGCAGTGTCTTGTCAGCACCTTTGAGCTGTGTTGTGTTATTACTCATTGGCAATAATCCTTCCCATTTAGGTTGGAAAGAGCCCTTGACACCTTTGAGTCCAACCATTCACCCAGTGCTGCCAAGGCCACCACTAAGCCATGTCCCCAAGTGCCACATCCACGTGTCTGTTACATCCCTCTGGGGATGGTGACTCTGCTGCCACCTTGGGCAGCCTGTGCCAATGCCTGACTGGCCTTTTGAGGAAGAAGTTTTCCCTAATATCCAACCTGAGTCTTCCCTGGTTCAACTTGAGGCCATTTCCTCTTCTCCTGTCACTTGTTACTTGGGTGAAGAGCCTGACCCCCACCTGGCTCCACCCTCCTGTCAAGGAGTTTTGGAGAGTGAGAAGGTTCTCTCTGAGCCTCCTTTTCTCCAGGCTGAGTCCTCCCAATTCACTCAGCCGCTCCTCATCAGACTTGTGCTCCAGACCTTTCCCTTCTTGGACATGCTCTGTTCCCTTCCTGGGACATGCTCCAGCACCTCAGTGTCTTTCTTGCCCTCAGGGGCCCAGAACTGAACATGGGATTTGAGGTGTGGCCTCACCAGTGCCCAGCACAGAGGGACTGTCACTGCCCTGGTCCTGATGGACACACTGATGCTGGTACAAGCCAGGTGCCTTCTTGTCCACCTGCATACACCTGATCTTGTGTTCAGCCACTGTCAACCACCACCCCCAGGTCCTGTTCCGTGAGGCACTTTTCAGCCTATCTGCCCCCAGCATGGAGTGTTTCATGGGGCTTTGTGGCCCATGTGCTGGACCCAGCACTTGGCCTTGTTGAACCTGGTGCCCAGCCTTCTCCATGAGTCCATCCTCTCCCCACCACACAACATCACACTCACCAGACTGGCCCAGCAATGCCTGGTTGAAGGGGTCCAGTGAAACATCCCAGTTTGATGATGGTGTTGTGCTTTGGCTTTCTCCCAGGCAGAGATGCTGTACAAGAAGAACCCCAAGCTGCTGAATCAGCTGCAGTACTGTGAGGACACAGGCATCCCTCTTGTTGCCATCGTGGGTGAGCAGGAGCTCAAAGATGGAGTTGTCAAGCTGCGCATTGTGGCAACCAGGGAGGAGGTATGGCCTGTGGCAGCTTGCCATGGTGGGGGTGGCTATGTGACCCTCCAGACCCAGTGGTCTTTCCAGCAACTTCTGTAACACACAATATTGCAGTTCCTTGCTCCATGCAGCTTCCTGGAGTAATGAAATGCTGTTGTCTCAAGCTCTGGGGAGTTTCCTATTATGTAGCCTCCTTGAACTCCTCAGTTCAGGAGCCTGCAGCATGGAGGGGTGATTCAATGGCTGCTTATGCTTTTAGTCCATGACATGGGACCATCGGTGAAGGTCCTGGAGGTGTGCTCTTGCAATGAGTGAGACTGAACAGAACTTGGTTAGCCCTGAACTGCAGGGCTGCTTTGTGCCTATTATCTCAGGACACATTCCCAAAACTGGCAGCACTGGAATCAGTGCAGAGGTCACTGGCTAGATCACTGCATAGATCACCTAGATCAGTGGCTTTGGAACCAATAGGAAAGAGTGGGAAGAGAATCATTCTCACAACCATTGTGCAGGAGAGGGCTTACTGGGGTTGCTGGTGGGTACCTGCTCTTTCAGGTTGAGCTCTGTGGCTGCTGCAGCCCGCTTGATCCCTGTAGAGGGTCTGGTGCCACCTTGGTGTGACCTCCTGAGACACAGGGCCACTGCTGTGGAGGCATGTCAAGCTGTTGGAGTTGTACTGAAGCAACTTTTTGCTCCCCCTGTGTAGATCAATGTTCGCAGGGAGAGCCTGGTGGAGGAGATCAGGATACGAACGAGTCAGTGTTAAACGCCTTCGGACGCAGCTACTCCTTTGCTGGATTCTGGCTGATGGATTTCCTTCCGTAAACGCCTTCACCAGGCTGTGCAGCAGTGGGTGGGGTGTCGGGGTGACTTTGAAAGCTGTATTTATTCTTGTCTTATGCCCTTCCTTCCCTGGTGGGAGCCAAGAGGCTGCACTGACTCCTGCGCCGTGCCCTGGCCCTTGAGAACGTTGCTGGGAAGATGTTGTGGAAGTGGCTCTGGCAGATGCCGGCCGCATGTCTGCTGCAGCGACCCATGGAGCCCCATGCTGGCAGCAGATCCTGGGGGTTTGGCTGCAGCTTCTTGTTCCCATCACTTTGAATAACCATCCCAGCCCATCTCTCTGCTCTGGCTGCAGGGGAGTGACCTTATCCCCAGCAAAATGTAATGGCGCTGCTCCCAGAAACATAATAAATCTGTCTGTCCCCTGCTGTGCCTCCTGTCTCTGCTTGCTGCTCAGGGCAGGGATTTGCTCACCTGCCTCATTAAGCCAGAGCTGTTTTTTAAAGGTCATTGTAGATGTTTGTGCAGCTCTGATGTTTCCTGCTCCCTCTGGCTACTCCTGGCACTGCCAGTCCCTGTGACAGGTGTGGAGCTGAGCCCCCACAGCCCGGTGGAGCTCCATGAGCGGTGTTCCAATCACAGGTGTTACAGGTCCCCCAATCTCCTGTGGGTGGCTTGGGGTGCCCCCCAGGTCTCTTCCCTGCTGAGCCACACATTTTGCCTGATGTGCCCAAACCAGGTCAGTTTTTAAACCTGTGGCTCTCTAAACAAGAGTTAGACAGGGATAAAGAATAAAGAAACAATGCATCTTTTCTGTGCATAAAAGGGAAGACAAGACAAGGGCACGGTAGGGAGAACAAGGGAAGAAAGAGCTAGGCAAGGGTAGAACAAGGAGGCGGAAGCAGAGCAAGGCAAGGGAAAGAAAAGTAAGGCAAGGAAGGGGGTAGGCAAGGCCTCCCTTCTCCTCCCTTGCCCTGCCATCCCCAGTGTGCTTGGTCTCACTGCGGGGGGATGGAACCCCCCAGGCAGCTCCTGCAGTCCCCAAGCTGCAGCTCCTCCATCCCTTTGCCCACGGGATTTATTTCAGCTCCAGAGCCCCAGTGTTCCATTTCAGCTCCACAGTGGTTTGGGTTCGGCTCCAGTCACAGGGCACCTACTCCAGCCCTAGGGATTTTATGTCCCCTCTGGCCCCACAGTCGGTGGTTCAGCCCCAACTCTACAACCTTTATTTAATAAACTAGGTATCTAATAACAGAATCAGAATAGAATAGAAGTACAGTAGTTCAATAGCACAATAACCCATTACTGTAATGAAAAAATGATGGGAATACCAAAATAGCATAATAGAATAAAGAATAAACGAATAAGAGAAAATAAAAGTAGAATAAAATAATAGTAATAGACTAAAAAAGCTTTATTGCCTTTATTTTTAAAATTACTTTAGATCCCTGCGAGGCCGCATCCCTCCGCCCCTACTCGCGGGATCCCCATCCCCCGGGGCAGCGGCGGTGCCCCCGCCGCGCACTCGAGCCGCGCAGCAGCCTCGGGCACCACCGCTGACCGACTTCCGCGGGGCGGAGCGGGCGGGACGGAGCCGCTTCCCCGACAGGGTCAGGCCCAGGCAGGCGCGGGGGTCCCGCCTGGGCTCACCGGCACTCTCCGCACCGCGCTGCCGCTGCCGCCGCCGCCGCCGCCGCTGCCACTCCCGTCCCTGCCGCCGCATTGGCACCGCCGCCCCCTGCGCATCGTATTTATACCCTCCTGGCCGTGCGGCGCGGCCCGGCCCAGCCAATCACAGGCCGAGGGCATGCCTGGCCCAGCCAATCCCAGCCCGCCTGTTCCCTCCCCGCTCATTTCCCCCGCCCCGCTGTCCCTTCAGGTCCCGCTCCCGCCGCCGCCGCCGCCACGCCGGGGGCCGATCGCGCCCTCTCCCCGCCGTCCCCTCCTTCCCCCGGGACAACTCCGGGCCGGGACCCGAACGGGGAGACCCCACTGGCCCTTCCCGGGCCCCAAAAGCACCTGCCGGGGGCTGCCACAGCGAGGCTGCGGCTCCGCCGTCTCCCGGAGAGGCGCCTCAGGCGA
This sequence comes from Coloeus monedula, assembly GCF_965178545.1. Lineage (NCBI taxonomy): Eukaryota > Metazoa > Chordata > Aves > Passeriformes > Corvidae > Coloeus > Coloeus monedula. Next base: position 16,508,452 of record NC_138795.1, on the reverse strand, counting down.
GCGGGGGGGCGGAGCCGGGCTGAGGGGCCGGGCCGAGGCCGGGCGGGCCGAGTTTGGCGGGACCGCGGCCTGATTGAAAGGGCGGCTGTGATTGGACGAGGCGAAGAAAGGCGGGCCGCGATTGGCGGGGCCGCGGCCTGATTGAAAGGGCGGCTGTGATTGGACGAGGCGAAGAAAGGCGGGCCGCGATTGGCGGGGCCCGGAGTCCGTGGGGCAGCGGCCGTGGGGGCCGCAGGTGCTCGGGAGGGCGGGCGAGCGAGGGGCGAGTCCAGGAGCGCTCCCGTGGACTCGGGTACCTCCGGGCAAGGCCTGGAAGGGGTCGGAAAAATAAGGCATGGAACAGGTAGGCAAGGGAGGGAATGGTACAGGAAGGCAAATCAAGGCATGGGAGGAGAAGGCAAGGACGGGGTAGGCAAGGGAATGGTGGACAAGGCACGTGAGAGCTTGGTAAGGCAAGGCAAGGGAGGGTTCGGGAGGGGAAGGCAAGGGAGGCATAATCAAGGTAATGCAAGGGAGGGACAGGGTACAAAAGGCAATGCAAGGGAGTGGTTGAAAGGCAAGGCAAGGCAGTGCAAGGGAGCGGCACAGGCTTGGGGCAGAGCGGCTGGAAAGCTGCCCTGTTGGAAAAGGCCCTGGGAATGCTGGTTCACAGTGTCTGAACGTGAGCCAGCGTGTGCCCTTGGCCTCCTGGCCTGTACCTTCAAGAGTGTGGCCAGCAGGACCAGGCCAGTGACTTCCCTCTGTCCTGGGTACTGGTGAGGCCACACCTCGAGTGCTGCATCCAGTTCTGAGCCCCGGACGGCAAGAAAGACATTGAGGGGCTGTTGTCCAGAGAAGGGACCGGAGTTGGGGAAGGGTCTGTGTGTCAGCCCTACGAGGAGCAGCTGAGCGAGCTGGGCGGGCTCAAATTGGAGAAAAGGAGACTCAGGGGGGACCTCCTCACTGTCTTCAACTCCCTGACAGGAGAGTGGAAATCAGGCTCTTCTCCCAGGGAACAAGGGACAGGATAAGAGGAAATGGTCTCAAGCTGCACCAGTGAAGGTTCAGATTGGACATCAGGAAGTTTTTTTTCACGGAAAGGGTGAAAAAGCACTGGAACAGGCTGCCCAGGGCAGGGGTGAAATCACCATCTCTGGAACTGTGCACAAAACAACGGGACCTAGCACTCAGTGCTCTAGTTTGGCTGATGAGGTGGTGATTGGTCACAGGTTGGACGCGGTGATTTCAGAGGTCTTTTTCAACCTTAATGATTGCACGATGAAAAGAGCAAAGGAGAGCATTGAAAAACACCTTTGCTGATCTTTTTCATTTAGAATGTTTAATTATATTTGTAGACATTCATTTCTGTTTGCAGTTATGCTTTTCCTAAAGGTTGTGCATGTCAGCCTTAGGCTGTTGAAATGAAAGCTTCCAACAGGGTTAAAACTGGGAGCACAGATAGTAAATGAGAATTAAGCCTTTTTAGTAAATGGAGAACCAACTTTCATCATTAAAATGGAAACAAACCCAGATTTTTTGTTGTTGTTTGATGGCTCGTGTAGTAACCAAAGAAAAAAGAACAAACCTAGTGCAACACAAATGTGAAACCACACAATAATTGTAATTTCAGACATTGTCTCAGTGGGCTGATTAACTGTTTGCAAATACTTAAACATGAGAAAGCGTAGGTGATAATCCATGTTCTACCTTCACAATAAGGCCAGTGGAGCTTCCTCTTCATAAACTGCTGAATATAAGTGTATTGCATAGCCTTCAACCTAGAAAAATAAAATCAAATAATGCCTTTATTAAAATGTTAAGTAATAACACCAGGCACTAATTCTTACCTGGTTTAAATGAAGACAAACTGTATTTCTGTAGTTGAAATTCGATGCTGGTGCAATGTTTCCCCCCATATATTTATATAGCTTAAGGTTTATATGTTTCCTCGTTATACTTTTTAGCATGTACCTCAAGTCTTTACTCATCATCACTATTAGGCAGTGGAACTAATTAAAAAGGGACCAGTACTGCTGCAATGGAGGTGCTGGTTCTGGGAAGAATCAGAACTGTCTCCAGGAAATTAGATGAAGCCAAGAGCAGCATTTACTCTTACTAACACTCAACATTTTAGCTGCTGATTTTAAGTTCCTGTTAGAAGTACTGGTTCCTCATATTAATTATTTGTGTTCCAGGGTGTGTGTGCTTCAAACTGGCAGGGGATTGATTTCCTCACTGTCAATCCCCACCCCCCAGGCTTTCTGAGATGAATTAGTAGTGGGTGACAGCAAAATTTAAATGTGTTATCTGAGTGTGTGTGAAGCAGCTTGAGAAACTGAAACTATGGATACTTCTGCACTCAGTATTATAAGAGAGGTGTGAAATGATCAGAGGATATTAACAGCATTTCTTAAAAAATCTTATGGAAGAGGCAGTGCTCCAGAGAATTCTCTGGGATATGGGATGGAACTGTATGTACCAATTCAATCCATAGTGCCAATAGCTCACAGCAGCTCTGCAAATCAGTGCTGTTTACAGAAACCAGGCAGTTAAACAGAGGGAAAAAAAAGGCTTATTGGAATTACAGTTTCAAATGAGTTACCGCATCAAATGTGATGCTCTGGGATTTTTTCTGCATTTCAAAGTCTTGATTCCATAGGTTTAGGGGGTTGATTTGGACCTGTCTGAGTTCATCTTGTGGCCTCTTCCTTTCCTCTCTGCTTGACTTGCACAACTGAGGTGGAAATAAGTGATGGTGGAAGCACAGAAACAGCTTAAGCTGTGTTTTTTTTCTGCCAGGTGGGGTGTTGGGACAGGGATATTTGATAACTACAGATAACTGAATCTGGGCTGCATAGCATGATCTTGGTTTTCCAGTAGCTGGGAGGAAGGTGGTGGAAAAGCAGAATTGCTGCCTAAGATATCACTTGATTTCTTTTATGAAGGGTTTTCATAACCTGAAAATTATTGATCTGTCACAACCAGAAACCTCCTTCTCCAGAGTGAATGAAGACACACACCGGAAAAAATTGCCTGATGGAACATGGATATTTTCTTTGAAGGAGATTCTGTCTTTTGTCTCAGGAGCAGTGCAGAGAGAAACCTTGTATGTTTATTCCCTGGAAATATGGCCTATACAAAAGATCTGGTTAGGAGTCAAGTTATCTATTTTGTTGTCTTAGGTAAAACTGAGCTGGACCTGCTGAGATCTGAATCTGATTTCAGCTATGCAGTGCTTTCATGACACGTAATGAGCCTCTTTAGGTGTCTTTTGATCTGCAATTGACAGATCTGAGAACCCAGACTGCTCCAAGGAAGCCCTGTGAGTTGTTTTTTCTCTTTTTGAGGGAAGTGTCAGAGGGGCTGAGAGCTCCCCCTTATATTGTGAAGAGATCTAGCTGATGATTGTACTAGGAAGATAAAATTCAATCTCTACAAGGAGAAATCCTTTTCCACTTCTCCAGGATTTCATTATTCAGGCCAGAAGAAGAGAGCTTTGGTTTCTAACCCAGCACCAAAAGTGACACTTGCCACCGTACTTCTGCCTCAAGCACAAATCAAACCAAACCAAACCCAGATCTCTCACTCTTCAGGGCCAACACCAGAAAATTATGGAAGCTGTAGAATTACAAGATGTCTCATACCTTTCCCTGAGAAGTATAATGGGTATAGGCTTTCCTTATTCTTATCATTATACTTTTCTTATCCTTTTCCTCTCATGAACCACCAAAAACTTCACCACTCTTTCCCAGGCAGCTCTGAACAGCACCACTGCACAGAAGAAATATGATTTAGTGAGGGTGTAGGACAGACTGCAGTGCTGAAACATGCTGCTGAGGCAGGCAGGCATATCTACCACTGCCTACACATCACCAAAATATTTTCTCTCTTTTCTTCCTCCCCTAGTCCCTCCCTTTCCCCTTCATGCCTGTTCCCTGAAACATCCCATATGACATTTCATACAGTTCATAAGTTCTGCTCTGCGCCATCCCCAGATTCTCCTCCCTTGCTGTAAGTCTTGCATCACATGGGCCATCATCGCCCTTAAGCTTCAAGACATTGCCAGGAGAGAGTTGCCTTCACCTTGGTGGGCTTGGATGAGCCAGAAGAGGAGTGGGAACAGTTTGTGTTGGGGTTGTTGCCTCCCGTCTGATTGGCTGAGTGTGGTTTTTGAAAGTGAAATGTGTGTTAAGGACAAGGAGAGACGTGCAGCAGAGGATACCAGAGCACTGCTAGTCACCATAATAGGCTTGTTCCTGGCAGGGGTGAGCTCACTCCTGCAAACTGGAAAAGGTGGAAGTCTGGGGAAAGCAGAAGTCAAGGTGAGACCTGTGACCCCTCAGACACATCTGAACACAGGGAGCCACGAGCCTCCCCTGCTCTCTCTGTCAGGCTGGGTTGGGCAAATAATGTCCCAAGCACAAAGTGCTTGAATCAAGTGTTAGAAATCCAACTAGCTCTGGACAGACACAGAAGAAAAAGCCTGTCTCCAAAAAAGCAGCTGCCACCAGGAGACAGAAATTATTGTGGACAATTGCAAGGCTGGATTATGGAGCTGGTACTGTTCTCAGGCCATAGGAGCAGGATTAAAATGCAAATAGGAGAGGAGGGTGTCTCACAAAATCAGAGGCATGTTAGCCCATGAAATGCGTGAATGAGGCCAAGCAAAGAGGTAAAGAGAGGGACCAAGCATGGAAAATCCATTTTGCACTTCCAAAAACTGTGAGCTCTGTGGATGACTGTGTGGAAAGGAGCAGGGCAGTTGAGGTGGCATGGGAGGCTCAAGGGCTGTATGCAGGACTACCAGCTTCTGGCTCTGAAGAAGAAAATGTGGAGAGGCCATGATGGACTGTCTGGAAAAGCCACCTGTAGCAAACCATCTTGCTGCAAGTCTTGCATCACATGGGCCATCATCATCTTGGAATATTTCATCAGGCAACTGTAGCTTGGAACGACTTTGTCCTGAGCAGTATTCAAGGAGCTCCATGGGGAATTCAGGTGTACAACGAATGACTCCAGAGCTTCTGTTCCTGTGTGCTGAGCATTAGCCAGGATTGTCCACTCAGGGTAGAATGGAAAAAAGTCTCAAACTGGAGATGTAAAGAAGGGGAAGGTGACCAGCATGGACATGTGGATGCCTTCAGCACTGACTGGTGTGGGCTGGACACAGGCAGAAGGGAATGGGCAGACCTGGGCACGAATAGAGAATGAACATGGGATAAGCGTGGGTGGAGAGGAATGATGGTGATCTGTGGGAACAGGGAAGGGAATGGAGGAACCCTAAGAGTGGATGGAGGAGAAGGGAATGAACCTGAGGGCACAAGGGGCAGACCTGGCTCTGCTGTCTGTCGCACTCAGGAACCTCCTTTCCAGCCCCAAAAGCCCCTTCCCTCCGCAGGGTCCAATTTTCTGCCCCGAGACACACCCCAAGGGCCCCGGACAACCCCGCCCCTTCCCCAGCTCCGTCCGGGCGATCCCCCCGCGCCCCCCCGGCTCTCTCCAGCCCCGCCCCCGGCCCGCCCCGGCCCCACCCCTCCCGCCGCAGCCGCCGCGGGTCCGGGCCTGGGCAGGCGGCGGCGGGGGCGCCGCGCCGGGCGGGCGGCGGGGCCATGCTGGGCAAGGACTACATGCTGGCCATCGTCCTGGTCAACTGCGACGGTCAGCGCGGCGGGCAGGGCGGGCGCGGGCACAGCCTGAGGGGTCAGGGGCGGGTTGCAGGACCGGGGACGAGTTGCGGGGCTGGGGTCGGGTTGTGGGGCCGGGGTCGGGTTGTGGGGCCGGGGTCGGGTTGCGGGGCCGGGGTCGGGTTGCGGGGCGGGGCCCCGAGGGTGGGAGCGGCGGCCGTGCCCGGCGCTGTCCGCGGTGCTGATCGGGGCCCGGCCCGGCCCCGCCGCTCCCCCCCCCCGCCAAGGTCGCCGGGAGCCCACCCACTCCGGGGCCAGCTCCATATCCAGGTCCCCCCACCCCCAGAGCACCCCCACCCTCCCATGCCCGGGACTTCCATGCCCCGGGACCCCCGCCCAGCCCCACAGCCCCGGCCGGTCGGAGCGCGCCGCCCCCGCGGGCCCGGGCTCGCTTCGGCCGCGCTGCGCCACGGGCTCGAGTCGGTGCCCGCGCAGGGCTGGGGGAGAGGGGGCCACGGCTGCCCTCCCTCCGGCTGCAGCCCCCGGGCACAATCGTCTGCCCGGAGCCCGGGTCTGTCCCGGCGCCTTTCCCGGCCGGGGGCAGGGGAGCACTGGGCTGGAGGCCGTGGGCCTTGGCCTCTGTGCCCCGCCGGGGTTCCGCTCTCCCCCCAGGAGCCAGCGAGGCAGTTCCCTGCACTGGGGTCTGCCACCGCCGCAGCCTCGCTGGCATCGTGCCACGTTCCCTCGCCAGGCTCCTCTCCTGGCCCATGCGCCCAGCCACGCACCCAGAGGCCACCGCAGGACCCTTTCGCTGCTGGGCAAAGCTGTTGGCTCCTCAGGGCAGCTGGGGGATCTTCCTCCCCACCCCGTATCTCACACACTCTCTCTCTGCACAGACAACCTCTGGAGCGACCAGAGCCTGGAGACAGACCCTGACCTCCCCCCAGGCTGGAGGAAAATCTGTGACTCTCTGGGTACCTATTACTGGCATGTGCCAACAGGCACGACACAGTGGCAGCACCCTGCACGCACCACTAGCCCGGGAGGGCACACAGAGGCTGATGGAGAGGAAACGCTCCAGGGAAGGGTAGGGAATGTGGGCAGGGGTGTGAGGGCTGTTGTTGGATTCCACCCCTGGCAGAAGCCTGCTGAAGGGCCCTCTGGGCATGACTGGTCCAGCCTCCCCTTGAAGCACCCTGTCTGTGTCACCCTGAAGTCCTGCTCAGCCCATTCATGTCTGGGTTTAAGCCCTTTGAAAGGTTCTGGCGGGCCCCATCCTGGGGCTCCTCCTGGTTGGATTCACCTGGACTACCCAAGATGCTCACAAGCTTGCTGCTGTCCTGGGAGGGAGGGCTCCTACCTGGTGCCTCCAGACTGCTTCTCTTGCAGCTGTCACCCCTTTCCTCTTCTCTCCCAGGAATGCCAGGCCCCTGCAGCAAAGCACTCAGCAAAGGACAGGCCCATTCCCAGCCCCATGGCTTCGCTGTCCCGGAGGTAGGGCTATGCTTGTGCTTTGCTGGCTTGTTTGTGCGGTACCGTTGATCCTTGACCAGCGCTGGGTGCTGGGCCCTTGTGCTCCTCCCCCAGAGCAGCCACCCATGCTGAAACCAGCAGGACCATGCTGGGCACCCCCAAGGGATGCTTCCCAGCTGGTGGCATGGGGGTCTGCTGGTTCCAGGGCATCCTGATGCTTCCCTGGGTGCTGCAGGAGCACGCAGAGGGAGCTTCCCCTCACTGCCCCATCCTTCTGCAGGCACTCACTGTCCTGGCACGGAGATGACTTCCAGCACAGCGCAGAGCCCGGCTCCAAGGTACCGCACCCGCCAGCTTCACTGCTGCATCGTGGGCTGTGCTGGCAGAAGAGGAGGAGGGTGGCAGCTGGCAGGGATGTGGATGGGAGCCAGAGCAAGGGTGACCACTCTGGCACGGTGAGGGGTGCAGGGCGAAGGTGGCTGTGCCAGTGGCACTGGAGCTCCCTGTGTCTCTGCTCAGTGCTTTGCTGTGCGCTCTTTGGGCTGGGTGGAGATCCCCGAGGAGGACCTGGCACCTGGCAAGAGCAGCATCGCCGTCAACAACTGCATCCAGCAGCTCTCCAACAGCAAGGGCCAGAGCTCTGCGGAGAACCAGGGTGAGGTAAGAGCCTGGAATGGTGCTGCCAGGCAGGGTCCCTTGCTGAGACTGGACTGTGCTGGAGGGGAGCAGGGACCAGTGCTGGTGGTAGAGTCAACTCTCCACACAGAGCATCCATCCAATGGTCCCAGGTGTAGAGCAGGTGGGTCTGACAGGGCTATTCCTTGGGAACAGTGCCAGGATGCCAGGGTGAGTATGGGAATGGTAGCTGGGAAGGGCAGGGGAGGAACAGGGCTGACCCTCCCAGTTGGGGCAGAGTAGGCTGGGGGGACAGGGGTTTGCCTACACTGGGCCTGGGTGCTGGGCATGCCCAGGCTGTCTGCCAGGCTGAGGGAACCACTGCCCCTCTGCAGGGCCAGGACCTAGTGATGATTCTGAAGAAGGACACCATGAGCCTGGTGGACCCCCTCGACCGCAGCCTCATCCATCGCCAGCCCATCCTCAACATCCGTGTCTGGGGTGTTGGCTGCAACAACGGCAGGTGCCAGGGGCTAGGGCAGAGCTAGGGGCCAGAGGAGTGGCTTTGCCCACTTGGGGGGAGGCACCCCAGCAGTGACCTGTCCCTTCTCCTCCCTCCCGACTGCTGCCACGGCTGCAGGGACAGGTAAGGGGACACGGGGCTGGGGGGAAGTACAGGCAGGGGCTGCCTCTGTCGGGGTCTCACTGACTTGCTCGTGGCCTTGCAGAGACTTTGCCTTTGTGGCCAGTGATAAGGACACCTGCGTGCTCAAGTGTCACGTGTTTCACTGCAATGTGCCTGCCAAGGGCATCGCCAAGGCTCTGCATGAGATGTGCTCCAAGGTGGGATGCAGGGGCCCCGGAGGGTGTGAGCATGGCCTGGGGGTCTTGGGGGTGAGGGGAGGCACCGGGACCTCCGTCTCTTGCAGATCGTGGCCGAGCGAGCCGTAGCGAGCAGCAGGCTGCCACGCGCCGCCACGCTGGAGCCCATCTCCGCCGAGGACCTGCCACTGCAAGGTACTGTCCCTAAGCACTGCCGGCTGCTCCCCCTTCCCGCAGTCCGTCTTTGAGCCAGAACCCTCTGGCTTGTCCGGCTGTTTCCCCGGGGTCCTTGGGTATGGGGGGACACAGCAGTAGCCCCACCTCTCCCGTCCTGGCAGTGGATATCCTAGAAGCGGTGAGGCAGTCGATGCAGACCTACGAGGCGCTGTACATCGGCAGCCTGCCCGTGCCCAGGGCCATGGGTAAGCGCCGCTGCTCCCCCGTAGCTGGGGGACGCCCAGAAAGCTCCCCCGTGCAGTGGGGCGGCCGGGCAGCCCTGGAGGAGCCCTGCCCACACCATGGCCGCAGCCGGGGCCGATGGGATGGGGTGTCCCTCTCCCCAGGGATGGATGTGTTGAACGAGGCCATCGAGAAGCTGACGAGGCGCCCTGGGCGGGAGAACTGGACGCCGTCCCTCATCTACGTGTCCGACACGGCCATGAGGGTGCACCCAGCGCAGGTGGGGAGGGCACAGGGGGCTGTGGCCGGAGCGGGCACGGCGCTGACTCTCGGACAGCGGACCTGGGGCGCGGCAGGGCCGCCCGGGCGGCGGCCAGGGGTGGATGGGCCCGCGGGGTCCCCGCAGGAGCCCGAGGAGGCGGCGCACATCTGGGAGTGCCAGGTGCGGTACGTGACCTTCCTGGGCGTGGGCCGGGACGCGCACACCTTCGCGCTCATCGTGGACACGGGGCGACGCTTCCAGTGCGCGGCCTTCTGGTGCGAGCCCGACGCGGGCACCATCTCGGAGGCAGTGCAGGCCGCCTGCATGGTGAGCACCGGCGGGTGGAGACGCCCGGCCCTGGGGCGGGCGGGGGTGACCCCGGTGCGGAGTGCCCCCCGCGCTGCCTCTCGTGTCCCCGCAGGTGCAGTACCAGAAGTGCCTCGTGGCCGCCGCACCGGGGGCGAAGGCGAAGAGCGCGGCTGGCCGGGGCCGGGTCGGGCCGGAGGCCGCGGGGGACGCTGCCCGCGGGGCGGCCAAGGCGGGGGGGGGCGGCGGCGGGGCGGGGGCCGGGGCCCGCAAGCGGGGACTCCTCTCCTTCCTGGAGGTGTTCCGCCTCCGGCGGGCCCTCCTGCACAGCCCGTAGCGGGCCGGGCCGGGCCGGGGCCGGGGCTGGGGCCGCCGGGGAGGAGCCCCGGACCCCAACCCCGGCCCCGGCCCCGCCTCCGGCCCCGAGCGCGGCCCCCGGCGGGGCGGGGACGCGCCCGGCCCCGCCCCTCCCCGCCCCAGCGGCCGGAAGGGGCGGGCCCGGGCGTGACGTGGCGGGATGGCGGAGTCCTACGTGAAGCCGGGTGAGGGGGCGCGGGGCGCGCGCGCGGCGCTTCCGGTGCGTGGTGGGGGGTCCCGGTAGCGGGACGGTGCGGCTCTGCCCGGGAGGGACCCGCGGGGCCGCGCCCGGGGATCGGCTCCGCCGGGGGCCCGTGTGTCGGAGGATGCAAGGGCAGTACCGGGTGTGAGGAGCGCCGGGAGGGACGTGCCGGGGGTCCCGCCCGGGGCGGGGGCCCCTCGGTCTCACCGCGCCCTTCACCGCTGCAGGGAACCAGGAGCGCGGCTGGAACGACCCCCCCCAGTTCTCGTACGGGCTGCAGGCGCAAGCCGGGGGCTCCCGCCGGACCCCGCTCACCCGCCGGGCTGTCCCCCCGCCTGCGGGGGCACTCCCAGGTCAGCACCGCGGAGCCCCCGCCAGCCCCTCCACCCTGCCCGGCCCCAGGGGCCGCTCCCCGCCTGGATCCGCGGGGACCTGCGGCCCGGCCCCCCCAGCCGCGGTGCTGGGGTCAGCGGAGCCGGGGCTCTGGGCCCCCCTTCTGCGGGGCCCGGTGCCAGCTGATTCCGAGCTGACGAGCTCGGCACCACCGCCTCTGCCCCGCAGGTGCCCCCCCGGACCCGCCCAGTGCCCCCTCCGACCCCGCAGCGCCGCCCCCCCGGGCTCTGGGGCCGCCCCCGCAGGGTGCTGTCGGCGCTGCCCCGCGGGCCGAGGGCCGGCCGAGCGCGGCGTGCCCGGAGCAGGAGGAGTGCAGCGTGTCTGCCGACACCGTCCTCGCCCCGCTGCGGGCAGCCCTGGACGCCTGCCGGGCCACGGTGCAGGTGAGGTCGCGGCCCCTCCCGCCACCTCTGACCCCGCCGTGCAGGAGGGGCGGCAGCCGGGGCAGCCAGGCGGGGGCTGCCTGTTCCCAGGAGACCTGAGGGGGGAAGAGAGCCGCCCCTGCCCCGGGGGCTCCCCAGAGCTGGTGGGGGCACATCCCCTCGCTCCCAGCTCATCTCTGCTTCCAGAAACAAGTGTGCAATGACATCGGGCGGCGGCTGACAGTGCTGGAGGACGCATGGGCTCAGGGGAAGCTGTCGGCACCAGTGAGGAAGAGGATGAGCCTCCTGGTGCAAGGTATGGGGTGAAGGGGGGCTGCATCCGCACCAGCAGCAGGCCCTGGGGCAGAGGCACCTGCGCGACAGTGAATTCTGTGCCCTTGATGGGGTCCCCTGTCCTGGCAGAGCTTCAGCAGCAGCACTGGGATGCAGCTGATGAGATCCACCGCTCGCTTATGGTGGACCACGTGAACGAGGTGAGCCAGTGGATGGTGGGCGTCAAGCGCCTCATCGCTGAAACGCGGGACCTGCCCACCGGAGAGACAACAGACGGCAGCGCTGACACCGAGCCCGCATCCGAGCCCACAGCTGAGCCCGCAACCGAGACTGCGACCGAGCCGGGGCAGGAGGAGCCCTGACACAGGGACGGGGCTGTGGACTCTGACCGGGGCAGCCCCTGCCCAGGGCCACTGCTGCTGGAGGGAGTCTGGGCACCCCCTCTGCCTCCCAATCCTCATCCAGGAAAAGGGGATTTTAATCATTGCGACATTTTAGTGGCGATTCATTATGTTTAATAAACAGCACCAACCTGCCCTCTCCCACAGTCTGCCTGAGGTTCTGGCACTGACTGGTCCTGTGTCTCCCCAGGGTCAGCAGGAGATGGAATTGCTGGGTGAGGCCATGGCTGCTTCATCAGGCTTGGCCAAGGGGCTCGGGCCTTGGCAGGGTGCTCTTACCCAACAGGATGTCAAGGGAAGGATCAGCAGCAGCTGGCTGGAGCAGGCAGTACTGTGTGTCCTTGCTGCACTGGCTGGCAAAGCTTGCCCCCTCATCTGGCAGTGGGGGGCCTACAGCAGCCCCATAGCCCAGCCCTGCTGCAGGAGGGGTCCAGGCTGGCTGGGGAGGCCAATGTGCCAGCAGCCCCTGGCATGACCAGGGTTTGTGCTGCAGCCACAGCCCCGGCGCCCATCTGGGTTCCTGCTGTTCTGGCACAGCTCAGACCTGAGTCTGGAACCCAAGAGACCTGGGTGACCTCAGGGACAGGGAGGTCCAGGGACAGACACATGCCCAGTCAGGTGTTAACTGTGCTGTTCCCCCCATGTTCACGGGGCAGCCTCACCAGCTGCCTCCACCACAGCTGAGAACAGACCCCCAGGCCTTCACCACCCCCCACCTGAGTGTCACCCTCTGCACCCTCCTGGTGCTGCTCACCGTCCCTCCCTGGGGGCAAGGACCCCGCTGAGCCCTGACAAAGACACACACCAGGTTAGCTCGGGGGTTTCACGGTGTTTATTGATCAAGCATGAGCTCCTAGGCAATTGCACCAGCCACTTGTGCTAGAGCCTGAGGTGTCACACGTCCATCCCCAGCAACAGAGAGGGCTGCAGCCAGCTGGTCACGGTGCCAGCACCTCCACGAGGCCCAGGAACAGGCCCAGCCATGGCCTGGAGACGGGGAGATGGAAACTCAGATGTCCATCTCAAACTGGTCTTGATCTGCAAGGGCATGGATGGATACAGGACCAGGGTTAGGGTGGGGCTGGTTTGGCAGATACGGGCAGGCAAAGGGGGCAGGAGCTGGAACTGGGGCTAGGTTGGGATCTTGCCTTGTCCCATGCCCCTGGAAGGTGGTCCACGGGCAGGGGCTGCGGCCCTGGGCTGCTCACCTGGCATGGCCTCTTCGCTCTCATTCCGCTCCTTGAGCTCCTCCAGCTTGACGAGGCTGGACTGGGCCAGGGATGTGACACCGGGGGTCTGGGGCAGGCAGCAGGGAGGGGTCCTGGCCACGGGTGAATTCTTGCACTCCAGCAGGAACTTGCGGTCGCAGATGATGCGGGTACCTGCCAAAAGCGGGGGGCTGTCAGGCACTGCTGGCCCTGGCCACCCCTGCCCCTGAGCACCTCAGCCCAGAGCAGGGGGTGGGACCCAGTGCTCGGCCATGGCTCATGGACACATCTGGCTCTGGAGCCACCATGGGGCTTCCCACAAGGCAGCACCTGTGATGCCCATCCTGCCCAGCAGCTACTCCCCACATTACTCCTCCCCTTCAGGCTCCTGGAGCTCTGCAGGATGCAGCACATGGTGTCCAGCCTCCAAAGGGCTACCCATGGCGGCCAACACAGGCCACTCCTGTGTTGCCTGGAGGGCAGGGCCAGTCCTGGGGCACACAGCGAGGCCCCAGCCTGCTGGCCAGGCAGCAACAGCTTAGTGCGGTGCCCTGTTCCAGGGTGGAGCAGCAAGGGGTGGGTATCCCACTGTGGGCACCCTAGGGACCCTGTTCCCATCGTCTCAGCCAGCCACCTGCTGCTCCCTGCAAGAGGACAACAGCTGGGTTCGATGGGACGCCTCCTCCTCCAGCCTGCTGGGTGTGCAGTGTCCACCTGGGGCAAACACTGCCTCCTCCCCACGCTCCAACTGCCTGCCAGCAACGCCTGAGGTCGCAAGAGCCTGTGTGCCACGTCTGCAGCCCTGCCATCCCCTGCCCCTCCCTCCCTGCAGCCGAGCGCCAGTTCCCTGCAGTGGGTGCAGCCCAGGGTTCCAGGAGCCCAGAGCTGCTGCCCAAGGCGCCGGTGAGCCCGGAGCTCCAGCTCAGCACCACAAACATCTTACACAGCCCGCGCCTGCCACAGCCCCACAGCACCGGGCTGGGCTCTCTCACCCCAGAGAAGCTTAATTGAAGGCACACAATGGAGCCAGTGCCCGCAGGGCGGGCACATGCGGCTCTGCCCAAACATGTCCAGCTCAGGAATGAGGCACATGCTTCCCCAAGGACAGACAGCAAAGAAAAGGACCTGCTCAATGGCTGACCCAGGGCATCAGAAGGGGGAAAGAGGACAGGTCTGGGGGAGCCCTGCCACCCTGGGCTGGTGAACTCGGCTGGGCACGAACTCTGGCATTGCCCCCGTGCTTTCCCTGGATCCAGCCAGCCCGCCCTGAGGGACCAGCACTGCACTCACCAGCCCCCTGGCACTGCCACCAGCCCACTCCCCAGAAGCACAAGTCCCTGCCTCTGCCCTCCAGTACCCGTCGGGCAGTGATGGTCCGAACTTCAAGCAGGATCTTCCTACAAAACTTTGGGGTTCCCTTTTCCACTTTAGTGGAAGCTGCTGGGGCCACTCGAAGCTGGTGCCCAGAGCAAGTGCCTGTGTCCCCAGGGAAGGAGCTGCACAGGGGAGAACCCAGCAAGGGACCCATGCATAGGCTGCCTACACGTGGCCAAGGCTGTTCCAGGGACAGCCCCATCCCCATCCTGGGTCTTGTCCCCTGGTATCACAGAGTAGAGGCTGTGCCCCCCGCCCTGGAGCTGCAGCCAGGATGGGGAGACACTGGCTCTCCAGGATGGGGCAGGAGGAGGTGGCACTGCTTGCTGCAGCCAAAGAACCCATAGAAGCAGGCACCCTATCCCTCCTCTGCACCTCGTCCTGAGAGCACACACCTACTGCACCACAGCACTGCTTGTTTTCAATACAGTTGCTGCTGACACGTGTCCCTGGCCCATGCAGGGAATTGGACTGGGTGATCTTTAAGGCCACTTCCAACACAAACCCTTCTGTGACTGATTCTTTGTATCTCCTTTGGTGTTGGCACTACCAGTGGGGCAGCAGCAGTTAAATTTTTTTTGCATTTCATCCTCAAAGACCAAGAAAAATATCTGAATATACCATCCAGTAGTGCTTCCGAGGCTGATTTGCCTGTGGTACTTGGATGCTGCTTGTGCAGTCTGAGTTTTTAGTACTTCTTTATGTTTTTACTGGGGAAACTCTGCTGCTGCATGTAAGGATTTGTCTGGATAAGGTGGAAGAAGGTGAAGTCTCCACCTAGTCTGAGACTGATCCATTAGATTAGACACTATGTGCACTGGAGTTTTCTGCTTAAGGAATGGATCCAACATTCCATGTAGTTACTGCATCACTGAAGCAAAAGCAGAAATAGGCACAGTCCAAGTGCAGAAAGTAGAGAACTGGGTCAGGAATTCATGTTCATCTTAAGCAGCGTGCAAAAATCCTCTTCTTCCTCACAGAAAGGACTTGAGGAGCTCTTAGCAGATTTACAGCATTACAAGAAGCTTAGAACTGAATTTATTACATTTTCCTCTAGTGGGAAGCACTTTTCTAAGATCCTCTTCTGGGCAGATGAAGGAACCCTGCATTCACCTATCAAAACCTGATCTCTCAGGTGACCACCTGCTGCAAGTGCCAGAAGCAGCAGAACTAATCCAGAAGGAAAAAACCAGAACACAGAAGCAGGTTCACACAAATAAAAGGCTCACAAGTGGCAGGGGCAAGGACTCTGCAGACAGCTGTGGCTCCAAACCCTCCCAGACCTGACTGCACCCACGTGCTCAGTACGTCACCCTGGGGAGATGCATCACTGGGCACAGCAGCAGCTACTGAGGACAATAACATACAGCCCTTTCCAAAATTCTCACACACAACCTATAAATGCTGTTTGCCTTTTATTGAGTATTCAGGTAAATATTTCACATTAATACAGGCTACATAAAGTAGAGCCACTATACGACATGAAATTTACTCAGCTTTTCCTTTTAAGTCTGTAAACAATTATACAGGTATTTACCACCCTAAAAGGTCGGAATCATGTCATCAGCTAGTACTCTGCTGCATACAAGGAGCATTCAGTAGTGTTTAGCCAAAAGCACTAGTTTTGTCTGATCTTTAAGTTTGAAATGGCTAAACTAACTGGAGAACAGAATCAGTTTGTATAGGTAAGTCAATTTGTTCTTATACAACGGGCAATTGAGATTCCATTGTTACAGCCCACAGAAAATCGCTTAGTTAGGCACATGAAAAAAATCCCCAGGGTTCTTCAAGGTCATAAAGATTCCCAAACCAGGCTAAAAAAGGACAGACCCCCTTAAATCAGTTGACGTACTTGAGATGCATGTTTCCAATGTGAGGTGCCCAGGTGCCAGGCCAAATCTACAGCAAGAAATAAAAAGACAAATCTATTATAAAAACAAATAAAGGTTCCTTTAACAGTGTTTTACCACTGAGGGTGAGCATAAGGCTTCCCTCCAAATACAACCAGACTGTCCAAAGGCAGGAGTTCTCCAGCTCTGGCCAAGGTCTGACTGACAACCTGCAAGGATGGATACAAACCCTCTCACTTGTAACAGTCCATTACCTGGCTGAGCAGTCTCGAAATGCTGTTCGTTTTACCTGGAAGGTTTGGTACTGATAATGCCGTGGATATTTTATGAACACACACACACAGAGTAGGGAAAAGTCATGCAAACAATTTCAATCCTAGTTTCAAAGAACTGAAAAATCCAAACGTGTCACCCAGCCAAAACTGGGTATCACAGCACCGGATAAAGCCCCAGGAAAGCACAGGAGGGAAAAGGCAGCCACACTACCTGCTGAGCATCAGTACATTCTGTTGAGTTCTGGACAACTTTGATCATGGGATTCCAGGCAGGATCTGGAGTATGGAGCCCGTTAAAGAGGGGCCCTCCTGGGCCATCTGCCAGTTGGGGGTGTGAGGGTATCAGAGTGCCGCCGTACATGGAGATGGGCAGGCCCTGAGGGGACAAGAGAGCACTGGTGAAGGATGTGGGGAAGGGTGGCTGCAGGAGCAGACAGGGCCAGGTCACCTCCATAGGTAATGTTTCCCTAATGGCAGGAATCTCAGCACTGTGAGGGAACAGCAGGGCAGAGTATGGAACAGTGACTTCAGAGTTGGAGATTCCAGCCAGCTTAGCCATGTTTCTGAACTTACACCTAGCAGAGGCCGCAGCACCCACAGGGTTTTCATATAAGCCCACAAAACCAGGCCAGCAGCTGAACACTGTGACCTCAGTGCTCCCTCCTCTCTGCAGCTCAGGACAGCCACAGTGCACACAGGGCTGCACTGAGCCAAACACACTCTGGGTTGAAGATTTTTCTCTAATTCTTAATGGCCATCTAAAATAATTCTGCCTGTTCAGAAAGAGCAAATTACAGAGCAGTTTTTTGCAAGTAGGAGAATTCTTTTCCTATGTGTGAATGGCTGCTGCTTTGCCATCAGATGCCAAGAGCACATGCTATGGCTCTTTCTGAATATGCTGGGAGTCCTCTCCTCCTGCCACTTCCGTAAGGAAGGTATGTGGTATTGGGGCCATGATTTGTGCTGAAAGCATTAAACAAACTTGTAATCAGCCTCAAGAGCTGAGCAAGCTTTGTGAAACATTTCCAGGCGACTGAGCTTCAGAGAGACAAAACACTGGAGAGTGATGAAGGCCTTCAGCTGCTGACCAGAGAATATCTGCAACCTACAAACTCTGGCTTTGTTTAGATCTGCCTCCAGGCTTGGGCATCTTTTCTGGTCAGTTCTGGGATGAAAAAAGGTTCAGGACTGGGGTGACGAGCAGTGGCAGCAGAAGCACACACAGTGTGAACAGGCAGAACAGGAGATGCAACAAAGTCAGGCCTGGATCATTTCATAAATCCAACTCTCTGTAACTTACTTTAGAAAAATCCACAAAACTATTTGGCATAGGTTGGTGGAAAATATTCGAGGGAGCCACTATTCCAGAATCATCTCTCTCCATTGGCTGATGCTGAGAAAACGTGCCCGGGTCCGACAGCTGCTGATGCATTGGGTGACTTCCCATGACAGGCTGAGACCAACCCGACAAGCCTTCTGCAAAGAGATTAAAAATGGCTGATTAAATTCATTGCAGACACTCGAGTAGAACTCAGCAGCTGCACACACCTAAGTCCACCCAAAGGCACTCTGAGAACACACAGCCACAGAGGGATCTCAGGTATCCAGACAAGGGTGGAGAAGATGGGGACTACCACAAACTGCGAGTTCCACATGTCCACTGCAAAATGCCTAAAATCCAGCAGAGCTCCCAACACTACCTGTAAGCACATACAAACTTTTCTTGAAAAGACATGGCAATGCTGAGACACAAGTTAACCAAAGTGTGGAGGGCTTCACTGAAGCATATAACAAATGCAGGAGTCAAATATTTGTATTGAAAGTTACCAATGGAAACACTCTACACCTCAAACGTTGCACCTCCTCCTTTCCACAAAATCCAACTACCAGGAAACTGAATGTAAAACTTCAGCTGTTTCAAAGTAATTCTTTGGGAACCAAGGCTGCCTGGAACAGAAGTTATCCCATACTGTTCAAGAGTCACAAGGAAATCAGTGCAAAACCCAGCATCCACAGCTCTGTGTCCCTGAGTGCATCAGCTGCACCTCAGCTGACACTGTAAAATATAAGTGGAAAACAAGAGAGAAACCTGGACAGAGAGAGCCAATAGTCAGGCCTGGAAACAGGCCCCTTAACAGATAGAAATTGTTTACTCTAAGCTCTGGATCATTCAGAGGACTCCATATGAGGTCTCTGCACCGTTTCAGGCTCACATGTGCCCTGTGACCTGATCCAGGCCGGGCGAGCATCAGGAGGGGAAACCACAGCGTTTCCACTGACCTGTGCTCTCCCCCACTGACGCCAGCTCTCCCCTCAGGATGTACTACAGGGAGTACAGACTGTGGAGCCTTATTCCTCCTCCTCTCCAGCCCTCCTTTCAAATGCAGTCCTTGCCAGGGGCCCTGGCAGTTTCTTCACAGCAGCTGTACAAGGGACTCACCAGACACGCTGTTCACCCCGAAGGACCAGATGCCGCTGTGGCCCACGGGAGCTGTGAAGTTGGTTCCCAGGGGCGTAGGGGTGACGGAGCCTCCCTGCCGGATTCTGGCGAGCCTCTCTGTCCCGATGGGAGGGGGCACCTTTCGATCTTGATTGGTGTTACCCGTTTTTGGCTGGCCCAAATTAGCAGGTGCAGAAGCAGCTGAGAGGGGCGAAGATGATCCTGAGGAAACTGATGGAATAGGAGATTCACCTGCTGAAAAGAGTATTTCTCTTGCTTAATTACACACAAAATAGCAAGCATAATTGCCATCCCATTTATTTCCCCAATATTATCTCAAAGCAAATGATAAAATGTTTTAAAGGCTTTTTTGGAAAGCATTCTTCAAGTCTTTCACAGAAATTCTGTCTAGGAATTAGTTTAACTCTAAAATCAACATTATAACACAAATGCTTTCAGCCATCAGAATCATGACATTCTCATGACATAGCAGTGTATCTAAATTAATTACAAGAAAGAATAAGAAACATGGAAGAGTTTCAGGAAGAGGTGAAAACATCAGCCAAAATACCATAAATATTGAAACAGCCTGGTTTTGGTATCTACCACTTCCAGCAGAAGAGAAATCAGACAGCTTCCCAAAGCCACAGATGTGACCCAAGAGCATAAAGTCCTGCCAACGTCAGAAGTGTCACTGACTCTCCTTGGGAAATCCAACTTCCTTTGAGCACTCATTTAAACATTTTGATTCTTAAACTCAGAGTGGCAATGAAGTTGCATGCAGTGACATGAAAAACCTCTTTAGCTAAGATTCTGAATCAAAGACCCATATTTTCTGTAAAGCTACTTCCATGTTCTTTCCATTAGGAGGAAAACCCACTGTTACCTTGGATGATGCTTAACGATTTTGGAACATTTTAAGTATAATTCCAGATCC
Source organism: Coloeus monedula (assembly GCF_965178545.1). Taxonomy (NCBI): domain Eukaryota; kingdom Metazoa; phylum Chordata; class Aves; order Passeriformes; family Corvidae; genus Coloeus; species Coloeus monedula. Next base: position 16,488,879 of record NC_138795.1, on the reverse strand, counting down.
CAATTAAAAAAAAAAAAAAAGAAAAAATAAAAAAAAAAAAAAGAAAAAAGGCAAGTATAACTTCAAACCATGGCAAATATGACATTTTCACCTAATATTGCACTCATACTACTTAGAGGGGAATCTTTAGCTTGGTGTAATCACCTCCACTCCCCCACAGCTCCATGCCCTCTCCTCTCGAGAGCCTACAATGACTCATTTTTTTGCCCAAATGTGCCTTTAGTAATGCTACCAGAACTAGTGGCATGGGAAAAAACCCCACAAAATAGCACAGCTTGGGATTTGCACGCCATCCTCACAGCTGCTAAAAGCAATTGGAAAGCATTTTGTGCATTACTGGGTAAGTTCCCCTCAAGTTAGAAATCTACTAAAGACAATAGCTATGAATTTATAGTTAACTAAGACAGACCCATGAAGTTCCTACATGAATTTGTTGCGCTTGTCCAAGGATGTGGTGAAAAATGCTGTCTGTTAAAGCTGGGAGTCCCAACAGGCGCTGGCCCTTGAAGGTAAACCCGTGCTCCTTGTATGTTTGCTGAAAAGCCTGTCAAAGGACCTGAAGAAGAAGTTGTAGAGCTGTTGGATGGATCTAGAGAGGGTAAGCCTGAAATAAACATAAATTTGATTAAATATCTCTCTTTGGGAACCTGCTTCAAAGCACCAGAGAAAGCTAGTGCTCCAAATATAATTAAAGCATCTCATCACCTTTGGGGGCATCTGCACATGGTAAGGTCATTTTACAGGTGCACGATTCTCCCTTAGAAACCGCAGAGGCATTTCTGGAGGCTCTCTGGTTTGGCCTCAAGTTTTAACAAAAACAGCCATCCCTTTGGTCACTGAAAGAAAATGATCTTAGCAGGGAGGGCAGAGCAGGAAAGCTGGGAGTGGCCACGATCTTTGCTTATAAAAAGCCAAACAAATCCAACAGGGATACAGGGCTCTGTGAAAGTCCCAGGGGAATCCAGCACCAGGGAAGCAGTTCTCTGCAGGATGGGCTTTGCCATCCCATAGGTACCTTCATGGAGAGATCAGTCAGAGCACGCTGTGGCCACAGAGACAGGGCTGACGTGGCACAGCACCACAGGGGAGGGGGTTGCTTCCTCCAGGGACGTGTGAGAGGAAGAGAGAGAGATGAAGAAAGAGTTCAAAGTCCCACAAAAATTACTAGCAAGGGTGAATTACAGTTTTTTTTTTAAATAAGCCAAAGCTTTTAAGTACTTTTCCAAAACGTTGTAAAAGCTCTTATCACAAGTTATTACCTGAAAGCAGAAATGGGCATGGCCATAAGTTCACCTGAGTTTAGGGTTTAGTTTCAAGGGCCTATTAAACAAGATTAGTTTCAAAACCATTTAAACATTTCAAAATGACCACAACCAGGACCAGCCTATATTGCTGCAGAGTGAGGTTGAAGGTTGTATCTACATACACCCCACCACCAACAGCAGTGCTGCCAGGCAGTGCCTTAGGTCAGAAACTAGAGGGGCACCTTTCAGTACCTGGATAGTTCCTGAAAGCCAGGTCGTCTCCCCCAGTATTATCAACCAAGTCAACCTGATTTACTCCTTCCAGAAGTGCCAGATCCAACCTGCTCACATGGACAGAAGTGATTTGTTGGATTTGAAGGAGGTATTTTTCTCACTAGCCCGAAGGTTAAAAAGAGAAGTCCCCCTTATAGCCAAGGAGAAACACATCTTCCCCCCCCACTGCTGGAACATGGGGTGCTCAGCCGAGGGACCCCCAGCATGGGAGGACAGTCTCCCTGGGTTTGTCACAGCACAGACTCCATGGCTCTGAGCAGGATGCCAGTGCCTGTGACTGCAGTGTGGTTGACCTGAGTTTGGCTGGTGTTGCAGCTGGGCTCCAGCACAGAGCTCTGGCACAAGCTGATGGTGGCACCTGCAGCCCAGGGCTCTCCCTGGGCATCTGCTGTGGAGCCACTGACTGGACACTGTGGCCAATCCACAAACGTGGCAGCCAAAAGGCCCCTATGGGGACCAATTCCACCATGCACCAAAACACAAACTGCCAGCTGGCTGGCAAACCACACAAGATCTCCAGTCTGCCCCAGACAGAAGGGTAACAGAGCTGCTGCCACTCAGGCACAGCTGGGTTCCTAAACAGAGAAAGAGGCAGGGATTGAGACAAAAGCAGCTCTCCTGCAGGAGAGCAATGCCCAGCTGTCTTTTGATGGCTCAGTAGGATGATGGGCACACAGCTTTTGGATACACAGCTTGTAAAGTGCAATGACTGGACAGTCAAGACCACTTCAGCACTGCTGGATATGCTCCATGGGCTGAAGGGAGCATGACAGCCAGAGATGCACAAATCCAGAGGAGTCAGGTCACAAAGAACACTTTTTAACATTGTCTTTCATAAAAGTGGATGAAAAGCTTAGCTCGATATTAAAAATGGCTACTCTGAACAATAACTTACCAAATCCCAAGTGCAATAACGAGCTTCCTATTTGTGTACTTACCAACAAAATCAGGTTTCCTAATACTAAAATCTTCTGCAATACCATACTCTGCAGTTACTTGGGCTATGAACTCAAACTCCTCATCGTGCTCTGAAGGCATAACTGAGCTTTTGAGAGGAGTGTATTGATCTCACACAAACTCTGCTCAAAATTCAGTCTATCAAAGATGCCAGGCAGATGTTGGTTACTGCAACATTACCCGCACCTTTAGAGAAAAGGCCACAGCACTTGGTCACTCTGTGAAACAGAGTCCAGCCATTCCCTGCAGTTCCCCACTCATGTGCTGCTTTCTAAGCTGGCATATTTCAAGTTTGTGACCCCTTTTAAGAAGCAAGGTCTCAAACTCCTTAAAATGCAGAAGACAGAATAACAAGTAGATTTTTTTTTTTTTTGGTCTTCTCCACAGCCTCCCCACATGGCTGGGCTAAGCCTGCCCTCAACTGCAAACTGCCAGGACAAGAGATCTAAAAATGTGAGACAAATAGGCCATTTCCAGAAGGGATCCACAGCCAGTGAGGAGATCTGCAGAGACATCTGTGCCTCAAAGGAACTGGTGAATCAGAGAAAACTCAAGCTGCAGCTGAGCTTACCCATGAACAGGAAAAGCAGACTACCCAAACTCCACCCTGAGGTGAGAACTTGTTAAGAAAAAGATGGTTTAGTGCACAACCAAACTACATTAAATCTTCACCAAATCAATTTAGAGGTGATCCCTTAGAAATGTTGATTGGTGGAAAAATTTGCCTTGGGCCCACTGTGCAAGAGAGGCACAAATTGCAAACCTCTGCCCCCTCAGGTGTAGAATCACAGCTGAAATCAGAGGATGGGCGTCCACCTGCTCTGAGGCCATTACCAACCCCTCTTATCACATGGAACTGCCAGGCCAGGCCCTGGCTGCTCCCTGTCCATTGTGCTGCTGCTGGCCAGAGCAGGAGCAGTGACTGACCCTTCTGCCCCCTTCTCAAAATCTCACGAACCCTGTCACCAAGCCCTATGGAAACAGCCATGGAAGTCCCCAGTTCAACCCACCTCGGGGCTGAGCACAGGACAAGGTCCATTCCCCTGGGACAAGCTGGTGAATGAGAGGGGTGGACACACCACACTTAGGCTCTGAGGGAAGGCAGTAGAAGTCCTCAACCTACTGTACTCACTCATTTCCTCTCTATCACACCTTCCAAACACCCTCTTGTCTTCAAGCTCCCCTAACTCCTCTCCTCCTGGGACATTTAGGTTCTGAAACAAAGGTGATCAAAAATAGCATGAAATAAAATAACATTAAACAAATCAACCAAGGACCTAACTAATCAGTCGCCTCCTGCCAGGCACAATTTTAGCAGTACACTACCTATTCACAGTTTTTCTTCACTTTGCAATATCCTAATCAAATCCTAACTCAGAAGAAGTGTGTTCTGTCCAAATATTTTTGAACTTCACACATATCTCCCCCAAAGTCAACTGTGCGAGCTCTCCTTGGCTATCTACCTAACCTTTCTAAAGGCAGAAACAGATTTACACTGGTTTTTAAATACTTACAGTCACTTAAAGATATATAAAGTATGAAAGGATATATAAAGTAGAAATACAAGAATTTTTCCCCCATTACAAGCAGATGACCTTAACATAAGGGAACAGCAAAATTGGTGCTGTGGGAAGTCCCAGTCAGCCATGTTTGCACATGCAGGATGCCATCATCAGGGAAATCAGCAGATCCCATTTGCTGTAAGTTTCCTTCCCCAAGAATTATTTCAGCAACAGCCAACCCCAGTTTAGAGCACTGCAGAGGAAAAGCTGAGCCATTGTCAAGTGGTTCTGGAGCCTGCTGGGGGTCTGTCAGCTCTTTATTAACAGTCTCTGAGGAACAAGGTCCAGTTACTTTATCTTACACATCTGGTTCTGCTTGCTATGCTGAGACTGGACGTGGCACAGAGTTCCAGGTGTGCCCTCATTTTGCAGAGCTACACAGCCCCAATGAAACAATTAAGAAAACTACAGTCATAGCAAACACCCCCCACTTTTGTGGTTAAAGCCAGTCAGAGAGAAGTGCTCTGGTTTGTAGAAGTCCTGCGCATTTGTCAGGCAACTGAGAGGAAAGGGAATGCTGAAGATCTTCTTTCCTTACTATCACATCTTCCAAATGCTCCCTTCTCCTTTAATCTGAAAGTTGAACTACTTGACTTGTCCCAGCCCAGCATTCAAGTCCTGAAGCTTTAGCCCAAATACCCAACACACACTGTGAGGGTAAGGATGACACCAGAGCAAGGCTCTCCAGACACCCAGCTCCAAGGCACTCCAGTCATCATGGCAAGGACAAAGGGGTGGCACAGAATAGATCTCTTGAGGGTCCCTTCCAACCAAATGAGTGCTGTTTGCAACATAGTTTGAGCACTAAGAAGACAAAAATCCTGCAGGCAGAGCACAGCAAGGGCAGGGAGCTCAATGTGAGTGTTCCTAACCCATTCCAATAAATCCAGATGTGCCAGTACTGCTATACTGAACTTCTGAATAAACCACCCCATGCAGCAGCACACCAGTAAGCTCCACGAAGTAAGCTTATTAAAATCCCAGAGCCATATCAAGAATCAAAAGGCACAGAGAGTTCACCCTCACTGAGTCAAGCTGGAATCTCATACAATATGGAACACCTGCATGCAGTCACTGCTGCAGCTGGAACCTCCAGGGGTCCTCAGGTTTGGTGTCACCCCACACTGCGTTCCATTCCAACCCAAACCCTAAAATCGATGCTACGCTACAAACAGGTGGGAACATTCCTGTCTCACACAGAGGACAAGCAATGCAACACCTGCAATCTTCCCAACACCTGACAGCCTAGAAGAGCTGAAGAAAAAAAAATCACCAACATTTTAAAAAGCACTTGGAAAAAACAGGCCATCCTCAGTACATGAGCATTCTCCAACTGTCATTTGTTGACTACTTCTCCACCACTATGATGATCAAAGTGCAATGGCTGAAGAAATAATTTTGTCCAGTGCATGCTCTTAATGACTTACCTACAGGACTAGTTGAAACCCGTTGGGAAGGTGGCCTGAAACCAGGAGCCTTGGAGTTGTCGGGATGGACGTTTTCCACATGTCCTAGCACAGAGTTACTCAGAAAGGTAGACTGAACAGTGAAAGACGGGTCAGCTGCTGCTCGGGTAGAGAGTGGACAGTCTCCCCATGCTTGGTTAGCTGGCACCTGGTTGCTATCAAAAAGACTACTAAAGTGATTGAAGAGCGTTGCTGGCCCAAAGGCAGGAGGCAATGATTTGTTTGCTGGGTTAATGTGCATCTGAGAACCGTTCATAACGTTCATGGCTGACGAAAGCTGCACTGCAGCAGGTGGACCTTGAGAAGGTGTTAAAGGAACTTGATTCGTAACAAAAATAGACTGAGGATCTTGATGGAGGTTTGCATTTGGTACCACTGAATAGAAAGAACCTCTGGACTGCATCCTGTGAGTAACTCGAGGTGCTGGTACAGCTACTTGAGGTAAGTTACTGTTGTCCTGATTATCTGCAACAACTGACCTGGGCGATGCTAAACTTAAAGGAGCAGTTTCTGAGCTGGATGAAAAAGGCATCGACATGGAAGGGCTGATCTCAGACATGCTGGTTGGCAGTATTTCATCTTGGGCGTTGTTGAGCGGTGCGGGGCTGCTCGCTGGGCGCGTTTCGGTGCCTCCTGAGCTGCTGCTGGCTGACACACTGCAACTGCTTGCGACTGAAGCTGGTGTGCCCGTGCTTGTGGGTGGCTGCTCGGGGGTCGACACCTTCTCCTTGGGTGCTGAGACAGCCGAGAACGAGTCCGCTTTCAGGGCGGAATGCTGCGCTTGCGGAGCAGTGGATGGCAGAAACGCTGTGGGCACTTGCCCGTTGTTTGGGGGGGCAGAGGAAGCTGAGGGCAGAGTGCTACAGGTGCTCGTCACAGTTGAGATGGCTGTTGCTGCAGCGCTCGTCTTGGGGACGCAGGCAAAGAGCTGCTTCCTGACCGAGGAGGGAGTCCGGTTACTGGTCACGCACAGCGGCTGGGTGGAAGCAGGTACAGACGAGACGGTAACGGGACAACTGGACGTTGTTAATCCAGGAGACTCCGTCTGCAAAACGTTTCCATTCTGACTACCTACACGACTCGAACTATTATGCTTTGGAGAGCTGTTTGTGCTGCCAGGGTTAACTGGTCTCACCGGGAATGGTCCCCAAGTGTTCGGTGAAGGTGAAAAGGTTCCTCCAAATTGGGCCATAGGTAAGCGAGGGTGCCGGATCTGTTGCATAGTTTGGGCAGCCAGCAAGGCAAAATGAGGGTGAGAATAAGCGAGAGGAAGAGACACCGGAAAAGATGAGCGCACGTTCGCTGGGACATTCTTGTTTAGTTTGTTAGGAGGCTGGAAAGTAGATAGTGTTGATGACTGCGATGTGACCAGGGGCGGTGCTCCGAGAGGAAACGAGTTCTTGTTGGAAGCAGTCGCAGTGCTGACTCCAGATGAAAAGTTTGCATGGATTGATTTGGTACTCGAAGCAGGTGTTCTTATATGAGTTTTAGGAATCAAGTCTTCCAGTTCCTTGGCAGGATCTTGAATAAGGGCATTGATGAGTTGCACTGCGTATCGCGTGGACTCTGTACCGCCCCTAGAGTAAACACAAACAGATTTATCTTTTGCTAAAGGAAACCTCACTTCGCGCAACGTTCCGTAGCCTCAATCTTACACTGATCTGTAAGTCTACTGTAAGTTCAGTGCAGCAAGTTATTCCTTGACTTCTGTGTATCTTAAGGATTATTTCTGAAGTCGACTGTCAGCATATCTTGGCAGCAGGAATGTATGTTCTATTCTAGAACAAAGAAGCTAAATAGATCCTGCCGTAGAAAGCAAACAAACTCTTCAATAAATGACACTGTGGACTAACTCAAGACTTTCATTTTCAGATACTGTACCTTATAGTGATCATTCTCTCTCCATTCTTATCTTTTTGCTTATCAACATCAATGTGGGCACCAGTGACATCTTGAATTGCTGTGATGTTGCACCCACCTCTTCCCATTATTCTAGATACGACAGAAGCTGGGACTGATAATTTCTTTGACCTATATCACAAAGATCAGAAATCTGTGAAATGCATTCAGACTTCAAAGACAGACAAAACCCCTTTACTGTCTAACAGTGGCTGCAGTAATATTCTTAAGGGCAGTAAGTGGTTTTCTGCTGATCCTTTTTTCACGCTTTGGAGCCCCTTTTAAAGTCCCCCACTCAAAGTACTCATCATCCTCAGTACCTGACAAGGATTCTCCACTAGCATTTATTCCACCACTATTGTAACACAACTATATGAGCCTCACACTACTTCAGAACCACTTTTGGATTTTATTTTATCTTGGGTACCTCTCCAAAGTGAGACAAATCCTTAGCTTATCAACCTGAATTTGCATAAGCAGTGCTGCTTCTAACATAAAAACCCATGGCTTAGCTACTTTGACTGTTTATAGCAAGGAGAAAGTGGCTTTCCAGTGTTTTCCCAGTGATCAGCTCTGTAATACCACCTGCATCCACAACTTTTTGTATCCACCTCCTTCAGACCTCAAGATCTGGAAGTGCAGTGTCACCGATAAACAATGGTGGGTGAAAGCAGGTGAAGATGTGCAGTGCTGAGATTTAGGGAGCCGCTGGAAGCCCCTGTGATGGCAGCCTGAACTTGCAGGAGCAGGCTCACTGTCAGGCCACAACACTGCCACCAAAGTCAGTCAGTTCAGGGTTTTCCTGATTCACATGGTACTGGTGGGTCAGAGCAAGCACACAGTATTGGGAAGTGTCTGAACACAAGCTCTGTTTGCAGGCAGACCTCAGCTGAGGTCTCTGGGCCACCACTGTCCCCAGACTTTAAGGTGTGTTGGACTTCTTGCACCCAAAGCTGCTTTGAGGGTTGCTACTGATGTGCACTGGCTCAATGCTGAACAGTTACAGGGAATTCAAAGGGGTTTGAGAAACCATTGCAGTCCCAGGTGCAGGTGCCTCTGAATGTGGTACAGATCCCCACCACCCGCTGGAAAAGCTGCCAGCTTCACCCAGCTATTCCAATCTTGGAAACTAGTAAGTAACTTGATCCTCAGGGAATTGTTTGTCACTTAACAGGACTTTGAGGAAACCTGTTTTATTTTAAACATCTAAACACGTGGAAATGTTTGAAAGCAACAGCTTATGTTGCTTTCACCAAGGTGTTTTTTCTTTCCTCCATTCCAGCCAGGACAGCACACTACAGCCCTTCCCATCCCCAGAACCCCCAGTGCATGCGCCCAGCTCTATCCTAAGGCTGTTTCATGCTTTGGGTTTCTTTCCCCACCTCCACTTCCAAGGCTCCCCTCTCAAGACAAACATCACAGTCACTCCCTCCCCAAACCAGAGCTCCATCATCACCTAAGTTTCAAGAACACCTGTATTGCTCACAGGCTCCTGACTGTACCTTGGTCTGCTTCCACCTCAGCCCACTGGGGACCTCTGGCAACCACTCAAAGAGGCATTTCTCTTCCAGGAGAGCCCACCCCAGTGCCCAATGCCCTCCCACCCATCATCCACAGCCATTTCCCTCCCTCCCTCCCTCCCAAGGCTGATGGTTTTGACCTAGAAAAGTGTCTCAAAAAGTACCTTTTTGCTCCAGAACAGCAGCGCCCTCCTCTCTGCAGCTGAAATTGCTCAATTGGTGTTGGCTGCAGAGTGTTGCTGGGGGGAGGGTCTTTCAAAACTCTGCCCACTTGCCTGTCAGGGGCAGAAGGGATGTTTGCATTGGTTACTTTGATAGACATCTCTTCTAGCTGGGGGTCACTCACAGGGAGAGGGAAGAAGAATTCTTGTTGACACCAGGAGAGACTTTAGTAGAGGGAGGGCACTGCACCCGCGCATCTACAGTCACCAACAACGCTCTTTGGCAGGACACACTTCCATCAGTCAGGGCACAGCAAACACCGGTGCAGAACGCTGTATGGAATATTCCTTATGGCACAGGGCCTGATTCCTCAGCAAAGCGGATAGGGCAGGTTCTGGATGCCATGTCGAGAACACTGCCATGACCAACACAAGAGCAGGCGACACCCACGCGAACATTTGGGCTGAGCCAAAGAGACTCGAGAGCCCCTGGAGAGCAGGAGCAGCCCCAGGTCAGAGGGCAGCCAGGGCTGTCTGAGGGGTTCCTGCCTGCACCACTCCCCAGCTGGGGGCCAGGCTGCCACCACACACCCAACAAGGCCACGTCACTGTGGAGAGCCCATTGGTGACCACATCAAAAGGCAGAGACCAAACCAACTCTAAGGGGTCAAATACATAAATTTTCATATTAAACTGCCTTTTAAACCTTTATTAAGAACAGTCTGTGGCTTCCACTAATCCAAATGCACTAAGCCCTCTGTACAATTATGTTCTTTGCACATAGCCTAAAATTCTCCAAAATGAGCACATCTGGTCATTGCCATTGCAGAACACAAAAGCAGGAGGGCTTCCTAAGTGCACCCAAAGCATCTGACACCTGTATGTTTGTGCTGTATTCCTTTTTGATAAAGAGAACAAAAAAAGCAAAGCCAGACAATCACTCTAGTTAGAATCAGTAGACAACACAAAGGTTACAGAAGAGATACTGGGGTGTTAATGGCCATACACCAAAACCAAACAAATTTTCAAAGGAAAAGACTGCTTTACAGCAAATCTTTAAATCTAACTGTATATCTCTAAGCACTCATTTTAAGGTGACACAATTTTCCATTGAATCAGTGATCAAGGTCACTGGCCAAAGCACAATGAATTTTGGCCCTGAAGGGATCATTTGCCTCTCATCTACTCACATCCATTCTGCCTTTAGTTCATGGGCAATCATCTGCTGTGGGGCTTTTCACTCCCTCTGCTCCCTTCTCCTTTTATCTTGTCCCCACATCCTTTACTCCACTAAAATCACAGGTTTGCTTTATTTTCCCATGCCAAATACGATGTTTACGTCACGTTCACATTAAGTTAGTGAGGAGCTACTACAAATTAGGGCTGCAGCTGGTTTCCCCAGCACTGCCAGAGAAAGTGGGGTAGGATTTTCTTGTAAGTTAATTCTTCAGTTATATAATCTTGCTGGACATTTTGTATTTGAGAATAATTTACAAGCTAAAAAGCTCACAGACAGTTTTAAAACATAGTATTAAAGTCTTTACCTTCTAACCACTTCTTTCCAGCCTTCTTCTCTTTTCTGGCCTCTTTTTGGACTGGTCAGATTCAGCTTCACATTTGGAGAGGTCAGAGGCAGGGAAACAGCCTTATAAGTAGTCGACAAAGAATTCGAGTGACCTTCACCATCAAGTCTGGGAACAGAAATGTGCTGATTACAAATTACAGAATAAAATGTCAGCATACAGTTTACATTCCTGCAGCTTAAAACTAATAGCATGAACTGTTTCCATTCTTATTTTCTACCATGAGCAACTGTTGGGTGACTTTGGGGAGGGTTTTGTTTTTTACCTTTTAGTCCAGTCTATACCCTTCCTTCAGAAAGCAGAGTGTTAAACTGAATGAAGTAATATCAGAAGCACTAAGGACATCAGTATAAAACAGTTTTAATAGGTGGTACACAGCCACTTGGGCATCTCCTGATTATGTGTCTATACTGTGTTCTCCCTTCTTAAATAGCTTTTTAAGAACAGGTACTTTGGTAATAGTATCTCTTTCTTATTAAATACTTGAAAATGCCTGGGTTTTAGCTCTGTCACAGATTCCTATAAAGTGGTTCTAGCCCTCACCCCCCACTTTATGAACGGGTAACTGAGACACAGGTATTTGAGCATAATGGTATATTTATGTTGCAGCAGCATCATTTGGAAGCAGGTGCCAGATATTGTTACCTGTGCTAATACTTCTCCAGCAATCATATATTGATATATAAAGTCTGGGTGAGAGAGAAAAAGAGGGAGAGCGAGCAGACAATCTCTTGTTGGCCTAACTGGTCTGTATGGAGGTGGAAACAGCAGCACTGGGAGCTCACAAGTTCCTCTGCAGCACTGAAACAGGCAGCAGTCTTCACCAGTCACTGACAACCTGGCCTTGTGTGATTCCACCAGCAAATTACAGCATAGCTCAAAAATGTAGAGGTCCTCCTGCTTCAGCTCTCTTGGTAAGCAGCACTCCTCTATTATATTCAAGTTTTTATTCATCCACTTTATTCCCCATTCTTTACAGCATTTATGTTTGCTGTGTCTTCTCACAGGCAGACTGTTTATACTACATTTCATACAAACTTCAGAGATGTCACCACATCTCAGTAACCCAAGCATGGGGATTACATGAAAAGCAAAGATTAAACAATGAGGTTTTTAAGATGGCAGCATTTTCTCTCTTTAGCTTAGTAAGTTCTAGCTCTCTGATAATACACCTAGCCAAGGCATCTGCAAGTTCTCTGGAGAACTTGTCCTCAGGAAACTGCAAGAATGAGGCAAAGAAAACAAGAAAATGCATATGAAAGAAAAGAAAAAAGTCCACCGGGGAATATAAATTCCAGAGTAGAATTAAAACTTTTGCCTGCTTTATCTGAAAATAGCTAGGTATTTTTCAGAAGAGCATCATTATGCAGTCTGAGTTGCAGTTTCAATTACAGCATCATTGTCATCAGCATGTCTGTGACTAAAAAGGAATTCAGAAAGAGCAAACTTAGCAATAATTTTCAGACAAAGTCTGCCTAGTGCACAGGCCAGAGAAGCCACCTGCAGAAGTTCATAAATATACCAGCCCCATTTTGATGTTTACATACTGTCTTGCTTCCTCAGTGTACTTTATCTAACAGAAGAACCACCTCCAACAAGGAGTCAGAAGGATGAATTTAGCTTGTCCTGCTGCAGGGAACTGCACAGGACCCCAAGGCTCTTGCAGCAAACCTTGGATGAAAGGTCCAAGGCAGAAACAATTTATGTTTGTAGAACAGAACAGAGACCAATTCCAATTTCTAATGCTCTTAAGTGGGAGCCCAAAACACACACCCTCTAATCACAAGGGCTGATGAATCCATTCGTTCTGCATCTAACTTGGATGTGGGGAAAAATAGGAAAAAGAAAAAATCCTAACTCTCCTTCCACTCCCAGACAAGCACCTCAATCAGTCCGACAACAGCCCTGCCTCACTGCCCTTCTTAATGCCACAATGTCTTGTGTTCTTATTGAAGCTGGCCTCTCAGTCAGCCCAGTGTCCTGCAGATCAACCTCCATGCCCTCTCCTGCCAGTGCAGAAAATGGAAAGAGAAAACAAAACTATGGGGGATCCGAACTGTACTGCTTAGATGTAAAAACAAAGACTACAGACCCACATGGGATCTAAGCTTTCTGATTCAGACCAGTTCAGAAAGTGGTGTTGTAAAAGTTATCAGCACATTCCCAGGCAATTGAATGACCTTTTGAACCATTCATGTGGCCCCTGTACATTCCCTGAGTTGTTCTGACTCTCACCTCTGGCTTGACAAGGTTATATCAAACTGGCCATCAACCTGGCAGGTGAAATGCTCGGAGTCATCAACTTCTTCTCTCCTTAAAAGAAAGAGATTGCAAGTCAAATGAGTTAATGATGAAACCATGAAATAATCAAAAGGTAACAAGACCACTTCTGTACGTGGGTAAGTAAAGCTGGCACTTCCTTATTAAATTCTCAGCATATTCCCTTTAAGATCTATTCTAACAAAGCTGACAATGCAACACGGATGCTTAAAAAGTGCAAAGAGAAAAGGCCATTTTGCTCAAGTAGTATTAAAAACTAGCCAACAATGCCAAAAAATCTTCTTCTTACAAGATTTTAAAGAGGTTATGTTCAACAAACTTAACACAGCTAGGCAAATAAAGCAGCCTCAGTCTCTCTAGGCTCTGGGAGGGTACAGTTGGTGTAGAGCTTAAGCTACAGAAAATTTACACTGGCATAGGTGGAACCTTGTAAAACAACAGGGAAGCAACAGGGCAGTCTCACCTCGTTGGTGTTTTGGAAGCCGAGGTGCTGTTTTTTTCTTCCTGAGAGGGGATGAGCAGTGAGGCATAGCGCCGCTCCGAGGAGTTCGTATCCATCGTGAAGTTCAGCTCTTGGCTTTTCCCTCCACTGCTGCTTTCACTATTGCAATCTGTGCTATCCAAGTTATCTGAATCACTGTTCCCACTCGCACCACCACCTCTTGGCTCTCCATTTATTTTATTTTTATCTGCTTTTTGCTGTGCTAGAGATATATGCTGATCTGGCAAAATTATCTGCATATTCTGAGGAGTCTCTTTTGTTTTATTTTTCTTATTTTTTCTATTTGTGCTGGGGGTAGTCACCACATTAGCTCTCTTTTTCCCGAAGGCATTTGTGAATGTAGTTGAAGTTGCAGAAATTCCAATTGTAGTTGTAGTAGTTGCACTTGGAGGCTCTATAGGAACTTCTTGCTCCACTGAAAGAAAAGCAGTTTACATACAATCAGAACCCACAAAACAGAGAAATCAGTGCCCTCACTGAACACACTACAGCTGAAGTTATGCTCCTTGCTGAGCTGTCAGACTACTTGCACCACATTCAGCTGTAAATCCTCCAAGAGTGAAAGACTTTTGTGAATGAAGGAGGGGGTGAAAAAATGAGCAAAGGAGTTTTGCCAGGAGCTCTGACTATGGAGGGAAAAACCAGGGCAGCAGCCATGCAACACTGTCAAATAGGAGAGACCAGCTTTCAAACAGAGTCCTTTACCTTGATGGTTAGAAGGCAGCACCCCCACAACTGCATTGTTCATAGAAACAGTTGCTCTTTACCTTCATCATCGTTTTCTTCTTCATCGTCATCTTCTTGCAGTTCCAGAGTTTCCTTAGGCTTGTTTTCTTCATCTTCTTCTTGTTTTCTTTTTTGTTCCTCTTTCTTCTTCTTTCTCTTTTCCTTTCTTTTCTCCCTTTTGGCTGCAAGAGCTTGTTTTCTGCTCTCCTCTCTTGACTGTGTAGGAGAAAAGAAGCCATATTTAAACATTTTCACACAGACTAAATTATACTTATTATTCAGATCTTCTCTCGAAGTCTGGGGGGAAGGAGAAAGGAGAGCACAATGAACTAGAATGACTTCAGCACATACTGACTCATCACACAGAAACTGGGCAGACCTTATGCAACAACAGGACTAGCTGGTCCCAAAACTTCTAAGGAAGATAACAAAGTAACAGCCAAAATAGAAGTATTAAAAAAATACAGTTTTACTGAAAAACCAGAAAAATCTCTCATCCTCTCAGTCCTTTCTCAAACAAACATTTAATAAGCTCAGTGATATTTCTGGTGTGATGTATACATCTTTGATTCAAAAGTCAGTACTCAAAAGAGTATTTAATATAATATGGCTTTAACTTTAACCATTTAAAAAAATATATATGGAATCAGTCATCTGCTGCATTGTTTGTGCACAGCAGCTGATGTGTGTTTAACAAGTCCACAACCTGGAAAATTTAATAAACTAATGTGGAACATGTCAAAAACTGTAAAAACCTCATTTATGAGAGCCCACTCAAGAGTGTGGTACTCCAGAACAATTTACAGTATTCTCAGCAAAGGGAGAAGGGGATTTTTTCCACTATCTGCTCAACTCCCCTGAGCAGAAGTCCATAAAATGCTTATGGACTATGATTTACACACATAGAAACACACCATGTACCACACCATGAGACTGGAGACCTCCCTTACTCACACGTCCTCTGTGATGAGGTGATCCCAGAGAACTACTGCCTAAGGGAACTATTGGTAAGTGCAAGCTTTCCTAGAAAGGACAATGAAGTGGCTGAAGCAGAAGTCAGTTCTAATTCGTCACCTTCATTACATGCCTCACTTGTGTGATAGATTAGGGGAAGGAACACACATACAGTCCAAGCATGAAGACTGACTGCCCCAAGAAGCACCAAAGGAAATTCAGCCTAGAGATTCACACACAGTTCAAACACTGCTGCACAACAGCAATGCTCTACTCACCTTTTCCAGGTCTAGCTCCTTCAGCAGTATAGTTGCATTTTTATTGGCTTCTGCAGCCTGCTGGTCTTTAGCTTTCACAATTGTCTCCACACACTGGTGACACTTTTTCAACAGGTCCTGAAATGCAAACTTGTCTTACTACCACAGTAATAAACAACAACTGAGGAGCGAGGCTTGCTCTACAAACATGAGATTAGCTCCTCTCCATTCATAAACATACAAACTATTCCACAGAATAGGATCTAAATGTTGATTTCCTTTTTAAGTGCTGTACTAAAAAGGAGACATGCACCAATCTCCAAATCAGACATATATGAGCAAACGTGTATGTTCAGTTTTTGAATACTTAAGAATTTCCCATGGATATTTTTTCTGGAAATTCAGGCCAGGGTCTTCTCCCCAGGTCCAACTCACCTTGTCCGTGATGGTCGCTATGTAGCGCATGCACTCAATGTCTGAAGGAAACTGGTTAACTTCTTTCACCAGGAACTGAACTACTTTCACATGCCCCTAGAACAGCAAAGAAAATTCGAATCTTTTGTATATAATTGTCAACATTCATCATCAAAATACAGGCGTGATATCTCTTAGCTCAATGCAAGGACTGAAAATTACCAAGAACATTTCTGGTAAGCTGCTGTTTGGCTTGCTCAGTGCTGACGGCACAGCCACTGCTCTGCTTCAAGGTAGCAAAGCCACCAACAAGCTCTTCCACAAGTTATTTTTTGTTTTAAAATACAAGGACAAGAGGCAGATCTTCATGGTTTTAGTAACAGCCAAGACATGAGACAACCCTCTTTAGACACCATCTGTCACCCAATCACTTTCCTGCCACTCACCCCATGGAGCTAACTTAGATTGTTCAATTACAAGCTAAGTCAGCTCAGGGAACTGAGCCACCTGAATGTTATCCTGGCAAGCACATTCCTCTGCTGCCACTGTGCAACCACACAAAGCACCCAACTATTGCTTCTGAAGTTGGGTGAAAGCCAGGCAGTGAGAAAGCAGGGGCAAGCTCAGCACTGTTTGTCAGAAAAGCTGCACACTTATTTGCCATTTTGTTAAAGGCAAAGCAGCTACAGTTAATAAATTCCTCTGTCACAGCTATGCTCCTTGCATCCAACACCACAACTGATGGAACCATCACAAAGCAATGTTCTTCCTGCCAAGAAGAAAAGGCAGTGGGTGACAAAAGAGCCAACTACACAGTGTCCCATCACAACAGATTAGGAACAGAACAAGAGAAGCACAAAGGAATCAGGACAGCTTATTGCAGACTGGCATTGTGTTCATCTCAAAAGCAGGATTGAAATGAACAGTACAGACTGCAGAAATATGGAAACCTCAAACAGTCAAAGTTTTTGCACAGTGTACAACCGGAAATTATAAAGCTAACATCATGTATGGAAGAAAGTTCTTCAAGCCTCAGAAACTGGATCTGTGTGAAGTACAGTAATTATGACTTTGAAGCAGATATTTTATCCAAGTAGTAATTTTGCCACATTATATTTGATTCTTGCAAAACCAAGCATTCAGATTCAAGACCAAACGAGAGGCACTGTTTTGAAAACATAAAAGAACTTGGTCTCTTACCTTGCGAAATGCTGACATAAGAGGGGTAATTTTCCGATTATCTGCAGCATCCACATCTGCTCCTGCTTGTACAAGCAGCTGGACCACATCGTAGTGCCCACCATTAGCTGCCAGCCACAGTGGGGTGTTTCCTTTCTTGTTCCGAACATCAATGTGTGCCCCTCTAAAAACACAAACCAAGTGAAATGGGATGAGTAAAGGTGGAAGTCAGAGAGCAAGACCACAAAACATCAGAGTGCAACTGGATATAGAACTTTAATAACTGAAATATAGTGGCAAGATATGAGAAATTCTGTCCCTGAAATTTGCTGTTTCATTTGCAGGGAGTGACACAGGGATTATTTAAACCTCCTTGACAGAAATGAACATTCATTTCATGTCACCTACTGCACCAGAGATATGCAACCAGCAACCTTTAAACTAGCAGTGTGGTGACTACCCACAGGACAAAGCAGCCCCTTCAGATTTTAGCAGCACACTGGATTATGCTTGAAAAGCTCAAGAGCTACTTCCAGGCTTTGCCCCCCAAGTGACAGTGAGGAAGCACTCACATGGGAGCTGCTGGATTCATACACAAACAAGCTGTCCAAGCCAGACACTGTCTGCCTGCCTCTGGTCCCAGCTGCCTGCTTTGCTTAATTAACACTGCAAAAGCGAGATATTCCAGGACAACCCTGAAGAGTAGGGAACAGATTAACCATCCTACTTTCAAAGCTTCCCATTCCCTTTGCTCTCAGGTGCACAAGATAATGTAAACAAGAGCACCCTTGCCACAGAGGAGTACAGATACGGAACAAATGTGCCACTAATCATTAGTCACAGATTCTTTGGGTTGGAAGGAACCTGAAAGCTCATCTTGTTCCAACCCCCTTGCCACGGACAGGGATGCCACTCATGAGATCAGGTTGCTCAGAGCCCCACCCACTCTGGCCTTAAACACTTAATGAGAAGAAATGATTTACCGATTAATGAGGAGCTCGCAGAACTTGTAGTGACCCTTATCTGCTGCAATTGTTAAAGCCGTATCTCTTGAGGAAGGCACAGGTGGGGCATTCACATCTGCTCCTTTATCAAGGAGAACCCTTCCAACCTCTGCATAGCCTCCTGAAGCTGCTTCCATCAGAGGCGTGAGACCAGTCTGTGCAAAGAGAACGAGTTACTCTGTGAAATCTGTACAATATACTTCAGATAAGACATAAATGATTCCTACAAAGGGAAATCAGATTTTTATTTAGCTGCTTATATTTAGTTTAGGAGCCTAACTTCAAGCAGTTTCTTCCTCAAAAAAACCCCCAAAAACCCAACCAAAAAAAACCCCAACAACAAAACAAAACACCCACACACAAACCAACCAAACAAAACCAACCCAAAACCCAAACACTCTTGGGCTTTGATTTATACAAACCCAAGCAAACGGTTGACTAAGAACCACCAGATACCTGTCTCAACAGCGAATGCAAAGTATATAACAAGATCTCTACAACAGAGGTTAGAACAGATTCAAATGAAGACACAAGTGTTTCTACAAAAATACTCAGAAACTGGCTTTATAGCTTTTCTCTAGCCTCCCTTGGCACTGAGACTGATCTGGGCCCAACTTAGTTGCCAGGTCAGACTGTTAAAAAAACTTACACCAGCTGCTAACATGCCCAACTGACCATTTGAGAGCTGGCTTTTATCCATATCCCCTTTTCTCCAGCCACAGTCATTCCAGAAGCAGGCGGGGTAGACAGACACAGCAATTATTTCAGCAGCCTTAGGAGTTACCAAAAATTCCTTTGTGCTGGGGAAATCAGTCTGGCTGTCTACACAAGCTTTAAGCTTGCTTTATGGCAGGAGACACAAAGCTGTCCCAGAGCACCAAAGGATGGGACCTGTGGAGCATTTCAGAGGCACAGAAGGTCACAGTACTGAAGCCATGGGTTCTACAGCAATGTAAAAGCTTTACAAAGTTTGACTGCACTACTTCTGTTGTAGACAAGACGTCTGTTCTATATGAGAATCACAAGTAACACTATTCTGTTCCTGCCTAGACTTCACTTGCACGTAAAAATATCTGTATCTCTTCTGTTACTGAGTATCACGTCAAGTTTAAACCTGAAAAAGTCTAGACAAGAGTCAATCTAAGTTTCATTATAAACTCAGAAGGACCAGTCAGCTTTTCCCTAATGCAAAAAAATTCATCATCACTGATGCTTTTTTATTTTTTAAAAGAAACCAAACTTATTTCAGAACATTTAAGTGCTCTGATGTAATAACTCCTCTGAGCCCAGAGAGGCTCAAAGCTACAGGAAAATTTGAAGAAACTGGATGACTCAGAGGCAGTAAGTCATAAGGAAAGGCAAGTCCCCCACTTACCTTTGCCCTGTGCTCGACATTGGCCTTCCTGTCCAAAAGCAGACTGACCACCTCTGCCCGGCCCTGGAAGCAGGCCAGGGTGAGGGCTGTGTTGCGGTTGGTCTCGATTTGGGCGTTAATATCAGAGCCCATATCAAGCAGCAGCTTCACGGCAGGGACGTGGCCATTCATAGCAGCCAACATCAGAGGAGAAATCCCCAGCTTACTGCCAGTCCTAAGGGAAAGAAACAAACTGCAGTGCCCACAGCCAAAGAACAGCTCTGGGAAATAGAAGTGTATCCAAGAGCAACAACGTATTTTGTTGTAAGTTGGAAAGGAACATGTAACCTACACAAAATATAGGCACTGACCTAAAATAGTAGCATTTTTAACTGATTAGGAGAAACCACCAGAGGAACTGTATGCAACAGACAATTGCAATTTATAAACAAGGAAAATACATCTCAGCTGTTAGACATTTTGATGGCCAAAGCAGACATAAGCCTTAAGCTTCATATACTAAAATTGAGGCTACATCTGATTTTTTCAAAGAAAAACATGCTTCTAGCACAGCTGCAGCTTGAACTTTCCCTAGTTAAGAGTTCTCTTGCTCTATCCAGTGTTAGAATATACGTAAGTTTTCTTAAAATGAATAGAGAGCAGGCCTAAGAGACACTGCTGTGTAAATTTGTTCCTCTGCCTGAAAAAGACATCTTCAAACACAGAGCTGCCCTGAGCACTTTGGCTGCCTCCTTGACATGGTTCTATTGGAAATAGTTTGACTTCCAGACCTGAGAATGGTGGAAAAGGGAAATAATAGATTTGCAAACTCTAATCCCTTAAAACTTAGGTATAAGTCAGGTGAAGTCTGTGATAGTCAAAGGCAATTTAGAAGCACTAAGATAACATGAACATAAAAGATGTCATCAGTGTAGAAAGACTGTTGTAAGGAGATCTGAAAGCACCTGAGATTCCAACCTGTGCCTCAGGATGGAGCCAACAGGGAGTGCCTGTGCCATGCTGCAGCTCAGCTGGTCACATGGTACATTACCTGGAATTGATTTCTGCCCCAGCATTGAGAAGAATCTTGATGATGTTAACGTAGCCACCAGATGCAGCAAGGCTTAACGGCGTGTAATCAGACACGTTCCTGTGTTCTTTATTTGCTCCCCGGGCCAGCAGCAAATCAACAACCTGAAAAGACAGGACATGTATTAACACACATATTGTGGCCTTTGCTATTATCCAGGGAGTGAAAGGATGTTATCACAAACTTTCTAATGTGCTACCAGTTTCCCGTGTCAACAGACAAGATTCCATAGGAAAACCTCCACCCTCTTCTGCTTGACTTTTCCCTATCTCTGTACAGCCCCCACAGCCCATGACCACAGCAGCTGAGCAGTTGTCCACCAGAAAGATTATTTTACCTAAATAAAACTGCAAGGCCTTAAAGTGAAGCTCTTCCTGGGAATCTTAAGTTTGCAAACAAGAGATCTGCCCCACTCCCATAATGTCTCACAATGTTTGAGCATCTCTTTCAGAAAAACTCATCTGACAACTTGAATTCAAATTACACTTGAGCCAAGTTTGACCAGCTGTATTATATCAACTTTCCAAAAAAACCTGTGGTAAAAATCAGAGCAACTGATGTTAATGGAACCAGGATGAGGAAGGACTCCTCTACCAGAAGTTGCTTAAGAGAAATAACAGGGAAGAAAATGAAAACATTTTGGTGATGTACTGTACTTCAGTGGGCCTAATTTTACTATTAACATAAGCTAGGTGATTTCCAAACAAGCCAGAAAAAAGGTTGTCTTGCTAAGCCAGAAACATAAGAGGTAGATTCTGGGATAAAGAAAAAAAATAAAGAGGAAGAACAGAAGACCTCAGCTGTTCAATATATAATGCTACTGCTACAGGCCACGCTGATCTTGCCTTTTTTTATGAGAAGCACTTTTACTGTTAAAGATCTGCAATTGAAAAGCAAAGTGGAAACTTTCCAGTTTTGGCCAATTATTTTAATCCTTATATTAATCTACTCCAGAGCTCTTGGCCATCTCCATGCCATCTTCTAAGGTACTATGCACATGACTGAAATAGGAAGGATTTAACAAATCTTATTTGGACAACACCACACACACCAAATCTGACAGAGCTCTGAAACATCCTTAAAAGACTGGTACGTGTCCTGCATTGCATCTGCACTTATCAGCCCTGTGTATTATCACTAAAACCATGTACTGCCCACACAAAATCCTAGTTTCTGTCCTTGTGTGCCTGCACTGGCTGTTTTGGGCTTGAGAACAGGGAAGATGGGTAAGGGAAGTTCTCAGTGAATAAAGTTACTCAATAAATATCTGCCTCCTTCACAGAGGTACCTACCCTGTGAGGATACACTGACTGAAGAAATACCACAAGTTATCACAAGTGACCATGACCATTAACTAACAAAACTGGGATAGGCAAGGGAGAGAAGAAACAAGTCTGACATTTCTTCTTTCTTTCTTGGAAGAGGAAAAAGCCTTAAATTAGCTACACTTAAACAGGTGAAAAACCTTCCAGAAAAAAAACTAAGATGTACCATCAACAGAAGAAACCCAACACTGAACAAAAAAACCTATCTTCAAGTAACAACTCAAGCCCTTTGAGGACACATCTGTACCTCCTGGCGTCCACCGGAGCATGCCAAGGAAAGCGGAGTATCCTTTGTGCGCTCGGACTGTGCTTCTATATCCCCACCTTTGTCCAGAAGAATTTCCACGACACCAACATGTCCAGCAGTTGCAGCCAGAATCAAAGGCGTAAAACCTAGTAACATGAGATTGCATTAAAAAGCAAACCTGAGTACCTCGTGTTATTAAGGAGCAGAAATTCACAAATGGGTTAATTCACAATGACTTCTTATTGATCATGTCTCTCCCACAGACTGGGGGTTTCCTGGTGGATGCCACAGTCTCAGAGCCTTTCCCAACTCTCTTCCAACCCTGTCACATCGAGGTTCTGATTCCAGCCAAAGGCTCTTCAAAAGAAATCTAAACAGTGCTTGAAGTGACCAGTTTGGATTAAGTTCCAACCAAGTCCTCTCCTTGGAGAAGTCACAGCTTTCTGCTTAATTACTGTTTAATAAAGGTCCAACCAGTGACCACATCTGCCCTGTGTGTGTTGCTGATTGCCAGTGGTCAGTATGAGCTCCAATGCACGTGGCATGGTGGTTTGGTTCTCTCAGCTCTAAAAGATGTGAGATTTTGCTGAACTCTGTCCCTGAGAACAACGATACCCAACTTGACAACTGCCACCCTTCAGCTCTGTCAGCCAAGATTGGATGGTTACCCCCATCACCTCCTCTATCCAGCTTGCTGAGGTCATTTGTAGAGGACAAGTCATAAGGACAGAAGTACCTCATGGTTCACAAATCTGCTTAAGATCCCACTCAGGTGCAGACAGAAGCTCACTGGCTTTGTATGACCAATGCTACAATGTGAAGTGCAAGAATGAAGCTCCCATTTTGAAATTCACTGTTTCCAGCTGTAGCTCATGGTCAAACTGTGTTCTGGCTTTCACTTACCCTTCTTGTCTCTGTGTTCAATATTGGCACCACGTGCGATCAGCACAGACACAAGTTCCTCGTGCCCTCCCGCACACGCGAGGGTCAGCGCAGTGTCGTGATTACTTTCAGTCTTTGCAGATAGCAAAGAAAAAGAAGCAGGTATTCAGAAATTAAAAACAAAGAGGATTTTAGTATTTCTTCAACAGTACTAGATCCACTCAAAGCTAACATCGATTACTCACATGTGCATCGATGTCCACTGATGGATACATGGGGAGCACGGACTGCGAGGGCACACTGCTCGCTGCCTGCGGGCAGGGCTCGGGCGTCGGAGACTCGGTAGTGTGTGAGGAGCTTGTGGAGCCGCTGGGCACTCTGCTATTCACAGCTGAAAACAAACACCAGGTTATTAATCCACTCTCAGGAATGTGCCATTTAATATGAAAAATATTAAGCCCCATAAAACTGCAATGGTCTAACATCAAAACAGTAATGGGGGAAACAAATTGAATGTTCCTAAAAACAAAAAGCAGCTTTCCGGCAGTTAAACAGTGTAAGCATCATCTCCAAACTGTGATAAGTTAGAAAACAATTTTATGAATTAGTCTGTATGCATTACAAGTGTGAATTATGAAGGTGATTAGTTACCCTTTTCTAATTGTAACCTTCACTGTTAAAAAGAGTTCAATCATATGCTCAGTTTAAGCAGGCAAATTGTTTATCACTAACACACAAACCTAATGGTTAAAAACATAGTCTTATCCTGGAATCCCAAAATTTTTCACATAAAGGTTAGTGCACACTTAGCCTCCAGAGAAAGTTTTCAGAGCAAGATGACTGACAGCAATTCACACTATTAATCATGTCTCAGAGTTAAACCAACCCAGAAAAGTGGAAGGGAAGCAGACAGGAGGGGGCAGTCAACAAAAATAAGAAAGCTGAAAACTCTGTGCTCCCTAAAATTTATTCTGATTGATACACAGCCTGTAAAAGATGTCATCCTGAAGATCCAGCATTGCTCGGGGACACAAGGAACACAATTTTATCTGCTTTTTTTAAAAAAAATAACAATAAAAAAATTAACAACTGAGCATCAGATTTTTTTCCACCTAGTTTTAAATCAACAAGCAGAGAAATCTCCCTGGACATATCCACTGCAGGGCCAGGGCTCCTGCTTGCTTCTGGAACCTGATGAGAGTCTAAGTAAAGCCCGGATCCCTGTAATCAGCAGGGATTACCTGCCACAAAGGTCTAACACACCTACACACTAGCTCCATGTGTGCTTTAGCTTCAGTAATCTCTGCTCATAGAGCAGCTGGATTTGACAAGTATTGTCACTGCTGGATTGCCAAACGTCTCCATTGTGCAGCCTCATCAGCTGGAACACGCAGTGAGCTTTAGTTATTCCAAAACACACAGTATTTAGCAGTATTCCTGGAAGAAGCAACTGAAGGAAAACACTGACAGCTACAGGTAAGAAACAAGCAGCAGCATTTTGCTTTTGTCCAAGCGTTTAGGGAAGAGGAAGGATGAACTCAAACCTGTGTATGACTCAGAGAAAAAATTTTGCAAACCTTTCCCAGCTCAACCTTCCTCATTCCATTGACAGATTACACACCAGCAATTACTTACAGGAAAATGGTGTAGATAGAAAAGTCATAGAAAAAGCCCCAACATGACCATTAATACCACTAACTCAGCCTATAGAGCTGCCAGTGCCTGACAAAGTAAACACAGACTGAAGCACGGGAATATGGGTCACTGGGTTCTGGAAACATGGCAAGGGAGGTTCACTGAAATTTGGGGAGGTTCCATTTTCAGCTGTACTTTTAAGCAAAGCATTCTCCTTGGTGCATAGGCAAAATCAGCATTAACATTTGGTCACCACATTTAAGCAATGAAGTACCAGATCTGAATTCCTGTTACAGCCTTCGTGAGCAAACCAGATTTGTATTAAAAGTTTCAAATACAAAACCTCCCACCTTCATCTGCTCACTATGGATTATCACTTATAGCAGCAAATGAGCATTAATTAATGCAATACGATTGTTTTCTTGCTTAATGCACTGAAGTGCAAGATAATAACTGGATTTCTACAGATTACTCCTTCCAAAATACAGACACCATATCACCCTGTTAAGGACTTATGTTAAGTCAAGCTGGTCCTTCCTCGTGGAAGACACCAGCTCAATTTCTTCTGATCTTGCAACTACAACGCAAACCCACATGCATGTGCTGTGCATGCAGAGCAGGGTGTGCAGAAGGACTCCACTGGAGCCAGCTTAAGGGTCTTAAAGTAATATATTCAGTATTGCTGTCACAGGTTTCACAAATTCTCTGTATTTCACAACCATGACTGAAAATATCAAAGTATTTCTCACATACTTTAGATTTTCATCATGTGTTTGAAACATACGAGTGTGCACTAAGCACTTCATGTGCACAGTAATAATGTTAAACATGACAGAGAACACCAAAGGCAGTAGAAATGAACATAAACCCTGCATTGATACCCTAAAATCTGGTTTAAAATAAAATCTAACAAATATTCCTACAACACCCACCAACTAATCACCCCCTCTATAACTGCTGAGTTTACAAAATGGCAGGATTTTTCTAAATGCTATTTTTTACTTCTTCAGTGTGGCTGGCAAGCTGGGCCCATAGAGCAGCAGCATAATTTGTGCTCTGTGCAGCAAAAAAAGCCTGAGAACTTCTGCCTCCATTTCATGGGGCTGATTTATCTCAGCTCAAGTTACACAGCAAAATACAGATTTTTAACTGGAAAATGACCTTGCAGCAATGGTTCCAATGTGGCATTAACATGGAACATCTGTGGTACCACAGCTTAGCAGTGAAAGCAGCACTGACACTGCTTGCCCTTGACTCCAAGGAAATACCAATTTTGTGACAGAGGTTTTAGACGTGTCCATAGACTTCAATACTCAAAAGACTTGCATTTAGAAAAAAATTATCCTGCACATGACAAACTCCAGGTTTCCCAAGTTCTACAAAGGGTTAGCAATGTTCCAAAGGGTCTGTCTTAGTACGAGTTGGAAGCTGAATGCTAGTCTTTAAAGACATGGATGACTATTTTCAAAGTTACAAAAAAATATCAAAGGAAACATGAGTAAAACAAAAGAAAGCAAGAACTTGGTATTTTATCCAAGTACAACTCTGGAGCATTGACAGTACCTGGAGCAAGCAGGTCTGGATGAGATTTCAGCTGTAGGCTGAAACTGTGGCTACCCAACCGCTGTGATGACACGAGCATTGGCAGTCAGGAATACTGGAATTAGGTTTGAGTTCCCCTTTCCTCGAAGGAACTGGGATTTTCAGGACAGAGAGAACCATCCTTTTTCAAGCCTGAGCAGCCTTTCAGCCTGACCAGGCAGCTTCTCAGTAACCTGCTACTGCAGAGGCTTTTGCACATTGGTAACTGCAGCTCCTTTCATCGGCCACCATTCCTCCCTCTATAGATTGTCCTGGCAACCAGTTTTACTCCAAACACCAATTCTCAACACAGTAACTCAGATGTCACCTTCCAAATCCTTACCTTAAAATACCATAAGTCTGTATCACCAACTACAACCAGATGTCAGAACAAAGTTTCTCAGAACACACCTGAAATTTCAGTTTAGAAATATCAGCTCACAGGACGAGAGCGAGACAGAAAAGCACACACAAGTCTCTTGACTAGAAATACCACTGAGCAAAACAAAGAGAAATGTAAATATTCCAACCAGAGACAAACCCCAGCAACACAGAAAAGTAAGTTCCTCATCTTTAATACCCTATCAGAAAAAAGCCTCAATTCAGATACTACAACTAAGAAATTTACTATGGTAAATGCAGAAGGTGAACTGAAATGAAACTCCAAATATGCAAGAGGGTCCAAGAAACCAAATAGATACTGAGCAACAGAAATGATAGCTGTGTTCCAAATTAATTTATTGCTTTCCCACTCTAAACTGCACCATGTCTCTGTCTCTTTTGTAAACCTGGTTAAAATTCTGACTAAGTCACACCTGTAATGTACTACTAGGTGCAAGATTTTTGCATCAGAGTGTCTAAATAAAACTCCATTACAACAAAAACATTCTGGAGTGGAAAGAGCAGCTTCATTTTTAGGTTTTAGCCGTCCTTCCAAAAGGTACTCGGTTACTTCTGCGTAGCTTTATGAAAGAGGGGACGTGTGCCATGACTCACTGACACTTTGCACCTTGACATCCACCACCTGAACACCTCACACCTGAGGCATTCTCCCAGCAGAAGATAAATACTCCATCTGTCTACACTGTCACTGTTAAACTGGTCAGCAAAATACAAATTTGTAGCTTCATAGAAATTGAAGTTCTTACTTATAACTGAGCCTTGGAAAAATTTGCCTCCTACATCATAGAATCCCAGCATGGTTTGGGTTGGAAGGAACCTTAAAGCTCATCTCATTCCACCCCCTGCCACGGGCAGGGACATCTTCCACCGTCCCAGGTTGCTCCAAACCCTGTCCAACCTGGCCTTGGACACTTCCAGAGATGCAGGGGCAGCCACAGCTTCTCTGGGCAACCTCAGGGCCTCATCACCCTCACAGGGAGGAATTTCTTCCCAGTATCCCATCTAACCCTGCCCTCTGGCAGCAGGAATCCACTCCCTCTTGTCCTCTCCCTCCAGGCCCTTGTCCAAAGTCCCTCACTTGGAGCCCCTTTAGGCACTGGCAGGGGCTCTGAGGTCTCCCCTGAGCCTTCTCTTCTCCAGGTGAACACCCCCATCTCCCAGCCTGGCTGCAGAGCAGAAAGGTTCCAGCCCCTGGAGCATCTCTGTGGCCTCCTCTGGATATCACCACTGGTAAGAGCAACAGTAAAAGGTATTTCAGGGCAGGGGGAAAAATAATTTCTGTTCTTCTGAAGCAGTCCCCATCAAAACTGGAATACTCAGCAGGAATAAAAATATTAATACCTCTTCTAAACCCAGAGTCACTCACTACCATCACTGCAGCTCCAGTAGTGGGATCAAGGGGACCCCTCAATGACACCCCGAGTGCAGGACACAAGATCCCTAAGAGCCAGGCTTCCCAGGCACAAGCCCCTGAACCATTTTACCTGGCATCTGCAGCAGGCATGTAAAAATCAAATCTTGTAACAGTTTTTATTGCTCAAAATGTCTTTATAAAATTAAGGACTAATGCGCAAGTTTGTGGAAAAAGTGCATTTTAGATATGGATCAAAGAGTTCGGAGTATGAGTAGATAAATTCACAGTTTGTTTTTACACAGGTATAAATCTGAGATATAGTAGGATTATAATTTACATGGGGTCACTTTTACACTGTCTGGATTTACAAAGTGAGAAAAATATCTTCCGACAATTTGTTTTGGAGGGAAGTGAAAGAAAACTATGAATTTCAGAAGAAAACATATTTCAATAAAGCAACATCAATACATTTTTGCAGAAGCCTCTGGAACTCAACAGCTAAAGTCTCCTCAAGTTGCATTTCTGTAAATGTAGTTTCTAATGCAGAAGAAGGTGCTATTTGTAGTGATTTTTAAAAAAGTAAATCTCATGTCTTAGCAAAAAATGCCTTTAATTACTTAGCAAAACCAGTAGCTGCTTTCAAAAAACAAACCAATGCCTATTCACTTTTAAAAGTTATTTTTAAGATGATAGTTTTTCTGGTTGTTTGCAATCTTTTTTCCCACAGCACAGTTCTCACACTCAGCTGGACTGCAGCACTTTTCACAGTGGGGACACTGAGTTTGTGGCTGTAGAATGAGCTGTTGACCACGAGAGGGTACAGACTCCATGGCTTTGTGCCAGACACGTTCAACTCTCAGCAACAACAACTACTCCAAAGATTAATCCCTTTTTGATTATGTTTTGCATTACCCATTCAAATTTTCCTCCTTACACACTCTAGTACTAAAATCCTGAGTAATAAAAATTGAGAATGTTTTAATGTTGGCTGAGTATTCTGAAGAGCACCACAGAGCAGGGAGGGAGGCTTGCCATGCCAGAACAGGGAGAACTAAGACCAATGCTCTATAAAACAACTGGAATTACACTGAGGAGAGGACGGGAGCTGATCCAACCACCCCACTACTCCACCAACTCTGGGTTCCATGGGAGGTTGCAAAGTCACAAGTAGTTTTGACTTGCATGAGCTTGATGCAATTACCATTCCAAAGGCTCCCAGGAATGGCTGGCCAAAGATCTCACTGCACACTTCTACAGCCTTGATGTGAACTTCAGAGGACATGGCAGCGACTACGAAACGGGAGGGGCAGGGGAGACAGACAGGAAAATAATGGGCAGGGGGACAGGCACAAGGTACAAAGAAAAGTTGAAAAACACTGAATAAAAAGAAACTACAGACCAAACAACACTGGCTATATCCTACATACCTCCAGCAGCAAACCTCAATCCTAGTCAAGTCCACGAAATGAAGTCACCCAAAGTGATCCCTGTTTTTGCACAAGGGGATTCACACAACCTGACGTGTGGGCATTCCCATTCCTCTTCACACCGTACCAACACGTGGAAGGATGCTGGGGTTTTTGCTTTTCATCCAGCTAACAGGACATGTTTTTGCCATGTGGAACATCTAATGAGCAGATATTCCTGTACAACGCTTGGGGTTTAGCAGGGATTCTGCAAACACAAGCCATCACAGAACGGAGCGGTTGTGCGTGGATTCCAGGCTGTGCTTAAGCTCCAGCAGCAAGGAGAGGGACGTGTTTGTCCATAAAAGTGACAATAATTTGGCTTTTTCTAGAGATGGCTACCACATTGAAGAAAGTCACTGATAAGCCTGCACAGAAAATTCTACAGAAGATATAAATCTGTCACACTTTTGGGTTTCCTAATGGGCACTACTAATTACTCATGATGAGGCTTTTTAAAGAAGCACAGAAACAGATGAGGCCAAAGGGGCTAAAATAGATGTCCAGTACAGGAAGTTTTGCACTTTGGAAAAAAAGATATTTAAAAGTATCATGTTAGAATTGGAAGTCACTGTTAGGATTAATAGCACTAATCAGGAACTTTATTCTTAAGCAAGTATTCCCAAACTGGAAAACCCCAAGACGTATTTGGAGGGAAGGAGAGAGAGGGAAACTGAGCACACAAATTAATGCAAAAATAGGTATATTTCTTAACCCACCTGCTATTAGGTCATCAAGAGTGTCGGTAAGCGTCTGTGCTGGAGTGGCAACCATTAATCCGTCTGGTTCTTGAACTAAGAGCCCCTGCCCAGCAATTTGCTGCTGCTGTCCTACATTCTGCTGATTCCCTAATGCTTTCTGAAGTTCAAGAGACTCTGTCCCATTATAACCTAAGTTACCAGAAAAATTACATTGCGGTGCTGGCAAAGGCTGGATAGGGACAAACTCTATTTGTTCAGCAGGTGGTGGAGACTGGTGTTGCTCATCATCTTTAGACAAGATTGTGTCAACCTGAGGTAACCCTGAAAAGTTATCCTCTGGCAGACCCTTATCGGCTTCCACTTCTGGGAAGACCCCTGTAAGTGAGCACTGCTGCTGCAGGGCAGGTGGTGTGTCTGTCTGACCTTTGGTCTCCAAATATTCTTTGGTAAACTGCTGTTGGGTTTTCATCTGCAACTGCCTTTCCACCTTCTGCAGCTCCTTCAATATTTTCTTCTTCTTCTGTACTTGTTCTTCTCTGTTCTTTTTAAGTTCTTCAATTTTATCTTTATTTAAAGGTTCACCTTGAATTAATTCCAATGATTTAAGTTGTGCTTTTTCAATAGCACTAATTCTCTGTCCAAGTTCATTCAGCTTGCCTTCAGTCTCTTCTACTATGCATTCCAAAGGCTGGTATGGGTGAAAAGGTGGCAGTAGGTCCTTATCTGCTACCTGCAGGGAACTTGACTTCTGCTTGGATGCACCTAAGCACATGAAAAATGTTTGAAAAAATGCCATGCTGAAGATACCCCAAACCTCCCCTCTCACCCACCAAAAATAATAATAATAAAAAATAAAATAAAATTTAAAAAAAATCTTTACAACTAACACTGCACAGCTGTCAAAGCACAGAAAGGTAAACCCTACACTCCATGTTAAGACAAGAAAGGACAAAGCAGATAGCCGGAATTTTCAGTATTGATCCTCATAACCCTTTGAGAGCACAGCTATAGTTTACAGTTTCTGACATACTTGACAATGCACTTGGGAAGGGGAATCAGCAAGAACAGCAAGGCAATTTACATGATTTACTGAGTTCCCAAAGTTCTTCTGCATAGCTTAAAATAAGAGTATTTTCCAGAGGCTGACTTCCAACAGCAAGGTTACGAGCAGAAAGACTCTATAGCTGAGAGCAGACTAACCTGACAGTAAGATGATACTTTGAACTAGGATTTCTCCAAACACTGTAGCATTCACCTTCACATTACAAGCAGAATCCTGCCACTGCAAACTTAGTACTTACAAGTGGAGTGTGAAGTTTTAGCACCTTTTTAAAAATTCTGGGACCAAATGAACAACTTGCTCACTTTCCCTTCCAATAACAAAGGAACAATACTGTTCATTATAAAGACTTTAAAAATAACCTTCACCAAGGCCCACCAAAGCCGGGCAGCCCTGCCCCAAGTGCTGACTGCCCTCAAGCAAACCATGGCTACTTTCCCCGAAGCCACATCTGGGAAACTCTAAGTCACATCTTACTAAAAGGAACCTATTAAGTGCTGAGATTTCAATTATTACTTCAGTATCAGAACTTTAATTAAAAATGTGAAAGGTTTTAGCTTGATTAAATAATTTTCTGCACTAATACTCATTCGCTTTACCCAAACACTGACATATGAAGCCTTCAAAAAAAAAAAAGTTGAAGTTTTACAAAGCAGACTCACATAATTAATCATTAAAAGGGGTACTAAAATGATGTACAGTTTGAGCCATGGTTTAATAAAGTTAGCAAAACATCACACAGTTAAGTGAAAGTCTGGATGCAAGAACTAAGTTGTAGAGGAGTCACCAGCCCTGGAAGGATTAAGTTTCCTGAAACATAGATTTATTTCTCTCTGGGGCATCCTTCACAATACACTAATTCACAAACAACTTCATTTTGCATTGCTGTCAAAACAAGAGTTGTGTACACTTCACTTTGAAATGAATCTTTTTTGGAGGAACTAACTGTAAACCAAATAAATGTGAGATTTTTCTCTTATAAAGAGAAAGAGCAAATATTAAAATAGAATTGGATCAACTCTGCACTGCATACCTTCAGCAGACTCACAGGAGTGAAAGCAAACTGTATCTAATTAGATGGGAAACAACAAGAATCTTACTGATCCCAGGAAACAGCCCAGCATCCCACATGTGGCCCCTGGAGCCACCCTTCAGGACACTTCCTCCGCAGCTCTGTACTCTGTGCAGGTCAGTAATTCCAGCTGAGCACCTCTCCCCATCACTGCTATTACCTAGCTCTGAACCATGAGTGAGTCCCCAGCCAATTTCTCAGCAGACAATAAGGAATTTGGGGGAAGTTCAGCAATTCCTGGCTCTGTGCTGGCTGTTTAGCTCGAGCCTGCTCTAACCTGTGGCCCCTTTGGCTTTGTCACACACTCAGGGTTTATCCTTTAATTTTAACAAGTGTAACTTACAGGTTTTTGAGAACACTCTTGAGAAATTTGCACTCACCAAAAATCTCTGAAAGGCTTGTCTATATCATTGTTTTGAAACGAAGCTGTGCTTCACTGCTATCATAACCAAACTGCAAATGAACCCTGCCTTCAGCTGAGATGGGAACCCTCTGCCCTGCTCTGTTTAATATCATCCCTAAGGTTCCTGTACCTATCATTCCCAACCTAACAGAAGGCATTCCCACAACCCAGCAGCTCTGGACACCTTCCATCACTCTAGGAAAGAAAAGCTACAGTTCAAAGAGCCCCCCAAATAATAAAGTATCAATGTTGTCCCTCTCAATTAAGTCTGTGCTGGGGAGAAAACAAACCTGTCATGGGAAAGCTTTCTTAGGAGCACAAAAGGAAGGAAAGAGCAGAAGCACAACCCCACCTTGAGAGCTGGGCTGGGCTGAGGAGCCAGGGCTGGGCTCAGACAGCACCAGACAGCAGCTCCAACCGAGAATCATCACGGAAAGGTGGGACAGTTTCTGAAGACAGGTGTTAGGAGACCAGCTGGGCTCTCAAGTACAGAAATTTACATTAATCAGCTGCTAATTAGATAGACAGGCCACTTTTCAGGTTCCAGATCACCCTTTCTATGCCAGAAAACAGTTGCAACCTGTAAATGGAGATACTGGAAGAGGACGAGGGGCAGGAAGAAAGATCTGCTAAACCTGCCATGTCCACCAGAAGAGTCAGGTCAAACCAGAGGTGGAGAAGGGTATATAGCTACACTGTTGGCAGCTTTGAATATGCAAATATTGGATGTACTAAAAAGTAGCATTTCCTGGTTTATCCAAATCTCTATATTACAATATCCTGAAAAATACTGTGCCCATTTTAGTACATAATTATGAACAGATACTTTATACTTTCACTTTTGAAATATGTAAGTAGAGTAAGACTTAAGAATCCAATCACAGGCCTGATCACAATCACGTCGACCTTTTTTTTTTTTTCATTTATTTTGTACATTTATCTTTTGGGGGCAGCATCAGTCATCTACACAATCAACCTACTACCAAATTACACCTAGCAACATTAAGCTGTCAATCTGGCCTCTAAAGCAACTGTTTTCATCATTTTTAGAAGACTTGTTTAATATGAAAGTTAAGTTGTTTAGACTGAAGATGACTGAAATCCAGATGTTGCTACACAGATACCACCTGCTATCCAGTACCACAATTACAGGAAAAAAAATGGATCAGCAAACCCAGAGTGGTACTGGGCATGCTAGGAAAGCCACAGAGTAAAGAAGGGACTGATTCCCCAGTTATTTTGTGAGCAGTATGACCAATTGCTCTTTGATTTGCATTTCCACATTCCCCCAAGTTCTGGTCCCTACCCTGTACAACTCAGCCTTCACCGCAATTCCTGCAGGGCATGCACATACCTTCAGCCAGGTTTGTGACCAACATGTGTGACTCAGGGTAAGACCTACTCTGCCCAAACACAGCTTCCCATCCACTCCTCTGATCTCCACTTCTCTCCAGGAAGTGACAGGTGTTTCCTATAGCAATTTCCTGTACTTCTCCCATACACTTAAGACCATCTCCCACAGACCTGAGTTGCAACAGCCCATTCACCACAATGAGCCTCTCCCAGGCATCATTCCTGTCTCTTGAGCACCCAGTAAACATGCAGAGAGGACATCATGATCAGGTTTTAATGCTTATGGCTGCAAATGACATTTAAAGTCCCTAAACACTGTGAGCAAGAACCTCAAAAAATAGCCTTCAGTTTTGTAGTCCTTGGGTGGCTTTCTCAAGCAATTGAACTCTTCTAATTTAAATTTGCTTAGAACACATTTAGTATTTATACAGTTGCTGCCAACAAACAAGCCTCATACCATATTTCCTGAGTGGTTATGATTCTCAAGGAACTTGCTCTTCTAGCCCTGACTGATAATCCATAGGATGTCACTTCTCCCTGGAAAGAACTAATTTATATGCCTTTCAGTTGTATTATACTTAATGTTTTATTAGACAAAATTCTGAGATTTGTGGACAGCTCCTTAATTTCTGTTGTCATTGTTAAATGAAAAAAAAAAAGTGGATTGAAATCCAAACAGTAAAGTCCAAAAGATTTTTTCCAGCATAAAAAAACGACAGTAAGAAAAAAGTCAGCTCTGTGATACCCATTTGTACATTCAAATACATCTTCTCTGCTGGAGACCCTGTTACATAAATCTGTATGAATCACCATGTCATTTGTATGCTCTGTAACAGAAATGCTTGTCCGTTGTTCTTGCACTTGAGGTTTTTTTTTTTTTAAATCTGATTTCACTCAGAAGTTGAGAGTTCAATTTGCAGTCTGCTAAAACTCACCAGCCTAATCAACATGAATAAAATGAACTCAATATTGAATTGTCATGAAAATTCTGTGTTTAAGTAAGAAATTCATCTCTAAGGACCTGGAGAAACAATCAGTTGCTCCATACACACACAAATGCAAAGTACAATATTACATAATCTTGCTGATTTGGAAAACAAAAGAAGCCTGCTTTTCCCAAGCAAATTCATCTGCCACGTGGTTTTTAATACATACTGATTTCTTCTTTATAAAGAAGAGGTTAATTGGTAGAAGGCTGAATGATGACTTTGTATGTTCACAGTATCCCTCCTGGAACCATGGAGTAATTTTGCCAGTCTTTATCACACCTGCAGCTGTTTCTATGGAAAATTGCAGGGAATAGGTGCAATGCTATCCAACAGGCAACGGCTACACAGCTGAAAGAAACCAAGCCAAACTGAACTCAATTTTCAGCCATTCAAAAATTTGAGTTCTTTCCAATCTTAGTCTTCTTCCCAGGTTTCCTCTGGTGGCTTCATGGTATATAACTGGAAAATTGCTAAGATGTAATTGAATTAGTTGGTGGCAAGCAGGTGACTGAAGCTTCAAAGGAGCAGAATTTCACAAACCACCGTGAAAAGACTGTTAACACATTTGTGCTCCTGGGACCTACACGTGTCTGGGTGTCAAATCACCTGCCTGCACTGCTGAGGATTTGCAGAAAAAAGTCTTTGAGTCTACAAAGAAAGTATTAGTAAAGCTCAGAAGTCAGGACACACGGATGGTGAAATCTCCCTTGGGAACTCATCCCAGACACCTGGGCCAGCTGCTGACCCAGGCAGGAAGTTTCCAGGAGGAAATGGCAAGAGTTGTCAGAAGATGTTGAAGCACATTAAACAATGAAGCAGCTGGAACTGTGCAGTAGAAAAATCTGGTAAAAATCAGAATGCAAAAGCTGGAAAAGTTGGAATATCAGTTTGCTTTACTAATGCTTTTACCTCCATGAAAGTCATATAACTTCCTAGACTTACTGTAAACCTGGCCCCTATTTTTATTAAATCACACAATGCATGAGATCTCTGCTGGGATACATAACTCAGTATTAGGCATAGAAGTCAGATATCAGAGTAAAAAATATTTATTGAATTTGTAGCCATTGAAGTTACATAGAGTTTGTTTTTCTTCCCCTTCTCCACACCATCAGATTGTTAGATCTAGCATGGGGATCCAGGAGATACCATATATTGAATATTTAGCTGTGAAAGCTTATAGATTCCAAAAGTACCAGTCAACTTTAGGGGAACTCTGGTCTCCTTCACAGGGATCAAAGGCAAATGTGGGCAGCTTTCACCTGAGTAAGTCTACTGGGTCTTGTGGAACTCTAAATAAACCCCACACCCCAAATGAGAACCCGCTGCAAGTTACTGCCCACTTAAAAATGACAGTAGAAAAGTCTAATGACAGCATGTTGACAGGTTTTAAGTACTCGCTTTAGGCCAATTAGTTCATTTGTAAGCACAATTTCAGAATAAGTATGAAGTAAAACAAATCTGGAGAAAAATTTACTGAAAACCTGGTACCTCATTCTCCCAAAACAGACTGCTTTGAACTTTGACATGTTTGTAAACAGCTGATGTTAGTCAAAATACTTTGACTAAGGAAACGACCCTCCACAGGCTCCCTGAGCATCCTTTGCTGTCCCAGCGTGTTTGATGACGATCTAGAACGTGCTCTGTGCTCCAGCCCTGCACTCCCCAGCACATTGCACAAGGCTCTGCAGGAACCATTCACAAAGTAGATGAGATTATCAAGAGCTGGTTTCCTGAAGAAATCCAGTGGCATTCCTTTGGACTGCTCCCTGGGCTGGGCTCCTCCTCTCCCAGGGAAGCAGGTGCAGGGCCACGTGGAGCTGCAGCACAGCCCCGCACTGGACAGCCCTTGTGGGGTCCCCTGGGAAGGACCCTTGGGCCTGTGGAAACAGCACACTTGGGTTTTGTACCCAAAAAGCTCTTTGTGCTGAGCTGCTGCACCACTGCTGCTGCTGAGCAATCCTGCCCCTGCTCAGCAAGGGCAGCAGCTGGTAGAATCTGCCAAGGAAGGCAACTCCTGCCTCTCCCCGTGGAAGCAAAAAGAGCTGAACTGCACTGGGATTTCTTTTACATGGACACAGCAGACACATGCTAAATGTAGTGCACTGAGAAGAATCCTTCCTAAGCAAGTAGGAGCCGAGGTCTGGTCAGTCCCATAACTAATTCTGTTCCTTTTTTTACCTGATTTTTCTTCAGTTCTTTCCAAATTACCATCTTGGAGTGTCACCTTTATCTAAGCCTCTCTGGATTCACTGCTGCCTCTGAAATGATTCTCTTTTCAGTTGTTAAACACTGATATTAAATCCTTTCCCAGACTAATTATTCAAATGGTAATGATCCCATGTGCCTTCATGCTTTACTAAGAATAATAATAAAATTCAAAATTAGACCATAAATTCCTCTTGAAAAACCTCATGTCATATCTGAATTGTAACAGAAACACTTAAATGTGTTCAAGTTTTACATTTGACTTGCCAAGAACTCTTCAGAAAACAAAGTGTCATTATTGCATTTCTTGCAAAACACAGGTCCGTAAAAAAATCTTACCGTGCTAAGGTTAAGAAGGCAAGGTACTGCTCTCCTGCCTCCCAGTAGCTCACAGTTTATACAAAAACTCAGGGGCTACTTCTAATCAAAGGCAAGTAATTGTTCTGCCCCCAGATAAACAATTTTGTTATGCAAGAACTTGACTGCTCTCTTGCCTCAGAAATAACGACCACCTCAACTCACCCCCTCTTTTGCCCCTCCTCTCCCACAAAGTTTAGTGAT
Organism: Coloeus monedula; assembly: GCF_965178545.1. Lineage (NCBI taxonomy): Eukaryota > Metazoa > Chordata > Aves > Passeriformes > Corvidae > Coloeus > Coloeus monedula. The sequence goes on along the minus strand of NC_138795.1, from coordinate 16,451,194 downwards.
GGAAGTCTGGTGAATTAAAGCCACTTGTGTGTAGCAAGTTACAAATGGCAGTTCAGCACAGCACACCAACTCTGCACTCCAGTGAGCACACAGCATTTAGCACAAAAATACCATTTCCCCCCTAAAGATCTGACAGATACAAGAGCTTTGCACAGTTTTTGGGAATGCTTCATCAGCCTGATGACACATTTGGGATTGCTGCATCTCCTGCAACACAGCAGGAGTTTTGCTGACACGCATGAAGCATGTCCTGAACCCCTGCAAACAATGAGATCTCCCTGTGCCCGTCCCAACATCATGGTACTGCAAAAAACACACCTAAGGATGTGCTGACATTGGCAATACAGTGTTTGTAATGACAGCTGCTTCCTAAACTACAGTCAACTATTTGCCTTACATAATTTAATTAAATAACATGAAACTTTTAGCTTTAAACTTCAGTCTTCTGACTCAGCATCAACTAATCCCTTACTGATTCCCATGCACCACAAAATGTGCTCCCAGAACACTCCCACTCTGCAGTGCTAACAGGCATTGAACTGGAAGGGCACACATGCTGGTATACAGCTTTTTGATGGGTTATTTGAACCAGAAGTTGTATATTCTTTTCATTTGTTTGGTATTCATTTTTATGAAATCCAAAGTATCAAGTGTTGCACATCCTAGGAAATGAGACAGCAAGGGCATCTGAAAGGTCACAGACATGGCATATGCATGGAGAGGGACACAGCTGCACATTCAGGCACCAGCAGGTACACGATGTTTTTCTCTCTTTATTTGTGCCCCTAAGGGATTCATGGTTGTTTGTTTGCTCTGGAATTGCTCAGTGCTTCCTCAAACAAAGGATTTAAGCCAATCTAGCTAACAGAGCTTTGGATACTGTAATGTTTAAGATCCCCATCCAAAACTGTAGATCATTAGGAGCTGCAGTTCGTAACTTTGCACTCGAGAATCTGCTTCTCTTTCTGAGCTGACTTAGCAGATACGAAGATTTTGTTACAGAATCCACAGCTGGAAACAAACTCCTTAATTGCCATTTAATGACTGCTAGGAGTTTTAACCAATCAGTTTGACCATGTTCAAAGCAAAAACTCTGATGTTATGATTACTTACAAGAGAACTACTTCTAATACAACAAAAACTCTCCTGTAAGTAGATCTGCACCAGTATTTTATAGGGCCAACATGCTTGCATTGCTACTGAAGGAACAGGAAAAAGTTGCTGCATCGAGTTCATGGATAATAGCTGCAACTATTCTAGAAGACCAATGTACAATATTCAAAAGTGAACACCACACCTAGAGTACATCAACTTTTTTATCTGTCTGCACTATGGCAGTTACCATAAGCATTTCCTTCCACAAAAAATTGAATAAGCATAATTCTAATAAATTAGAATAAGCATAATAAGATTAGAATAACCAATGTTGCTATACTGTAGAATGCAAGAAAATAAGGAAAAAACTATGAACTATATAAAATAGTTTTAAATTATACCTCATTAGAGATGTTCAAGAACTGATGAAATGGACTACACTATGCATAAGCTCTAATAAAATGGTCCCCAGTCTATCCATTTCCAAACCATACATATTCTCTGAGTGGCTACATACTGACCTTTCACCACTCCCAAGAGAGGTGGGGAGTTCTCTTGAGGGGTCCTGTCAGGCTCCTGGGGAGGTACAACCATAGCGAGCGTATGCACCGGGACACGGGGAACCTTAAACAAAGGCACAGACACGTGCTCAGGTAAAAACACCTTCTGGCAGAGCAGATCTTCAGGTGTTAATACAAAGGTACAGATCAACAGCACACTCCAGCCCACTCCTCCCAAACTGTGTATTCTATGCTACCTCTTGGTATGACCTGTCCTGTGCTTTTTTATTGGGATAATATGTCAAAGTTAACTGTGCTGCTCTGTGTGAGATCCCAGGCTGTGTTGACTGGAAAACTGTTAATTGCTTTAGGCTTTTAGTCAGCTAACTCCCCTGGAAAACTGCCTCTTCAGACTGCAGAACTCTGAATTTACACAATATATTTTCTTTTATATAAGAAACAGAATCAGTAACACCATGTGAGGGGTGTTACTAAAGCCACAAGGCTTTAGAACTGTTGAACCAAAATACTGAGCAAATGCAGGAAAGAAAACAACATCCTTTTGAAATCCTAGGTTTGGGACTATCCTGTCCAGGGAGTAGAAAAGGGAACAAAGCTCATGTGTTCTTCAGGTCTCTGTAGCTAGGACCAACCAGTTCTCTCACTCTCTACCATTCTCATGTGTGCAGGGTTTTTAAAATTCCTTCCACTGTTTACGTTCATTTTTTGAAATTAACAACTAAGCAAGTGTTTGTTCCCAACATTGATGGTGCTATTTAAAAAAAAAAACTCCTTATGCCTTACCTGAGACTGATCCTGAGATGGAGGTGTGAGCTGGGACAAGTCTGCTGCAGGAACCGACAGAACATTGTTTGGGTAATCCAGCAAGTAAGAAACAACATTTGTGTGTCCTCCCTTGGCAGCTTCAATGAGCATTGTTGAGCCATCCTGAAGTGAGATTTTGGAAACAAAAAGCCAGAAGATTAGTTTTTCTCCCCGGTGCAGTATCCCCACATAAGATATGATTCTATGATTTAAATTTACTACTCCAAAACCAGCCAAGTGGTTCTTTCAGAACCTATGAAACATAACAGCTGCAAGCAAATACCTTGAGCCGATGAGTAGGATCTGCCCCGTGAGCCAGGAGAAGCTCAACCACAGCCAGGTGACCTCCAGCACAGGCCAGGGACACCACTGTGTGATCATTGTTGGCTGTAGCCCTGTTCACATTGGCACCTAGTAAGAAATGATCTTAGAATTAAACACAAAGAAATCCTTTCTAAAAGAAAGTATCGACAAGTACAGTATTTTGTGGAACAGAGACAAACTTTACTCTTGTAATCCAATTACTTCCTACACACTTCTAGGGAAAAAGCAAGGGATTTTGACTAACTGATTGGCTTCCACACATCCTCCTCCTCACCTTGTAAAGACAAGGCAGTTGCAACAGCAACAGTGGGCTTTTAAGTGTTAAGTGAGGGAACACATGGTGTAAGAAGCACAATTCCAAATGTTCACTCTGAGCTCTGAGCAACATCACTATATGGTGCAGTTGCTACTGTTTCAGACAGTACTTGATGTGCTTTTCTGAAGGAGGAAGTGCTTTTTTAAGAAACTGAAAATATCTGCTGTACTTCAAATCTATCTACACAACAGAGTAGGAAAAGTAACTAGCAAAATATTTTGTAATTCATTCTATCATGAACTACATGAAATTCAAAAAACCCTTACGTGTTTGACAAATGCTCATATCCACATAACCAGAATACTTTTAAATATAGATCACAAACACGTGGCACTGTAAAGTGGCATTTTAAGCTTTTTAATTAGTTATGTAAACTAGCATTTACCTTTGCTAATAAGGAATTGCACGGTGCATAAGTGACCAGCTCGTGCAGCCTTCATTAGTGGGGTTCTCCCACCTTCAGATTCATGCTCCTAGAGAAGAAATAACAGGTGTATAAATGGGCAAAAAATTGTACCATTGTTTCAGCTCCTGAAGTATTTTGTGGTGGGACCAGAATTACCCATCTTGTAGAAGATCTATCTCACAAGCAGACTGTAATAAATATAAACTGACTGGAGTCAATTTTCATGTTACCTAAAATACCAAATTACACTGTTAAAAATGATTAGGACCACATCCATATTGGTATCACACCAGGAAGCTGCCATACTTACACTCCCTCTTTTTTATTTTAGTGTTCACATGCATAACATACATGAGAACAGTAACATCTTCTTTCCTCCTCAGAAAGGGTGGAAGATTGAACACAAACGTCACCCAGCATCAGGAAGTGCACAATAACCACAAACTGCAGTGCCTCAGTCCAGAGAGCTGCCACGTGCTGCCAGACCTCAAAACTGCAATAATGCCTCGAGTGCACACAACATTTATAAAACATAAGGAAGAGGATCAGAAATAAGAATGAGACAAATCACTGCAGGTCACAAGAAGTCTCTAAGAGGATTGGAGAATAAAGCAGAAAGACAATAAAAGGATGATACAAACCAACAAAAAGGGAATGAGGATCAAGAACAATTTTCTAATCTAAAAAGTTTCTGAATACTGAAAAGATGTGGTTGAATCCAACTGTATTAGAGCAGTTACAGAACTAGACAATGTGCCTGCTATGTAGACATGATCAATACCACAAAGAATGCTGAGCAATGATATCAACCCACCCGCAGAAAAAGGGGAGAGAACATCATCTCCCTGTGAGCATTTGTATGTGCACTCTACATTCAGTATTACCCTATTTAAATAATGTTCAGTCTGATCAATAATATACTAGGAATGCGTGGTTTTTAATCAAATATCTGGGAAGCCAAGCTCTAAATTCACTCTTTACTTCATAATTTCATGTATACCTGATAGCAAAAGTTAACATTTAGTACTGACAGTGGATGACATGGCTACAAATCAAGAAGAGATTTGACAGAACAACTCAATTCCTTCCCATAGTTTCTGTGTTCCTGAAAACTGCATATGTCCTTTGACATATGGCTTACTTTGGTTACAAGCTGTACATTAAGTTAGTTTTTTGTTCATACACTTGAAGAGGAAACCTCTTGACTGGATCTTCTGTTGGAGACTGGCCCCCAGTCCAAGCCCATCCTTCACTGTAAGAGGTTACATTGCTCCTCTCCTGCTCTGCTCCTCAACCTTCACAAGAGCTCTGTGTTCCTGTCCACCACTGCTTTAACACACAGCTAAATCCCACAGTAGTGCTCTGATTTCTTTACTTATTCAGTAGTATAACACACAATCATATGCAGGCAGACACAAAACCCTACAGACTTACTACTGAAGTCATATCTTTTTCTTTTCTTTTTTTGTTTATTAAATAAATTCCCTCCACAGGGCAATGACTGCTTAGATGTCAATAAATACCTGCTTCTGGACTGTCTGCATGGCAGAAACTGGCAGAATTGCAGGACTTGTAAACCTAATTATGTTAACATGTGGCCCTACGATTGCAAGAATTGGCAGAGTGCCCTTGAGCCCTGACGCTTACTCTGGTATTTGGCATAGTTTTTCCTTCCTCAGCCACTGCCAAGAGATCCTAAAAAGCCAGAAGCTGCTGTGTGCCTGAAGCACAGCAAACCCCTGGTTCCACCAGCACATCACTCCCAAAGCAGCTGTGGATGCAAAGAATTCCTAACCACCACTCTGCTCTGAGCAGGACCTGGACACTGCTGCCTGAACTATCTCACACCCAGTTCTAAATCCTCGCTGATGCAAAGATGGCAAGATGCAAAATTTATTTTAGGTCACCTTAGCTATATTCAAGGTAGCAAAAACCTTCCTATATTGCACTGAGATACAGCAGATAACTGGCAGTAAGGTATAATTATTTGCAACATTCTGCCTTCCTAACAGACTTCACTGTTGGAAGTCTTAAACACGGACGCCAGGAGGCTTCCTCATTTAAATGCAATGCAGTGATTCTGCCCAGTTTAACCAACTGTCACTTCCTCAAGCAGGCAGAACTTGATCCTCAGCTACTACACACTTCCAATCCTTGCAGCACCATGCACACCATCAGTCCAGCCAAACCAAACCATTTGGGTGCCCACCTGCTGCAGATCTTCAAAACTTATGGCATTTTGATGGTATTTTTCACATTGGAGGATGGAAACGCATATTTTATTTTAAGATGAAATTAATTCTGACTTCAGCACTCTCTATAGCCCTAATAATGGCCACCAGACAGCATTAACTCAAGCTTTAAGGGAAGACATCTAGGACAAGCCAAAATAAGAAGCTGAGACAATACAGTGCCTTTGTCTACACACATCCTGTCTTTTCACCTAGAATAATCATAAATTTCAAAGATTATATATATCTATATATATCTAGATCTGATCTCTTTTTCAGCTGCATTAGATAATCAAAATCAGGACAGAGAAAATGAAAGTTGTCCCAAAGCATCCCCATTACTTTTCCAATGTGCTTTTCCCCTTGTATTTATATGAAGTGCACACCAGTGCTTATTTTGTATGATCTAAACCCAGTAAGTTGTCTCCAAACACAATTCCCTTGCCTCTCTGCACTGTAGGAGTCACCACAGTATCCTGTCTCTTGTCACTGCTCCAGCCCTGAGGAATATGGTAGTTAGTGCAATCAGGAAGAGGAAGAAAGCAGAACACCTCTGCCACATTTGGAAATAAATCCATTCTCTAAACCCCTGGGTGATGTGCTCTCCTGCTAATTCTGCTGGGATAGAAAGAACACCTGAGAAGAATTTTCTGTGTGTTTGGGTAACGGATAGGAAGGGAAAGTGAGAGTGTTACCCAAATCAGGCAGCAGTTTACACTGTCTGCACCTTTTCCACTGAGACTCAAGAAGGAGATGAGATTCCAGTCAGCAGTAATTATTTCCTTTCTAGACAAATCAATACTTCCAAGAGCAGAGCAGAAGCAGAGTCATCAGGAGCACCTTATGACAATCACTGGTATTTTTTAATTCTTCCTTTTGAGTTCTCTGGTTTAGGCAATTCCAAGATCAGCTACATAGAGGCTTTTCCCCCACACAATTCTTCTTCACAAATATTTATGGTTATATTAATCACTAGGATAGTTTCTCTGAGGTTTTTTTTTTCCCCAATGTCTCGTTATTTAAAAGTTCAGGAAGAAAATCTGTATTTTCAAAGTAAAGGTCCAACTTTTCAGTTCTTTAACAAGCCCCCCTCATCCATGTCAACAGTGAATATTTAACAGAAATCTATGTATTATTCTAAACAAAATGATCTACAGAAAGCTTTTCAGGCAAAAAAATACAGGCCCTAACACTTTGCTGATTTTCAAGACTGAACTCCTATTCCAGCAGTCACCAACCTACCTGCCCCAAATAACCTTCCTGAAAACTCAACTAGCCCTTTAGTTTAAAGCAAACACCTGAAAAAGGAAGACCTTAGAGGAAACTAACAGATTTAAGAGGGCTGCTATCAATGAGACAAGCTGCTGCATTTGGGAAGGTTGGGATATTATTTTTTAAAACCAGTTTTAGAAAACCCAACAGAAGGGAAAATACAGGACAAGAATGCCCCATCTAGTCCATACAGTGAGTCTCTCTAGATCTTTGAAGAGACTGAGATGCCTTGAAGCCATGCTTGTCCTTAGCATGTGTCCTGAGGCTGCAGCTTACAAGCATCAAAGGCCAACCTCACCTGATGCCTGCCCGGCTCTAGGCCCTCCAAAACTGTCTTCTTAAAGTCCTCCTGTTTGTCCTGCAGAAGGAAAAAGAACAACTCACGGCTCTTGTTCTACAAACAAATGTTCCTGGTCATGAAGACCCGGAACGTGAACTTAAATGGGATGAGATCCACCAGCTGGAAACTGGCTTGCTGGCATGAGGCAAGCAAGAACAATGGTAAGACCAAGCAATGAAGCTCTCATGAGTTCAGACTCCTACCATGAACCATCCAGATCCACAAAGAGAGCACAAAGGTCAGACACAGCATCTTGTTACAGACAAGATTGATTTTTTGTTCACTACTGGCAAAACAAAGAATTTCATTGTACTTTGCACTATCCAGAGACTTCAACAGCCAAAAAGTGTTGACTACAAAAATGAGCTTCACATGTCCTACCATGCTTTATCTGTACAAGACTAAGAGCCAAGTCTAAAAAATCCAGAAACCCCTGACCTTCCCCTGATGGTTCAAAAACCAGTAAGGAAAAACAACAGCACCTCGGATTCCTCACTGTAACAGCAACACAGCAACCTCCAGAGTTGTTGAATTCAAATCCAAGAAGACTGGCTGCTTTTGTAGATGTTTAAATGGTGCCTCATACACAATGCATCAAACCCACAGTGTGTCACACACATCAAGGAAAGTGAGTTTTTAATTTAGGAGCCATGTTACTGTGAGGGATGATATCCCCTGAAGGCAAAACAATGATCCCTGCCATGACAGAAACATGTCTGTAAAAGCATTGTGTCATAGGAGAAGAATTAAGAGGTAGTCTGGCATGCATGTTTGGGGGTTTTTTTGCAATTAGAGTTGTGTGGATGCCAGGTAGCCAGTTTTAGTCTTCTAAGCAAAGCAAGACGTGGAATCTTACCAAGTACTGAAGAGTTTTGTGGACACCCTGACAGTGTAAAATGAGAAAAATACAAGGATGAAGCTCTCCTCGTGGGTTCTCTTCCATTTCTCAATTTCTGCATAAGAGCTCCCATATATCTTGTAGGAGAAAGGTAAACTTCATCACTAGATCAACTCCTACGTAGCAGAGCCTCATGTACAGCTGCAAGAGGATCCAGGTTAAAAAATCTCAATTTAAAACTCTTTTCTGTATTTCCCAGCTGAGAAAAGCTGAGATGATCTCACTGTCCAAAAAAGAACATCTCTCTTTCATTTTCAGCTCCACTGAAACAGACAAAGACGCAACCACCCTGTCAAGAGCAGTGCTGCCTTCAAAAGGGACACCAGAATCTCCTTTAATCCCGGTGTGATTCCACATCAAATGGGAACAGGCATCCAAAAAGGTCCTTTTAGTTTATTGAAAGGTAAGCAGCTCAAAAGCAGGATATCACCTCTCATTAAATATCACCAATACTCATTGTGAGATTTACAGTCCTTAACCCGGTTCCTGTGGGAACATACATGTACCTCCCACGTCTTACCTTACACAACCCTTGAGATGAAGGTAACTACTGGGAAAGACACAAAGCAAAAATAGGAAAGAAAAAAAAAAAAGAAATCTTATAGGAAAAATGATCCTCTCACCTTTGAAATCAGACAATCCTTGCTACACTGGTAAATAGATGTATTACTGAAGTGATGGATATTTTTTCCTGAAGTTACTAAACCCTATGTCTGCTTTCAAACAATGCTTTAATCAATTCGTATTTCAGAGTTTCAATCTCCAAAATTTTACTTACACAGATCAGAAAATCTAGGTGTTCTGTCCCCATAAAGGTTGCAAACAAGTAAAATTTAAATTTGATCCAGTGGTAAGAGCTCAAGCTGAGACACTGGAAGTTCCTGCTCCTGAAGGGGATGGGGGAACTAGAATGTAACTATGGCACAGATGGGAGCACAGGCTGAAGGCTTCAGATGTGCCTCAGATTCAGTCATTCATACACTTGGCAAAAGCAAGCTGATTTCAAAATGCATACATTAACAAGAAAAGGTGCAGGCCTGCCAGCTAGTTTTGCTACAGATTTTGACAGGCCAACTCTGTAAGGACATGGAAAAGATCCCTTAAAGAAGGGCATCAGAAAAGCACAGAAGAATTGTTAACAAGCCAGACTTCATGAACAATTAGTCACAAATTCATCAAAGTACCATAGAGGATTGAGCAGTTCTCCAGCAGACAGATGAGCACTCTGACACTGCTCATTTCTAGTACAACTTGTCACTGCAGAGCTTTATGGAAAAATTAACCACAAACTGAAAAGTTCATCCCAGCCATCATTTTTAAAAATTCTCCTGGTAGTTACAAAGCCACATTGCTTAACATATCTAACAGAGCTCTCAAGATCTTCAGAGGTTCCTGAACTGAATTACATATTTGAGATCTAGTCCAGAGGATCAGTCCCTGAAAAGCATCAGTTCCCATTCTCACTTGCTGTTTCATGCTGAGATGTGGTGGCAATGATCACTCCCAGTTCAGACAACTCTACTGGGGACTAAAATCACTTTACATAAAACAATCACAGAATGGTCTGGGTTGGACAGAACCTTCAAAGACCATCCCATCCAACATCCCTGCCATGGACCAGGACACCTTCCACTAGACCAGGCTGCTCCTGTTTTATTTTACTGTTTAAGACATAACCAGTCTCTTCCTCAAAAAGAACTGCTTTCCAACAGGGTAAGATGTTGCATGTCCAGCTCCTCAGTGACTCTGAATTAAACCTCAGGGATAATGAAAGTTTCTGGAAAACAATGAAGCATCAGTGAAAGCAATCCCAGGAAAGACAGAAGCCACAGGATGAAAAAGGAAGGAAAGAAAAGCAACAGCAGATGTACTTCCTTTTGCTGTGTCTGAACACCAGCAGTAGAGCAAAATTAACTGGACAAATGTAGACAGACCAGCTACATGTCTAAGTCCAGATCTTCATTCAATTCCCAGCTTGCGGGGACAACTCGATGGAAACATCTAAATTCATTTGAATGAAAATTGAAATCTAGAAGAACAGTCTCCCATGGTACTGCCAAGGAAGCTTTTTCATACCCAGCAGTGAGGTAACACCCTTCAGAGCCCTCCCTCAGCCCATGACAAACATAACAAATCTATTCAAAACACCTCCCAACTTCGAATAAAGCAAAGCAACACAAGGGTTTGAACAGAAACTGCTTCAAACCAGAGGCACCTGCCATCAGCATTGCTACCATTCTGCAGGCATTTCCCAATTAACTTATAATCAGAATTCAAAACTGGCAGATTTACATAGCAGGAATTCCTTTCAAAGCAATTTTCCTTTGCTTCCTTACTCTATTTTCCTTGCCTGTTCCACATTTTCATTGGTAGTGCAAGAAAACGCAGCGAAATAAAACTTTACTTTAGAAAGGACTGAGATTGTCCTCTGCAATACTGAGAAGCTGATGCTGGTGGCCACAAGCACTGCTCACCTTAGTGATGGGAGGGGGGAAAATGACACAACTCCAAAAATTTGAAGTGTCATTTAAGCAGCAACTCTTGCATGTTTTAAAGTTTATGCAAAGCACTTTTTTTTTTTTCCATTTCAGGCTTTGCTCCCTGCAATGAGATACTCCATGGGTTTTACCTTTATATAACCAAGTACTTCAATATTTCTTTTTAAATATCCAGTAAATCCCCCCAAACCTATGCTGCCTCTACGAGAGTGGCTCATGTTTGGTACCCAACACTGAATTGAGCTAAGTGCAGTAGGCATGCCAAAAATCCCATCACCCTCCCCATTAATATGACTTTCCTCCCTGATAAGAGCAAATAAAGCAGAACATTACTGACATTACCGCAGAAGAATTAATAAGACCTAAAAAAAAAGCAACATCTCAAAGAATGGAAATATATTCCCAATTACAGCATTAGTTTATTTGTATTTCTAAATAAAAAAAAAAAACAAACTACATTAATGACTGAAATTAAAGTAACTTCATTAGTATGTTGATTTATCAGGTTCAATGAGAAACTTTTCTGGCATTCTTGGTTTTTTAAAAGGAACAAAAATTCCAGAAAATCCAACCAAAATCCCAACCCACACCCAAAGCAAAATAAAACACAGAAGCAGTGAGTACATATGGGGGGGGGGGGGGGAAAAGGAGAATACTCCTCCTAGGCAACCAAAATAACAATCTTTCCTGCTTGAGCCTTGTTTGACACAAGGCTCCTAAACACCTTTGGAAGACTAAAGTATCAATTGCTTTTAGTAATTAAAAGTCAAATGTTACATCCCTGTAGCTGGTGAAAAGGCAGTGCTGGGTTTCCTGATACATAATAATGAAAAAAGACAATTATGTAAACAACTTAGTTTACATTACAGAAGACAAACATGGGGAAAGCAATGCGCTAAACCCAAGAGTTAGAAAGATCAGATTATGTTGATCATTTAAAAGACATTGCTTTGTTTGGGGTTTTTGTGTAGTAGTTTGCAAAAGTTAACAGACTAACAGTGTTCACAGACCAACACTGACACAGAGAAGCAGTAGTTCCTAATACCAAAACATTTTAAATTCAGAGCAGACTACCTGTAAGAACTTTCATTCTGTAGACCAAAGAGAATATGCAGGCTTTTTATTAAAGCTTCTTTCATGCCTCTTTTCAGAGCCATACATAAATGTCTATTCCTAAGCTCATCACTCTGTTCTCTAAGCACACAGGCTTTGCCTTACAGTTTGAAACCAAAGCACTTTGCCCACAAGATGCAGCAGAAGCCTTACCAGATCAGCACCAGCCTGAAGCAACACATCTGCCACATCTGTGTGTCCATTTTCACAGGCGTAGGTCAAAGCTGTATCTCCCGTTGCTGTAGTGGCATGAACATTAGCTCCTACAAAAAAACCATTTTTTTCTTATTGCACATGTCCTTATAAAGTATTTCACATCAGATAAACTTAAGAATCTGACAACAGCTGTATCCTACTGACCAACAGCCTCCACAGTCCAAGGGCATTGCTCTCATAGTGAAAATACTCGAAGGAGAGGGGGTAAGCCAAGGCTTGGAAAAAGCATGACTGACAATCTAAGCAGTTAAACCTACATGCTCACTTATTCCTACAGTCCCTCTACAGCAAGAAAGATTTCAGTTGTTACAGCAAGTAAAAGGGAATCCAGACAGTTGTGCAGACTGTCCATTTGACCTGGAGCTGTATGCCAAGGGAAGCCAGACAAAATGCACATTACTGAATTAGTATTAATACAACAAACCCATACACTTCTACAAACTTCCCTTCTTTCCTGCTCTTTAAAATCCTTTGCTTTAAAACCATTTCGTTGGAATAATTTTCATATAAAGCTTCATATACACCAGCTCTGTGAAAACTACCCATGACTCTTGATACGTAACACATAATTCTTAAAAAGAGAAATGCCAATGTGATTCGCCATTTTCTTATTTTTAAGGTGTGAGGTATAATTAGAGACTCCCTGACGCCAAAACAAGGCTCCTTAATCAACTTTCTACACTATCAGCAGTGAAGTGCAAGCAGTGAATGTTCCAAGGGAGCTGGTGACAGGTGTCACATGCCCCAAGTGGCACAGTTGTTACTGTCCCTCGATGAGCACGGAGCTTTACTTTCTAAAATTACAAATCCACCCAATTTTATGCTTATTCTTAGAAAAGAGCATACAAATAAATCACCTTCCACAACAAGGAAGATATCCCAAATACAGCTTCTTTTTCTTTATTATTTTAAGCAGAACACTTTAGACTCTACCAACTTTATAAACTGAAAGATGAACATTGAAGCATCATTTCACCCCAAACTCCAGCAAGATTTAATTTTTACTACTGTATTATGTAGTAGTAAAGCTCATTCATCACAGAAGTTCAGCACATTCCAGAATCTGTCTTGCACACCACTTCCAGCACACCATTCCTAAAGAACTGGTTATTCAGGGAGCCTGAATGCAGATAACCAGGCTTAGTCAAAGCTGCAGTAGCAAGCAAAACCAAGCATTATCTGTATGAAAATTTTGTCCTAGATGCAGATAGCTGGAAACAATGTTTCTAATGAATGTGGATGCTTTCTAGATATGGAACAGGATCCAGTGCTCCAGGAGGCACTTTCCTCTGTTAACAGTATCAAACAATACTGAGGTGCAACATATGCTTTTTCCTTCTTGCTAAGTTATCTGAGAATATTGTTTCTTGTTACACCACTGCCACTGTCAAAAGCCCAGGTATCTTCCAAATCATACAGAACACATCAAGTCTATGGTATCTGTGGGCTTAATCACTTGCTCTGAACACATACCTGCTGCCAGCAAGTATTTCACCAGTTCAAGATGACCCTCTTGAGCAGCTTCCATCAAAGGTGTTGAGCAACCAAGCTCTATATCAGCTCCTGCCTTAATAAGGAAGTCAGCGACTTCAGAAAAGCCTCCACAGCACGCCAGGGTAAGGGCTGTTTCCTGCGTTTCTTCTGTCTGTGCATTTATATTTGCCCCTGGGAAACAAAACAGCCATTACTGACCGGGCCACACACCGGCTGGGAAGGTGAATGCTCATCACCCTCACACAGTTTGGGTGTTTGAGCTCTGCTTGGTGGGTACTGAGCAGTGCCAGCCCCAAGCTCCACCAGAGCAATCTGCACAGGACACCTGGTCATGGATCACACTGTGTCCCTCCATCACCATGGGATCTCACCTTGTGCCAGCAGCAAGGCCACCATCTCTTCGTGGCCTTCCCGGGCAGCTTCCATCAGAGGTGTGTAACCTTCATCATTAACCTCCTCCAGGTTGGCTCCCCGTTCGATCAGCAGCGCTGCCAACTCCACGTGCCCGCCGCAAGCAGCCAGAGTGAGCGGGGATTCGAAGGAATCCGCGGGCATGTTCACCTGGGCACCACTGTCCAACAGCAAGCGTGCCACCTCCACGTGGCCATCCTGCAAGCAAAGGGCAACCCAGGAGTCAGACAGAATTGAAGTCACTTGATGCTGTAGCTGCAACCACTATCATACTAGGTCTGAAAATGATCCTACAAAGACAGGGCCTTTTTACTTATGATGGTTTAATTATGACAGTTGTGGTAATACTTGGACCTAACCAACATTTAGGTTTCCACCTACATCTAAGTGAGGTTTAAATGCATGAGGAAAAAAGAGCTAGATATATGTTGGTGTTTCTATTTCTTGAGGGAAAAAGAATTATGGCATAAGACTTAAATACCCAGCACAATCTTTGGGACACAACAGTACTAGAGATAGCCAACAAGTGTCATAAGTAATAAACCCACTCCATGACTAGACCTCAAAACAAGCATCAGAAAAAAAGATTTTATTCTTTGTAGTAGTAGTTGATTCATGACTTCTACACACAAAAAACCAAAAAGCCCCAACTGACAACTTCTAGACCCTGGGAAAGACACCTGCAGAGAAACTGAAGTGGGTAACAATTAGGCAGGTAACAGGAAGAGAGGACTTGGAAAAACTCTTCAAGGTGACATGAAAATGGGGTGAAGCCATAGAATAAGAGAATTAGGATTGCCAGAGCAGTCTGAGTCCTTACCAATCAAAGCACATAGATGCATCCGCCAGCTTCTGAAGAAAGTATTGTTAAACTTCTCAGTTACTTGAAATAGACCAAGTACCTAAAATCCACATTTCACCTAGGCTGTAGTTGGTAGAGTCACAACATTGGCAAAACGGAAAGCTTAAGGTGACCATGAAGCAGGTTGTATGTAACCTGAGATGGACAGCAATCAGGGGTGCACATTAAACAGGCTGTTGTTCTCAGAGAGGTTGGCTAAAAGGCAACAGCCACCTCATTAGAGGCATTACCCTAAGTGTGGCACTGGCCCGACCAAAACAAACTCCGAGGCACTTACAACAGAATTGGTGATCAGAGACCAGACATCTCAGCAACCTGTACCTGCTGCATTCCTTAGATGGAAAGAGATGAAGACTGGGAACAGTCACAACAATTTGGTGGAACAGCTCCCTTGTGCAAGGGTGCACCCAAATGATAACAAGAAACAAATTCCTTGTTATGGAGTTGGGACTTCAAAGGCTCATCTTCCTTCCTTTTGCTTTCCAATGTCAATACACTCTTATGTCAGAACACCTAGTCTGAAACACCTAAGAGCTGAAAACACGCAGGAAAACATCACAACTCTCTCCTCCAAGTGAGGTGCTTCACAGCCTCAAAGTCAAGCCAGCCCTCGGATTGTTTCACCAAGAAACTAAGAAAAAGTGAACAAAAACCCAACCTAAACAGAACAGTGGACTGATTAACCTTTAGTCTGCAGTCATGCTGCAATTTCCTTTAGGTGACAGCATACACCCACTGTCCTTCTGAATTCCTTACTGGCACCAGGCTCTCCTATAAGGAAGTCTATTCAAGGATACTATTACCAACTATCAGAAGACTTGGACACAGCTCCCCACGTTACAACCTGACCTTGGTCGCTTGCATCATCACCTCACAACTGCACTGAAAGAACACTTGATTCCTCCAGCTCCCAGCAGACTGGAGGAACACTGCAGCCTATCTTCTAAGGACTACAGGCTACTGGGAGAAAATTCATTTTCTCTCTTTTTGCTGTGCTTCCTATGGAAACAAGGTCCCTGTTCTTTCCCCAAAGAAGTTCCCCAGCTTGAAGAAGAGAGAAAAGGTCACCCAACAACAGAAATGGTTGCAGATATGCTTTCACACAACAGCACACTCTTTATTAAGATGATGCTCTTGGATAGGGAAGTTTTTCCTCAATGGCTGCTTTGAAATTATGTGGACAGTTGCTAGAGAACTAAGGACTACATTATTTTTCAAAATAAAATGGTAGGTCGAAAGAAAAACCTCACAACCTCATTTACAGAAACCTAGAAGAGAGCAAGTCATCCCTCCATGTAAAACACTTCCTGCAGTGATGAACAGACAATTGTAAGGCATGAATCAATGTTTCGGGGTAACTTCCAGCTCAGTGCATTTCTGGAAGGCTCATTCCACAATATTCGGAGAGACTTTATTTATAAAAACAAAGGTGGAAAAAACACAATAAAAAAAACCCAAAACAAACCCCCAAACCAGTGTATTGCACTGCAGATTAGTCACCCCTACACTTCACACAGGGAGCATTTAAAACAACACATCAGTCCCCAAAAATTAGAGTATTTTTTTCCTTTTGAGCAGTCAGAGTGAGAAGCTGCTGGGAGCTACAGCAAGCACTTTCTTACAATAACAACACACACATTTTCTTGCAGCCCCCAAACAGCTTGTTACCCAAGGCTCACTCTATTTTATCACCTCCTGCATTCCTCTCTCCCTGAAGAGGGAGCAGTACAAACAAAGGTATTTACCATGCAGGCCTCCATCAGCGCCGTGTGCATCTCATCTGTTTTGTGTTCTTGATCAGCTCCAGCTTCAAGCAAAAAACGAACCATATCTAAATGGCCTTCAAATGAAACAGATCAAAATAAATAAGCATTTCACAACATCAACTTGTAGTAGCACAGACAATACACTTAATGAAATCATTCAGATTTTCACAGTTTGCTATGACAATCTTCACAAGTTATAATTGGCAAACCTTGGCTTTTAAAGTACTCTTTAGAAAAATACCAATGTGAACAAGTCAGCAGCCTTCAGACAGCCTTTCCCAAAGATTCTGCTCAGCTGTGAGATGAAGACAGACCTGTCTAATTCAGGTTTACACAAGAACCTTTCCTTGTGACTTCAAGCTACAAAACTCTGCTTATTCCTATTGGACTGTATAGTGACAGATCATTTAAGAGTTCCAAGGCAGCATACAGCTGGGGGAATTATCTTTTAGGGATGGGTCCATGTAGATCTGAACTCAACTTTAAGCTATTTGGTAACACCCACAGACATAATTCTGAGAACTGATACATGCATTATATCATATTATCTGACACTATTTTTAAAGCTTCTACTGAGCTTTACCTAAACTTGATTTCAACTCTATTACAGTCTGTCACTTTAGAATTTGCCCCTTCTAAGCTTTTAGCCTCCTAATGAGCATTCTCCTCCAAGGCAAGACTTAGTCCTACATAAACTGACAAGAAAACAATCAACCATGTTGTCAAAGATAATACAGGACATCTCTAGTCAATCAAGGCACATGACTCAATTCAGTTTTAGGTCACAAGAAACAAGAACGACCCTTCAGCATATTCAGGGATACTATTACTGGAATTTCCCTGTAAGGAACTACCATATGCTGCAGGAAACCCATGACAAATCCAGATGCAAGTCCTCAGATAGGTTATACATAACATGTATCCTCCAATCCTAACCACAGAGGCAACATCTAAAGTTACTATGACAATAATCCACATCCTTTGTTTCTATTTGCAGAAAAACAATGGTTGGAAAACCAACTACAGAAGCACAGTGGATTACCATTACACTGCTACTTTACACAGAAGTTTAAATAGCAAAAAAAATTAAGTCAGAAGTCCCTAAAAGTTCATAATACTTTAGAATTCATAGACATTCTCTCGAATTACACTGAAGGAAAAGAATCCAGTAATAATGGAGGCATTGTCACCCCATCAGGTATTACAGAAACACACATTCCAAATCTGCATTTTTTTGAAGAACCAACAGAGATGTGTCCAGAATTCACAGACAGCTGGTGAGGGAACCAGGAATGAAACAGGGAATGTGGTAGTGTGGGAAGGAGAGAATGGTGGTGTGTCAAAGCATAACTGTGGACATAGCCAGTTACAAGTTTTCATCAGCAGCATGTCAAACACATCCACCACATCTGGACACAAACAGAGACTTAAAACCACTATACCACAGAGGAGCACTTCCTGACATTGAGTTTAAAACCAAAACCCAGTACTACAAAACTCTTAGGAAGATATTCAAAGTATTGGTGAAAGTTTTAGTCAGATAAATCCTAGCAAATAAATTTAAACAAAAATACAAACCAAGGCAAGAGACAATACCTTTATAGCATGCGAGTGTAAGTGCACTTTCTTTGAACTCGTTGGAGTGAGTGTTGATTCCTGCACCATATTCCAGCAATACTCTTGCAACCTCGACATGCCCTGCACTGGCTGCTTCCATCAGGGGGGTATGTCCGTTCTCATTGTGGTCTTCTATGTTAGCACCAGCTTTCAGTAGCACCTTCACAACGTCCACGAAGCCCCCAGCACAGGCATACGTGAGAGCAGTGTTCCCTGCAGAGGAGAGTTTGCATGAGAGCCCCTCCCATCACCCTCTCCTAATTTGGGGAAGGAGATCAGTGTTAACAGCTCAGAACAAAACCAGGTACATCACCAGCAGCAGCCTTTCACCTCACAGCAACGTCACTCCAGCCCATCATTCCAGGCTGGGTATAAAATCCCAACATAACTGTAACATGTAAGTTTTAATGCTAAGCCAGTATTAAAAATCAGGATTTTTTTAGTTTGAATATTACGTTTCCTACTTTAGCACGCAAAAATAGATCAAATAAAGACACACAAAGAGATCAATGAGTAATTTTTACGGTAGAGTTGGGGGGGTGGGTTTTTTTGTTTTGTCTTTCTTTTTTTTGCCTAAGACTGTATCCTGTAATTTCCTGAAAAACTTATACTGGCTGGCTGAGAACAAATTTATAATTTAAAACTCTGGTACTGTAAGTGACAGACACTCACATATGGCTCATGTTTTAAATGCTACAGTCAATTTTAAGGTAAGTTTGCTTAACAGGGCTAAACAGCAAGATGAAAGAATATCTCATAGTTCGGACACACAGCTTGTTTGAAAATTTGAACAAAGTTTAAATTCTATCTTAATAAACAGAATCCAACTGCAGGTAAATGCTCTCAGTGAGGTTAGTTAAGCTGTGTTCAAGAACCAGCAACATAGAGAACATTCAATGCACTCAAAGAATTTTAACTCCTCTTTGGTAAAAAGAAACAGAAATAACCGGTCTTGATGGGATGCATCCCATGGTCATCTTACTGGGTAATTTTGGATTATACCAATGAGAAAAGATAAGCTTCATGTATTTTTCTTGCCCTCTAACACCAGAGTGGTTTTCACAGAAACAGTGCTTTCTATCAGAATTTATATTAAAACCCATCTTTAATAATGGCCAGTTAAGACTCCAAACACATTCGCTGTGGATCTGGTCTATTCCTAACAGTTCCTGTCACGTTTTCTTGTGAATGAAAGTGTTAGACAAAAACACAGATGTTCAGAAGAGCTGTGTGCCTTATGTGCCAGCCTTACTAACTGTGCTCTTGCTCCCCAGTTACCTGTGGAGGACTGTGCATTGACATCTGCACAATGGACAAGGAGGAGTTTAACGATATCCACGTAGCCTCCACTGGCAGCTGCCATCAAGGGAGTGATGTCGCCTTTATTCCCTCGATCTTCAACGTTGGCGTGCATGGCTAGTAGCACCTAGGGGAACGTTCACTACAGTGAGTAAATTGTAACACAAACCATTTGGTTTTATTTCCGCGGGGTTTGTGAGACTGGTTCCCCAGCCAGCTGCGACAGCCCCTCGCAGCCCAGCCCCGCTGTGAAGCCCAGTGCTAACCCCAGGATCATTTACAGTTACTGCCTGCACTGGGCTCTGCTGTGGCAAGTCCTGGGTTCCTGCTTTTGCTCATATCTGCAAGTTCCAGTGAAATACTGACATTTTCAAAAGTCACAGGGCAACACACTGACGAGAATGACAGCACACAAACTGTCACCGGCAATAATGACCAGGGCAACCACAGGTCAAACTCGTGAGAAGTTCTCTCCCTGTCCTCTGTCTGGACACTAAAACATGAAGTTGGGCATTTCTGAGAACTATCACCTAAACATCTCAAAGCAGCTGCTCTTAGATACAGAAGCAGTATAGCTCAAAATTAACAGAAATTAATGCACTGTTGATACAAATGTGATTTAACAAAAGGACTGTGCAACTGAGACATGAGTTTTTAGAATGTAACCAATTGCAGTATTTGGGTTTGCTGCTCTGTTAGATCCTCTTGCTTGGCAGAGCAGCTGGACTGCATCTAGAACAATGCCAGAAAAGTAGATACATCACAAAACATAGGATTCATTCCTCAGACAAGTCCCTTCAACCTAAAGGCATATATGACTGCATTCTCCATTAAAGAAACCCAAACAATAACTGGAAACCCACAATAAGTTGTATTCACTGATATTCTGTTGAAATAATAAAATTATAATAACCATAATAGCTAAAATGTTTACCTATTAAAGAAGCCCCTCAGACAATGCTTCACAAATGTTTAGTTCTAACCATATTTGTTACTTACTTGTGCCAATTCATAATATCCTGCTGAGCAGGCCAAGCAAAGCAGACTCTCTCCTTCTTCAGTATGTTCATTTACGCTCCGTCCTTCATCCAGCAGCTTCCGGACAGCATTTACATCCCCATCAGAGCATGCTTCTGCCAAACTGCGACTGCAAAATCAGTTACCACACAGTGAGCTCAAAATATACCTGCAATAGGTGGGCAGCTTTCCTAGGCATGGAGGAAGCCTTTAAGTAAAGGCTCTTGACTTCAGTGCTAAGCTTTACTTGAAAATACACCTTATAGATTTTTTTTTTAAAGTATATATATATATATATATAGACACATTATTTCCACAGATGAATTGGAGATAGACACCTTCCTTATTGTTTAAATTAGCTTGTTCTCATCAGTTGCTAACTCATAATATGCTCTCAATACAGACCAGATGCAGAGAGGAGTGCTCAAAGCTGGTTTTTGTGGTGTTTGCAAGACAGGAGCAAAGCTCCCTGATGCTATTCCCACTTCAGGGAATGCCAGACACACAGAGGCTGTGACCATGACAAACTGCTGACTGCAGGTGCCAAGGCAAATTCCTAGTACAGACAAAACCAAAAAGTCAGCAGCCAAGTATCACAGAGACCACTAATACGAATGCTGCAACCAGACAAACTTCTGTAATTAAGAGAGCAATCACCCACTCTTCTACAGCTAAGAACTTAACCTTTCTTGAATAAGAACTCAACTGTCTGGTACACAGAAAGAACAGCAGGTTAGAAAGTAACTTTTTTTTGTACTTTTCCCTTACCCTGTGAAGCCAATAACCTGATGGGACAGTAGCTACACCTACAGATGCAACACCTTTGCTTCTGCGAGGTACGGCGGCTCTATCACTAAGCACTACCAATAAAATGAACTGGATTTGAAATAAAATTACATTCCGTAGCTGGGGAACTGGGGGTGGTCAGCACGTACTTGTCCACCTGTCCGTTGTTGTGATTGTTCTCGGCTCTCATCCGCGTCAGCGCGGCGGCCGCCTCATCCAGCGCGCAGCTGACGGACGACGTCAGTCTCCGGAGAACCTCGGGATCTGCGAAGGCTTTGCCATCGGCAGTGGACAATTTACCAATTCCTTCAGTGCACGTTCGTTCATCAGTCAGGTTAGTATGAAAGTCACACAAAAGAAATGCAAAGACACTGTTTTAGAGTTTGGCCACATGCACTATTAGTTAAAGATCATTTGCAAACATGCCAGGTAATTAGCTACTTAAAACTAAACTATCTGCTAACATTTGCCTGAGACCTGAATAGTTAATTAACTATAATAAAGCAGTAAAAACCCTTTCAACTTTCAACTGGCAGCTTTGTTACTTGTCCCAAAGTCTCAACTCATACCTTTGAAGAACTTAAAAAAAACCCCAACACCATCATATTGGGGAAATAAGTATAAACCCCAAAACAAGCCCAAAAACAGAAGTTTGGGAAACAGGCTTGATTTAATATTTTCTGAATGTGAAGAATTTTTCAACTTAAAACACTTATTACCCCTTTCCCACTCAAAACAAAGCACACTGAGGTCTAATACATCTTTTTTTTTTTTAAGAGTAGGAAAAAACTTTAAAGTTTATTGGTTTAAACCGCCCAGTTCTAGCTACAGCCACAAAAGTTACAAAATGAAATTTCAAATATTTTAAGTATACTTGAAATCAATGCCTCTCCTTCGCAGACATAACATAGTAGATATGCTTAGATTCAAGGAACTTTCTTAACAGTTTCTTTTTTTATAACAGTTTCTTTGCTCAAGTTTTACTTCACACAGGCTTTACTTCTCATAGTTCAGCACAGCCTATTTAACACACGCAATCACTGCAGTGTGGGCAGGGCTTGTATCTTCATGTACAAATGTACAAATGGCACCTCCCAGCCACTCCCAAAAAAACCCAAACATAAATTAATTGATTTTGTGTGCTACAAAAAGCAAATGGTTAATGGTTTATAGATCAGTCACCTTCACCAGTCATGAATCAGTAACTTTTCAATTCCTTTTGACCCTTAACTGTTAAAAAGGGTCAAATTAGATACTAACCTCTGGAAACAAGGCACCTTATCCCTCAGAAGATTTGCTATTTGGTATGTGCATATCTCTGCAGGTTTGATTTACACCACATTTCCCACAACCCAGCTTGTAATTATTACAGAATAAATACCCAAATGGTATTTTAAGTTTGAATGTTGTCTTCAGACAACATATTTCCCCAGTTTGAGAGCATCCAATTTGCTTCTCGATAACGTAAGAATCAATACTTAGCAAATTTCTCCACCCTAAACCTCTTTGTGCCAGCACACACCAAGCACACTGTGTGACATGACCCTGCATGGCTGGTGGCACAGTGCTCCAAGTGCCAGCTGGCAGCACTGGAACGTGGTGTTGCTGGAAATGATGGAGAGCCTCTCTCCTGCCATTGAGATGACACCTTCCCTGGGGTGCAGCAGTTTGCTTGGCCCATGGAAATGAGCGCTGGAGGTTCAATGAGCTGCTTAAGAGACTTGCACACCTCCTCCCCGGCTCCAACACTCTACATCTGGATCCCTTCAGTATTGTCAAGGGGCTATGAAAACCAATTTATAACTAATTACCCACTCCACAATGAAATCAGAAATCACAGCTCCATCTGTCTGGGTTGGAAGGCTGGCTAGCTCAAAGCAATCTGAGCACAAAAATGAGGGGCCATGGACTCTTTGAGGCCACTGGCCACATGCTCCCTTCCACCTCCAAACTGTCAAGGCCATCACCCTTGTGGCCATTGCTGTTCAATACAGCGAGGTTATAAACAAGCCTCAAGTGCCACAGCTCACGCCTCAGGTACTCGTGTAAATTGAATTTCCTGGTAGTGTATAAAGGTTGGAAGTCCTGACATCACTGCAGCTGGAGCAGGTGGGACAGTGGGGGACAGTCACTGCAAAGCTGGGTCAAGACATCAATTCAGTACCAAACACACCAAAAAAGTGACAGTTTTTATACAGCTCTGCTTCCCCAGGATGGCTCACAGAGTAACTGCTGAGATGTTTACACTAGCTGTTTCTGGTGGCAGAGCTGGCTTACGCTGCCTTGTAGTGTACATAAAGCACTGCTGAAGGAAAGAAAGAATTAAGTCTTCACAACTCAGCACTGAGGCCTTGTCTGGGACTGCTGCAACCAAAGCTGAACACCATGGTAAACAACATGGAAAAGTACTTGAGAGAAATCCACAGGACCCCTGAGCTAAGGCTAAAAATGCACAGATGCAGCTTACAAGGAGTATCACAACTGCAGTTTCCGTCCACTTTAAAAGGGTCCAACAGTTAACAGCTGTTAACAGCTCTACTGTTGACAAGAGAAGTGGAAAATATGAGGTCCAGCCAAAAGAAACCAACCCAAAAAACTACCAAAACACCACCACCAAAACCCCATACAACCCAAAAGCCAAAGTGACCTGGCTGTCTGCAACTACAGTGGACATCTCTATCATTTCAGCCCACCAAGGCAGTAGAACTGACAGGTTGCCTGGACAAGCAGCACCTACACTTGATACCCTTTCTGTTTTAACAGTTTGTTGTGGCATTCATACCTGGGATTTCTGAAGGCAGAAGTCACACCACAGATCTCCAGTGCCTGGTAAAGACAAACGAACTCGCTACACTGACACTACAGCTCTCCCATTCCGAAGTACCTGTTTTCATGGATTACAGCCATTAATGGTGGTCTCCGGGAGGACTCACCAACCACAGGTCACTGGCTCTTCCTTCTGGACAGTCAAAGCACACTTACAGCTCACTCCAGTTTCCAACTTTGTTCCAAACACCAAGCTATAACCACACCAAGGCCTTTCAGAGGGGAAGTGGAAGGTGCCTTTTATTTACCTCACCAGCTGGCGCTCAATCCAGGTGCCATCCCCAGCTCTTAATTTCATACTTTTATGTTGCACATGCCAAAACTAATCAACAGCCACAGAAGACATCAGAGCTGACATTTGTTTGGCTGGCTGGATCAAAGGGAGACAGACTACAAGAATTACCACTGCAGACACCCATTCATTCACTCCCCTTTTGCACATCATACTCAATAATTTACTATATAATAACAATTTGAAGTTTTTATTTTGCTATGATTAAGGATGATTATGCTGTAATGCTCATATGTCTTTTAATCTCTAATTTACTTAATTTTGTGCCCAAACCACTTGTTCTTGTGTCACACTCACACACACAGGGATCACAGCAGTCTTATTTATGTGCAGGATCTGAGCCAAAATTCTTCTTGCCTCCTTCCATCCAACAAATACAGAAAGCATCCTCAGGACCATTCTATGCACCCTTGCACAAAAGTGATCAGAATTTCTCACATTATTACAGTCTCTCTAATATGTTACTGATCTGATACTACCTGAATTTAACCCAGGGTCTGACATTCTGTACTTCCTGGAATATTACACAAGCCTCTACAGAGGCCATCCTTTCCATCTTTTCATGGAGTGATCACTGTTGCAGGTTTAAGTCTGAAAAGAGAATATGGGATCCACTGCTTTTTATTGAGAACAGTTCACAGCCATTAATTGTATGGAGAGGGTGTTGTTTCTAATGCAAAGTTACAACTTACCACTAAAATTATGAAGAGTATGCTTTTAAGCGAGCCAAAAGGAAATGCCTTCATCCAACATGAGCTGCCATGCAAAGACCAAAAAGGTGAAACCAAAAATAGCTTGGATAGAATTACTGCAAAGCCTGTGCCTTCTATCAGCATAGGAACAGTGGCCCTGAAAGTCACTATTTCAGGATATTCCTGAACAATAGAAAACAGGAAGAATAAAGAGTGGAGAGACTTTCACCTGCACTGTGATGCTCCTGCTTTACCCTCTGCAGGAAAAAGCAGGGCCACTGCAGGGCCCACAGAGCCAGACACATTTTCACACCTTCTGTAGTGGGCAGTTCTTCATCTGAACACCTGCTGCTGGAGCCACGTGCCAGCTGTTCACAAACCCTAGTGGGAACAAGGCCAGCAGCACTACCCAACAATGGAAGAGGGAGATGGCTGAACTCGGGGCCAGATGTTCCACACCTTAATGCCATATTACTGAACTATTTAAATTAGCCTGACGTTGATTACAGACGTGTATTAAAACAAGGAACTCACCTCTCAAGGGACAAGTTTGCTCATCAGATACACACCTACACTCCTATAACCACCACTCCAATTTCCTTGTTGACTTTCGGACTCATCAAGGTATTTCCACCTTGTAACTACCAAGGTTAGAGTTTTAAGGTAAACTGAAATGATCTGGTAACTTCTCAGTGTGATCTGAGTTTAACAAGTCAGAGATACAGATACCACCTCAAAAAAAAATGAAACACCAACAGGTTTGTGTCTTTGGAAAACACAGTTAAGCACCTCATGGGACACACAGCTGATATCAACATATACTTTGAACTTCAAAGGAGACTGCTCCAAAAAGTTCAACATATCCAAGAGTTAATGTCCAATAATCCTCAGAAAGCCCTGCAGATTCAGTGCTGATTGGGTGCTTTTCCTGTCAGTTCCAGCATGCTGCATGTTCTAACACACACCGGAGGACATTTACTTGTAACACGTCCAATTTATGTCCTCACATTCATCATAAAGTCTAACTCAACTTCAGTTCATACAGAATCAGCTGGGGGTCCTTCAGGGCTTACACACCCCAAAGACAGGTTGTGACAGAAACGCGGACAGCTTTAAAAGCCCAAAAGAAGCACAAAATGAGAATCATGGCCCAGAAATGCATCTCTTATCTTTTTAACAGTATGTCAGGAATCTGCTCTCATCAGCCTGGTGTACAAGTAGCACCTCAAACAAGGTGAAGAGGGTTCAAGGAAGGACAGGGAGGAACTTAGTTTTAGGTTCTTTACTGGAATCTCCATTCAGAGGAATTGACAAGTTCTGTCCAAAGCAACTGCTACAGCCTCGTGCCAACAAGCAGCAACCCCACCAGAACAGTGTTAACTCCAGCACATCATACAGCTACTACAAGACAAGAAGGCAACAAGCAGAACTGAACACATGCTGTTCTGTAAGGTCTCAGGTGGCTAATTGCCCGTGTAACTAACAAAAAGTGTGCACTCGACTCCTCTCTGATGATGTCTAAATATTTTCCCAAACGCAAGTTTCATATTACATCAGTTTCACAGCCAGTAAACCAAAGAATAGCATCCTCCTTTTGCTTGTAAAGAGCAGTCCAAAGCCAAGCAAATGAAAAGGAATAGTCATTTGCAAGTTTCACTGCATTCAGATATCTAATTTGCAGCACCAGAATGAGGGACACAAATATATTTACAATTTTTTGAATATATTTTAAATATTAACATGTAGCTTATTGTATGCTGATTGCTCAGACTAAAGTCCTCAAAGCAAAAGCCACATATTGAGTAGATTAGAAAATACTAATAATTCATTCTAGTGTACTCATCTTCTAAAATTCATATGCTTTTAAAAACTTTCACATGAAGTGTTGTTAAAAAAACCTAATTCACATAAAGAACATCAGAGTTACAGGGAAAGTCTACTTGTAGTATAAGGAAAATAACTGTTTTAAGTGAGAGTATACCCCGAGCAATGCCATTTGGGATTTCTGGGTAAGCATTTTATTTTGGAGAAAAGCATTATCCAGAATGCTTCTCCATTTTTCAGTGGGTCATTTCAACACTACTATTCCCAGACATGGAACAGTAGAGATTTGATATAGTAGGGATTATTTTAGCTTTGTTTTCTAAAACACTAAAAAAACTACACTGAGGCTTTCAGTCTTTCCAAGCCAAGCACACGCCTTTGGAATCGCTACCACTGAAAATCACAGTTATGGTTTGATCTCAGCACAGTTCCAGTGCAATGAAAACTCAGTGCACCTCCACCAGCCCTGGTGTATCTGCTCTTCACACGAGAACATATCCTTTTATATACACACGATACAAATTTTCAGTATAAAACTATTTTCCCGTCTCACCAAGTGCATGGCACAAACAGAACTCACTGGCTGCAATTTTTATTTTTCTTCTTCTCAATTAGTATTTGGACATGCTAAATAAAATTCATTTAGCACGAAATTAAGAGCTACAGCTTGAGGGTTTATTTTATTTATTAGCATTTTACAATATTTCATGTGTCACCATCACAGCTCCACATAGACTTCAAGAGCAGCCGAGTTCTCAACTGCTACAAATCATATTCCTGACAGCAAACTGACACTCAAAGATGACATTTAGCGCAATCTGAAAAATCACGTTCAGATCATCTGCTAAGCAACAGCAGAAATTTATTCTGCTGGACTGTATTTCATGGTCTTAATCTCAAAATATCACTTCTTCACAAATCCACACTCTCAAACATAATAGGAAATCACCCACAATATCCATCAGCAACATTCACAAGTGAAAGGGGATGCCTGGAAAAAACCTGAAAGGCCATTACAACATACACACACCTTTGGAGAAAACTTCCCCTAATTTGCACCTACTTGACACTACAAACTCTCAACACTACACTTGCATTTCAATGCACTTGTCAGAACAGGAGCCAGCCATCTCCATCACATTCCCTCCACTTTCCAGCAGGGCAGCTGTAGCAGCGAGATTTTCCTTTTCCAGAATCAAAAGCCAGGAAGTACTTCTCCAGCTACAATTAGTTCTTACTGTTATTTCAGTAACATTTTGATGGCAAGGGTTCCTTTTTGAGATCATCTCCTTTTACATCAGTGTACTCAAATATCTCAAAATCTGAAAACTAATTTTAAATTACACACAAACACGAATCCTTGATTAACTAGTCAATATTTATTAACATTTCTTTTGAGAAGTTAAGATTCATTAGGTTTCAGTCTAGAAATTTAGATTTCAATTTAGTCTCCTGTCACTTCAATAAGGGTTACCTAGTCAGGGAATTCACTACCTCAGCCACCAACTCCCACTTTTAGTAAAGCTTGGGAGCCCAGTAAGCAAATTCAGCAATGAAAATCAGCTCTACATAGATTTACAGATGTTTCTAGAAAAATCCCAATCTTCCCAAAGAGTCTGCAATTTCACCTAATTCCTCTCCACCAAGCCAATCCACCACATTCCTTTGTTTTCAGAATGCAAGGAAGAATACAGGTATTTGACAGATAGGGAATATCAGACATATTTTAGTTTAGAATATTCAAATAAAGGATTGGTTTAAACATTGTAGCAGAGATTTGTTGCCATATGAGAGGCCAAATAGGACAGAATAATACCAGAAAAATTATCCACATAACTACCTCCTCAATACTCCTCATCTTATTTAAAATCCTGACCATGCCAGACTTTGCTAGGGCAGAACTCTCAATTTTTCCTTCAGTTTGATTTTTTCCCAAGCTTTCATTAGGAATCCATTTTCTCCCAGGTATGAACATTAAGTTACCTTTTCTAAAGCTAAAATAACATGAGCTTTTCTGTGCCAATCTAACCTTTGGCCACTTCCAGAAGAATGACTTTGTGCTCCTCCTCTCCCCGTGTTTCCCTAGGCATTCCCAGCAACCCCACTGCCCTCACACTGGCGGAAAGAAGAGGGAGTTTTCTCTCAGCACAGCAAGATAAGTCTGACCAGCAAAAGGTCTTTGTAGGCACCACCAGAACTGGTAAAAGAAGAGAAAACCATGCAGGACAGCAGACTACTGCCTGACTATGACAGCAAACAGCCACTAAACCACCCTACCCACCTCACGGACCTTCCCCGCCACTCATTCACAATGTCTGTTCCAAATGTTTGTTTCCTAATCCAGGATCTTTATAAAGAAATCCAATCTTTCAATTTTTCAAGATTTTGCTCCTATTGAATCTCTGTCAAGGAAACATTTGGCTTACTACAAGGCAACAAGCTCCCAGATGCAGCCCTCAACACTGCTGATTCCTTACAGGAACCACGACTTCCAGACACTCTCATCATGGATGTGCATAAAATTGTGCTGATCACTCAACCAAATGCACTTTGATCCCATACATATTACATGTAGTTTATATGGAAGCATCATGAATTACTCTGGCATCATGATGACACATGTACTTCAGCAGCAGCAAGCAGCTTTTCTACCCATCTCACTGCAGGTGAGCATCTGGAAGAGAACTCTGACTCTTGGGTTACCTTGTGTTTTAAAGCAGCAGCTACAATTAGGACAGAAGCAATATTACAGTGAAAACAACTGCCAGTTCTGTCTGAGAGTAACAGCTATTTCTGCCAGCTCCAGTAAATTGTTGGGGTTTGTTCTGGTTTGGTTTTTATTTTTTTAAATGAAAAAAGCACTTTTACCCATTGTCAACTAAGACCTTCTTCCCAACTTGTTTTTGACTGCAAGAAAATATAAGATTTGAGAAAAATATTTAAAACACAATACTAACTTTAATTCAAATTATAAAGGAAAAGAATGGGATCAAACAGTGCTTTATAAACACCTATGTGACTCTGAAAAACCTGAATTTGTTTTGGTGCTCTGCTGGGATTAAATGGGAGTTACTGGATATCACAGTTAACTTGGAGCTCAGCACTTCATTTTAAAAATCTTTTTCAATGACCAAGTCAGGGATTTCTTTTTTAGGTTTGTTTTTTTTTCACCCTTAGCACAGATAAAAGCCAACAATACACACCCAGAATGATTTGCCACAGCAGCAAAACCACAGCAAACTACTTGGGTGTCCAGTGCCTTTTCTCTTCCAGTCTTCTCTTTCCTCCCTCGCTATCTCTTCCTGCAACAATCCCACCACACCTTCCACAGGGCTGCAGCACCAGCGAGTATCCAACTCCATTTGTACTTATAAACCTAAAACAAATGCTCTTTTGCTTGTATCACGCTTGCCAGCCTCGCTGTGATTAGCTAAGGGAAAACTTCAGCCACAGGCGGAATTGTTCGCCTGGCTTTGTCTGGCTTTGAACTGGACACAGTTGAACAGCAGAGTCAGCACATCTCCCGAGCTGGGCAGTCACCTGCTCCCAGCCTGCCCAGCAGAGTGTGAGCACACACATCCCAGCACATCCCAGCACATCCAGCAGCACAGAGCCAGGCACGCAGCACTGAAGGGACACGGGGAGCTGCCGTCACCCACCCAGAGCCCAGCCAGAATCACAGGAGCTCCGCTCAAATTCTGAGCTTTGGGCATCAGCTCGGACACTCCTGTATGTCAAGGAAGTGTCCAGGCTAGAGACTGAGGAGAAAGAATCTGATTGCTTCTGGGTGGTTACACAAAGTAGTTTTTGACCCTCAAGTCACTCTTGGAGAATTTATTTTAAGCTAAGATTGTAGTGTGTACAATATTTACCCACACGACTAGAAAGGTGGCAACTCGGTAAATGATCCAGAACCAGAGATTATGACCTCTGTAAAGAAACCTATGAATTTTTTACTTTGTGGCATGAACTATGGGAAAATGTACACAGTTCATGTAATTATTTTACAGGAAAATATCAAAGCTAATGGTTGGCAATTATTCTTCATTTCCTGGCTCCTCCTTTCATGCCTTATCAGAGAGAAGTATTTTCCTCATTTCAAGTCTGACAATTGCTTGGCTCCAAGAATCTGAAAGATATATGTCAAAGAGCTAAGACTGCTACTGAAACATGGAAAGGAGGAACATGGAAATGACACTGTCCACAGTGGGAGGGTAAGAAGCAAAGAAAAACCTCACATATCCCTGGAAAACATCAAGAGAAGAAAAAAAATATTCACGCTGAGAAAGGTGCACAGAATTCCTGTTCTTAACTTCCAGCATTCTAACTCAGCCCAGCATTCCACGTCTCGTCCTCTTTAGGGCTTCTGTCCCTTGAAAACAAGTTACTTTACAGCCACTCCCACCTATTCAGCGGGACAAGGAGAAGAGGACAGAATTACTTTCTGTTCTTTGAGTAACCTAAAGCTTATGAAGGGAAAGTATCTATGGAGACTGACGCCAGGATATGACCCCCCTGCACAACAGAGATGCAGGAAGGCAAGAACTCAAGTAACCTTTGAGTGCTATTTATAGGCAAACAGCCCACTTGAACTCTTCTCAAAATTTCTGGCAGTCAGTGGGAAACTGAGCCCCAAGGGGCTGTTCCTGAATCACCAAGCAACTCTGACTCAGTACAGTACTCAACGACTATCTGTAAAAAAAAAAAAAAAATCTGAAAATAGTACTACATTTTCAAGCAAAGATCTAAGAGTAAGCTGAGTGCCAGTAACATCACTGACTTAACTCGGAAGCCCACAGACTTCTAGCCCCCAGTTTACAGCAATTATGTATGGCAAAGCAAGCCAAAATACTGAGTATTTTCAGAGACTGATCAAGTGCATTTCTTTTAAAAACAATCACCACACTAATGGCGTATAGCACAGACTAGTGTATAAATTCGTGTTTCAAACTGAACATCTGAGAAACTCTTCATAAAACCCTCTCCTCTGCCTAAAATGATCCACAGCCTTTCAGCGTACTGTCATCATGACATACACGCTGCATAACAAAAGATCCTGAAAGTAAGACCTTTGAGAATGCCAAGGTAGATTGGAGTACCAAACTACCAAAAATCAGGAGACTTAGAGTCTTCAGAAAGAAAATACGGAATTTATTTTACCGTGACCCAACTTGAAGAAAGAACACGCCCATCTGCTATTAACCCTCTACAACAACAGCCATAGGGGGCTCATCCCATCTTTTCTTTTTTGCAGCATCCTCTTGCAGTTTTAAAAACAATAGGGAAGACATGAACTTCCATCCAGGTTGATGTGTCTGAAGCTCTGGTGCTTCAGATGGGAGATTTTGTCCATCAGAGACCAGAGAATCCAACACGTGGCACCACAGAGAACAAGTTTTACTAAGTTTCTTCAGATGCAATGAGAAACTTAGTAAAACAATGCAGAGAGAAACTGTAACAAGCATGAATCCAATGGAGGGAGTTGCTTCCAATAGTGAGTATGGAAAAATCCAGCCAACTGAGGTTCTACCAAAGCAAACTTCTTTGCTTCTTTAAAGCAAAGGTCTTTGCTCTTAATCTGTGTAAAGACTAAAATAAAGTTGTTCTGCCTCTTGCTGTGTCTTTACAGCTGGGGAGGATCAGGCACTGGGTGTGCTCACTATAGGCAAAGGCTAACAGCCAAAAGCACAGCCACAGTGCAAGTTTATCCTCTTTTCATTAGCAAATCTTCCTACTTTCCCTTCAGAGACTTCCAAAGCATGCTGCTTACTTGGTTCTGGCAATACTAGACAAAGTCAGGACAGGTTGGTTAGAACATTCTTGCTTACTGTGGTCTTCCTCTGCTACTCAATAGCCAACTAATTCTTTGAAAGCAAAGACAATTTTAGCCTTTATAATGATTCTGACTTGAGAAGCTTTTTTAAAGGACATATTCAAACATGAGTGTCAGAAAAAAAATATATATACACACACATACACAGGAATAGCCAACTGCACACACAGGAATAATCAAATGCACAAACATGGAATAATTTGTAACAGTACTTCAGAAAAGTAGTGGTAGATTTAAAGTCAAATTCAACTTGCAAACCAAAGGCAAAAGGCAGACAACAAATGGAGATGTATAAACAAAAGCACAGCTTGCAGGACAGATGAAATAACACTCCTCTCTCCATGCATCAATAGAGCTCAACTTCAGTAACACGACTCATTTGGGGCATAAAGTTATGAAGAACAGAGATCACATACAGAGACTCCAGGGGAGAACAAGAGCAGATGAAAGTCTAAAGAACATGAGATAAGGGCAGAGAAAGGTTCGATGTTATTTAGCAAAAAAACCCAAAACCAACCAAACTAAAAAAAACCCCCATAACTGAGGGTGATATCAGTCTGTAAGCCAGCTCTAAGGATGGCTGCATTGGAAAAGGGAACACTGAACCCAGACAGATGCATTTAAACAAGCAGACAAAGCCACTAAAAACCATCAACTGCTTTACTACATCTTTCTTCCTTCCCTCCCGAAGGTCTTCCAAAGGAAGCAGCTCAGGGCTCCCTTCACCCTTGAGTTACATATTTCAGTACATAACCCTGAGGGCTGGCAGTCCAAGAAACCTTCTCATCCCAAGGAGTGCAGTGGGCTTGGCATGCTGTGGAGCTTCCAGCACTGGAGATAGTCTGTCTAACCAGCTCCTAAAGCCACCTGTCAGGAATGGCACAAGCACAGTTGAATTTGCCTGGGGAGAAGGAAGAGAAGAAGATAAAACTGAAGCTACTGAGACTTTTTTCAGCCAGATTTTTAAAAAACCTTAAAGAAGCTGTACAGAATTTGAGAGAAAAGTGATGCCTAAATGCCAAGTTAACAATTCTTGGTTTGGAGGCAAGCGTTGTTACACAGGGGGAAAAGTCCCTGAAGAACTGCCCTGTGCATTTTGCTCCCACAACAACTACTTTCCTTATGGATACAAGCAGGATAACTTTATGCAATGCAATAATTTTTTTTTAACATATTCTAGTATGTATTCAATCTTTAAGTATTTAAATAATTCATATTCACAAAGAATATAATCTGCCTTTTTGGGCAAGATGTTTAATGTACTACAACTCATTCTAAATCTAGAGATTTAAGTTCTTAGCTTTTGAAGTAAGGTCTGTAAAACAGCACAAAATAATTTATAGCAGGAAATGAAGATGCTCGTACCCCATTGCAAAAAAAGCCACTTGTTTCCACAAGCAGAATCAAAGATGAGTGGCAGTATATTTTTACATATTTTTTCATTCACCTGGTGAAAAGTAGCTTGACTTTCTAGAAATAAGCAGAACTTAATAACTTACGCTATGCATATACTATATTGGCATTTATTTTCTTAGAAACCTGCTTGTAATTACTTCCTAAACATACAACAGTAGTATTTTGTCAAAGGTGAGTAAACAATTAAAAAACCCAACTGATTCATGTGTTACTCTGCAAAGTATTGATGAGTCAGTAAATCTGTTACTTCTGACACTTTAAAAGACCCCAAATATTTGATAAGAGTATAAAACTGTCAAAGGTGTTATAGATAGCTGTGTTATAGCCCACACCAAGAGCTCCAGTAACTCCTCTCAGGTGTCCCCAGACACTCACAGCACACGACCCAGGCGGTTTTGGCAGCAAACAGCCCTGCTCTAATGCAATGAGTCCTCACAGGACACTTCCATCAGCTCCAGGAGGGGTGGCTCTACATCCAGACTATCAACCTGACTTACCAGTTAGTCCAGTATGAAGCTAAGTGGCTGGCACTGGTTACTGCCACCACGCTTGAATATTAAGCTACAGAACATCAAAAAAAACCCCAAAACAAAACAAAACAAAAAAAACCAACCAACCAACAAAAACAAACAAACAAAAAAAAAAACACTAAAAAAAAAAAAAAAAAAAAAACCACAAAAACAACCAAACCCAAAAGGGAAATCTGATAGATTGATTCAGATCTGATCATCTGCACACTCCAAGGCATCCAGCCAATGCTCAAACTCTCTTTTGAACACTCTTAAACTCTGATTTTATCACCATGTGCTAAGGAAACGACATGACAGACAAATGCAGACAACAATAAAAAACGCAAACATAGATTTCAAGTCAGTGTAATTGAGGTTTTTTAATAAACTCCTAAGACTCTTCTCGCAGGAAATACAAGCAAGAGATTGAGGCTTGTCTACCTCCTCACTACTCTCTCACTCTCTCCTGACACATTTCATTAGAAGAGTTACATTCTCGGGAACTCAAACTTCTGAGAGCGTAACAGTTTCATTTCCCACAGTTCCCAACTCTGCTCCCCTGTCTCCCACCATCCCAAGGACAGCACAACACCAGAGCCATCTGCTGAGAGAGGAAGCAGAGACAGGGACCAAAGAGAACAATTCTGAAACCAAAGAGAACAACTCTGTACCAGGTACATCCTGCCTCAATTCAGGCACTACCCAGGACTGTCAACAAAGCACTGCTGCTTTTCTCCTGCCCAAACTCTCCCTACATTCCTTTTGGCTGAGGCTGCTCCAAGCACTAAAATAGGAAGAAGTCCTGAAATCAATACTGAATG
Organism: Coloeus monedula; assembly: GCF_965178545.1. Classification (NCBI taxonomy): domain Eukaryota; kingdom Metazoa; phylum Chordata; class Aves; order Passeriformes; family Corvidae; genus Coloeus; species Coloeus monedula. The sequence goes on along the minus strand of NC_138795.1, from coordinate 16,415,695 downwards.
GAAAATAGTTTTTAACCAGCGAGAATATGTTCCCCATATTGGAACAAGAGAGCAAAGTGTGTTCTATCTTACAAAAGAATCCAAATCGCATGAAAAATAAAATATAGCAGAAGGAAAATAGAAAGGAGAAGCTGAGTTAATACAAACTATATTCAGGACTGAAAAAATCCTGAATAAAAGGAGGATTGCACAAATTGTTTACGGTAAAATCATGAAGAACTTGCTGATTACTTATGATACCTCTGAGATACATACACAGATATATATAAATACGTAGTCAACTTGAGAGATTGAGGAGAACCCTGGCCAATTTTTATACTTCACAAAATAAAACTGGTAATTTTTCTCTCATCTCTCCCCACTCCCCATCCCCTCTAAGAAAGGTTAAAATCATCTTTGCCAAAGAACTCCAAAAGTATAGCTTTCAGAGCTGGTAAGGTAACTTAGCCATCTGATACCTAAAGGCATCAATTTAAGTGTTATGACAATGAGACTGTTCTTCACAGCAAAATCCATCTGGAAAACAGCTAAAAAATATGAAGCTGGTACATTTAACACACTGTCAAAGCACGGAAGTTAAGTTGACTAAGAGCAGGATTAGACTAGACTTTTTCTAATCTAAAAGCCTAGTAGACTAAAAAAAATATTTAAATCATGCAAAATCTCAGAGAAATATAATATTAATAACTCAATTACATGCACACAATTCAGTTTATCCAACTTACTCAAAAGCACAACATATCTGTATGTTTCACATACCATATATTCCTTCCCACTCTGAATCTTTAGATGGTGAAGAAAGAAAGTGAGTAAGTCACTGTAATGTGCCAGTATCTCAAAAGGATGAAGCTGTCCAGTTAGCATGACAGGGGTGATTTCAGTGGCAGTGCAGTTTTTATCTCTAAAGAAACACCTACCATGAAGCCTATTCCAACTGTCGTAGGGAAAACTGTTTCTCGTATTTGGTCTGTACACCATGTCCATACAACACCAAGTATTTTAGATCAGATCAAATTATGGTGAAAAACCTTTCTTGGTTTACAATCTGTCACAATAACTGGACTAAGGTAAGATTTTGGCCATGTTGAAGGAGGCTAAACACACTTCAAATTTGATATTGCGACATTTTTACAATAAAGTTACATCTCTGCTCAAATTCCAACAATCCTCTCTGATTCCCCCCCAAAAAGACCCTACTTCTCTTTTTATTATTTCATAACACCAATACAGATCTAGATATGCATTTGCTATATTCCACAAGCACACAGGAGCAACCAATAAATTGACAAACATGAATCTGTTTTCTGCAGACCTCCACTTCTATAGTTTCAAGTAGAGCTTGGACAACCCTTCAGACATTAAGTTTCTAATGCCCACCTTCATTTAAATCACAGCTTAGTTACCCATCAGCCCTACAAAAAGAAACACCAAGTCCACACATGAATCTTATTCATCACAAATAACACAATCAAAGAATTTCTCTAGCCCAGTCTCTGACACTTTCCAAGGGCTCCCTCGGATGCAGGATGAAAGCAAGCTGTGCCTCTCTGGCACTGTTCTTTTAGACCACAGCTCACTCCCTGGTAACCCTTGTTGTTAGTGATAATGAATGGATTTGATCACATCCCAAGGATAAAAAAAAGCAGGTTTGGGATAGAAATAGCATACACAGAGGAAAGCACTCAATTTCACTATTGCTGAATCTACTCTAACCTTTCAGTTTATCCTAAAGCAGGTAGATCTCATCTGGGCTCATTCATATTTTGATCTGTGTTCTATATTCCCACTAAGGAGGTGATCACTTCCACTTCTTGCCTTTCCCAGTTACAAAATACACAATCTATTCTCTCCTCCCCATCACCATACCAGCTTTCCAAAGAGCAGGATCAGGCCCTCAGGCCTGAATGAACTATTGAAATTCACAGGTATTAACAGACACATTATTAGAACTCGACTTCTCTTTCACCATTTACACTACAATTAATCCCTCAAAGTCTCAAAAACACCAAACCATTTATGTGAGGGGCTCCAGCCACCTTAATATTGTACTTCAACAGAAAAGAAGGATGTGCATAACTCTGCTCCCTGTTTGAACATAAGGATGGACTATTCGCATGTTTCACTAAACAAACCTTTGGCTCAACATTCTCCCTCTCAAAATATTTTCCTCACAAGCCTCTTTGCAAACAATAGTAGGAGCCCTGAAGAACTCACTGCTTACAGAACTCCTCCCTATGTAGATACTCAACAGGAACATCATGTGCTCCAAAGGCGGCCAAAGTTTCTTTACCACTTTCTTCTGCATCTTTTTTTGATGCTTTATTGTCAAAGTGTTTCAACGTTCAGATTGAACACACTTAAAATCTCTGCTGGTAGGGACACAGGCACTCAAGCTATTTCCTCAAGTGACTTCCCAGAAAACTCTGCCAAACCATGCTGAAACACTATCAACAGGGTAATATAACTGCAGGGATTTACATTTTGACATTTCACAGCTTTCTGTAGAATTCTGTGGTTTTGGTGCAGAATTCACCAAATGGGCATCCAGGATTTTTATCTGGCCACGTGCCTGAACCACGCCTTTCTCTGTCCTACAAAACAACTCACAGAAAGAGGACTGCACAACACAAGAGAGTCATTTCCCCTTCCTGATGCCGATACAAGTTGGGAACAGAAAATGAAACGGGTTTAACCTGTCAAAATTTCCCCACTTTGCCCTTTTATCAACACATGTTGAGGACCCACAAGGAAGCCAAGAAGAGCAAGAGCTTTCAACACTCTAACCATTCCTTCCCAGTAGCAAAGAGCTCTCATCTCCAGCTATCAACTACTGTCCCTAAAAAGGGCTTTTAATGGACTTTCTTACTGAAGATCCACACAAGAATCATGACTTTTCAAAGCTGGTATTTTAAGAAATCAACAGTACCCTAATTAACAGTGGAGAAAAATGTTTCTAGTGCAGAACAGGACTCCACTCTCAGAATACCAATAATCTGTTTAGTTACAGCCTGAAAAATGGAAACAACCTCCAAACAGGATGGTTCTCATTCCATAGGTTATTTTACCTATATATCCCATCTCTGCTAATAGGAGTTAAACTGAAGGAAGATATGCAAGATTTGGTTTGCTTAGGCTAAAACTTGCCAAACAACAGGATTCAATTGTTTTAATTTATCTTCTATTTCTGAAGGTTGAAACATATTTACAATGCTCTCTTGGTCTTCAGATTGTAAAACTATTTTTTGTGAAATAATACAAACACTGACAGTTGTTTAAAGATAGTTGTTCATTAATAAAGTGCCTGTTCTTTCACAGAATAAAGTATGGTTGTCTAAACTGAAGCTCATCAGGCAGGTTTTCAGAGGACCTGGCAAACACAAGAAATCTATGTTTGGGTGCACATGGATATGTACATGTGTGTAATTGCTGCTATGCCAAGAAGGGTGAGAACAACCCTCTTGCTATAGAAATTTGGCTTAAGGCTGTCACCTTCAACATCCACAATCCTTGAAAAAGAATAAGCAAGTTGAACAAGCAAGTGAAAAAATATCCAGCACTCTCATGGTGGGTAAATACAGATATATATACAGATACATAGAAACATTTTCAAGCAGTTCAAATAACCTCTGGCTTCTACACTCGCGTACGCAGCAGCTCTCAAATCAAGACAGCTACTTACAAACAAAACACAACTCCTCCAAATCCTACAGTACACAATAGCTGAAAACCACTTCTGCACAAGTACTTTGAAGAACAATATCCCATGTGGCTGCAGTCGCTGGAGCTTACTTTGCAGGACTAATAAACGACATGTCCATGTGAGATCTGAGCACTAAAGGATTCAGGAAGAATGAGCAAAACTAGTTTTGCAAGTCATACTCATTAAGATCCTAATGACACAGCCACAGATCTGGCATGTGAGAAACCCCAAGAAATCCAAGACACTAAATACAAAACTGATTTTCCTCTAGGTTGTAAGGCAGAATCAAGCCTATCACAGGAGAGGGGGACCATCACAACCAAGGCCAAGCTACCCTTGGAAACTACAGACAAGGCTTTAAATTAACTTCATGTTTGAGCCATAGCTCTGTCATCTACTTTTCCAAGCTGTCCTTAATGCTGAGGACTGAACTGGGACTAAAACAACAGCAGAAACCACCTGCTTTTGCCAAACTGCAAAAGAATACAAAGGCCCAACACTAGGCTGCCACGATGGAAGCCGAGAAGCTCACTTAGGGTTAAAAAGGGTATTTTCAGCAAAACCAGGCAGATAAATCCAGTGAAGATAATAGAACATCTCCCAGAAACACTAACTTCTTTTTCACCCACTGTCAAATTATGGCCTTTATTAATGAACTACCAGATTCACAGCCATCTTCTTTAGGTTAACCTGATATTTTTAGTGTTCCAATTCACAGTGGGAAAGACAAGCACAGCTTAACTAGAGAACTTTCCCCAGAGTATTTTCACTCTTTTGATCTCACACATTCATCAAGTGGCATTAATTTTGTCCAGTCTTTTTAGAAAGGGAAACAAAGTCCTTAAACAAAGGCACTCTTTTTTTGATTTGTGCTTCTTTCCAGATTCCTTCCATTCTCCCCGTGTACTTGGGAAAACCAAGGCAGGGAAACTTCAGCTTAAAAACAAATCATCTAATCTTGGGGACAAATACCCAACTACTGCTTAGAAATCTGCAGACTGCATTCTCACAGGTGTTACAAGCAGCAAAGGAACCTCCTGCATATGTCAAATACTGTGAGATCCCTGTGAGCACTGCAGCCCCAGCTCTAAGCACCTCGGAGATGCACTGCCCCATAACCAGCCAGATCCACTGGCAATTTATAAAGCCAGAAACAGGCTTTGGGACACAGCAGCCACCAGGTACATGAGAAGACCCAATTTTTAATTTTAAAAGTGCTTAAAAAGGACTAAATTATTCAAATTCCCTTAGTGCATGGAGTATCCCAGGAACAGACTGTCTTCCCTGCAAAACAAAGTTTGGTCCTCAAGAGTTACAGCAGATAGGCTGCTGCAACTTCCTGCTGACAAGAGCTATGCTGTGTTCTACGTTGGGGTTTTTTCAAATCCAAAATGCAAAGAGAACCCAAATCCCAAATCCCTGCCCCCTTTGCTTCCTCAGAATAAAGTTCTCCTTTAAGACTGTACACAGCTTAGCATCTAAACATCTGCAAATAAGAGCTATTTTATGCAGCTCTTTAAGTGTTCCAAAGTAACATCTGAAAACTCCAATTTCAGCACACCACTACAAGTCTGAGTATACACCCATGATGATCACATGGGATTTGTTTCAAAGCAGGGGTTTTACATCTTTTTGTCCTTGGAATTTTGAAACTAACAAATAATTTTCAAATCCAATGCAAACACCCCAGTAACAAATCATAGGAGGATTTGAATTAGTCAAGCTTTCACTCTTAAGCTAATAAATGTAGAGGCAACTATGTTCATCAAGTCTGGTTCCAAACCAGGAATGTTTAATATGTATTTTCCAACACTGATAACCTCAGAACTACAGAATGCAAAAATGTTTTTGTGAAAATTAAAAAAAAGAAGAAAGTATTTTTTCTGGAGTAATGAATTAATAATTATATATTGACCAAAGCCGCAGGAAAAAAAAAGTCATTTTATCAAGTCTACTTCCTTCTATTCTCTCCCCATTAATCCTCCCTCTGGTAACATACGTAATCTCAAGTCAATGAAATACCATTTAATTTATTTTTCTAACTTTGTATGTACAGAAAGAGTGGGCCAAGCAACCTGCAACACTTAAGAGTTGTAAGAGTTATGAGCTTGTTTTCCGTGCTCTGCTCATCATGGTAAATTTCCAGACTCCTGAACACTTTGCTAGTGTCAGAATTCATGTGCTGCCAGATCCATGTACAAGTCAGGTTCAGAAAAAAACTATACAAAGAAAGTACCTGCTGCCTCCAGTAAGGCTTCTAGTCTTGCTTGTGTTTCTGGATCCACAGTTCTCAAGTCCGCACCTTCTGCAGCACTCGATAAGAATAACTCCGATGTGGTTTTAAGTACTGGGTTATCAAGATCTTCTTGGTCCAAAATAAATGATTCAACCTGTTTGCCAAGTTAGAAAAACAGTTTTACTATTTTTGAAGCTTTAAAGTAAATCTAAAATATTACCAAAAAAATACCACAGAAATAATCTAACTGTACTATCATAATTGTGTTTTATCTGCCAAGAACATAGAACAAACCTGCAAAAAACATCTGGTAAACTCACTCAAGAGGTAGTTAAAAATTACAAAAAAAACCCCTAAAACCCTACATAAAAAAAAAAATACTGCAAAAAATTACAGTTTAAAACACCTTAAATACAGCAAGGTGAACTCAGATTAAATACTGAATAAGTGTTATGCATGTTTGCACAGTTAACAACTCAAGCAGGCAGCCACAAGAGGCTGTAACATCTTCGTCACCAGAAGCTCATCTACCACGTTATTAATAAAAGCCACCAGTAATGACTTTGGTACAGCTGAACCTACCTGAATGCCAGGGAAAGATGGAATGTTTTCCCGAGATGCCTTTCACCTCTCTTTTAAAAGTAATTTCAATGGAGGTAGCACAAAGATTTTGTTTGTTTTGATCATGAACACAAGAGTTGACCAAAACTCAACCCCAAAACAGCTGTCTCCAAGCTGGCACTCAGTATTACCCCAGTCTGCACTGCTTTCTGGACAAGAACAGATCTGCAGAACGATTAAGCAGGCAGGTATTCCAACCGAGCAGCAATAATGCTGTCCCACCAGTGCCCCACGTGACCTCCAAACACAAGCCCATGGAATTACTCAACATAACACACTGCAGTTTTATGACAGCTTGCCAGAGTAAACAAGGAGGATACCTGACTCACACTCTAATGAGAGCAGAGCTGCATTTCAGAATCTCCCAAGTTCAGACATAATTCCCTCTATTTTCAGTAATATTTTAAGATAAAAACACTATTTCATAATTAGAGGTTATCTGTACCAACACTACTGGTGCCTTAGATATGCCATAGAAATGAGACATTCCTGTTACTCAGCCACCACTGCCCTCTCCCACTTCATACCCCAGCCTCATCTTCCTTTCTCAGTTTTCCACAAAATACTTCCCCCTATTTTTCTCACCCCAGCAGAAAACTACCGTCTCGTTTCCCCTGGAAAGGGAAAATGTATACTTAAAAAAAAAAAAAAGAATCAAATCAGGCCATCTGCAAATTCATTAAGCGCTCCATTGTGTGAACAATGTTAACAGGATCTGGGAGCAGCACAGAGCACTGCTATTCAAGAGCAACTTGGGTTCGCTCATTTCTTCCCCTTTTTGATATGTAAATGGCTGTAACACTATCCCCTGGTGTCCAAGCCAGCCCTGTATGTCAGTGAAATGCTAACATTGGAATATAATGGGAATCAGGGAACAAGTATGACTTTTTAGGAACACCAACCATGAGGTCCACATCTCAGTGGATATGTGTGATCCTGGCCAGCTTACAGATAGTAGGTCTTGTGTACCACACACAAATATTAAAGGTAAGGCAGCAGGCTCTGATTTGGTGCTCAGAGAAGCAAGATTTCTAGGTTAGTCCGGGCAACGGTCCTAAAACAAGACAACTGTCATTGCAAGAAAGAGAACATTTAAACGAGCAGAAAAATAGCGACCTAAACCAGTGATACACATTTGTACTACAAAGAAGAGCTATTTACAACTCACAGCAAAATGCATCCCTACAGTAAGATGCCCCTCAGCAGAACTCAAATTCCAGGTTAGTCCATAGCCAGCTTAAAGACTCCCTGCTTTCATGAGCTCTGATGCAAAACTGACTTCTAGGAAAATTCACCCTTACCTACGTGAGTACTTCAGGGTTTTTCATTTTTTCCCACAAGACTACACAAGGTACTAATATGATGGAAATATTATTCCTATTACAACATGTTTGTGTGATCTGGTGAAGGGCAGAAAATCCCACTGTATGTACATGAAAATTCATTATATACAGCTGAGAACTAGATACAAAAATTTTATTAGATGCTTATGGACATCTTTCTTTGTCAACTACATCACTATATTTAACAGCAGTCCTCCCTTTTGAGGACACACCAAAAGGAGCAAAAAAGTCACCTACCACTGAAGCAACTGCACTTGAGAACAGCAAGCACTGAAGAAACACTCAGTGGCTCCTGGCAAGCCCCAGGGTTCAGCCTTGGGAAGAGCCAGGCAACCCTCAGGCAAAGGGAAGCACAGCAGCCTTGCAGCAACCTGCCAGAAGCTGCCCTGCTGCAAGTTCTAAAACTTCATGGTTTTGACACTTTAGGAAAGATATGGACCATTTTCTTCCCAACTGCTACCAGCCCAAGCTCACTGGGATATGTTTACTGGATATTACAGGCAACAGTGCACCCCTTGAACCTAAATCAGTGTTAATCCACTATTCACAAATACTCAGCTTGCAAGGAACCTCTCTCTCCCCAACAGGGAATACATTTTCCTTACAGGAACCTCTAAACAAGTCTGTCTTTTTAACAATGACTGTGCAAACACTACTAATTAAAGTGAATTACACACACAGTTTGTACTTAAGAATACAACTTGGGTAGTACTGGTGCAGTCTGCTCTTTTCAACTCTTCCTGCCTTTCTGCTCTTCCTTACACCAGCAACTGTACTTCCAGAGACCTTGCACATTTAAAATCTCACAAAAAATCTTGCTTCATATACAGTATTTTCATCATAGTTTTATATCACAGGAAAGCAGATGCTTTCATTATTACTGCACATGTTAAGCATCAATTTTTAGGTTTTGTTTTGATTTTTTGTAAGAGCTTAATAACATACCCACAATACAAATATAACTTCAGTGTGAAAATACTGAAAATCCATATGCAAAATGTTAAAATAGCTGCATCACCGCCAGTCTCCCAGAACAAACTTCAATGTATTTTCAAGTCAGAACATCTGACGTTTCTGTAAGTCAATGCAGTTTCTCACACACTAAGACAAAGCTAGAGAGAATGAAGAGTTGGATATTTTATCACTCACAGCAGAGTGAGAAATCACCTAATTCATCAGATGCCTCTTGTGAATGGACGTGACCTACAATGATCACATATTAGTAATAAATTGTTTTAAAAATCACACTATCCCAAATATGTCAAACAAATTTGGCTTTTCAAACAAAAAATAAACTTATTTAATAATCAAAACAAGCAAGTAAAAAACCCAAACATATTTCATGTTAGCATTCCTGGAAGACATAATACACTGTTCATGTGGCAAAATTTAGGCACTCTGCTCTATTCTAATCAGATCTGCAGCAAAGTGATAGAGTAACCAGTCACTGTGCTATTTTTGGATTATTTTGCGAGCTGCTTTGGGCAGCTAATAAGCATCTTACTTGGGAAGGCTCATTAGGAACACATGGATTCAAGATATTATCCTAACTGCCAAAACAATTTCACCTTCCCAGTCAAAACCCAAGAAGCTGCACAGGGCCGGAGGGCAGGGCTTCAGCACACCGTGTGTCTCGTGCTCTTCCACAGCAATGATGGACCTTGCCTGACGTTCTGCCAAGGACTGCAGCAGCCTCACAGCTCTGCAGATCCAGTTACACCCCTGGGTCCTCCCTCCAGAGCAGCTACATCGCAGCTACGTGGCCTCAACTCCATCAGTGTCTATATCTTAATTCCACGACTGAGTTTACTGCAGGTCAGGGGTAGCAAAGGGACTTTGCAGGCACCAACATCGCCACTAACACTGGCAATTCTGGTGAGATGGACAATGACATGCAGGGTTACAACACATTTCTAATATTAAATCTAAACTGATCATCTTTATGTTGCACTACTGCAAAGTACTTTTCCCAGAATAGCCTGGACCTGCTCACAAATAGCCTGTTCCTGACAGGCTACAGACGATGGAAAAGCTTCCTGGGTAGCTGTACAGCACTGTTCTCTCCTCCTCCTGCAGGCAAGGGCAGCAGCAGAGACAGATCATTCTACCTTCTGTTTGTGCCAAACTAGTGCCCCTGGGAACACTATCTTTACAAAAAGTGTTGATAGGAAAGGAAAGGTGCTGTGAAATTATTTCCTTGAAATTGTATTTTCCAGGAACCTCTTGAGCTATGAACACTTTTTTGGGGTAACAATACTCTTTGCTCTGTTCGTGGAGTGTTAACAAATAAGGAGTCCCAAGCTCTCGACTGGGACTCCTGAACTCCTATTTTTAATGCAAATAAATGAGTACCTGAATTTCTCTTTTGTGTTAGGAAACCCTTCCTAATTATTTCTATAACAATTCCATTTGGACATTTTCATTCCATAATTAACAACATGTGCGATGCTGTATTAGAATCACACTAGAAAGTTCGTGTGGATTTGTCTGATAAACCCAACCTCTAACAGTTTATGGTGTCGTGTCCTTTATTAAACTGAATGTCAATATTGGATTAATACTTGCAATCCTGCTCTAAAAGTATTGAGGAATGGTGATAGGACACAGCACTAAGTCAAGACTGAAAATGAGTTTGTGTTTCAAATTTGACATCAAACACCTTTAAATTTCACATATAAAGGATGTCAGCTTCAAAACCATAATTATTCCAAGGAGAAAGTAAAGTGAAGGACTTTGTCCCTGACAGGACACTCTTAGATGCTCCCTGCAACAAGTAAGTGCAGCACTACCACCTTGGTGTGGACTTAACACCACCAAAAGGCCCGGTTTTGATTTACCAGAAGATGCACTTTTCAACATTCTTCCCCTGCCAGCCCAGCCAAACATTTTTGCACCTGCTTAAGGTGCCTTCCTGCACAACCATTTCAGTTTCAAGAGATGGAGTAAAGCAAGAGGAAGAACCACACACTAATGTGGGTATTTTCACAAAACCTTTCAGTGGGGTCTCAGGACACTGTCCTTTCTTGGCACTTCAAAGCTACAGAAAGAAAATAAACATTTCAGGGAAGTACTCTAGAGTCAGTACCTAGAAACAACATAGAATCAATGGGAACAACAATTCAGACATAATTAATGATATAAAACCATACCCACTCTGTTTGGCTTGAGCTGTAATTTCTGAAGACAGTTTCTTCCATTAAAAAACAGAAGTTCCAGCCCAAGAAGACAGAAGCCATGAAGACAGTCGTGACCTGTGAATCACCAAGAGAGTATTGTCCAGCACTATGAATGCTGTGATTACACAGCATCCTGCAAGCCCAGGGGGGCACAGCGTGCTTGGGGTCATCACCACCTCAATGGAGAGCATAAAGTACATGAAGCATCATTTCCAGTCACTGCTCACCTTGTGACAAGTCAGGCAGCTGTCAGACACTTTCATAGGTTGCTTTAACACATCAAAAAGGGAGAAAACTCAGGGGAGGAAACAAGTAATTTTTCTACCACTTTACTAAATTTCATGGACTTACAAAGGGGTCTGACAAGCTGGAAGATCATTCTTCTGGGAACAGAAAGGCATTAGATCACTTCAGCTCCCTGTGAAGCCATAAATCTGACCACAGCTCCACCTTTAAGTGGAGCTGTCAGTGCTCAGCACCTGCAGCAGCAGTTCTGTAGGCAGGGCATTAGATTGGGAGGATGGGGAGAGAAGGGGTGCAAATCTGTTTAGCTCTGATTGCAATAGAAAGCTGACTGACTGGAGGCAGGATTATCTAAAGGACAGCCTTTATTCCCATAGATATTAAGCAATTACCGGCTAATGAAACGAGCAGCTATAGGATCTGGGCTGTGGTGAGCTCATTTCAGAAAAGGTTCATGTTGCAGACGCTGCTATAGATACAGTGTAAATACAGGTGGACACAACCTCAAGATTTCTTGCTGCAGGCAAGGAAAGGCCCTCACACACACAGTGTAGGCCATGAATCCAACATCTGTACGTGTAACACCATGTTCTTGATGCATTACCACACGAGCTGACTAAAATGATGGGAGAAACAGAAGGCAGTGAGCAAGGAGTGACATCTTAATGGCTGCTCCACCTCAGGGTCTCAAGCCTGGCACCCCAAGTCACCAGTCAGTTCTCAAAATTACAGCTGTTCTTTGAAACATGCAGATAAAACAATAAATCAGAATTAATGTATTGTAGTACTACTCTTCCGTTCCAGAGATTGCTGACCCTGGTTTTCAATTTTCTTGCACTCGTACTGAACCATAAGCAAACATTCCTGGACAAGCACCTGTCAAAAGGTTCATGTCAATTTAACCACTTACCTGATTTCTCTCTTAAGCAAACAACTGACACTATGCTATTTAAGTAGTTCTGAATACTACAAACTACCCCTTATCACATGCTTCTGGAAAGAGCCATCTGATCTATGGATCTTCCAGAAACAGGAACACTACAATTTATTTTTATTAAAACACTGTTTCACAACAATAAGCAACATGATTGCACCCTGTTAGCCCTCACAGAATTAAGGCTCAGAACACACAGGTTGACTCCTCTTGGTACGAGAAACTGGCAGTGTTACAAAGTTTTCTGTAGAGCAGAAAAGAAAGCTTTACTCATCTCAGTAACTACTGAAAAAACCCAAAGAACTGTTAAAACCAGCCTGTAGCTACCACATATTAAATGTCTGATAAACAAAAATAATTATGACTATATTTTCCCAATGTACAAAACAATCTTTTGCAGCAAGCTGTCATGTACAGAACTGGAACTGACAACTGAAGCTTATTCAAAATTCACATCAATCCCAGTAAATCAAGTGCCAATTCTTGACCTGTACTTTATACCAAAGAAAACCTTTGAATGGAGACCAGGAAACTTTACTAAAATAAGCACCACTTGCACTAAGCACTCCTTATTTTCTTGTATTCTATCTCAGTCCACTCTAAATCATGTTTTCGGTGCTCCATCTCCCCCACGTGCTCTGGAATTCCCTCCTCACCTGTTTTTTTCTATGTAATATTCCCACAGAAATAGCCCCTCTTCTTTCCTCACAGCTGGCGTAACTCAGTATTCTGAGTTATTAGAATATAAAACAGAATTGTTGCATCAATTTAGCCAGGGCTTTCAGGATGGTGTCCTTGCTCAAGTATTAAATCCCAGGCACTAAAACAAAGTGAAGGCAACTTTTAAGACAGAAGAATAGATGCATTTGTTTGCTGATGTAAAAGCTCACACCCAACCAAGATGGGAAGCATTCTGAGCCACCTTCTTGGAAATGACCTTTTAAGATCTCTTTTCAGTCCAAGGGGACAAGGCCTAAACAGACAAAAAAATCGCACAAGTGGATCTTGAATACAATAGTAATTTGATAATCTGATTCCAGGCCAACCTATACATTTCAGACAGAGGAGTCTCAACATTTAAAGTGACTAATTAAGTTATCTAGAGGCTTATAGCAAACTGCAAATCATCCTGGGCTTTCTGCCCCTCTCAGAGCCCAAGCTAGTGGCAGCTATTCTTTTCAAGGCCTGGATAAACAGGTCTGTGCATGCTGTTCTACTGCCAAAGCAGCACAAACCCCAATGTAACTCCTGAGCCATCACTTAGTCATTTCAAAGAAACTATCAGAGAGCCCTGCCTAAGCTATAATCCACTGAAAATTCAATATGTAGCACTATAAGGGCTTTAAAATGTAACTATTTTATAAAAACAATTAAAAGAGAGACATTTATCTAAACTGTTGGATTTATCCTAAGAAATCCTAAATGTCAAGCATTCATGTGAGAGACTCCCTTCTCCCCTGGCTCCCTTTCAGGCTGTGGAGGAACTCTACAAACAGGTGATGCTCAGAAGTCACCATGACCGATGATCAGTTTGGAAGCAGATCATTCAGCCCCAAATACTGATCTCCCCTCTTCCCTTGGTCTGAAATACGACTGACTTACGACCTACCTGCCATGTGACACTGTTAGTTTTATTCATGATTTTGGAAAGGGAAAAGTTCAACAGGTTTAGGGACTTTCCTAGAAGAAAATCTTAGTTAATTAGTAATCCCTATGTTTTACTGAAGGCAAGGGAGAATAACTTAGGGACCCAGCTAAAACCTAATGCTAAAACATGAAATGTTAAAAATACGTGAGATGACTTTCTGGTGGCCCACTGTCCATCAGTCCATAAAACATTCTCTTTTTTTTTTTTTTTTTATTAGGGAATATTTTCTTCCTGTAAGATGGGTATGCAGCTTGGAACCTCTGAAAAGCTCCCCTGGCCAGAAGGGCCAGCCACACTTGTCTCTTCTCAGCTACCACCAGCATTCGGACAAACACATCATCATAATTCAACTGTGAGCAATCCCTCTCAGCCTACAGCACTATTCCTACAGATTCTGGGATGCTTTGGAAGAGCTAAAGATGAAAATACTTCCGAAAAAAAATCTCGACTCCCTCTTGAAAGCAAAGGACAAAAATGAGTAAGGGGTCTCATCTCACAAAAAGCAGGAAAGAAGTAACAGGATCAAGCACAGGAGCAATTCTTTTATTTATGTTTTATCATAATAAGTGCTTTCTACCTGGACTTGAGCAGAAGATACACAATACTGCAAAAACTGAGAAAATTTTCTAGTATTTTATAAAACTTTCAAATAATCAACATTACATAAGAAAAAAATTCTTAAGCAATGAGTTGCAAGAGTAAAAAGAAGATACTATCCTATAATAGGATGCATTTCCATAAATTTCACTTGCTCAGCATTCCTCCAAAAATAGGCTACATAAAACCTCTGCACTTTCACAACAAAAAGGGAGAACTACTTGTTGGGGGGGAAAAAAAAAACCCCAAACTATCTGTATTCTATTACAATATATATCTGTGTATATTATGAACTACAGCATATCATCCTAACTAAATGAACCCCTAAATTCAAACATTAATTCACCTGTACCCCCCTTTCTCAGAGGCAGCATGGTTTTATAACACAAAGGTTGCAACCTTGTTACTGCAGTCTGTTCCTACAAAAAAGAAGCATTTGTATCATTTCAAAGTCAAACTAATCTTTAGTTTATCGTAGACCAAGGTCATAGAGGTATCAGCAAGAAAGTTTCTATTTGAGATGAACAGTGCCTGGCCTCAGTGGTTAAAACTTCCTAATTTACCTAAGTACTTGCACAAATCACTGATTTCTGAAGTTTGCTTACAGTACC
This sequence comes from Coloeus monedula, assembly GCF_965178545.1. Classification (NCBI taxonomy): domain Eukaryota; kingdom Metazoa; phylum Chordata; class Aves; order Passeriformes; family Corvidae; genus Coloeus; species Coloeus monedula. Next base: position 16,400,586 of record NC_138795.1, on the reverse strand, counting down.
CCATTCCAGCAGAAGGCCATTCCCACTAGGAAGATAAGGTTCACATGGGGCCTTTAGGTGGTGTTTGCATGGCACATGGGGGGCTGCTGGGCAAGAAAGCATCCGCAGAAGACAAATGAAAGCACCCTGCTGAAGAGTGAGGCTTCAGAGCTTAACTTAAACAGAGTGCTGCAAAGAGTCCTCAAACAAGATGCAGGAGTTATTTTCCTTGCTTCGTGAAGTTTTCAGTGGGAAAGAAACCTAAGAAAAGTTCCTTTTTCCATGAGTCAAGACTTGCCTCTGTTTTAAATCCAAGAATCACTTTTATTCCACAATAACAGCTTAATATTTTAAAGGAATCTTCATATATGGTACAAGAACTCAAAATGACCTACTAAGATCGAAGCTCTGCAGCCTCCTCACCTGCAGGGTCCGAGCCCCAGCTGTGAACTCCAACAAACACCCCAATTCAGTCCTGGAGCTGCTCCCAGTTTTAAAGGCCAGGCCACACGTGTGCACAGAAAAAGGAGTGCCTGTGTATTCCCTTCCCTTCACACTGACCCTTCTGTCAAGTGAATGTAGGGATGGTTTGAGCTCCAAGCAGAGGACAATGTCCCAATGGCACCATCCAGCTGTCCTTGCAGCTGGATTTCAGTATCCCTCAAGGCAAGGAAAGGAGACAGGAGAGCAGCCCAATATCAAGCCCATGGGGGAGCAGCTGGGTAGCCCCAATTTAAATCAGAACACAAAAACCCATGATTCACCATTAACGCTCAAACAAACCCTTCCCACCCCCCACCAGACTGTAACTAGTTGACTGGTGAAACCTATGTGCAAATTTGTACCTAAATATAGATGTTCTGCTAAATTTGGAAAATCTCTCCTTCCCAAGGGGTTGCACTGCATATTTATGTAATTATACAGTAGTATTTCACATCTTTACTTTCTACACCTATCATTAGAAAACAGTTGCTGACATTTATTTTAGGTCATGTACTCAACTGGGTCAAGCTGCACTAAAGGGAGACCCAAGTTCTGCAAGAAACCTTAGAAACCAGTTCATTGTAAAATGTTATTGAATAGTATTAACCATAATTACACTGCTTGTTTCTGGTTAGCACAGCCCAGACTTGCAAAGTTACTGAGATATGTACCATGATTTTTCTGAAACCTAGATGCCTAATCAGACTGGGAATAAATGAACACTCTACTAACCAGCTCTCTGCATCCTGAAGAGTCACCTCAATACTTCTGGAAACCTGAACATGTTATCCCTTGATGTTTTCTAATCAGTGAATTATTCCTGGAAGAAAATGTTACATTTTCTTCCACCTCTTACCTCCTCAACTTTGAAAGACCTTGTCAAAAGAAAAATATCAACTGCTAAACTGAAAACTACATTTTTCAGAGAAAAGGCTTTTCTGCTTAATACTATCTACCTGAATTTGCATCCACTTTTTGAATTTCTATTCCTTACAGTAAAGAAAAAGCTGCTATTTACATTGTTTCTAATACAATGAAAACTAAAATGTCTGAGCATTACATTAACCTCAGAAGTCAAAAGATGCATTGTGCACAGCATTTACAAAGCAGATCCATGTTAAGGTTCAACAATACAGCAATGACTTTAATAGACAACACTGCTAATTTGAAACGAACTACATATTTATTCTGAATTCCAAGCCCAGTTTAACAATTAAGAGACTTCAGACTGCAGCGAGGGGGGCCCCAGAAAAAATCTCCAGGTATACTGAACTGCTGTGGAGTGCATGCCATTCAACTACTCATCCTACTCCTTGTAGGAGGTATGTTATGTCTGATTTTTAATTATGCTTTATGTAAATATCCCCAGAGGCTTATGCAATAGGTACAGGCTTAAGTAAGGCAAGCTGGTGGAGGCAGCTCAGGAGAGGGAAGCCGAGAGCTGAGCTGACTCCATAGCCAAGGGCTGGTTGAGCTCCAGTTGTCATTGAGGGCCTCCAAACCCCTGAATTACAGAATATGAGAGATTTGCTACATTTGTACACTCACTGCCAAAGGCCACTTACTGAACCAAGCTCCCAGATCCCCTGGTACTTCTGTCGGCACCGCCAGCTTCTCCTACTTGATTTACAACAGCTCAGCAAACGCACCGTGCCCAAGCACTAACACAGCCACATTTATCACCTGCTTCAACTCTTGCCTGCCACACTTTGCTGCTGTGAGGGTTTTGAGGAGGACCTGCATGTTCTGTGGCCACCAAAGACCCCATGGACATGCACTACTCAGCACTGCCCTCCCTGCACACCTTCACCTTGACCTACAGCACTCCCAGCCAGGGTGGAGGAGGCTGTTCAATGCTCGTGCCTTTGGCACCACTGTAAGTGCCAGCAAAATTCACAAGGAGTGGTAATAATACACTTAAAGTCACACCAAAAATTTCACTCTAAACAAGTTGCAGGCTGTGTTCACACCCTGATCAGGCTTGGAAGGCAACTAAGCAACTATTTACACTGAGGTCAAAAACACTTCATTTCTCAGGCTACAACCAGCGGTGGAAGTTTCTCCGAGCACCCAGGAGATTCACAGCAGCCTGCTTTACACAGGAATAGCGCAAACCTCCTGGCCTCGTCCCTCCATGCCAAAAGACATGCTTCAGCTTGCAATTGTTTCTATTTGCATGTGATAATTTTAACTGGTAATTCTAGAAAATATTCTGCACAGCTGCATTTAATTTTCACCTTGTGGACCTGATACAACTCATTTGTACAGGATCCACTTTAGTCCTTGGTTTCCCAACCAAGAGCCTGGTCACTACCATCGGCAGACACTGAGCTAGGAAACCAGAAAACTTAGATTTTTCTCCCAGTTCTGCAGGCCAGGATAAATGGGGCACACCCTCTTCACCTGTAAAATGGGGACAGTACTCTCCACTGTAAAGTACATGGAGATCTGATCTAAGAAATGAAATATATTTTCAAAAAGGTTAGGTTAAAATATATTTCTCTTTTCATTCTCTAGATAAATGCTTCATTACACCCTTTGTCCTGCACTTCCCTGGTAATTTTCTTTTTTAACTATTTTGCCATTTTGACCAGTCCAATTATTTTAGCATATTAAAACTCGGACTAATACAAGGACACAAAACCTAAATACCACTGCAGACATGCAGCAGAGCCTACAGAATATTGTACCATTCTTTTTATGGCTTCAAAAGTAGAGAGGAGAGTACAGATCAAGGCAGCATGGCAAAAACTCACTTTTTTTTTTTTTTTTTATTTTTAATTCTCCCTTTTAGTTCTCACTAATTCCACCCACTGGTAATAGCTGAAGGCATACACCCAAATCAGTGACTCATGGCACAAGACCACAGTCCAAACAGTGACTGACTAGCTTCTCAAAGCAGCGCTGTTCAAGAATTGCAGTGTTCCATCCCTGGACCTTAACTGCCTTTTCTTTGCTCAAAAAAGAAAACAAAACAAACAAACAAAGAGAAACCCCCACCATTCACAACAGGTGCTTCCTTAGTCCTCAGAAAAAAAAAAAAAAAAAAAAAAAAGAATTCCCCCTTGGTGCTCCCAGCCATGTAGCCTAGCCTAGGCACATTCTTCCCACCCATGCTTCTTCCCCAGGTAACTCTCCACAACCAGAAACACAAGACAGAAGAACTCCCCAGGCAATTTCAGCTTTGAGATTAGCCCACCTCCTCTCTGCGTGTGCTGGAAAACTTCAAGTATTTCAATTCCAATTGATATCTTCTGTTCTATATTTTAAACAATGAACGTTTCCCCAGGTTTTTCCAACGAAACATTGAAACATTTAACAGCTGTTTGGGAACCTTTATTTTTTTGACCTCAATGCCAACCTCCCAGACACATTATTTATAATAGGCCGTCTTTCTTAATACTTGCTATTAGTCAAAAGAGTGCTTAGTAAACACCCTACCTGTCCAATCTTCACATCCCTTAAATAATGGGGTGGGTTCAAAAGGGATAAACTTTTAAAGTAGGACTCTGCTCACCTTGTAAAGAGCCATAAACACCCTGATATAGCCCACTTCCCATCATTTTCCAGGTTCTGTAGCTACTGCTTTGTATCTTCAAAGATACATTAAAATGTGACATAAAAGACCTCCTAGAGAGCAGACACTCATCAATTACTTGTGTCCTACTCTATCTACGGTAGGTCTTCCAGCTCCCCAAAACAGGTATGTACTGGAACACCTAATTCCATATGGGACTGAACGTGTCTGTCCAGGACATCAATCGCACAAGGAATGCTCACATACAAGTGCTCATCTGCCTGATCATTAGATTTTGAGTTTACTTAAACGACCTGCTGTTAGCACCGCTTCTAATGTAGCTTAGGTGGCCATGAGCAAAATGCAAATGTGGATCTGCATCAGTTTCATCACTTTTTTTATTCAGATAAGACCTGGTTCAGGTTTCAGGAGGGCTGGACACAAGACAGTCATCAATAGAAGGCAAAAAATTTAGCCACAGGAGGATGACTGCAGGCTCCCCTCCTTCCATCTCTTCAAAAGGAACAAGGACACATCCTGAAGTACACTTGCTTGGCCTCCAAATTAAAAATGGTATGCATCACCTTGGCTATTCTCTTCCTCCTGTAGAAGCCCAAAGGAACTGCAAAAAGCCTGCAAGCAATAGCCACTTTCTCCTGCTTTCTGCTAAAACTAGGTAAGGACTGTGATGCAGCTGTGATCCCATCTTTTGCTAAGAAACTACTAAGGAAAGAAGATTCACCCTTTGGTGAAGCAGTGTCAGATAAAAGCCTTCATTTATCTTCTCTCCCTAGGCTACATAAAGCACCATTGGATGCCAGTTTACAGGTCCAACAACGCTCCATTTGGGTTGGGATAAGGCCCCCGTCCCACCTCCACACCCTCCCTTTTAACCTCTCCGCAGGTTTGGAAGATCAAAGGAAGACACCTCCATTACCCTCTTCCATTTTGTTGGGTACAAAATATTTCTGTTGCATAAAAGCGTGTGTGTATAGATATATCTACAGGAATTTATCCGTGTCTGGGAACCCCGAGTCCAGGGCAGGAACAGTGGGGCTGACGGCTTCACTTTGTTCTCCGTCGGGTGCAGGATCTCGCCTCCCCCTCCAAACCTGCTCCCAGGTGGAAGCCGCTCCTTGAGGTCAGGACACATCCTCATCCCGCTCCGCGGCCGCGGCGGGCAGAGGGCCCGGCCGCCCCCGGCCCGTCCCCGGGGCCGCCGAGAGGCGCGGCGGGGCGAGACCCCCGCCCTCGCTGCCTCCTCCACGGCCCCGGGCCGCGCTGCCGTGCGCGGCCGCCGGGACCCGCCCATGGCGGCGGGAGGCCCGGGACGAGCGGGTGCGGTGCGGCCGGCGCGGCGAGCGGGAGGGCGGGCGGGCCCCGGCCGGGCCTGTCAGGAAGCGGCGGAGGGGAAGGAGGGCGGGCCAGGATCGCTCACCTCGGACACCTCGTCCTCGTCGCTGCCGGAGCCGCCGCCGCCCCCGCTCCGCAGCACGGCGGCCGCCAGCTTGAAGTCGAGGGCGGCCTCACCGGCCGCGGGCGCGCCGGGGCCTCCCGGCCCGCCGGGCCCGGCCTCCCCGAAGAGGCGCACGGCCCGCAGGCCCAGCGGGGAGGGCCCGGCCGCGGCGGGCGGCTCGGCGGCGGCGGGCGGCGCGCGGGGCGCGACCGAGTCGATCTCCTCGTCGGCGGCAGCGGCGGCGGTGCCGTCCGTGAGCATCGCGCTGGTCCGGGCCCGGCCGTCTCCGTCCCCTCACGGCACCGCGGCAGCGCCACTAACTTCTCACACCCTACCCGGCCGCGGCCGCCGCGCCGCCCCCCCCCGCCGCTCCGCGCACGCCTATTGGGCGCGCTGGGCCGGGGGCGGCGCGCTATTGGCTGCCGCGCCCGCCACTCAGGGACGCGTCACGCGCTCCCAGCATGCTGCCCTGAGAGCGCACGCCGAGGCGGTAAGAGTGCGCCGCCCCGCCCCGCTCGCACAACCTCGCTTCCTCAACTTTGCGGGATATGATTGGTCCCCGTGAACATCAATCATGTGCCTTGGCGGAGCTGCGGGCGCCGATAGGGCAAACTGGCTGTCGATCAAAGCGCATCCAGGAATCACGGTTTTGATTGGTCCAAAGGCACATCGCTCAAACCCACGGCGTCTGGCGTCTTCCGATTGGCTTCTGCGTGCCCTGGGCCCGCCTCCCCTTCGAACCCCTCTGAAGGGCTCCGTCAGCGCGAGATACCGTCACACGCCTGCCTGTCGCGAGCGGTGATTGGGTCGTGGAGCTGCCAATCAAAGAGAAGGGCACGCCTCCCCCTGGCCACGCCCCCTCCCGGGTGCAGGCCGCCATAGGCTGGGCGCCCTGGCTCTGTGCTCCGTCGGCCACGCCCACTGTGACGTCACCGCGCGGCCACGTGGCCCAGCGGGCCGGGGGCTTTCGGGTCCCCCGGGGGTCTCGGGCCCTGCGACCCCCGGCCCGGGGCGATGTCCCCGCACAGCCCCGGCCCCCGCCCCGGCCTAGTTCACGGAGAGGTTGATCTGAGGTCCCGGGCGGTGCATCGGCTCGCACTGTGGGGGGAGTAGAGATTTCGGGGCTGGCTCCGCGCCCACCCCGGGCGCTCCCGCGCCAGCTCCGCCAGCGGCTCGGCCCCCGGGGCAGCTGCGGCCGAGCGAGGCTCCCAGGACACCACCGACCTCCTCGGCTCTGCTCCCCTGCTCCGGCCGCTCCCGGGGGTGTGTCCCCGCCGCCCCCGGCCCGGGCAGGGGCCCGTCCAGCCAGCTCAGGTCGTGCGCGGAGAAGATGCGCTCCAGCCCTTTCCGGATCCCCACCAGCGCCAGCAGCTGCGGCCGGGGCCAGGCACGGGTCAGCATCGCTGGGGCCGGGGGACAGGCAGCATCTCTCTGTCACAGCCCTCTGTCACCCCAGGAGATGCCATGGTGGCCTGTCACCTCTCCGGCTCTGTCCCAGGGAACCATACTTGCCCAGCAGTGACACTCAGCCTCTGGTGACAGCCCCACGGCCCCAGCCCAGGGTGTGAAGGCTGGTGGCAAAGCCCCGCAGTGGCCCCAGAGAGCCTCTGCCAGCCCTTGGGTGTCTGAGCACCTCCATGCACCCCCCCTCCCCCAGTGCTCATGTCCGCTCCCAAAGGATCATGCCGGCCCGGTGATGCTCAGGGTGGGCAGCACCCAGCCCAGCACCAAAGCCGTGCTGCTGATTCAAGGGGTGCCATACCATCACTGGGAAAATAATAGCGGCCATGGTGGACTTGAGAACCCAGAGCAGGGCCAGGCAGAGCAGCTGGATGACGGTGAAAAGATGCACCCGGCGCAGGGGCACATGGCGGAGGTAGGCAAGGTCTGGCTGGTGCTTGGCTGGCATCAGGAGCAGCCGCACACGGTCCGTGAGCTGCAGCGAGAGGATGGCAAGTGGGTCACACCTGTCCAACTACTGGGCAACTCTCACCCACCTTCCTGTTGGGACTAGGGCCAGCAGGATGGGGTTTCACCATTATTTCTGCAGTTCAGCCCTCCTGCTGTCTGTGCTGACCCCCAGCTGATGCCTGAGCCAGTGCATTTGTCTGCAAGACCAGGGGTCCTGGTACCACCGTCACCCCAGGCCAGGGGAGCGCTTTCCAGGCAGACCTCTAGAAAGAACTCTAGCTGCCCTTATAGGGTTAATTGAGAGATAACACCCCTTGATCCCCCTCACTTCACAGGAAACTGCTGCAGCCTCATCCAGAGCACAACTCCGGGTTTCCCAAGCAGAGAGAGGGTGGGAGGTTCCCAACCTGTCATCCAGAGCAGGGTAATTGCAAGGAGACTGTACTATTTAGAGTAAAAAGTGGTGTAGATAATTCTGGAATGGGGATTTTTTCCCCCTCGGTTGGTTTCTTGGGAGAAGAACAGAACTGGCACATGAGCAGCAATACCGGAACCAAATGATTGTCATGTCCCAGCTCTGCCTGCAGCTCCCAGGTGAGGAAATCCCTGTATTATCCACTGGTCCCACTTTTCCCAAACCACCTGAGCCATCAGTGCACGAGTTTCTCCTGCTTCTCAGCATCCCAGACCCCTGCTTTTCCCTTTCCTTTGCTCTAGAAAGGTCCCTCTCTCCCCCCTTGTCCTGGTGGCAGACAGCTCCATGCCAGGCTGTACACCACACAGAGCTAAAATCCAGGCTCTGCTGTGCAGTGGCAGCTGTTGCTGAGCAAACCCAAACCAGCCCCCACCAGCACCCCCTCTCAGTGCAGCCCTCCCTCACCTGGATGCTGTTCAGCGCCGTCACCCCCATGTGCAGGAACACCCCATAAAGCACCGGCATCGGGATATGCTGCAAGACAGTGGGATGGGGGATCAGCAGGGCTGTTCCCTGGGGCTCCATGCCTGCTAAGTGTCCTCTCCTGTAAAAGCCTGCAGGTGTGTCCACAGCCTTTGCCTCCTTTGTTCCCAACAGCCCAGCCTGGCCTTATTGAACCACTTGAGGTTCACATGAGCCCATGTCCTCCTTCATGGTCCCTTTGGATGGCATCTCATCCCCCAGGTGTGTCACTGCACCTCAGCTTGGTGCCATCTGCAAATGTGGCCCATCCTGCTATCTATGCCTTTGATGAAGATATTAAATAGTATTTGTCCAGTAGGAACACTTGGAAGACACCACTTGTTACTAATTTCTGTTTGGAATTGGGCTACTGACTGTAAATCTCTGGTCATGAACATCCAAGCAATTCCTGATCCGTCTAATAGTTCTTCCGTCAAATCCAGTTTGGAGGTGAGACTGCTGGGAGGGTCCCATATCAAAGGCTGTACAAGACCAGCCTCAGAGGTAAGGAAAGAGGTCAAGAAAAAGAGACCTCCTGTCTGCCCACAGGTAATCCAGGGCCACTGGAGGGGCTTCTCCTAGCACGGCAGTGGCAGCGGTGAAAGCCAACAGCAGCCAGGTCATCCATGTGGCAGTGTGGAGAGGTAGTGATGGGGTGTGTTTGGAGAGCACAAGGACCCTGATACACATGGGGAGGAGGGACAGGTGACATGGGGCCACAGTGCCTTGTATCCCAGCCCTCCAGTGGCACTGGAGACAAACCCTTGGCCCAGTCCCTACCCACACAGTGCACAGCTCCCTGCCTGCCAGACAGGCTTCCTGTGCTGGTTCGACGGGTCAGGGTGAGGAACCTCCAGCCTTGCAGGATACGGCCACCCCGCGCCTCGGAAAAGAGGCCAACCCAGCCAGGCTTCCTACCTTGAGCACGGGGGCCATGAAGACAGAGACTCCCATCAGGATGAAGACAGCCAGGCCTGTCAGCCTCTGCTCCCTGTGGGTGGCAGCACAGGTGGCACAGGTGCCCGGGGTCCCTTGGGAGCCCACCCCCCTACCTACCCTGCTGGCCCCCAGGGTCTCTGCACTTTGCAGTTTTGATGGCCACAGGGAAAGGGGTCAGCTCTGGGGAGATCCCCAAAGCCAGGTCTGATGGACAGCGTGGGCATGTCCCTGTCCCCTGGCTCCACAGCCATGGGCAAGGGGTTCCCCAGAGTGGGGCCCAGGCTTGTTGTTTACCTGATGCCCAGGAACTCGGGGTGCTCGCCAGGGGCTGAGGTTTCACTCTCCTTCCTCAGGCTCTCCATGTGTGCCAGGGAGATGACGGTGGCTGAGACATACCAGGGGAGGCCGGTGACAGAGGTGATGACCATCAGGAGGGAGACACAGAGGAGGTCCAGGTGGAAGCCTGCTCCTTTCTGCAGGGGAGAAGGCAGCAGGGCTGGGGGCATCTTCCCACTTTCCTGGCTAGTTTGAGGTTCTGCTCTCTCCTGGCTGCTTCTGTGGGGCCCAGCCAGGACCTGGGTCCTCTGCATTGGCTGGTGCTGCCTGTTCCCTGTCCTCTGCTCACCTGCAGCTTGTACTCCCTGCGGTTGAGAATGACAGCTGTGATCTGCTGGTCCATGAAAATGAGGATGGTGACGAGGACAGCAGGCACCACAGACACCAGGCAGACCCACCATGGGTTGGCTCCGAAGGGGAAAACAATCCAGCCCCGTGCTGGGTTTGTGGGCTGTGGAGAGCAGGAGGGTCATGGCAGCTGCCACCCATTTGTGGGGTGTGCAGTGCAGCTGGGTGATGGGACCAGCCCCAGGTGCCCAGGCTGGAGCCCTACAGGCACCCAGGGATGCCCCACCTCGGGAGTGGAAGAGCATCCTCACTCATCCTGGGGATGCAGCTGGGCAGAGTGCCCCACCAGCCCTCCACCAGGACACCCTGGCTGTGGCAGAGCAGGGTGTTGCTCTTGGACACCCCAAGCCAGGAGCTGGGCATTTGCCCGTGACAGCAGGTGGAAGAGGTGGCATTGGGCAGCGATGACAGTGAGCCTGAGGAGGTGGTGCTGAGCGCCAGCTGTTCTGGGACACTGCCAGCCCAGCTCCACACCCAGGGCGAGAAGCCCAAGCCCAGAGCTGAGCTTGTGGCTCTTGCTCCAGTGTGATCTGTATAGTCCAGGACTGAGCCAGGTTATTTACAGTGCATGGGATCAGCTGTGTTCAACCCTTTCTCATTTGCTGGGGTGCAGCCTGCACCCCGAAGGGCTGGAGCCAGTGATGAGAAGGACAGTGACTTCAGGGGCTACTGTGGTGGGCACAGACCCAAACCCTGACAGTGCTGTGCCCACCCTGCTGGCACCTTCAACTCGCTGGGGACAAGAAGTTTGGGGGTCTCCAGGCCCAGGACAGCATCGACAGCGCAGGAGGCGAGGATGGCCAGGATGACAGCGAAGTCGCTCACCAGCTTCCGCACCTGCAGATGGAGATGGAGACGGTTTAGCCCAGGCTGGCTGGGGTGGGGGCTGCTCCAGGAGCAGCCTTGGGATGCAGCACCCAGAGCCATCCCCACACCAGTGGGATAGGTGGCCACGTCACTGGGGTGGCTGAAAGATGCTCACTCCCACAGGGAAGTAGCGGCTGCTCCTGAAGCGCTTGAGTGCGGTGCAGAAGAGGAAGGTGCCCCCAAAGAGCAGAAAGGAGATGAGGGTGACATCAGGCACGTAATGGCAGCTGGTACCCAAGAGGTGCCCACCTCGACCCAGGCACTGGCTCCTGCTCAGCCCTTCTGGGGTGGCAGGAGGCTGCAGGGACAATGTAGGCAGTGAGGAAGGGTCACACATGGACACCTTGGGCCCACCCCAGCGCCTCACCCGCCTGCCTGGGAGCAGGGGCTGTACCTGCCGGGTGGCCAGGGGTGAGGGCAGCGACGTGTCATTCCCTGCAGAGCTGTGACCTGCAAAGCGACAGGGGGTCAGATTGGTGCTGGTTTCATCAGGATAACTGGGAAGATGCTGCCATCAGGCTGGGTCCCCAAGCTCTTCCTGAGGGCTCAGGGTGCTGGATGGGGCCCCATGGAACCTCTGAGGCCCTGGCTCTGGCTGATGTCCAGGGAGCACCAAGGGGGGTTATCCCTGTGAAGGGCTTGGCTAAAGTACCAGACACTCAGAGGCACCATTGACCCCAGGCTGGCCAGCACTAATGTTTGGCACATGGTGTAGGTCCCTTTGGGGTCAGTGTGGGTCGTATAATTTCCAGGGTTGTGTCTTTAAGCTCCAGAAAAGACCCCCTGATTTACAGACTGGGTGAGAAATGGCAGAGCAAACCCATCCAGGTGCCCCCTTCCAGCCAGCCTCTGGAGGTGTAGGAGATGGGCCAAGGCTCTCCTTGCTCCCTGTACTGCCCTGCCTGGTTCCTGGGCAGTTCTGGGAGGCAGGAATAGATGGACAGACTGTATGGAGGGAAGTGGAGGATGGTGCAGTGTGGTCAGGCAGGCGAGGATGGGATTAGGCAGCCTCATCCTCCAGTGCCTTCCCCCATCCAAAGAGGGGGGAGGTTCCCAGCGGGATCCTGGGGCAGCAGCAACCCGCCCACGGCTGCTTGGGCTCACCGGGGCTGGACAAGTTGCAGGTGCAGCTGTAGGAGGTGACGTTGTCCAGCCGGTACTGCCAGTTGATGGGGAAGGCATCTGCCAGGCTCAGCATCTTCTTCAGGGAGTCATAGATGAATATCAGGCTGATGAGTGCACAGAAGCCTTCCTCGGTAAAGCGGGTGAAGTACCGCACCAGGTGACTGGCCTCGGTGGCCACCAGCACCACACCAAAAAAGGCCACCCAGAGCCCAATCCAGAGGCGGAACTCCAGATAGTCCAGGCTGTGGTCCCTGGGTGAAAGGGTGACTCAAAGCCTCGCCAATGACACCTGCCTGGAGTGATGGTGGCCTGTGACAGTGGGCTGAGGATCTGTCCCTGACAGCGAACTCACTGGCTGAAGGAGAAGAGGAGGCGCTCAAAGACGAGCACGGGGCCGGTGCTGCTCAGGATGGTCAGGGGCTGGCCCGAAAAGAGGCAGAAGATGAAGCCAGCAAAGGCTGTGCCCAGGAAGCTCTCCAGCACCCCCTGAAATGCAGGGAATGGGTGCCAGGTGCCAGGCACATGGCAGGGAGGAGGCTTGTGGGCCTCTCCCCCACAGCAGCACAGAAGAATACAGGGTCAGTACTGGGGACCACGGGGGAAGGAGGCAGAATTGAGGTGATGCTCAGGATGTCCTGGGGATGCTGGTAGGAGGTGGGCAACCAGGGGCCCTCTGGACTGGGCTGAGTAGGGTTGGTACCAGGCACCCTACAGCTGCACTGACCTGCATGTTGGCGGTTGCGTCCCCCAGCATGCCCCCGAAGGTGATGGCATTGGTGACTGTCGCCAGGTAGATGTAGAGCACTGCTGAGAGGCACTGAGGGTGCAGGGCATCGGAGAAGTCACTGCCGTACCATGGTGCCTTCCTCTGGATGTCTCGCAGCAGCCCCCCAAAAAGCCTGGGGTGGAGGAGGGAGATCTCAGAGCAAACCACCCGGAGAGATGCACGGCAAGGGATAATCCCTTCCCCTGGATACAGCGGCTCAGAGGGGCTTGGACACAGTTGCCCCATGAGAATCAGTGACCTGCCCCAAGTCCAGCACCCTGCTGCACCTCCCACTGCCCTTCCAGACACTGACCTGCCTGTCCTCTCCAACTCCTCCCCAGAGTGTGGGTGCCCTGCGCTGGCTCTGTCCCCAGCTGCTGTCGTGTCCCCATTACCATGTGGCTGCTGGTCCAGTGGGTCCACAGCGGTCCTGTGGCAGAGCAGAGCCTGAGACAACAAGCTTCAGGTTGGGACCCTCAGGACCCAGGCACATTTAGGGGACACTAGGAAGGGAAAGGGAGAATGGAGAGAGGACAGGGATGCAAACAGGGCATGTGTGTCCCCTGATAATGGAGAGGAGAATGATCAGGAAGAGGAGGAGAGATGGCAGATGATGATCATCAAAGGTCTCTTCCAACCCAACCGTGATTCCCTCTGGCAAGCCCTGGAGCCAGCCCTTGCAGGGCTAGTTTTAGTGGAGGAGCTGGGCAGAGCCTAGGGTGTCCTGCTCGGAGGATGAGTTTCACATCCAAGTGCTGAATCCCAGTGTTCCCATCAGCTCCCTTTGGAGGACATGTGGTGGGAATTTGCCATCCACTGCCAGCAGGACTAACAGGGACAGCAGGACTAACAGCAGCAGGGACCAAAGCAGGGACGGGTGGAGGGGCTTGGCTGGGAGGACACCCCTGCTCCTGGGCAGCTTCATCCCCACCGAGATGGAAGTTCCAATGTTACAGGGAGAGGTATCCCTGCAGGACCCTGCAGAGGGGCTGGCAGGGGTTGGGATACCCTCCCTCCAGCCCACCTCCTGCGTGGAGATGGCAGATGGCTTGGTGGAGGAATTCGGGTGCTAAGGTCCCATTTCCCAGGAGGAAGCACAATCAGCTCATCCAGGAACGCTGCTATCCCTGTGATGAGGTCCTCTCGGTGCTGAGCCTGCCGGGCAACCCTGTGGAAGAGCTGTGGGGAGATGCCGTGGTTTAGCCACCATGTCCCTGCGTTAATCCACTTGGAACCTTCCTCCCGGCCTGCAGCCATCACCAGGAAACAAACCCATCCACTTCAGGGCAACAGGTGCCCTACATCCTGCAAACCCACCCAAGCTTTTGTTTTCTTATCCCGGGCAAGGGAGGCCACCAGCTCGCCCCATCCTCTGCTCTCCACTGCAGCCTGCAGAGGAGAGGAGTCCTGGTGTCCCCATTCCAGGCCCATCCCATCCATGGGTGCTGCACCAGGCTCACCTCATCTGTCAGCAGTGTGGCCATGGCCCTGCCAACCTCGTGGTAGGCTTTCACTTTGGGGGGGCCCAGCAGGATGAAGAGGAACCTGTGGCAAGACAGCACATCTCCAGAGCAGGCCTCTCCTCCCCAGGGGATGCTTCTCTGGGTGGGGGGACCATAGGGATGTGGCAATGCTGGGGATGGTGGCTAGGCAAGCCTGGGTGGCTTCTGCCACCCTAAAAGTGCTGTCAGGGGCAGAAGACAGGACACGTCTGCAGTGTCTGCTGCCACTGCATGGAAACCTCACAGAGACCATGGGACACCAGGACCCTGGCTGGATCACAAGGGTCTGCAGAAATCCAGACTGGGAGGTGTGGGGGAACAGGTCTTTGGGACAGAGGAGGAGAAATCCTCATCTGGGGGTGTCTGTGGCATAATTTTCCTGGGAATGTTGCTTGCAGGCAGGATGCTGGAGTGTTAGGGAAGGAGAGCTTGCCAGCAGCACGGGCAGCAGGTTTGACAGGACCCAGGGGACACGGGAGGAGACTGGAAAGAGAGCTCAGAGCCCTTGATAAAATAAGGTGAAAATCCCACACTTCAGAGGATGGTGCAAAATCTCCAGAGGGACAGTCCAGACAAATGTTTAACTGAGTCCTCCAAGCCTTTCCAAAATTGGCAGAAATGGTTACAGTCCTGAAAGCCTGAGGTTGTCAAGAGTTCCAGTGACCATGGCCTGAGCAAACCCCCAGAGAGGGGGCAGGGAAACTCCTCTGGCAGTGCAAGTGGGACTTGACAGAACCCCCTGATGCTGGAGGCATCTGGAGCCTGCTCCAAAGGCACAAGTTGCCACATGGGATTGCTTTCACCCGGGCATCTGCAGCAAGGCGATGGCAAAACCTTAAGACGCCAGAGACGGATCTGGATGAGAGACAACCCTGAGGTGGTGGCTGCACCTGTGGAACAGACTGGCATGGCCAGCAAAGGGGATGGCACCCTGGGCAAAGGGATGGGCAGGGACAAAGTCTCCCTCCCCCTCTGGTTTGGGAGAGGAAAATACGGGGCGAGGGGTTATCATGAAACCCTCGAGACCCAGGGGCATTCACGGGGACTTGCCACCCCACTCCCGCGGAGGAGAGAGCAGCAGGTAGGTGGATGTGTGTCCTGCTCCTCGCAGCTCCTGGAGGACGGCTGCTCTGGGCAGACTGACCAGGAGGTGGCAATGTCCCTCCTGATCCCCGGCTGCTTCCTCTGCGCGCTGCCTGAGCAAGTCCCCGGCTGAAGGCACGCTGCCCATTTCCCCTCGCGGCTTCAGACGATGCATTCCTCAGCCACGGGAAACCATGGGGACCTCCTGCCCTGCTCCTCTCCCCCCACCCCGTCCCACCCGTCAGGAGAACAGCGGGAGGGCAAGAGGCTTCTAAAAACCTGCATCCCGCCCCGCCGCCAGCCCCCATGCTCCCGGCAGTAAGCAGAGAGCATCCAGAACCAACTAAGGACAGGGAATGCAGAGCCCAGTGGGAATGACACAGGGGATGTCCCTTCCAGGCTGCCTAACAGATGCTCCACACTCAGTCCGTTCTGGAGTGCTGCTAAGAAGCTGGGAAAAGCAGGAGGGGAAGCAGTGAGACAGGATTCTGGAAATGCATGTGGCGCTGGGTGCCATTCCCTTTGCTTTGGACAGGCAAAGCCTTGTCTGGTGTGGGAGGAAATGGAGAGACAGGGATGGGGGGGGGGGGGGGAGCACAGGGCCCCCGGCCGTGCTCTGTTACCTGCTTGGAAGAGAAACCTCGGCCAGTGAGCCGAGGGACACCGCACATCTGAGGCGAATGAAGGCAGCAAAGGGCTTTTCCAGGAATTCAACTTCCCCCACAGCAACATGGGCTGCTTCGGCCCCCGGCAGGACCTTCTTCTTAAATCTGTTTCTCAGCTGAGAGGAAAAGGATGCAGCAGCTGGGTACTCAGGATGCCGTGGCTGGGTATTCAGGATGCAGTAGCTGCTCCCAGCCCAGCTCCATGCTGCCGTACCTGCTCCTTAAGAGGCGTTTTGGAGATTTGGGTTCTGGGCTCAGACCTGCCTTTGGCTTTCCCTGCAAAGAAAGAGAGGAAGCAGCAAAGTCCATGTGCAAGCGAACGGCCAGCATGGGTACTGCCCCGGGCTGGAGGCAGTGGGAGGATGCCTAGTGGGACAGTGGGGTTTCCTACCTCGGCAGGGAGAGAGACCAAGCTCGGCAAGGAGCTGCAGCAGGGATTTTGTAGGCTGGTGCTGTGGCTGGAGGAGCAGGAGGGCTGCCAGGCGCTCCCTTAGTGCAGGCTGCAGCTCTGCTTCCTCGGGCTGCCCACAAAGTGCTTTGTCTGCATCAAGGACAGGGACAGCTCTGAGTCCCCCTGGTTCACTGCCCATTGGGGAGCTACCCAGGGGAAAACCCCCTTAGCTGGAGAAGCAGACAAGCCCCCCAGGTACCAGTGCTGTTCTACAGGCATCTCCTGGTGGCCTGTCCCTCTCTGGTGACCAGCCCATCCCAGGAGATGACCTTTGCATTACCCATGTACCGATTATTTCCTTGAAACTGGTGGCATCCAGGTCCAGGAGCATCGTCCCCTTCTGCAGGCATGTCCTCAGCTGGAACAGGCTGTGCAGGGAGAGAGCTGGGACATGGGGTGTGCTCCAGCGCTCCCCGCCATCCTCCACCTTCTCCTCGAACTTTATCCACCTGCCCAGGGAGATGTGGGGGGTCAGCAAGCAGAAGGGTAGGTGCTGCGCCCCATGCCAAGCAGTGGGAGCTGGAGCCTGGGTCCAATTTTGAGATTTGCATAGGCAGGGAGGAGTTTGGGTGGCTCAGAGGGGCCTGCAGCTGGTTCACAGCATAGGGGTAGCTGGGCAGACAAAGTGGTCACGCCCCTATTCCTGCAGACCCGCACCTCGCTAAGATCTGATAAGGGGAATTCCAACTGTGATGAGACGTCAGGATGGCTCAGGTTGGAAGGGACCTTAAAGCTCATTTCATTCCAACCCCTCCACCATGGGCAGGGACACCTTCCACTATCCCACGTTGCTCCAAGTCCCATCCAACCTGGCCTCAAACACTTCCAGAGATGGGGCAGACACAGCTTCTCTGGGCACCCTGTGCCAGGGCCTCACCACCCTCACAGGGAAGAATTTCTTCCCAATATCCCACATAATGCTGATCTCTGGCAGTGGGAAGCCATTCCTGCTTGTGCTGTCACTCCAGGCCCTTGTCCAAAGTCCCTCTCTATCTCTCTTAGAGCCCCTTTAGGCACTGGAAGGGGCTCTAAGGTCTCCCCTGAGCCTTGTCTTCTCCAGGCTAAACAACACCCCACCTCTCTCATCCTGTCTCCATAGCAGAGCTGCCCAACAGAGCTGTTCCAGCCTTCGAATCATTTCCATGGTTTCCTTTGGATGCACTTCAACAGGAGCTGGATGTGGTGCCCCAGGGGGGTGTCACACAAAGCAGAACAGAGGGAGCACCCCCTCCTCACCCTGCTGCCCGTGGTGCAGCCCAGGATACACTCGGCTTTCTGGGCTCTGAGCACACAGTGCCGGCTGATGTCCCATCTGTCACCCACCAGCACCCCCAGACATTTTCCACAGGGCTGCTCCCAGCCCATCCATTTCCCCAGCTGTGCTGGGGCTGGGGGTGGCCCTGCCATTAGCAGCGCTTGCTGGAGTCAGAACAGAAGCGTCTTGAGCTGTTTCCACGCTCGGGCCATGCCAAATATTTTAACGCCGGGCACAGACAGAGCTTCCCTTTGTCCCCGTGGGTGGGCGCGCAGCCGCGGGGTGCTCGTCGTGCTGCACGGGCAGAGCGTGCCCCGGCACCGCAGGCTCCTGCCGAGGGGCAGCCGTGCGGGGATAACGGGGCTGGGTGCCGGGGAGAGCCACAGCCCGGCGGCTTTGGTCCCCACAGACCCCCCGACCCCGAGCGGAGACCCACTGCTGTCCCCAGACCCCCGTGGCCCATGTCCCCGTGCCCCTGCCGGGTGGTGGAGGGGTGCTATGGGGCACGGGGACATCCCAGCCCCGGCGCAGCCGCTGGAGCCTTGGAGAGGCGACAGAGAGGAGCAGGAGGAAGGGCGCTGTGCCTGGCCTGCCTGACATCCTGCCCTCTCCCATGAGATTAAGTCAGCCCAGCGCAGGTACTGGGGGGCAGAGCCCTGCCTTGGGGCTGAGGCTGAGGAACCGCCAGCCTCGGGACATGCTGAGCTGGAAGGCTGGGCTCCCAAAGCGTGGCCCAGCAGCTTGTCTCTCAGGTGTGCCTACCTGGCCATCTCCCTCCACTCCAGCCCCGCCGGGCTGCTGAGGAGCTGGTTGAGCTGGATGAAGAGCGGCGGGCAGGTGACGTCCCCCCTCTCCTCCCACTGCAGGGCGGCACCAGCTCTCCTGGCCGCTGTGGCCGTGCCGGAGGGGAAGATGCTGCAGCCGAAAGCCTGTGAGGGAGCTCCAGGGTTGCTGCACTCTGGTCTGGGCTGTGAGCAGTTGTCTGCTGCCCGGAGAGCCGTGCCACCCGCCCCGGGCACGTGGGCTCTCATGGCCACCGGCACCGGCAGCCACAGGCGTGGGCTCCCCTCCGGCACTCACAGGATCCCACTCATCCCACACCTTATAAAACCTGTGAACTGGTTTAAACTGACCACAAACCAATACACAGGAGCCAAGCCCAAAACAACCATCTCAAAACAGCAGGGTCAGCCCCACAGGTCCCAGTACGGTTGTGTCCTGCCACGTCCAGCCGCCCACCTGGGCCAGGCACCAGGGCACCCACCTGCCTCCTGCAGGTGACCTGTGTGGACAAGGATGTTCATGGGGACCAGTGTGTTCCCAGTCCTGTTTGCACCCTGCAAGGCACTGGTGAGGGGTGGCAGGGCCAGCCCTGGATAGCTGGTGGCAGTATCGGTGTCTGTGCCTGTGCCCATGGCAGGAGGGGTGGCACGGCCACAGCCCTGACGCCGTCCTGGCCCTTGCTGTCAGCCCTACCACTGGCAGCCCCTCATTTCCCCACTCTGGATTTGCTCAACGGTGCCACATCCTTCCCCAGAGCACGTCCCCATATCCGCTTTCCCAGGAGGAGCTGCCATGAGCCGTGCCACCCCTCCTGCCGTGGGCACAGCACGGTGTTTGGAAGGCTTCTGTGTGAGCTGCAGCAGGTGAGCAGATGCAGGGGGAAGGACGTAGGCACAGCTGCAGCACCCTGCCAGGGCCAGGGACAGGGACAGGGCAGGGCCTGCACAGCGCTGCCAGCAGAGAACAGCGCCGGTGCTCGCTGTGCCCACCGCCACCTCCACCGCGCTTGGCCCCTCGCCCCCCCGCCAACAAACCGCGGGGCTGTGTGCACTGCAAACACGGCGGCGGGACCGCAAACACCCGCGGCTGCGGCACGGCCGGGCTGTGCTGGAGCCCGCTGGACCCGGCAGGATCCACCCCAGGAACAGCTGGAGCAGGGCCAGGCACCACCACGGCAGACTCACGTTTTGGGGAAGTGTGGGTGCGAGTGTGGGTTCCTGAGGTCCTGGTACCTGCCTCGCAGGAACTGAGGCCAAGGATCTGGCTCAGGGTGTCCAGGCTGTTTGCTCTGCCATACCAGTGGGTTCCACGGTGTGTGGAGGGGTGCCCTTAGCTGGGGTAGGGACCACGGGAAGGCCCCTGGCAGAAGGGCCCATCGATAAGGAGCGCTCACCTCCCCTTCCTGTGGGGGCTGCCTCAGCAGCATAAGATGGGGCTTAACTGGCAGGAGGTGCAGGCAGGGAGGCTGTGAGGGGCTGCAGGAGATGGGCAGGGGTCGTGGGAGGCTGTGGGAGGCAGAGGGGAAGAGGCAGCCGGAGGCAGAGGCAGGAAGCAGAGGCAGGCAGGATCAGCAGCCTGCACGTATCTCCCCCCCCCACCCTTGCCCGCTGCCAACCCTCTGTGCCAACAGCCTCCCTGGCTGACGTGAGCTGGTACCTCCCTCTCCCGAGCTGCCAGGTCAGCTGGCAATGCTGCCCGCACACATTGCCTGTGCACACCCAGCCTGGCCTTGGGGACGTGGTGGGGGACTGGCAGGGGCAAAAAATTCCATCTCAACACGAGGACCTCCCCAGGAGCCAGTGTGCAGGACTGCCCAGGGACACGCTCCTCGCCCGTGCCACCACCTTGCTCCGCTGCCAAAGGCTTTGGGCTCCTGATGGCCAGAGGAGGCGGAAGGAAAAACAACCAGTAAACAATTGCAAAAGTCAAGTCTGAGCAAGAAGGAGGGCGTGAGCAGGATGGGGGGGGGGGTGCCAGATCCAGTGATATTCCTTGGAGACAGCAACAACAATGGCAGGAATATTTGCTCATGACTAGCTGAGCCCAAACCGGCCAGGGCCTGGGAGCTCAGGACCTCGAGGAACCAGCCAGGAGCCTCTGCTGGCCCAAAGGGGAGCTGGGGCAGGACCCTGCACTCGCCCACCGCTGACGTCAGTGACATTTCTTGCGCTGTCACCTGTGCTGAGGATGGGGCCAAACACAGCACACGGTTGCCAGCACGGTGAAGGGGATGGGGAAGTTCTGGCAGTACCCAAACACAGCAGGCTGAGACAGGCACAAGGACAGTGGCTGGCTGGGGGGGTTATTGTGAGACGAGGCTGTGACCCAATCACATAGGGACCTCAATAGGGGCCCAAAGGGGGACTTGGGGACAGAAAGGGTCTCTGCTGCCATCTCAGACTGCCACCACCTCCCTGTCCCACCGCTGATGCAGTGGCACACGGGTGGCAGTCTGTCCCCTTTCTGAGGGTCATCCCATCCCCAGGGCCAGGAAGAGGTGCAGCCCTCACTCCTGGGGTCCTGCCTCTCACCTGATGCTCCTCTTGCAAGGTGCACCCGCTCCCCCAGCACCCTCGGGCCACCTCGGGCACCTGCCAGCCGGGGCCTGGGGCCACGGGGACCATCGGGATCCCCCTCTTCTCACCCTGGCTGGGGCCACACTTTCCCCAGGCCATCTCCTGCCCTCTGCACCCTGCAGAGACCCTTTTCTCCTCAGGCTCTCACCGCCCAGCCCATCCCGCAGCGGCACCGGGGCGGCGGTGGCTGTTAAGTCCCTGGCCCACCCTCTGAGCGAGGAGAACCCACCGGGCCCAGGTCACGGTCCCCGACCCTGGTCCCGGTCCCGGTCTCGGCCGGCGGGACGGCCCCGGGGCGGCGGGGAAACCCTCCCGGGGGCGGGGCGGTCGCTCAGCCCCTCCCCGCCCCGCCCCGCCGCCCGCAGCTTTCTACCCGCGGCGGGGCCGCCCTACCGGAGAGCGGGCACTGTCGCGGGACCGAGCGGAGCACGGTGGTGGCTGGACGTGTGTGCCCGCGGGTCATGGACGGGCGGGCGGTGCTGATCCAAGCGCTGCTGGCGGCAGGTACGGGCTGGCGTGGGGAGGGTCCCGGCTGCGGGTAACGCATCCCAGCGCCGTGCTCGACTGGAGGATCCCGAGCATGTGGGGGGAATGGTCTTGGGCAACGCGGGCATGGCCGGTCCTGGGCGCGGGCAACGCGGTCCTGCTCCTGGGTATGGGTGGACGGGAAGGTTGACCCCTGTCCCGCGTGGGGCGGTCCTGGGTAGGGCAGCGTCAGCCCCCGCTCCTGACCGCTCTCTCCGCAGTGTGCTCGGCGGCGGCGGCGGGCGGGCTGCGCCGGGACGAACTGCACAACGAGGTGCTGCACAAGGGCGGCGGCGGCGGGGTGCCGGTCCCGGCCACGGCCCCGCTGCTCGGCGGCAGCCCGGAGAAGGAGGGCGGCGGAGCGGCCTCGGGGAACGACTTCAGCGAGCTGCCGAGAGGTATGGACGGGATAAGGGGTCCCAGGGCGGGGCCGGGGTCGCGGGACGGGCTGGGCTGGGGGCAGTTGGAGCCGGAGAGGTCGCGAAGGCGCCGGGCTGAGCTCGCCTCAGTCCCGCGGGTGCCCCAGCAGCAGCTCCGGCTCCGCCTCGGAGGGACTTGCAGTGGTGGGTAGGAGCAGTCCCCAGGTACCGAGCCCCGGCGGCAGCAGACCCGAGTGGGACTCGCCCGTGGGGCACCAGCACGGAGCAGTGGAGCTCCTGCCAGGGGCTGTCCGTGTTTCTGAAGTCCCCGGCAGGGCGGGTTCCAGGGGGTCCCGGGCCTCAGCTGCTTGGCCGGCAGGAGGCAGAGCCCCTCGTGGCGGGGTTGCCGTGTCCGGGCAGCCGCGCTGCCCTCCCGGCGGTGGCCGTGGCGCGGGGACCGCCGTGAGTCACCGCCGCCCACGCGCGGCTGCTCCTCATTCCGCGGCAGGGCTCGTCAGCCGGCGGCCCCGCCACGGGGGCGGTGGGGGCACTGCCGCTCTCTGGGGCTCCCGAGCACTCACACCGGGCTCCTTGCCCCGGGCTGGCACCAGAGAGTGTCCCGGGGACTCTCGTGGGGGTTGCTCGGGGGACCATGTATGTACCTGTGGTGACATGTACCTGTGCCTCGAACACGCGGCGTGCCGAGGGCAGTACCTGGCACCAGGAGCGTGCTCTGTCCCGTGCAGCTCGCCCTCCCATTTTCCCGTGTTTTTCTTTGCTTTCTGGCTGTGCCAGCAGACTGTGACAAAAAGCTGGCAAAACCGGGCTGAGCCACTCGCACCGGGGGACTCAGCCCTCGGGGAAAGCAGCAGTGTGTGTCGGCTGGCTATGGCTGGGAGATGGGGCGCAGGGGACGGAACAGCCTCTGCTGTCAGCCTCATCTGGGGGTTTCTTCAAGCCACAGAGTTTCCTGGAGTATCGGTTTTCTCCGGTGTGGAGCGTGCAGCGCAGTGTGGAGGATGTCGAAATAACTTTGCTAGGTGTGCAACCGGTGTGTGCCGGCATGAGAGGCGCTGGTTCTGTCAGGATTTGCTGGGAAGGAACTGGGCAGGTTACAGCTTGCCAGGTTGGACTCTGCTGCACTCTCCTCCCCGAGCAGCCCAGGGCTTAGTTCACTGGAGCTCCTGAGCGCTGTAGCTCGGGGGGGCTAAAAAATCCCCCTTGGAGCAGTGAGTGCTCTCCAACTCCTTAGCACCTAGTGAGATCAAGCTGGGAACTGATTTTTTTGGGCATCTGCTCATCTTAAAAACCATTCCAGTACCGTTGCTGGTGTTGGGCTGTGTATGAGTGAGGAGCTTGGTGCTCCAGCTTCCACCAACCCAGCAGGGGATTGGCCTGGCACCAAAAGCCGCTGGTTATTGCACCACAATTAAAACATCCCGTTGTAATTCACGGGAACGATGCCCTCACCATCTCCTTGGCTCTGCAAAACCAAAATTTAAGGCAGGCTTGCTCTTTTAATCCTGCCCTGGGGTGAGCAAGGCATCCTTGTGCCCACGGGAAGGAGAGTCCATCAGAGCCATGAATAGGGTCTTAGAAAAGCCTGCGCTTGTCAGGGAAATAAAGGCCAGATAAAGGGGCAATTAGCAATGTTCTGTATTCAGTGGAAACTGGTGCATATAATAGCAGCATTTGAGATGTATAAAGCTCTGTTCCCCCTGCCCGACTCCTTTCTTTCCTTGAGAATTGTTCTTATGAATCGGAAAGGCCATGATATTTGTGAGGAGCTGAAAAAAATGCCCCCCCCACCCCGGGCTCGGGGGCAGCTCCCAGCACAAAGGGCTGTGGGAGCCACGGCTGAGCAGTTGTGGCAGCCCTGGGATGTGGCTCTGTCTTCCCTTTGGTTGGCACGTGGAGCTGATCTGACTGCTGTTCTCTCCTTCCCAAATTGTTTTCCAGTTGCCTTCCTGTCAAAGCCTCAAGGCCTCGTTACTCCCAAGAAGAAAGGGAACGGCAATAAAAGAAGAAAAGGCAAAGGCCTGGGGAAGAAGAGAGACCCGTGCCTGCGGAAGTACAAGGATTTCTGTATTCACGGCGAGTGCAAGTACATCCGAGAGCTGGGAGCTCCCTCTTGCATGTGAGTTGCTGGCGTGTGCCTGTGCGGGGGGAGCCTTAGTCACGGTTCCTTCAATTCTCCAGGCTGGGCAGAGGAAAAGCAGAGATATTTTTAGTGCTTGTTCCCTATCCGAGCAGGGACAACTCTGACTTGGCCTCTTCCTTGTACTTCTTGAGAAATGTCCACCCTTCCCCCAAAACCTGTTACGGCCTTGGAGCCAGCATTCCCTGCCAGCACGGTGAGCTCTGGCCGAGCTGCTGTGCTGGGGGCTGCAGAATGGTGTGTAGGGCTGGGGTCTGGCAGCTGAGGGCTTCTGCAGGTCTGATGTGGCAAAGCTCATCCTATATATACCCCACTCTGACATCTCGGGGCTCCTGCATCTGTCAGGGTGCATCAGTGCAGGTGGGAGGAGCATCTCTGCCATGCTACCAGCAAAGCAGAGGGGAGGCAGCACCTTTGGGGACAGGCTACCAAAGCCATGCCTGAGCTGTCCTTTCGGCCTGATGAAAGACAGGGCTGTGTACCCCTCCTTGCCCACCCCCCAGGATGCAGAGCAAGCAGGGACTAGATGAGGCAAGTGGAGGAGAAAGTGTTTGCCTGCTGCTGGGGCACCTGGATACAGCACTGCTACTGCGGGAGATACCCCGGGGTGCATATTTGATCCCCGCTGACGTGGGCAGGACTTGAGCTGGCAGATATGTAAGAGGCTTTGTTCTTCGCTATCAATCCTCTAAGCCACCCAGCCTTGAGCCTAGGGAAGATAATAGCTCCCTGGCTTATGGTGCCCACAGGATCTGCAGTCCGCAGGGATCAAGCTCCACAGAGCTCCTCTAACCCCCTAGTTTCTCCCTGTGGAAGCTGTCACGAAGTTGGGCCCTTGCATGGGGGACTCAGGACTGCCAGTGAGGGGAGATCTTTGCAGGCTCAGTTTGGGTTAGTGACCCAGCACAATGTGGGTTGCAACACCCTTGCTTAGGACTGGGACAGCCAGGTGTCCCCTGAGCAGATCCCTGGGGCTGGGAGAGAACCTGGGACACAGGCAAGCAGCAGGGTTTTGGGAGCTGCCTTTTAGTAACAGTGGCCAGCTTCCCCAGTCTCCACTGATAAAGAAGCCTCATGGTCACTGATGTCACTTGGTTGTGGCTGCTCTTGGTGGCTGGCTGTGCCTCTGTCACAGGGTCTCCTGGAGTGTTGCTTCCTGGGGCACAGGGTGGAATGAGGATGCTGTTGGAGTGGGTCCTGCACCTTTGCCATGTGTCCAGCCTTGCTGCTGTGTCTGGGAGGTGATGCTGGCATGTGGCATTGTGAGCCCAGGAGGAGGGTTGGGCTGAGTGTGGCTTGGAGATCAGCCTGAGGGTCAGTGGTGCTGGATATAGAGGGATATATATATATCTGGTTGCATCAGTGCGATGTGGCTCAGGGAGGGCTGGAAGCCTCTCAGCCTATGTGGAGCATTATTTCTGTTACATGAGCAACCTCCCAAGTCTCCAGGGATGGGACACCTCTCAGCTGGCAGGGTGTGCAGGGACATCCTGCTCCATGGGAAATGCTGGGCCAGCTGCCTCACTGCTCCCTTGCCATTTCCAGAGGTGGTCTGGCCAACCTGTGTCTGCCTGGGGTGGCTGGGAAGAGCACTGACCCCAGTGCCTTCTACTGGAGGAGAGCTCAACCTTTCTAGGAGTCTTCACTTGGTGCAGGAGAAGCCTAATTTACCAGTACAATAGAGATGATGGTGACCCCAGACCTCCCAGCTCAAGGGCATGGGGACCAAGGGGAGCAAGCAGTCTGCTGGCTGGCTGAGCACACAGGCATCGCCTTCCAATGGGGTGTGGGGGACACGAAGACCTCCTGTCCTTGCTCATCACTGACCTTTATGACTTTTCTTCTTGCCCAGATGCCAGCCAGGGTATCATGGAGAGCGCTGCCACGGCCTCTTGCTGCCAGTGGAGCACCCACCCAGTGCGTACGACCACACCACAGCCCTGGCTGTCGTTGCTGTTGTCCTGTCCTCCCTGTGTCTTGTCATCATCGCAGCTCTGCTGATGCTCAGGTGAGTGGGATGGGACTGAGCTCTCAGATCTGTGTCCCGGGGAACACCATGTGCAAGAGGAGAGGGTGGCAGGGACTTCTCCATGCCCTGAGCATCCCTTTGCTTGGCCTCACAGGTGTCACAAGAGGGGTGGCTACGATGTAGAAAACGAAGAGAAAATCAAGCTGGGCATCACTGTGAATCACTGAGGATGCCAGGTGCTGGCGAGGTGAGCCCCTGGCTGGGCACGGGGCAGCAGTGGGGCTGGTGGACATCCAAGGGCTCTGCTGTTCTTGCTGGCTGGGACTGCTGTGTGGATCCTGCGCCAGAGCTAGGCGGGAGCTGAAGGCAGCTTGAGCCTGGAGAAGCAGCTGGCTGGATTTGGCCAGAGAGCCTGGGCTGCGCTGTGGAGCTCCAGCCCTCTTTTCTCCCCTTCCTGTTGAAATCCCTGTCCCTCTGACACTGCTATCACTCCTATCTCCTTCTTTCTAACCCCAAGTCCCTGCTCTGTGCTGGTGTTCCATGCTTTGGGCATGTTTGATAGTAGGGAAGCTGTGTCTGTTTTGTTTAGGTTTTTTTCCCACTTGTTTTGCTCCCTCTCTGACCCTCTGAGTCACTTCCCCTCCTTAGATATTGCCTCTATTTATATATATGTGTAAAAAGCCCCTTTCCTTTTCATTCCCACTCTTATTACTTGCACCAGAGCAGTGCCTACCAGCTTGGCACAGGGGAATCTTGCTGCCAGCCCATGCCATGTTCCTCTGGCTGGGTAGGGGTGTGTGCTCTGTCCTAGGGGTGGCTGCAGGGCTGGGTGCTGAAAAGATATCAGACTTCCTCTGGTCTGATCTAAATCCTGACGTTAGATGTGGTCCAGCATATTACAGTTACTTCTCTTCTTCAAAAAAAAAGAAAAGTCATTGTTCTTTGTGAAGATGAAGTAATGCCTTTGGAGAATTTCTGTCATGTTCGTCATAGTGCTGGGGGTGGGAATTTTAGCTGTTCATAGGAGCTGAATTTTTGGGAAGGAAACTTGGCACAACGCTTTCTTCACTGTCCCCTTTACCCTGGGCACTACGGGGGTGGATGTGTCCGGGGGAAAAAGTGCTGTGGTCCCTGGAAGGGAAGCATGGTGGGGTATTTAGGCTCCCATTCTCCCGGGTCCAGCCCCGAGAGGCGGTGAGTGGCCGCTGGGGCTTGGGTGGGCACGAGGTTCTCCCGCCGGGCTGGGTGAGACGGCACCTCTGTCCCACCGTGCAGGGATTGCTCTGTGGCAGAAGAGCAGCCCAGGATCGTGGTGTGACTCTCCCGCCTCTCTCTTGCAGGGGTCGGCACTAATGCACTTCTACCTCCTGGAAGAGGCGAGACCGCGGCGCCAGCGGCACGGGGCTGCGGCACGCTGGGGGCTCGCCGGAGCACCAGGACGGCACCCGCGGAGGGGCCGGTCGGGCAGCGGCGGCAGCGCGGTAGCTCCGTGGGCATCTCCGGCACGGAGCGGGCTCGGGAGCGGTGCTGACCGGGGGCACAGGGCCTCTCCGGCGGCTCTCCGTCCACTGCATTGTGTGCCGAGGAACAAGCTGTGAAAGGGAGGAGACCGGGCTCGGGGCTTCCTTCGCCGCAGGAGGGGGGGAGGGTAACAGCTATTTAACAAGATATTTTTCATTTTAAATTATATATTTATTTTAGATAAACTGTACATAGTATTTATATTTATTGTAGGTCTGACCCTGCATCCTTCATGTAGGTCAAGATGACAGGGTCAGACCTCCCTTATTTTTTAAGTGCAATGCAATATTCTAATAAATAACACTTTGTAACAAACACTTGGGTTGTTAATTTAATCACGGAGGCGGAAAGGAGTCGGAACTCTGAAGGCTGCATTCAGCACCAATTCCATGCTGGTGGGGTACTACCGTCAGCAGCACAGACCCTGAATGTGCGGTCAGGGCTGCTGGATCAGCTTGTGCCACCCTTGGGGAGCAGTGGTGGTGTAAGGGGTTGGGGGCAGGATCCATCCCGGCTTGGCCCCATGGGGATTGTTTTGGAGATTTTCTTCATCCTTGCCAGCCGATGCTTGGGAGGGGTGTGATGTTTGTGGGTCTGCTCACCAAGCAAAGCTGCCTCCGGTATGAATAAAGCCACTCTGGCCACTGATCCATTCAAATGGGAATGGTCCCTGGTTTTAAGCCAGCATTTGCAATTTAGACACTGGCACATATGGCCCAGAGAAGCTGTGGCTGCCCCATGCCTGGAGGTGTTCAAGGGCAGACTGAATCTGGCTTTGAGCAACCTGGTCTCCTGGAAGGTGGACTGGATTGTCTTAAATGTCCCTTCCACCCAAATAATCTTACAATAGTTCTATGATTTGGCAAAAAAAATTTCCAGAGGTGGATTCCCACCTCTCTTGAAAGGAATCCCAGCTGTTCTTGGGGTGGTTGCAGGTTCCTGGAGCTGAGGTAATTCCAGCAAGTATCACTTCATACAGTGGGTCAGGAATGATTCTTTTTTTGCAGTAAAAATAACCTCTTAATCAGTTCTTTCCTCTCCCCTGGGGGAAGTGAGCTCGGGGGAGTTGCTGGCTCTGGTAGAGAGCCTTGAGGCAGAGAGAAACCTGCTCTCCCCTGCCCTCAGCATCTGTAAACTCCAGTTAGCAAAGGGGAGAGCTGAAAAGCTGCTTTCCACACCAGCTTCTACCGTGTGCATGAAAGCCAGGTAGTAAGGAATCTGCAGAGCTTTTTGGCCTAATTTGCCCAAACTTGAGCTCTGATAAAGTATGAAATAAACTCCTCTGTCAGTGAGCATAAAGCTTGCATAGGAGGCAAGTGTGGGGGATCATCATGGTTGTGCAGCTGGTGAGCTTTGTGGTGGCAAAGCCTGGGCTATGGGAAGGGGGAACAGCAATACCTGAGCTTTCCAGTGCTTCCTGTGATGGGGCTGATGGACACAGCTGCGGCCAAGGGGAGAGGGGGTGACAGTAGAGTTATGGTCTGGCCAGCAGGTCGAAGGTGATTCTTCCCCTCTAACATGTTCAGTTCTGGTGTCTCCAACGTTAAGAAAGACATGGAACTGTTGGAGCAAGTTCAGAGGAAGCCACAAAGTTAGTAAGAGGAGTGGAGAATCTTCTCTATGAAGACAGATGGAGAGCTGGGGCTGTTCTGATGGAGAAGAAAAGGTTGAGTGGAGAACTCGTTGAAACCTTTCAGTGTCTGAAGGGGCCTCCAAGGAAGCCAGAGAAGGACTCTTCATCAGGAACTGTAGTGACAGGACAAGGAGTAATAGGCACAGATTGAAAGAAGGAAAATTTGGTTCAGATATATGGAAGAAATTCTTTATTGTGAAGGTGGTGAGGGACGAGAACAGGTTGGAGAAGTTGTAGCTGCCCCATCCCTGGGAATGTCCAAGGCCAGGGTGGATGGGGCTTGGAGCAACCAGGGATAGTGGAAGGTGTCCCTGCCCATGGCAAGGGGCAGGTGGGATGAGATGATCTTTAAGGTCCTTTCCAGATCCATAGCATTCTGTAATTCCCAGCTAAGGCACTGATGGTTCTCCCTCTCCGGGGTCTCCGGGCCTTCTCCCAACCCCGCGCGGCGCCGTCAGCCCGGGCCGGGCCGGGGACACCCAGGCGGGGCCGGCCCGACGGGGGTGGTCACGGCCCCACAACCCCACCGGGTGTAGCCGGCCCTGCGAGGGCACCGCAGGGCGCGGCCTGGCGTGAGGAGCCGGTCGGTGCCGGTCCCACGGGAGCCCCCAGGGCCGGTCGGTGCCGGGGCCGGTCCCACGGGAGCCCTCAGGGCCGGTCGGTGCCGGGGTCGGTCCCACGGGAGCCCTCAGGGCCGGTCGGTGCCGGGGTCGGTCCCACGGGAGCCCCCACTCCGGTCGGTGCCGGGGTCGGTCCCACCGGAGCCCCCACTCCGGTCGGTGCCGGGGCCGGTCCCACCGGAGCCCCCACTCCGGTCGGTGCCGGGGCCGACCCGCGGCCCCCGCGCGTCCCGCCCGCGGGTGGGGCCCTCACTGCTCCGCCCCGCCCCCCGCGCATGCGCCCTGCGCCGACAAGATGGCGGCGCCCGTGGACCTGGAGCTCAAGAAGGTACGAGACCCCCGCCCGTGTGTTTCTCTTCCATGTGTGCTCTCTCCTTGTGTCTCACCCTTCCACTGTATGTCCTGCCCCCTCCGTGTATCCCCACCTGTGTCCCCTTCCGTGTCCCGGCGTTGCCGGCCGGTCCCCTCGTGCCTGCAGCCCGGGGCCGGTTGTGCCCCCGCCGCCCCTCACCCCGGCGTTCTTCCCCGGCCAGGCCTTCACGGAGCTGCAGGCCAAGGTGATGGACACGCAGCAGAAGGTGAAACTGGCCGACCTGCAGATCGAGCAGCTCACCAAGACCAAGAAGCACGCGCACCTCACCGACACGGAGGTGATGATGCTGGTGGACGAGACCCGCATGTACGAGGGCGTGGGACGGATGTGAGTATCGGCCGGAGCGGGGGACACCCCAGCTCTGTGCGCCGGGAGAGGGGCCCCTCGATTCAGGAAGGACAGTGAGGGGATGGAGCGTGTCCAGAGAAGGATAACGGAGCTGGGGAACGGGTCTGGAGCACAAAGACTGGCTGAAGGAGCTGTGGGCGCTCAGCCTGGAGAAAAGGAGGCTCGAGGGGGACCTTCTTGCTTTCTGCAACTCCCTGACTGGAGAATGGAGCGAAGTGGTTGTCAGGCTCTTCTCCCAGGTAGCAAGTGATGAGAGGACATAGTCATAAACTGCATCAGGGGAGGTTTAGGTTGGACATTAGGAAGAATTTCTTCACAGAAAGGGTGATTAAACATTGGAAGGGGCTGCCCAGGGAGGTGGTGGAGTCACCATCCCGGGAGGTGTTTAAGGAAAGAGTAGTTGACAAGGTGCTGTTGGGTCATAGGTTGCACTCAGTGACCTCAGAGGTGTTTTACAACCTGATTGATTCTGTGATTCTGAGACCCCCAGCCTGAGTCTCTATGAAGCCTCCAGTCTGCTGCCCTGGGCAGGAGGCTCTCCCCTTCACAAAGAGCACACCAGCTTTTTCTCAGCAAATTCATTTGTTTCTTTTTTCTCATTGTCTTTCATTTTTAATTTCAGCAAGCTGCCTGCGAATGCAGTGAGGCTTACTGGGTTTCAGCTCTTGGTGTTAGGCACTGGCTGCCTCAAAGAAGGGCTGTTACAAATTATATTGGCTTTGTGTGGTTTTGCTTGCTGGCTCAGCTCCTGGCCTCAATGCTCTCCTCTGGCACCTCTGGGGAGTTTGTAATTTCAGCTAGCAGAGCAGTGGCATTTGTGAGAAGGCCCTCACAGATCTGCCCAGCATCAGTCAGTTCCAATGTAGTTTATGTCCAACTCCTTGAAAACCCCCTGTGCATAGTTCCTGTGCTCAGGGCTTTACTGACACAGATGTTGTACAGAAATGTCCTTTGCAGTGTCATTCCAGGGAATGGATCTAATGTCATTGTTTGGATTTTTTTCAAACCCTTGGAAGCGAGCATAAAGCTTGTATGGGTAGTCCCAGTGCACTCTTAAAGGTGTGCTTATGTGTGTTGGATGGCTGTCAAAAGAAACACCTTAAACCAGAGCTGAGGTGTTCTGATGGATTTCTGGAATGCACTTTGGTGGGATTTCAGCAGCCTCTGATAGAAGACCATATAAAGTGATCTTTGAGTAGAATGGTTTCACCATATAAAGAGGTTTCAAATCTGAAACACGTGCTTGCTTGACAAATATCACATTAGATTTCTGTGTTTCTGGTTTGAGAAATAGGATTTTGTCTCATGTGAGTTGGGTAACAGTGATGACTGCTCAACTCGGGATGTGGTTTGTGAAATACTGGATCTGCTCTGACTGCTGCCAAAAGGGGTGATAGTATCGACCTCTTCCCCACCCTTTTACCCCACCTTCTTCGTGTCAAAGTGGGTGATCACAGGACTGAGCAGTGAGCCAGGTCAGACTGCAAGTGCCCTAATCCATGAGCCCACGCAATTTCCAGACTGAGTGGTAGGAAGATGGCAGGACTGGGAAGCCAGGAATGGGGTGTACTTTGCCTTTTCCTGAGAGTTTTCAGGGGAGTTGTACCCAGGCTAATGGAGCTGTTCAGAGTGGCAGAGTTCCCTTCTTGGTTCCCACTAAATAAACTTTTCCAAGTAGGTGCCTTAAATGCTGAGTTTGGTGGGGATGCTGGTGACTGGTACCTCAAAAGGAGACAGATTCTGGTTTCTTGCAAGAGGCGACTGATTGACCTGGGCAGGCTGTAGGGGTAGCAAACACTCGTGTTTGGAGTAGTCATGAGATGTCTCAAAAGGCTTTTTTGTTCTGTTTGGGTTTGTCACAGAGCAGACAGATGAAGAGTAAAAGATAATTCTGGAGTCAACATGTTTTTCTAAAGCTTTTTCAAAACCCAAAAGTACAGAGTGCCTTTGTACTGGGGAAGTCCCTCGAGGTACTTAAGAAACGTGAGTGTGTTGGTCTTTATCATTAAATAATCCTGCCTGTGGGGATCAGATGTGGGGAGCAGATGTTATTTTGTCATGGTTTGAAGTGCATTCTTCTGCTTTTCTGCTTCTGCCTCCTCCTTAGGAGTAAGACACATGCCTTCTTGGTGCCCTAAACAATTTACCCTTCCTGTGTGCAGGGGCTGCGGGAGCCCCAGTCTTCTGGAGTCCTCTCTTCCTTACCTTTCCATGACCAGACAGGTGTGAGGCCTGGCTGGCAGCTCTGGCTCCTCAGGGATGGCAGAGGCGCCAGCAGGAAAATATTTGCATTGCGATATTGTTTAAAAGCTGAACTCTTCATGGTCTTTGTTGTATTAGTTGCTATGTAAATACAGATTAAGAAAGTGCTCTTCTTCTGAATGCTACTCATTCATGCTTTTTTTTCCCTTCGTTTTCCCTGCCTGAGCTTGACAGGGTATTTCTGTGAGCTTTGCCCGTCCTGGCTGTGGGGCTGAAGCTGCCTTGCCAGTTGGCACTGATGCTCTTGGTGTGATCTTGTGTCACTTTCTAGTGCAGAGAGCTTGAACCAAGTACACGAGGAACTTCCTGGAGCCCACTCCAACCCCTAGCAGAGAATTTATAGCTGAAATTTGGGCTTTTAGCAAAGCAGGCCAAAGCAACCCTTCAGCAGAACTTAAAATCCAAGGGCAGTCTGGCATCTGGAGACCAAAGGAGGTGGTCACTATGGTTCTTCTGGACACAGAAGCCATGTTCTATGAAGTGGACTAGCAGATGTCCTTCATGGACATGTGAGTTCGGCCACCATAGGCATATTTGTGATGTCTTAATTTCATTGCATAGTCCAGCGTGCAAATAGTGGAGCTCTAAAGGGTTTCAGTTACCCAGGAAGGGTGGAGGTTTGTGTCACTGTTTACTCTGATTATCAGGGCTCTTCTGCTTGAATAACTAAATTCTTGAATTAAGTTTTATGCTTCTATTCCTGTGCTTAACTTTTTTTTTTAAATTTCCTTTTTTTCTTCACTAACCCATCTAAGCTGCCACTTAGAATCTGGCCTCTGATAGGGTTTCTGTATTCTTCCTCCAGCTTGGGTGGTTTGGGCTGTATGCAGTGGGCTAGCACGTACCCTTCTGTAGGACAAGATACTCCAGGTCTTCGTGGAATTTGAAGGCTGGAGGAGCTGTGGTGGTGTGCTGCATCCTGCCTGGCTGGGTACTTCCTTGTGCACTACTTGGAAAGCAGTTTTGTGGTTTTTATTTTCTGAACAACTATCCTGAGTCTCCTTCCTTCCCAGAAGGCTTTCTCTCCACTGCTGATGAATGTGAAGGTTTTCATTTGTTGTTCCTTGTTTTTTTTGGTTGGTTTTTTTTTTTTTTTTGGGGAAATACTGCAGTTTGTGTAACGTGCTGAGGCCTTACTGGGCTCCACATGTGGGGCTCAATTTACTCTTGCTAAAGCTATTTTTGGTTTGACACAAGAAATGTCAGTGCCACATAGTATGAGCTGATGAATTGCTGTGTACTGTACATATCCTTGAGGCTGGGATCTCATCTGGGTGGTGGCATCTTGCCAAATGCATTTCAGTTCTGTTACTTCATACTCTTTTGAAAGGCCCGTTACGTAGCCTGAGACAGCTACCACTGTGCTGGACTTCTGCTTAAGCTATTTGTGAACTGATATCATCGTGTTGCTTTGAGAACTATGTTGAAAGTTAAAGCTTCAGAATTCTGTCTGAATATTTCAGACCTTTCCCTTTACATTCTTCTAGCCCATAACCTGGGCAAGATCATTATTTACAGAAGAAAAATGTCTAGCACTTGGCGTGGGGCACAGTGAGGAGAGTGCTGCAGTTTTTCGTGCTGTGCCAAAATAGACAGTCAGTTTTGGTTTGATATTGCTTTATCATCAATTTACTTGTACAGCAAATGGGAGAACACTAAAAGAGAAAATATAAGTGAGAATCAAGCAAATACTGTAGCACAACTTTTGGCTCAAGATTTAATGCAAGTATATTATCACAGCTGTCCCTATAAAATGACTTTGTGCCATTACAGTATTTTATGGGACAGCTGTAATAATATGATTTTGAACTTTAAAAAAATTTTTTTAAGGAGTGGTTCAGATTTTTGGTGGCTGAACCATATGCAGGTGAAACCTGAGAGAGAATAAAATGTTCTTGATGATTCCTTGGATTTAAATGCATTCTTGCTTTTACTGTGGTTCTTGGTTTTGTTGGAAAATGAGGCATGGTCAGTCACGGTAAGCTCTTTCCTGAGCCCCCAGAGGCAGCAGTCCCTGCTGCACATCACTCAGTACAGCTGCAGGAGCTGCATTTTCACCATTTGTGTGTGTGAGGTGTTCGATTCTGCCAGCACAGAACACGGCAGCTGCCCTGTGCTTCCCGCTCACATGTCAAAAATTTCACAAAGAGCTGAAGGACACCCAAGGCTTAACCTTGATGTTTCTGTTACTAACTATAGGCTGGTGTGTGAAATCCGAGCGGCCTCTCCATGGCCCATCTCCGTGGGGAAGGCTTGGTGAGGGCTGGGTGCTGGAGCCTGGCTGCCGAGGAGCTGACAGGTGCCACATGAGTCCCAGGGACCAGCGTGTTGCTTGCAGCCTCTGGTCAATATGTGGTTTAGAGACTTGAAGATCCTCCATGTAGCTATTGGAAAAGGGAGGACTTATTTTCTACAGTGAGTCTGGTGTGTGGAGAAGTTCAATCAGGCACTAAGCTGTGAAGAAAACAAAATTTGGGTCCAGCTGCTTGACCACTGCTTCTGCTGCACATTGAATGAGCTGTTGGGAGCTGGTGCATGAGGAACCAAAGGCTGCGTGGGCAGAAGCCAAAAGGTTTTCCATCACACAGTTGGTTTTTATTGCAGGTTTTTCCTGATTTTGAGCTACTCACTTTTGTTGCAGCCTGAGCAATGATCTTCACAGTGTTAGGTGTGAGTGGGGCTGTCAAAGTTTGCAAGATCTTTTTAGAGAGCTGTCATGGAATGCAAAAATGAGAATGATGCACGCAAGGGTGATGCAATAGTCGTCTGTGCTGCTGCCTGTGACTTGGTCTGTGAGGTAAGGGGCAGCAGTTGGTTGTCATCCCCTTCCTGGTTAATTAGGAGTGTGAGAGGAGCAGAGCTGATCCATGGACTTTGTGGTTACTGCTGGCAGTAGTGGGATGCTGGGAATCTGGACTTCTGGATTTGGTTCCAGCGCAGAAAGGGAGCTTGTTCTCTTGGGCACAGGCTCCTTTTCCAACTTGACTTGATTTCCAAACACATTCCTTCCCTGCTGCCCTGCCCCCGCTTAGTTCTTGATCTTATTCCTGCTGCCCAGGGCTCATTTGT
Source organism: Coloeus monedula (assembly GCF_965178545.1). NCBI lineage: Eukaryota > Metazoa > Chordata > Aves > Passeriformes > Corvidae > Coloeus > Coloeus monedula. The sequence goes on along the minus strand of NC_138795.1, from coordinate 16,364,770 downwards.
AATCTCCTGGATATCTTGGTCCAGTTATAGCTCTTCTGCCCTCCTGCTCTACATAATTTCTCCATGCAATACTGAAACGTCAGAGAAGAAAAGATTTCCATGGCTTGTGTACAAGATGTCTATCTGGCCCATTCTAGGAAACAGCTGCATTCCTTTAAAGAATCAGCTTTAGACAAGAGAACTTGGATGTGTCTGAAAGTCAGTATTTATGAAATGCATAAGCAGCAGAAACAAGGGTCTTACAATAAAAATAATAGCTAATTTAAAATAAAAATAGGTCTTTTACTTATCCCCAGTGGAAGTAAACCTGTTGGTTATAGTCCCCCACCTACTGTGTGGGTGTTCTGATAGAAGATTAGCAATACAGCTTTTCCTCTTACTTGTCTCCCTTGCCTGGGGACATTTAACTCTTTAGGAACATTTTGCTATTGGGACTAGGACTATGACATTCACACGGGTCTGTTCCATTCTCTTCTTTATCCCTAACTTTTTCCCTACCTGTTACCTAGACAACACAGAGGAAGGAGCTACCTGAGTAAACTTACTGGAGATGAAATCTAAACTGAGAAGAGTAAGGGTCAGAAGGGAGACTGAGTGCTCCTGCAGGCTGCCTTTGTTGCTAGAAGAGGGAGTTCGATGTGCTGTGAGCCACAGGCAATGTGCTGTCATGGAAATGCCAGAGCCTTCAGGAAGCCTGCACTCTCAGGGCAGCACTTGCAGGTTGGGCTCCTGTGGATTGAGGGCTGTAGTAAGACACCTTGGCTTTGTCCCTGCCTCTAGAGAGGGGGAAGCTGAGCTCTCTTGCAGATACAGCCCAACTCTGGCTCAGAGTTCTCTTTGGATATATGCTAGACAAGTATTAAATGTTCTGAGGAGCTTACACAGCTCCTGCTTTTGTGACTTGCTGTGCCAAATGACTTTGCAAAACCATTATGGAACATGACTGACTGATTTCTGACGTTCTCCAAGCACTTAAAATGTCACTCTGGTATTCTGAAACAGCAAGGAACTTCCATTTATTTTAATATTTAGTGGAATTAAAGTACTGTATTTTGCATCTTTTTCCCCACTTCCTGAAGGAAGTTTTGAAATCAAGGGTGAGAGTCCCTGGAGAAGCACTGAATGCTAGAGCACTTCTTTCAGAATACAGGGCTGTTTCTCTGGTTTAGCACAGAGGATGTGGCTTTCCTGCAGAAGAGAAGAATGGCCAGATCACTGGCCCAAAGAAGTACTGGGAGAGTCCTTGTTGTATTCCTGTCTTGCTTGGAGATGCCCTTCCAGGTGTGGAGTCAGTGGATATGCAGCCAGCAGGGCAGGGTGTGACAAGGTATTCAGGGCCCACAGCGGTCAGATGGAGGTGCCCAGTCAGTCTCTGAGCTGGGATGTGAATGTCAGCACAAGATACAAATTTTATGTGGAGCAGCCTTAAAACAAATGAGAAATCTAAGTCTGAACATCATGGCCTTGTCACCTGTTCAAAGCCTGAAAGAAGGAGAGGCTCGTTCATGATCCCTGCATTAAAACACTGAATTAAATATGAGGAAACCAATCCCATGGCATGAGAACTCCATTTTACACAAGTTTAATTTGGAGATGCAAGAACCAAAGTGCTGCATCAAATCTTAAACCAAATGCAAGACAACATCTGTCTTGTATTCTTACTTTGTTTCCTCCAAAACTATTTGCTGGATTAACAGAATGTTTCAGCCAATTTAGGGAAAAAAAAATCAGGCTTTCTGAGAAGAAACAATTTTGAAAAACAACATCCAGCCTTTTTTGGTCCCCAGATGCTGATTCTAAAAGGTTTGTTCTTGCTGATTAGGACACAGCAGTGTGGTTGTTTTAGTGCTAGCTAATTTAACCCCAGAGTCCAGAAATATCTGTCTATTAGTGTTATGCTTGAATTCTTTCGGCTGTGTAATCTTTTCGTCCACTGCTGTGATGTTTTCTGTAGTGCTTTGATGCTTTGTTGTAGCAGGATTTGGGATGTGCAGAAGCCAAGACTGGTGTTTATCCACAAGCTGAGTCTTCCTCCTCACTTTGCATTTCAAAGGTTTCCTCCTGGGAAAGGCAAAAAGCTTTTTCCTTTTTTTCTTTTCGCCTCTTGCAACTGTGGATGGATTTGCTTCTCAAAAAAGATGGATCCTGATTTTTCTAGTTTTCCTGTACAGGTTCTTAGGGAAGGTCTGCTGTTGAGAAGGGCATAAGTTTGCCTGTCAGAGTATAGCAGTATCTTCATGTCACTTCATTTGCTACTGCAAAGTTCACCTTTCTGATCACAGAATATTTATCAATAAGAAAAAAATTAAAATAGAAATGTCTTTAGGATTGATTTACCAGGGTGCTTACACCAGTGTTTGCTTGTTTATGTTTTCCTTGGTGCATATTCATGTGGTGGTATAGTTTTAGTTCTTTTTTTTTGGTTAAGCATTCTTTCATGGGAATTTGTGGGGAATTCTTAAAAATAGAGCAGATTTTAGAAATGGATCTTGACTTCCTATTATTGGAAAAATTGCTTCTGTTTTCTGCTTCTTGCAATTTTCAAATCTGGTACAGCCCAGACTGCAAAAAATCTATTTGAGGTGCATGTGTTGGTTGGCATGTTGTAGTCATCTGAGTTCCCTTGGCTTAAAAAAGCCACAGCTCATCATTGCTACATACTAACAAATTATATGAAAACAAAATTAGAAGACAAAACCACTAAATCAGGAATATAGTGAGGAAGAACTACTCGTGGAGATTTCAATTGCATGAACTGCAGTTGTTCTTGCAGTGTTTTCCCACATGGATTTAATCTCAAATGTTATGAATTCCTGTATGATAGAGAGGAGGCATTTGCTTGCTTTTTTTTTTTTTTTTTAAATTCCATTTATGTCGATTGAGCCTTCAAAAAGAATTTATGATGCTCATTAAAAGCAGACCACAGTACTATTTTATTATTTTGGGTCGTGCTATATTTAATACACACTTAGAGGTATATTCCAGATTTCTTTTTTTAAAGAACCAAACACGAACAATGGTATAAATCTACCATCTAGTTAAGTGTCTGGCAATGCAGAAACTGCTGTTTGCAATCTGTGTTACTATCTTGGCTTGAGGTAATGTAATATGCTGTAGCTGTTGAGAGATGCCCCCAAAAAAGTGAAAGCTCAATGTAAACATGGCCTGAAGTGCAGCCCGGGCCCCTCTGCAGGGCTGGACGCGTTGGGCCGGCCCGTGCCAAGGTCTAAGGAAGCAAACGGCGTGGAATTCTTTGTTCAATTCCTTTAGCTCCTTAGAGTAAATAGGTTTATGGCTTACAAACGTTCATCTGAGTAAAAGTTACCCTTGTTGGGGCCTACGTAAGACAGGGTTTGGCTGGAGTCCAGCGCCGCTAATCCCAGTCTCTGCGTGCTCCGGTGTGCCAGGCTGGCTTTGCACAGGTTGCGCTGCCCTCTGGGGATGTCTCCTGCCCAACCAGCTCCTGGTGCTCATTCACCCCTCCGAGGGTAGCAGTGAAATGACATGTGAACTATGAACTGCTGCTCCTTGGAATGTATTCATGTATAATCCTCCCAACATAAGCTGCGGGATTTGTTTTGCTTTAAGGTATGCGGGGGGGAATAGTTAGGGTCAGCTATATCGAGGTGACCCGGTGAGATGACTGACCACTAAAATAAATGCAAACATAGGAAAAGCTTCAACTCATCTGTTCAAACTCCATCTGTTCTGAACCAGCTCTAGTTAAGGCATATGATCTGTTGATTGGAAATTCAAAATCAGGCTGAAAAAATGTGAAACCCTTAGACATGAAGGGTGGCAGCACAAGCTATAATTAGTGATGATTTTTCCTTTTTTTTTTGATATTGTTTCCTTGTCTTGTTTGGAACTGGGTAATTCATCTAGGGTGACTAAAACTGGAATTTGGAGGGGTATAAGCTGTGCTTGGTGTGAGATGCATAGAGAATCATTTACAGGAGCACCAGCAAATCCTGGGAGAGTAGATTGGGACTACTGGTTGCTGGCAATTCTGCACAGCTGGCTCTGGTTCAATCAAGCTAGATTGCTTGGGATCAGCTCCTTGGAAGCCTTTCTTCCATTGGCTTTGAACAGTACTTAAAATGCAGTAATCTCCTACTGAGTCTGCTCAAAGCTTGAGCAGCAGTGCAAGTTCAGAATTAAAAAGCATCTTTAAATAGATAAGGGCATGACTGGTCTTAGCCAAACTTTTCTCACGGAGTGGTCTAATGCAAGCACTTGGTTTCAAGGAGCAGGACATTCCGTGTAAACACTGCTGTGATATACCACAGCATGTTAGGTTGTTTAGAAATACAGTAAACATGTTAAAATAATGTTACGGCTTTGGGCAAAGTTGGTTGTTTTCTTTTCAGTTTTTGTAGAGAGTTTCCCAAATAGAATGAGAACCATGTAGCTGAAGTTACAGTGACTCTTTGTGTGAGCTGGGAGCCAGGTGAATGGACTTACAAATCTGTCATTCATCATTATTCTGGCAAAATAACACTGGACATATGTACCTGTAAAATTGTCTCTCTCTGGAATTAGGCAGAGAGCTGTATACCCATCTTGGCAGGGGAAAAGCTGAGGCTTCCCCTGCTACCCTGTGCCAATTCTTGCAGGGATCTATGTGGAGCCAAGTAGGAAGAGCTTCTTTGCAGGGTGGCTATGAGAGGGTCCTGTGGCCTGTTGTGGGGCTCCTTCCCTCCTGGTTTTAATACTTGAACACAAGCAGCCTCTTGCACAGGCATAAGAAACACTGGGACCGTGTTTCCTAACTCCAAGGGCAGAATAGAGGCTGCTCATGCCCAGGACAGCTGCCTGCCATGGAAAGCTCCAGCTGTAAAGGCTGAAGTTTGTTGCAGTTGCAAGTAATTGAAAGTAGGGATTCTTCATGGAAAACCTGAACTATGAGCATCACTGTGACTCCACCTTTAATAGCTTTAATGACTTGTATGTCATTATGAAGAGTGGCGTGTGCTGAACAAACATCTCCATAACCTCATTCATTAAGAGGCGAATCTTTCAGTATCTAATTTTATGTCTCAAAGTCAAGTAAACAGTACATTTTGGTGCAAACAGGCTGAGTTATGGAATTACTTACACTGGATGATCATTGCTTTGTGGGTGTGTATGTGTGACACAAAGGAGCAGACAGATGATGAAGTGGGCAGCACCTGCTGACCTGACAAGAGTCTGAAGGCCATTTGGGCCAGAGCATCAGGGAGTGCAATATAAACACTGATCAAATGAAAATTATAATAGAACATTAGAATTGTGAAGGGGTAAGAGATCCCTTCAGAAGAAACAAGCAATGAGCCTCGGAGAGTGTATATAAACCACTTTCTCTGCCCTAGGGAAACAAAATTCCTGATGTGGAGCTAGCAAAGGGAGGAAAATAGAACCAAGTGGGACTATTTAGAGCAAGGTTTCTCTTTCAGTTCACTTGTGCTCTATTTTTCCTCTTGTATTGCACTTGAGAACCAGCAGTCACTGGGAGGCTGAGCAAGTAGGTGCAGTCGATTGGCAACCACTTGGCTCTGCTCCATGGAGCTGTTCTTGTTGGCAGCCCAGGTTTGGCTGAACACTGCTGTACTCAGGGACCCCTCTCCTCTGCAGCTTTTGTTTCTAATTTTCTTTATTTTGAGTTTTCACCATTATCTATGGACACTGGAAAAATCATTAGCAAGTCCTGCTCTATTTTTACTAACCATTCCCTTTGAAATGGGTGGCCAGGTGAGATGGGGTAAACTTGTCCATTCTGACCCAGATATTTGTGGTGTTACTTTAACAAGTGAAAAAGTTCCTGTGTGAAGAGGTGATTGTTAGTAAGCTTTATAATTGCCACTGTGGTGCTGAACATGTTTCTGAATCACTGTTTCATGTTTGATAGTGTAGGTGTCATGTTTGACAGGTCTATTAGTGTGTGCTGTGACGCTTCCCTGAGAGAAGGCAGAAACGGGCGAGCTCTCGTATCTGGGAAAAGACTTGTGTAGCTGCTTGTCTTCTGTGGATTAGCAGTACTTAAACTCCATCCCAGCTCAACACACAAACTCTGGGGGCTTGGAGCCTCCCATGGACTCCAGCAGAGTTGTGAAAGCAGCTCTTGGGTCAGTATTAGCTGTGTCGCTCTGCACCACTGAGCAAAAAGGGGCTCCTCGGCTTGGTGACTCTCACCTGGGGCCAGCTCTCAGCTGGTGGTGAACCTCCAGGCACTGAATCAAGTTAGTGTGTTTGAAAGGCTTCTCAAACTCACTCAGGGAAGAACTAAGTTGTCAGAATGTACCATGCTTCTTTCATGAGCTCGAAAATCTGTACATGAATAACTACATCTAACTGAAACCAGGCAGCAGAATGACACTGCCCTATTTCTCCATCTTGGTGAGGAAAAAAACTAAAAATCATCAAGTTGATGTATTACTTAGGGTAATTAGAAAAATGAAATTTAGATGAAATTTAAATTCGAGTTTATTACAAGTGCCCTGCAGCACTTCTTACATAATGAGCCGAGCAAACTTCTGCTTTTTCCAAGTGCTGCCATAAACCACATTATTTCCTTAGGTAAAAACTTTGGCCAAGATCTCCATAATCTCTGTACCCCAGACTAGACGCTAAAAAACTGATGAGTTTTTCAAGTCCTGCTTGTGTTGGAAAGTGAAGCCACAGATTTAAATAATTAACTGTGGATGTGGATTTATAGTTCAGCTTTCAAAGACCTGGCCTTTGGCAGCTTCCAGGGCAGCGCCTGTGCACTTGAGGCTGAGAGCTCCATGGTCACGCGGCGGGGAACTCAAACGGGTGGCTTTAAGCAGCACTGGTGAAGACCTGCAGGATGCTGCTGGCCAAGGCAGGGACATCTGATCTGCTTCTGAGCAAGTTTGTGAACGGACACAGGTTCCAGCCCACTGTTTTATAGCAGACAAATTCGGGCTGGTTGTATTTGTGCCCAGCTGCCCGCATAAGTCTCGTCAGTGCTAATTTCAGCCATCCAATTTTAATTTGCTGTCGCGTGTCTGCCAGAGCATTGCAGGAGGGTGGGAGGGAGGATATTTTCCCTGATGACTGCTGTTGACATTTGCAGAATAAAAGTGAAGTCAGCCGGTTGTTTGTTGGAGGTTTTGGTGCCTGTAGCAGTTCCGAGCCAGCCGGGATCACCCAGTGCCTGTCACCCAGCAGGGACCTTCCCAGCTGCAGCATGGGGAAAATTGCTCAAACTGTGTTGGTGTTGAACTTTGTTTTTTAGACCAGGGACGTCAGGGAAACCAAAATGATCAATCTTCCTGTACAATTTGGGGAAGCAAATGAGAAGGGATTGTATTCTTCTTTGCTGCCCCCACAAAAAAAGGAAATAATTCAGGAAACGTTCACATACACAGGCAGGCTCAGGGAAGCAGTGACGTAGGAAGGGACTGATGGCTTTGTGTACAGAAGGCATCTTGCAGCTTTGGTTTTCAATAATGGCAGCTACTGCAGAAGCAAGGCAAAATTTAAGTCTACAGGGGATGTATGTGAAAGCTGATGTTTTTATTCTGGTGTTGTAGGCCTGAGTTAAGAGCATCAAAATGATGTGTTTGCTGGTGGTCCTGAAAAGTACCTCTTCTCTGGCTGGATCTAGGCTCTGTATCTAAAAGCAATGAAAATAACTTCTCTTTCCTAGAAGGGTGGTGTTGAACTTAATTTTCACAAAATCACCTGTGTTGTTATTTCAGCAGTCTGGTGTATGGCAGGACCCCAAGCCATCACCACTGCGTGCAGGTCAGTGGTGGGGACACCTCCCAAGGGGAGGGGGGGGATTGAGGGGACAAAGAGAGTCTGAGTGAGCTGTGTTGGTAAGAACAGGAGCAGATAGAGAGCAAAGATGATGCCAGCATAAGCATGAGCCAAGAGTGGGGAAAAAATGAGAGAGATTTGAGAAAATTGCAACATGAAAGATGTAGCGGAAGTTCCTGTGGAGAAGAGGAGGTGAAGCGGAACAGGGAAAGAAGTGGGAGGAGGAGGAGGTGGCGCTTCTATGTGCAGTTAATAGCAGCCCCAAAGAGAGTTTTAATTGGAAACCTATTATAATTACCCACGGTTTTCCTCCCATGCGTTTCAGGAATGCGTGTGGCAGGTAGTGTTCCTTTTGGCTGGGTTTCTGATGCAGAGGGCACTGGGTTTCCAGCCAAGTGGCAGATCCGTGTTTGTGTTTACCAGGCTCTGAGCAAACGCGTTAATAATGTCATTTGTCGTGGGAGATGACTCCGCAAACTGAATTCAGGTTTTTCTGTAGCAGACGGGGAATGCACTCTGATTCTGCCCTGTCTAAAGCTGCTCATTTTAACTGTTGAAGTATGAGCTGTTGTCACCTGGCAGGAAGACATTGACCCTAGTTGGTGCTAGAGGAGACCTTGAACTCATTGGTATGACCCACGGAGGCTCCTTCTAAATCCCCTGGGGGACTTTCTAAGTAGGGAAGGGGGTGAATCTGCAGCTTGTACATTCTTAATGTCTGGAAGGATGAAAAACAGCCATGCAGGGTTCCTAAAATTCGTTTGAACTTAGTTGTCCTTTACCTCTTTGTGGGATGCCAGTGCCATGTGCTGGAGAGCTGCTTTGAATGCTGGTGCTCCTTCAGAGGCTTCTCTGAGCGAGGCAGGCACCTTTCTGCTTGTTGGCAAGCAGGACTCAGATGTTATGGATGCATCTTTCAGATCCCTTTGGCAATTGAAAAGAGAACAAGTGGAAACCAGTGGCCACAATTTCAGTTAAAAGCAGCCACTTCCCACTCCACAGAAAAACCCTTTGGCTGGTGAAAGTGTAGAAATTTGGAGGTCAGTGAGGGGTTGGGTTAAAGCCAAGGCTTGAGAAGTGGGAGCTGTGAAAATTCCATAGCTTCTGCTGGAAGCACTGTCTCTGTTTTGTCAAATCACAGAAGGGTGTGGGTTCTTCACAGACCATCCGGTTCCACCTCCTGCCGTGGCAGGGACACCTTCCACTAGCCCAGGCTGCTCCAAGCCGTGTCCAACCTGCCCTTGGACACTTCCAGGGATGGGGCAGCCACAGCTTCTCTGGGCACCCTGTGCCAGGGCCTCCCCACCCTCAGTGTAAAACATTTCTTCTCTGTGTCCAACCGAACCGTGGCCTGTTGCACTTTAAAACTGTTGTCCCTTGCCTGTCACGACAGATCCTGGTAAAATCTCTCTCTCTGTCTTTCATATAAGCCCCTTTTATACATTGAAGAGCTGCAGTAAAGTCTCCCTGGAGCCTGTTCTTCTCCAGAGTGTACAACCCCAACTCGCTCAGCCTTTCCCTGTGGAAAGCTTTGGTTTTATTGTGTGGGTTTGTTTACCTTGCGAGCACTAAACCCTTAATAAACAGCTCTTACCCGTCAAGAGTCTTCCTTGACTACATGCCATCAACTGATTTAAATCCCTTTGAAGGGAAGGTGCTGACAGACTCCCCTTGCTGGCTGTGTGCCAGAACTGCTTCCAGATCATTCAAGGACGCTGAATGATAAAGGGAGATCTCTGTGTGTCCGTGTTCATCCTCCCAGAGCATAGGTGAGGCTGGTGAGCCTTTGGGACCAGCCTGGTGGGCTCTGGGAGCTGTCAGAGCAATTTCTGCCATCTCTGTCCAGAGCATGGGAGTGAGGATGAACACTTAGTAGAGGTGGCTCTGGTTTAACTTGGTGTGCAGCTGGGGAACACTGATATAAAAAGCATCCAAAGTTTTCTATCTCTTTTTTTTCACTTGTAGGTTTATTCTTCAGCCTAAAGGAGTGATTCATAATCAGCTCTTAGAAAAACAGAGAATAGCCGAAGAGAAAATTAAGGAGTTAGAGGTAAGTTTTTGGCAAGTGATGATGATGAAAGTAGAACATTAAAGGTCAACAAGATGCTGTTTGCTACATCTCTTGTTTTTATCTGGTACTTTTCATGCTGAAGGATTGTAACTAGATGAAACAGCCTGTTACAAGTAACCTACAAGTAACTCAAAGCACTTGGTTCCTTTCCTAGCTCTACAAACCAGTAGGGATTGATTGTTCGCTCTGTGCCCTGGTATGAAAACTGGGAGTGAGGGATTCAGATGAGATTGGTAAGAGCAAGGTCTAAAACAAGCAAAAGGATGTTTGTGTGGTTATTTGCAGCAGATAAGTGATGTAAAACTTTGCCAGCGCTTTGGGTATTTAAAGGTTACACTGGCTCAGAACAATTGCACAAATTCATGGAAGAGAAATCCATCGAGAATTACCAAATATGTAGAAATGGCATCCTGCTCAGGAAGTTCCTGAGCTAAAAATGTCTGGAGGGTGGGAAAGTATGAGGAGGAAGTACCGTATAGGCCTGCCTTGTCCTTACACTCTGCCCTAAGCATCTGCTTGGGGCTGCTGTTGAAGGGCCGATCTGTGGGGAGATGGGGCTTTGTTTTGACAATGTGGTCAGAGCACTTCTGTGTTCTTGTGTTTATCTGGTTGGAGTATTCAAGGCAGAGAAGGATATCTAGGAAATAAAAAATAGTGTCTGCGCAAGTCCCAGTGTTCAAACAGGCTATCTAGTGAATCTTGACTATCTTCTTGTGGCTGCGTGTACAGCTTACAGTTCTTCTGAGAAGAAGTGCAAAATGTACTTTTCCAAGGCTGTTAGTGTGTTTTTTTTATAATGCTCCTAAAATATCATTAATAAAAACCCCTGTTTCTTGGTCTTTGGGGAATGACAGAGAAAGCAAAGACCAAGTTGTGTCACGCTGCTTTTCCCATCTGTTATTGTTTTGGAGAAAGTGATGTGGAGACCAAATAAGTAGGGACAAGCAGGAATAGGAAGTCTGTGTTCAAACCCACTCAGATCTGTGCAGTTCTGTCTCTGTTATCTCCTACTTACACTAAAGCAGAAGCTGAGTCTGGATTTTTTTTTTTAATCCCTTCTTAAAACTCATCCTGCCTGAGGAGCTGTGGAGAAAGCCCATCCCCAGATGTTGTGTTGCCTGGAGCGTTGTCTGTGCCAGACACTAAGGGGGTTTGTGTTTCTGCCCACGAGAACTCTCTCTGCACAGGTCAACAAGTGCTCCGTGGACAGGCTGTGTATCCAAGGGGGTGTGCAGGCAAGGTACAGCCATTTTTATGGTTATGTGATAATAGAAATTGTATCCTTGCTCCTTTGGAGCCATCCCAGATGCCAGTGGCTTTGTGCAAAGACAGCCCTGCAACTGGGGTTGGAGGACTTCATGGCAGCACCTCTGGGTTTGGAAACAGGTGGAATGTGGCTGGCAGCACCTCTGGCTTTGGAAGCAGGTGGAATGTGGCTGGCAGCCTGTTTATAAACTGCCCCTGGGGTCCCTCCCTGCCAGCTCCAGCAGGCTGTGGTCAGCTTCTTGGCTACTGTGCCCTTCAGCTGTGCCATCTGGGTTTCTTCCTGTTCCTGGTGGGGAATTATCTTACCTCCTGAACTTCCCGGTCGCTGAGTTCAGCAGAATGGATGGAATTTCCCACAAATTATAACCTCTGTTGTTCTTGCACAAAGCCTCAGAACTGGCTGCTTCACAAATGTGTTTTTCTTCTTCGTAGCTCCCTGTTGCTGAATCTCTGTTTATGGTCATTGAGTTGAAGTTTCCAGCAATAGCGACTGTCTCAAAAGGTGGTTGGAGTAGACAGGTGGTTCCCAGATGGGCTGGTTTTTCTTTTTAGTCATGAATAGTAGGGCTCAGATTGCCAACACATTCAAAAGTTTGTTTTAAGTGAACATTCAAGTCCATCTTTTAACTGATCTCCTTCCAGTTGGCTGTGGCGGTTTTTTGAAGAGCGTTTTCCTTAGGCCTGGGATTCCCCATGGAAGAGGACAAGCACTTTAGCTGACAACTGAGATTTCAGGGGAAATACCTGAGTCCAATTCAGAGAGCACTTATCACAGGAGCAGGGGATTTTGCTGTCCTGAAAACAAGTTGTGACCGAAGCAGGAAAGAATGTGAAACTTTGTGACCTTGTGCTTCCACTGCTTCGTTGTAAAATAAATATCAAACCAAGAACGGTTAAACATCCCTCCATTCATTATTAAAACTGGAAGGGTTTTAAAGCTTAGGTTTATATTTTACATTGTTAACTACCTTATGACTTACTCACATTTCTCACTTTGCACAGCTGAATCAGGCTGGTCAGAGCAATCCCCCAGTACCCTATGGTGTGGCTGATCTCATAACATATGTAGCTGAGCTTGAGGCAATTGTGCTTTGCTATGATGACATTATTGCCAAAGGTTGTGAAATGCGTATTTTTTGATACATGCCTGAATCTGAGAAAGGCTCTCCCCTCTACCTTGGTGCTGTTTGCAGAGGAGCACAGCACAGAGGGCTGGGTTCACTGCTGAGCTCTTCTGGAAGTCCATCCAGCTGTGTAGCAAGGAGATCTCCAGCTGCCTGTTCCTGAAAATCTGGCTTTAACTTGCTCCAGAGGTGTGAGCTGGTTTTTCTGACATTCACAGCTGCCAATGAACTTTGAAAACCCTGAGGAGTTTTGTGCCTTTTCTCCCTCTGACACTCTCCACTGCAGTATGTGACTGTAGTCATTCCCTTTCCCTCACTTCCCTCGCATGGGTGTCTCCACTGTTGAAGCAGTGCATTGTATTTTTCAAGGCAGCATCACAAAATTGATGGGATGCTGCTGGTTTGGGCCTCCTTGCTGCTCACCACATGACAAAGCAGCAAGGACAGCCAGAGCTGTCCTTGTAAAGGGCTGGGAAAATGAGGCTCATCTGGAACAGGCATTATGCTTGGTGAGAGGAGCTGTGTTCTGAAAGCACCAAGGGGTCTGGATGTGCATGAGGGGGCAGTTAGTTATTCTGCAGAAGTTATCTGAAGAAAACCAAAGGTAGCTTTACCCTGCTTGTTAAAGCTGTGTATGGCCGTGAATATATCTAAGTATATATATTGAATCATAGAATGGTTTGGCTTGGAAGGGGCCTTAAAGATCATCTCACTCTGCCCTCCTGGCTTGGGTAGGGACACCTTCCACTAGACCAGGTTGCTGCAGGTACGGGGCAGCTACAGCTTTTCTGGGCAGCCTGTGCCAGGGCCTCATCATCCTTGTGGTAAAGAATTTCTTTCTAATTTCCCATGTAAATTTCTCCTCTTTCAATTTGAACCCATTGTTCCTTGTCCTGTCACTCCAGTTCCTGGTGAAGAGTATCTCTCTGGCTTCCCTTCAGGTGCTGGAAAGTGCAATGAGGTTTCCACACAACCTTCTCGTCTCCAGGCTGAACAGCCCCACTGTTCTCAGCCTGTCAACTTCATACACACCTGTGTGGCATTCTGAACTTCACAACTTCTATCTAATCCTTTGGAATCCAAACAGACTGCCCAGGCTTGCTGGCACAATAGCTGTGCCTGCTGACAGGCTGTGCCAACAGGGCTTACCCAAACCTCCAGATTGGTGCCATGTGCTTCCTCACACACTGGCATGGGACACGTCCTGCTTAGCAGGAGCCATTGGATTTTTCCAGTCCTGATACTATCAAATTCTTGTTGTGTTTCACGGTGCAAGGGGTATGTGTTAAATCTATTTTGAAAGCATTCTAAAGGGATGAGCACAGACTCTTTTTAGCTCAGCAATGTTTGTGCAGTATTAGGAGAAAAACCAAGTAATGTTTTTCTTCCCTTGTTTTTAAGGAAACATGATATGTGAGGGGTGGAACAATGCTTTGTTTCAGGAAATGTTATCCGTTTCCATTGTAGGGCTAGATGGATTCTGTTTTTAAATGTGGCATTTTAAAAAGAACAAACTCTATGATGTTATAAAGACATGGAAAATTGATTCTTCATTAGGGGTGGAGAAAATGATTATCACTGTGTGCTTTCTCTGATAATATCTGATAGTCCCCTTCTCTCCTGCTATATTCAGCTTGTTTAGTTGTCAGGCGTTGTCAGACTAAATTGCTAAAAATAACAAATAAGGGGGAGGCTCTGCTGGGCAGCTCCGTCTGCTGTGTGCCACTGAATTTAGCTCCTTCGGGAAAAGGGCAAAAGCAACCTGCAGCTTTCTGGTTGAATTGGATTTTGGTTTTAAACTCTGACCACAACATAGCTGTGTGCTTGTTTCCCAGGCAATTCTTTCACATGCCTGTGGGAGACTGAAAGTTTACTGCTGCAGAGATAAAGGGTTGGTTGGTTTTTTCTCTGGCTGCCCGGAGTAGAAAATATAATCAAGACAGCTGTACCTAAAGGCTTGATTTCTAATTCAGAAATCCTTCATGCGATCCCTAAATTGGATTGGATTGGATTGGATCCATGTCCAATTTCCCTATCCCACACAGAAAATGTCTTTGCTCTCCTTCCTGGTGGGGGAAGGAACACTGTGATCTCAAACACCGCCGTGCTCCATGTTCAAAGCCTCAGGTGATGTTTGTGAAGTGACAAATTTCGTGAAGTTACAAAGTGACCGCACTGAAATGCTTCAAGGTGACCACCGACTTCTTCCCCAGTGTTGCCTGAGCACAATCTTGCTCGTGCTGCAGCTTCCATTTCTCTCATCTTTTTCTGGGAGCTTTAAAATGGCTTTGCTGCAGCCCTGAGGCGCAGTGGTGGTGCCCCTGCCGTGATGAGTCGGCTCTGACACTTGCCACAACAGTGTTTTCTTCCCCTGTGGGAACAAAGATTTCTGCAGGTGAGGTGTGGCTGGGGAGAAGTGTTGAAGCCTGGGGCAGGTATGGCTGGGATGGACCTGCTCGGTGTGGCCTCGGCCTCCGACGTGCTCCGGTGGCAGCTCTCCTTCATTTTGTACTGAAACCCTCAGCATGGAGGCCAATTCTGTGGGTGGCTTTAACGATGTGAAAACAAGCCTCTTGAGATTTGTGGTGCTCTTTGCAGACCACGAAGCGTCCATCAGAAGGTAGCAATTGTTAAGCTGTTCCCAAGTTAGACCAATTTCTTCCAGGGATTTACAGCGCAGAAGTTCTCATCGCATGGTTTGCTTGGGGTAGGCCAGTGCCCAGGAATGTGTGCTGGGCTCTTTAACTAAACAGGGGGAAATAAGGAATGCTCCTGTTTGCTTTGGAGAGGGGAAGCCTCAAGAATAACCCTCTGTGCATTAACCTGGAGCAGATTCTACTTTGGGTGAGGGTGCTGTTCCCTCATTCCATTGCTGGCATGTGCGCACGTACCGGGGGCAGGATTTTAAACACACCTTGTCACTGAAGTTGCCCCTTGTTTCCCCGTGTGTGCATAGGCAAGGTCAGTCCCTCTGCTTGCTGTAGAGGGAGGCAGGACACCTAACGTGGGGACAGGTGGAGTATGGAAGTGAATTTACCATGTAGGATTAGTATTTGGGCTTGCATGGACGTTTTAGGAGGAAGCTATGGGATCTCCACAAATAATGGATGTTAGCATGAAGATGAGCTGCAGAGCCTCATCAGACCCTCGGTGGGGACCAGGCCAGGCAATACCCAGCATCTTGCATGGCTTTGTGTGCCTGAGGCAGCTGTGGGTGTCTGGGCAGGTCCTTCTGGACACAGACATTTGGACTTGGTGGCGTTCCTGGGAAATGTGTTTCATCTTGACTCTCTTGGCTGGTGTCATCCCGTGTCTTAGTCTGTGCCCTCACTGAAGGTTGCTGCTGTGTTTCAGGCTGCAAAGCTGGAGGCTTAGCTTGCTTTTTGAGGGCATGGGTGGTCCAGCTGCCTGCCTGTCAGCTGCAGAGCATCCACAGGCACTCCCGTGGGAGAGCAGAGTGCAGCCTGCATGGGCAGAGCTGTTACCAACGGTCTTCCCTCCATGAGAGCCTTGTTTTGAAGAAGGGAGTAGCCAAAGCTCATTTTTTTTCCCCTATAGGTCTGGCTGTCTTACAGGGAGGAGAATCTGTGTTCTCATTCCTGATTTTTGAAATGAAAGATACTTTGAGCAATTAGAAAAATAGGCTTTAAAATGACAAAATTTTGAGGAGGTTGAGAGTGTAATGGTCACAGAGCTAACGCTATCAGCACAAAATCCTGCTTTGTGGAGAGGCCTCCTGACACTGGACTGGGGCCACACAATTTAAGGTAAATACTGGAGGAATTGGGGCATAGCTAATGCTGCTCTAATTCTTTCTGTTCCCTAAACTGACTCTCCTGATGGTTACAGGAAGAACAGGCCTTCACAGCTGTGAGGAATCATTCACTTCACTTGCTTTTTAATGTTTAAAGCCTCAAGGTCTGTCCTGTTTGTCAAAAATGTGGGTGGCAAAAGGATTGTATTCTTACAGCTGAACTTCATGGGTGTTTCTCTGTTATGTGACTGTCACCTTTCATTGCAGACAGATGGAAATCAGCTGTGTGCAGCTAGCACCTTGCAGCTTTTAAAGGCAACAAGTGCTCCTCAGTATTTGCAGGGAAGGAGGTGGATCTGTTTAAAAGCTAGCCAGTTAGATTTTAAAATCTAGCTTAGTCCTGTGTTAGATTTGTTAGATAAAGATCAAATAACAGTATGTTCTGCTTTGAAAATTGTGTAAGAAGCTTGTCATGTGTTAAATAGTGCACAAGTCACTGGGTGCAAAACATGATGTTGGAATCTTAGAGGCACAGGGAGAAGAAATTCTCACATTTCAAAGGGGAAAGGGGATTCCCAGCTCTCTGGAGGGGTCATCCACCACCTTAGACCTGGGATGGCTTATAAAAACTGGTGTCTCACCACGTTTTTGTGAAGAATGCTTGTGGGTGATGCTGATTTGAGTGGAATGACGTGTATTTATATCATCACATGTGTGTGGGTATGGAGTGGCAAGGCTGGATCTCTCATTTGGAGCAATCATTCACTGCAACAAGTCTTCAAACTCGCAGGTTTTTGCAAGCAGTTGTTTAATTAGTAATTCTTTGTTAGTCTTCCCTGTACTGCAGACTGCAAAGTAAGCACACAAACCAGCTGAGAGGGCAAAGGCTTTATGAAGGAAGAACTGGAATTTGATGACTTTGCTTTCACTGTTCCTACCTTTATTTTTAGGTGGATAATTGTAGATTTTAAAAGCAAGAGAATAATTAATGTGGGGGTTGTTTGCTTCCTTTTAAGTCCTTTAGAGGCTAGTTATAGATATGCTTTCAAAATAAATGCATCTCAGAACTTCTTTTAGTTTCTTTTTTGGGGGGGAAGGGGAGATTACTCTTGATTAAAAAAACTCCAACAACCTAACAGAGAAAACTTTTCAAGCAGCTCTTGCCAGTACACTCACATTCCTCTGTAATTCAAAGGAAAGTGAAACACATTATGTATTAATAAAAACCCACTTCTGCTGCTGTGTCTAAATGGTTTTGTCCATCCAGGAGCCTACATTTAGTCATCTGAGCCTGAAAACATTGCTTGTTTCCTCTGATTAGCATTAAGCTGCCTTTATGGTTACACTGAAATCATTTTAGCACCAAGTTGGTTGATAAGTCTGTCGTTTTAGAGCAGGGTCTGATTCATTGTCAAAGCTCTCCTTTGTGCTTATGGCTGCAGAAGTATCCAAAGCAACGAGCTGAGCTGGATGCGGGTCCCTCTCCAAATTCCTCCTTGCATGAGTAATAATTAGTCAGAAACCCAGCACTGCTGTCCTTGCCTTAGTCACCAGGCCCCTGCAGTGGCTCCTGGCTGGCCTTTGTGCCAAGCAGCTCTGGGGAGGGGGATTATCTGTGCCCGATAAACCTCCATCCTGCTTCCATCTCCTCCTCCATCTCGCCTGGGGAGAACAGGAAACGATTATTTGGAAAGCGTGCTCCTGCCTGTTGGAGCCCTGAGCCAGCCCTGAGTCAGCTTTACAAAGCCACACCTTGCTCCCAGGTATGCAGGGCAGCCCTCACGTCACGCTTCCTGCTGTCCCCACTGCCCGGGTCACCCCTGCTCCATCCCTAATGCCTTGGTGGTGGGCATGGGGCTGCTCTGAGTTCAGGGCTGTCTGAACGGGGTGGGGAGGGGGGATGCTGCCTAACTGGGAGATGACATCATCTTTTTGTTGCTGATTTGTCTTTGAAATTTATGGAAATGATTTTTCTTTTTAAGTGGCCTTGTTTGGCCAGGACTGCAAGAGCTGAAAGGTGTGGTGTGGTTTTGCAAAAGTCCTACTGCCAGGAGGAATCCCGATGAGCCACACCAGCTCTGTGGGACCACAGAAACTGAGGCACTGGGTTAGGGAACTTACCACATGTTGCAAGAGGCAGTTTGGTGAGGGACGCTTCCGCTGAAACAGAACGTGGGGGTTTTCAGAATCTCTGTGAGTTTCCCCTCCCCAAGTTCTCTGTTCGACCTGATTCTGCTGTCATAACCCTGGTTAGGGTGCAGTATCTGACCTGGAGCAATGTACTCCTGGAAACTGCTCTACATGGGAATTGTGCCAAGAAGGGGTGTCCCTAAAGGAATCCTTTGGGTTGATAATACATTTCTGCTGCCACCTACTGAAAGGTTCCTATCGACTTGCTTTTGTAGTAGTTCACATCAGGCTGGGCTGCAGGAGTTCACTGGAATAATCTGTCATTTCCCAGTCACAAAGAGGAACTGTCTCCATCTCTGCTGGAAGTGCTGCCCTGTGGCTCAGACCATGGGTCTGCAAAGTGCTGCTGCCACAGGGCTGGGTTTGGGCAGAAAGGCTGGCAGTCAGGCTGGCTTTCTGCCCCTTGCCTTGCCCCTTCTTCTCTTGAAGGTACAAAGTATGGAAGTTAATGGGGGCTTTTCCAACTAAGCTTTTTCAGAGTATGTTCCTCAGGGTTTCGAGGTGCTTCAGTAATGATGGGGGAAGCCCTGCTGGTTGTGCTGTGGTAGGATCAGTTCATTATTTGCACCAACAGTTCTTTAGGCAGGTGCTTTTAAAGATTCTCCTGAGTTGGCAAATGTAGCTGTGTGCTTGATGTTTTCTCTTCTACACTCTAACCCGGGTAGTTCTGAAGTGACTGTGGGTCCCCGTTACTTTGTGGAAGGAGGAGATGAGGAAAAAGGGTCTGAATCATCACTTCTCCTCTTAGGTGTATGGCATCATGCTTCTGTCAGCAGCTGTCGTCAGAAACCAGCTGGGCTCCCTTCCTATTCCAGGTCATTCACTCTTGAGCAAACTCTGGGCAACTTCCTGAGGCAGTAACTCTTCTTGGAAAGTCTTGAAGTGTATCTAAATATTTGGTGGTTGCTGTAGAGTGGTAATTCCCAATGTGTACATGTGCCATGGTGTTGAACTGGGTGAGGACCAGTGCTGGGTGGACCCACCAGGGCGTAGGGCTGCCTGCAGACCTACCCCACCCCATTGCTGGTGTCCACTATTTCAGCTTCTCCTGGAGCAGGAGCAGCTGGATGCTGTTCAGCAGGTCCACCTCCGTCCTGTTTAGGGGTTCCAAGTGAAATCCCATTAAACAGAGCACATGTCCCAAGCACATCATCTTCTGTGGGCTTAGTCTGACCGAAATGTTTGCCTTGCCCAGGGTGTGTGTGCCGGGGCTCGGAGCGCTGTTCTCCACAGGGACTTTGGGCACTGCCAACCCCTGAACAGCAGCAGTGCCCCAAGAGGGAGGGCAGCTCGGGCTGCTGCTGCCTGGCCCCCAGTACCTGGGCAGCACAGTTTGCTGTCCTCCCAGGGAAGATCCTTTTCCAGCCAACCATGTGCTCCCAACTCTAGCTCAGGATCTGCTGATCACTTTGCCACAGAGCCCTCAGGGAATGCCAAAAATGGTTTGAGTTAACTTTGGGGGATACAGAAGCTCTTGGCTAGCCGCAGGTTTACTGAGGTGGTGTCACAAGATGAGTTGTCTCAGGGCTCCTCTTTGAGGCACTGCGTCGTGCCTGAAGACTGCAGCGTTCCTCAGCGGAAGCCTTCTGAGTGTGAGAGTGGGATGCCAGAATCTGGTGGCTGGTAGCCAAGCAGGCTGAGAGCCATGGGAAGGGAGGGATTCTCTGGGAAGGGACCTGTCAGCTTGTTTTGCCCTCACAAGTTGGGTGTAAAACAAGTTCATAGAAAAACAGTTTAAACAACAAAAAAAGGGAGAAAAAAGAACAGGCTGAAATGAATAGGCTTGTCCCAATACTAGATGCTTACATTTCCATGGAAACATTTTTGTTTGGGCTTAAGGAAATCTGTGTTTGCAGGTCAGAGGTTGAAGCTTTCTTTCACTTGCAGAGGTGACGTGAGAGAAGTGGAATTTGAAGAGCAAAAGTCGATAAACCATGACTTGTCACAGGAAACTCACCTGTGAGTGGGAGGGTATGGCAGCATGGATGGGCAGGGCTGCCGTGTCTGTTCCCTCTGGGAGCACAGGGCTGTTTGGGCTCTTGGAGTGGAGCGAGAATGCTGTGCCCTGTTCCACTGAACCACCAGCTCGAGCCAAGGCCCTGCCACACGCGGCGCTGGCGGCGGCCGACCCGCTCTCCCTGAAGGCAGAGGCCTCTGAATCACAGTGCTGGGAGGAAGACAGTGCTTTGATCATCAAAAGCTCATCCAAGAGAAGCTGATTAATAGTTTTTTCTTTCTGTGGAATCTGTGGATGCTGGTTCTTTAATCTGCCAGGAATGCCAGGTCCGGGTGCGTCATATTGAGAAGCACCGGCCTCTCCAGCAGCGTGATGCAATGGGAGCGGAGGTGGGAGGCTGGAGCAGGAGGTGACTTCCCGCCGTGTCAAAAGGCCGTGGGCCACTTCTGTTAACCACAGCTCCTTTTCTTCTTCAGGGCGTGAGCTGTAATTGTATTTGCATTCAATCTAGTCTTTCCACAGCTGCTGCCAAAAGCAAACAGCGCAGAGCTGGTCAGGGAGCAGGCGCTGCTCGCGATGGGGAGTGAAGGGCAGGCGAGAGCCGAGGAGCGGGGTGGTGGCAGGGGCGAGTCCTACGACGTTGTTTGGCTGCAGCCACCCGTGCCAGGGCACAGGCTGGCCACGCCAGCACGCCTTGGTCAGGAGCGTGCACGGCGAGGGTTGGCTCATGGTGCTGCCTGCACAGCCCCTGGCTGGGGCCGGCCAAGCTGGCGCTTCCTATGCCAGCAAAACACAGAGGCAGCTGGGGCTGGTGGAACCCCCCAAGAGCCATTGCCTGCTCCCCCCAAAGCCATTGCCTGCAGCCCCCCACAGGTGTGCGTCCCACCAGGCCCATTGTGTATCAGTGCCCTGCCCTCCCTTCTCCTTGCAGGCAGGGCTGGGGCTGGTGGTGCTTTCCCTGCCAGGCCGGGCAGCTTTGTCTGCGGAGCTGTCAGCTGTACAGCCACCCTTCCTCCTGGAAAGGGTTCCTGGGAGCTGGATGTGATTGTCTGTCAGATGGGGCTGCATGAGTGGTCAGTCCCATTTTTGGCTGCCTGACGTGGCACAGGGTGTTTTTAGTCCATGTAGCTGTACCAAACCACACACAAGTTCACCCCTTGCCCCACACACGTATTTCAGGAAGGCTGCAGGAAGCCTTGGAGTGGAGAAGGCTCCTGAGAGCTGGCAGGGGAGAATTATGGGCCAGGTTGGTGACCCATCTATGCTCAGGGGTAGGAGAGGTGCAAAGTCCAGTTTCTGAGCCCCCAGGATGTGCTGGGAGGCCCAGCTGTTGGGTTTGGCTCTGCTGCCCAAGGAGGGATCTTGCCCTCCATCCTGGTGCCAGACAGCTATTAGCATGGCAATTCTGTTACCAGAAAGCAGATTTCGGTGAGAACACTTCCTTTGGGGCTAGTTTTGAGACAGATCATCAGGGTTGTGGTTTGTCTCGTTCCCAAATGCTGCAGCCCTTCCTGCCTGGGGAAGGAACTGTTGTTGGGAGTGGTATTAGCTTAAAGGAATTAGGAAACTGCAGGCTGGGAGGCATTGACTGCACTGGCTTTTAGGGGGCATCCTCTGTGGGTTTGCACCCTGTCAGTGCTCTGCAGATGGCCCAGACCTCGCTGGGCTGTGGCAGCGGCCGTGTGTCGGTCTCGTGTCCCAGTGCAGGTGGCAGAGCACTTTCTGTGTGGTTCAGAAGGGGGATCAGGGGGCTGTCACTGTAGAGGAGAGAGTGGATGAGAACTGGTGGGTGGCCTGTGGCAGGAAGAAGTGAGGATGCAAGAGCCTGTCCTGGGCTGGAGCAGGTCAGCTGGCTCTGTTTTGGAATGTGTGTGAAGCGTGCTGTCCACCTGGAACTGTGTGGCTGCAAATCCTGCTACCTTCCCACGTGCCCTCTTCCATGCAGCCTCCAGCTCCCCTTCCTTGCTCTGTGGGGGAGAAGCTTCTCCAGCACTGATGGGACCTGCAGCCCTGGGTCATCCCTCCCTGTGAGTGAACTGTGCCTGGGTCATGGGAATGCACTGACCTTTGTCCGGGAGTGGCAGGGGCTGGCAGGGCCTGGCACTGTTGGTCAGAGGCTGTTCCTCTGAAATAAGTTTCAGTAACACCCCACAAGAGAGTTTTGTAAAATAATTTTCTAGCAAGTGGCTGTGGGAATTGTGAACCAGGAGGGGGAACTGGGCCCTTGCTGTGGTTGGAGCCCTTGGCTGACACCAGCTGCTTCCTGTCGTGCCCTCCAGGTTTCCTTGTCACTGCCTTGCCACACTCCTGGCGAGACTGCTGAGGGACAGCAGCACGCCAGGTCACTGCTGTGGAGCCTGGCCCTGCTTGTCAGCCGGAAGCTGGGGCTTTTCTGGGAGCTCAGTGTCATGTGGCAACTTCCCCCTGATGCCTTCTCAAAGCCAGTCTCCTTTCTCTGTTCTTCCCTGGAGCTCTGTGGCTCAGGCAGTGGCATCTGGGGCCAGTTTGGGCACCCACCTTACCTGTCCAGAGGCCCACAGGAGCTGGGGGAGGGTGAGGGCAGTTTAGGGCACTGGTGTGGCGAGTGAGTAGGAGCTCTGGGTCAGCAACTCACAGGTCATGCAGCCACCAAAGCCAGCGGTGCAGGGCCAGTGTGCTGCCGTGTCCCCTTGGGCTGCTGCCATGTCCCCTTGGGCTGCTGCCATGTCCCCTTGGGCTCCAGACTGGTGAGCACTGGAGCTACAGCTGTAGAAGTGAAACCAGAGGCTTCAGAGAGCAGTGGCCCTTTTTGGTTTCACGAGGGACCGAAACCAGCAGCACAGTTTTGGCATTGCCCTGGGAATTCCCACAGGCTGTACTTGCCATGGCACAGGTAGCAGAGGATGATCACCTGCAGCAGCAAACACATTTTCCCAGAGAAATGCATCAGCTCAGTGGGTGCTGAGGTGAAGCCCAGCAGCCACAGGCTGGCTCAAGCCAGGGGCTCAGAGGACATAGGGTTAACTAGGGCTGCGAGTGCAAATGAAAGCTGTGAGTTGGAAGCTGGAGGTGGGGTTTGGGGTGCAGGGTGGCATTCAGGGAACAGATACCACCAGCCTGGCAGGTCTGGCTGGACCGGAACAGCCTCCAGCATGACTTCAGAGCTGCGCTGCCGTGTCTCTGGGCCCTGCTGTGAGTAGGCAGAGCGTGTGTCAGCCGCTCGCTCGGCGCTGCTCCCCGGGAGAGACGGAGTTTCCTGTCTAGACCCCAGTAATCGCAGCGAGGAGGGGTTTGCACGCAGGCTCCTGCTCCTTCTCCAGTGATTACCGAAGCAGAAGCCGGGCTGCAGTTCTCCCTGCCTGGGGAAGAAACACCTCGCTTCTGCCACGTGTCTCGGAAAATGTGGCGCCCGTCTGCTCCTCGCTTGCTCATGATCCGGGCTGTGGGCTGGAGTGGGAGCCAGCCCCTGTGCTGGCTCCGGCACTGCCTGGCTGCAGGACAGCTCGGGGAGTTTGCAGCCCCCCAGCTGCGGGTGCAGGGCTCCCCTTGATGCTCGAAGGATGCTCCTGGAGCCCAGGGATGGGACTCCCTGGAAACTGCTTCTGGGAGGGAGTACTGGGAGCAGCACAGATTCTTGTGCTTCAAAAGTTAGGTGACCAAGGAGAGTGAGGGAAAGAAAAATTCCCTGAATCCTGCCCTGCCTGGGGCTGCAGGTGCTGCCTAAGTGCAGAAATGGCATTAAACTCAGGCCCTTTGCATGGGGAGGGCAGAGCATGTCACTGTGCAGGGTGGGCAGTGTGGGTCCACGTGGGTGCTCCTCTGCTGCGTCAAGGTCCCTTGTCCTCGTGGAAGTGGGGCCAGCAAGGCTTCCCAATGGGATGTCTGAAATTCCGCTGGAAGGAACATGGAGCCGTGGCTGCAGCCTGCCAGCTCCTGGGCTCTCCCAGTCCTGCTGCACAGCCTGCCTGTGGAGAGCTGCTCTCTGGAAGTGTCTCCTGCTGCCTGGTGGGAGCAGGAGACGGGGCCAGGGGAGGGGACAGGAGGGCAGGACCATTTCATGCACTAATTTAATGGTGTTCAAAAAAACTTTAGTAAAAAGTGACCCCCCAGAAGTCAGCTCTACTGCTGCCACTCTCCTCTGGTCAGCAGAGTGAGGTGAAGCTCAGAGCCACGTGGGTTTTTTGGGCCTGTCTCCTCTTGCTGGCCTCAGACTCAGTTCCCTGTGTGTGAAATCCCTCGACGTCTGTGCGGGCAGTGTGGGGACAGCGCGGCGGTGACAGAGCCCTGCTCCTGAGTCACTGAGTCACTGGCACTGGGAACCTGTGGCTGCTCTTCTTCTCCCTGTGGTTTCCTCAAAAGCAGTTCCTTTAAGCGAAAGGGACCCTATGTGCCTGGGGACCACGGAGAGGGACAAGGAACCCTGAGCCATAACCCTGGCCCTGGCTGTCACGAGCAGCCTTTAGTATTTAAATACAAACCCTTCAGCTTTTAGAAGCAGAGCTGGGAGAGATGTCCCCGTGGCATGGGCATTGCAGCTGAGTGAGCAGCTGTGCCATGGCAAGGGGACAGAGGGGCAGTGGTGGCAGCAGGACTGCTCCATGGGCTAATGGATTTTCAGCATTACAGGACCACAGTTTCAGGGGCTCACGGAAGTCAGGGCGAGGCTCTCAGGGCAGCATCAGCAGTTCTTGCCCTTCACCTGGCCTTGGGCTGGGTGGGCTTTGGGGGCCACTGCTGCTGAACTGGGCTCCTGGCACTGGGGAGGTGACTGGTAGAGCCTCTGGCAGGATGCTCTGGGATGAGGCCTGGACTCCTGGAAGTTAACAACAATCCTGCCAGTGCTCACTGGTAGCTGGCATGGCCCAGAGCAGGGCTCTACATGGGGCAGCACGGGAGCCTGTGCTCACAGCAACGCTGGAGGAGACTGTTGTGTCTGTTGTTTGGAAACCCAGAGAAAATAGTCCAAAGAGCCAAGCACTGATTTTTCCAGCCACAGAGGAGCACCCAGACTAGCAGGAAAAAACACTGCATGCTGAATTCCTATCTTGGGATGCACATCTTGGGGCTGCTTCCCTGCCAAGCCCAGTTTAATTACAGATGATTAAGGAAACACGTATTTGGTGATGATGCCAGGGAATTTCTGATAGAAAGGAGGATATAGGGTTAGAAAATGGCCTAGCTAGGAAAAAGAACCTTTTGTGCCCAAGGAAAGGGTTTTGCTGTGTCTCCATCAGGAGGCCTTGGCATGTCAGTCCCTCTCTAGGCTGCAAGAGTTATAGGATCTGATTTGATTTCCTTCCTTGCTGAGGTAGATGGCTCCCACTTTTTGCAGTGCCGCTGTTGCAACAGCCCCCGCAGCTCTGAGGTTTCAGGGGGGAACAAAATTCAGTCTGTGTAAACATGAACCTGCCCCTGTGCCTCTGGGAATGTGTAACTGCTGTCCCCACATGGGACACCTGCAGTGCGGTGGGTGCCCCAGCCAGCACTCACAGCTCTGCCTGGGCAGCTTTGGGCCCTGGTACCCAGGTGTGTGCTGGCAGGGCTGGGGGGGATCCTGATTTTCCTCTGGTTTCTGCCTTGCAGCAGAAGAAGTCGTACCTGGAGCGGAGCGTGAAGGAAGCAGAAGACAATATCCGGGAGATGCTGATGGCCCGCAGGGCGCAGTAGTGGCACCCCTGGGTGCTCTGGGCTGATCCCCATTGCCTGACCCCCCACCCCACCTCAATAAAACACTGTGTGGCACACAGCTCCTGTCTCTGGCTGCTCTCCCTCCATGGGTGTGATGGAGAGATGGGGTGGTGGGAGGAGATGGGGTGAGGGGCCTGCAGGAAATCATGGTTCCCTGGAGTAGCTGTACCCTCATCCAGTGGACACCCACTGCCTGGTGTGGGCACTGGGGAAGGTCCTGCTGGGGAGTGGTGGTGCGGGAAGAGGGAGGTGGGCAGGGCTGGCACAGGCACAAACACCACCAGGGTCAAGGACACAGCCATGAGCACAGGCACAGCCATGGGCACGGGAACCGGCTCTGGCCCAGCCAGCCCGCGCCGGGAGGTCGTTCCCGCTGCCCCAGGTCATTCGTGCTGTTCCGGGCCGTTCCCTCTGTCCTGCTCCGTTCCCGCTGATTCCGGCCAATTCCTGCTGATCCCGGGTCATTCCCGCTGCTCCGGGTCCATTCCCCTGTCCCGGGCCGTTCCCGCTGATCCCACTCCACTCCCCTGTCCCTCTCCATGCCCGCTGATCCCGGTCCATTCCCTGTCCCGCTCCATGCCCGCTGATCCCGCTCCATGCCCGCTGATCCCGCTCCATTCCCTGTCCCACTCCGTTCCCGCTGATCCCGCTCCATCCCGCTGATCCCGCTCCATTCCCGCCGATCCCGCTCCGTTCCCTGGCCCTCTCCGTTCCCGCTGATCCCGCTCCGTTCCCTGTCCCTCTCCATTCCCGCCGATCCCGCTCCATTCCCGCCGATCCCGCTCCGTTCCCTGTCCCTCTCCGTTCCCGCCGATCCCGCTCCGTTCCCTGTCCCGCTCCGTTCCCGCCGATCCCGCTCCGTTCCCTGTCCCGCTCCGTTCCCGCCGATCCCGCTCCGTTCCCTGTCCCTCTCCGTTCCCGCCGATCCCGCTCCGTTCCCTGTCCCGCTCCGTTCCCGCCGATCCCGCTCCGTTCCCGCCGATCCCTCTCCGTTCCCGCCGATCCCGCTCCGTTCCCGCCTGCCCCGGCAGCCCCGGCGGTGCGCGGCCGGACACCGCCACCGTGTGGCCCTTTTGGGCAGCGCACCGGCCCGGCCCCCGCCGCTCTCCCCAGCGCTTTCCAGAGGCTCCCGGAGCTGGGAGTTTCCAGGTCCCGTTGCCGACCCCCCGGGCTGCCATCCCATAGGCACACGGGGGCTGTCACACTCTGGGCTGGCCCTTCGCTGCCCCAGGCTCCCAAGCCGTGTCACCTGGCTCACCACACATGGCCCCAGCTGCAGCCGCTGTCCCACAGACACGGGGTTGTGGCTGCACCGCCCCGGCAGGGCCACGGGCACAGGGCAGTCACACGCTCCACTTCCTTCCCCCCACCAAGGAGGGCGAGCCAGGGACTCTGCTCCTGATTCCTTACAGCTGCCAAGGAGGTGCAGTGACAGGGAAGGTGACAGTGCCCATTCCCAGGGCAGGGACCTCTAGGAACCAGGACACAGACCCGAGCTTATGGCTGCAGAGGGGCAGCCCCCAGACGAAGACTCCTGGGGAGAGGGGATTGCAACCCCAGACATATCAGCTTGCCCCAGACCAGAGCCCCAAACTGCACTGCTGAGCCCAGAGTGGAGCTGTACAGAGCACCTGGGCTGCACAACCAAGGGACAGAGAGTGCAGTGCCCTTTGCAGACAGATCCGAGATCCCTGGGTGATCTCCAGGCAGTGCCACACAATGCCAGTGTGTGTCAGGACACCAGGGTCAGCTTTGCTCCCAAGGCTGGGGGAGCAGCAGGGTGGGACACATCCCCCATGGAACCAGCAGCAAGTTTTCCCCACTTTTCTGCAGAGTAAAGCTTTTTATCCCTTTTCTGGCCAGGCGTGCCATGGAACAGCTTCAGCTCTAAATCCTCAGCACTAGATTAATCCATGGCTTGTCTCTTCTTACCCATTAATTTACCTCCCACAACCCTCGGGGCTCTGCAGCGCGGGCTGAGGGATCACAGCTTGGGACCAGCCCTTCCCCAGGAGCTGCTGGTGCACACACACAGCAGCTCAGCCTGTGCTTCTCCCAGCTCTGCTGTCCCAGGAGCTGCTGGAGAGGGCCCTGGTTCCAGAAGGGGACCCGACTGGCCAGACCCACAGGATAAAAACCTGACTGTGCTGCCCTGTGTGGGATGAGGGGGTTGGAGGTGCCATACCAAGGACTCCCACTGACAGAGTCAGTGCCCACAGGAGACCAAAGACAGACAGCACCATGGGGAATAAACACCCACCCTGCAGACAGATTTACTGAAACAGCCGGGACCTAGTGAAGAAAATCAACTGTTGGCTTTAATTATTGCGTACGTCTTCGTCTCTAGGGCTAGGAAAATCTCAACTGGTAAATATACATTTCATCAGAATGCCTTTGGCTGAAATACACCATTAGCACATTCTTCAAAGTTACAACAAAAGTCTTAGAAATGTTAAAAAGGGATTTTTTTTTTCCTTTACTAAAATAAAGGAGTGCACCCCCCACCCCGACAAGGCGCTAGGACGGACAGACGGGAACTCGTGGCTGTGCAAAGCAGAGCGTTGATTACAGTAACAGAAAGAAGTCGGGACAGGAGTGGGGAGCCTGCATAGCGCTCGGCGAGCGGCAGCGGCGTCAGGTCAGCATGTCCCAGAGGCAGCAGCAGCAGAGCGCGGTCCAGCACGCCGTCAGGCAGGCGCTCTCGCCCGTGTCGTCCCTCCGCCGCTCCTCCACGACGTACACTGCGGGCAAGAGGGGCTGGTGAGTCCGAGCAGCAGCCTGCCTGTGACTGCCGTGCGCAGTCACGACACGCAGTGAAGAGGACAAGAACCAGGTGTGGCCCAGCCCCCAGGTCAGCTTTCCAGGAGGTGGCAGCTCCCTCAGCTGCAAGCACCGCTGCAGCCTGTGAGCCTGTCCGCTGGGACTAGCACTGCTGTTCCCCAGCAACTGCTCCAGCCCTACCACACACAGAACTGCCTCCTTCCCTAGGATGACAGGTCCTGGACAGGGACCAGTCCTTGCTCCGGCTCTGTGTCCCTCCTGCATGCGAGGGGACTGCCAGCCCTGTCAGCTGAGCGCCCGAGGCACAGGCGAGGAGGCGGCAGTGCA
Source organism: Coloeus monedula (assembly GCF_965178545.1). NCBI lineage: Eukaryota > Metazoa > Chordata > Aves > Passeriformes > Corvidae > Coloeus > Coloeus monedula. The sequence continues at coordinate 16,335,869 of NC_138795.1, read as the reverse complement.
GTGACACCTCACGGGCCAAGGGGCAGGTGCCCCAACGCTCCAGGTATTGCCTCATGGACAGAAACCATCCCTGCCCCGAGGCTCCTGGCAGCCTGTGGGGATTTGCTGCACACTGCCAATTGCTTGAGCACACAGGAGGGAGCCCCAGGTTTGGGTGGAGCTCTCCAGGCAGGGTCTCCGACTTGAGGCCAGTGTGCTGCTTGCTCTTTGCGCCAGCTCCTGAGGCCCATTAGGACAGGAGCAGTTTATCTTTGGTTCCTCCTCGCTGAGCCCAGGCTGTCACACCCAGACCTGCATCAGTCTGAGGGCAGGCAGGTGACTGTCCTTCCTGACAGCTTTCTTGGGTCTGATCGTTGTGGTCTGTGCAGGAAACGTGCCCTCACACAGGAGTCCAACCCAGGCAGGCAGCTAGTGCTGGCAGGCAGAAGCCTGGGCAGGACACAGCTCATGGCATTGCCCTGGCCCTCCCACGGGCTTGCTTTGTGCTCGGGAAACCATTCCCCAGTCACTCCTTAAGCTCTGCAGAGCAATGGGTGGAGGATGTGCTCCAGCTTACACAATGCCAGAACTCTGACACCACCAAGGGAGGCAGAGAGGGAGAGTCCAGCACCCCCCAAACGTCTGTGCTTGCGGACAGCTGTGCCCGAGCCTCAGGCAGCTCCCTCTCATCAAGGGTAGTAAGGGACATCCTCTGCACAGGCAGAGCCCAGCTCTAGGGGAGCCCCTGCACGGCATCAGCACAGCACTGCTGTCCCCCTTCCCTCTGGCCACTCAGTCACAGCAGCTGCAGCCCTTGCCCCAGGAATGTCAGCGTGTACATTCTTCTCCCTTCAGCCCCAGGAGAGGTGGCAGTGCTGTGACGGAGCAGGAGAGGTGCCACGCACTCTCCTCCCTCAGGAGCTGCTGTCCCTGCCCGCCCCTCCAGGGCCCAGGCTGGCACCTCCCAGCAGGAGCAGAGCAGGACCTGACGGAAACCTGGCTGCCTGTGCTGCTGCCAGGGGAAGCACGACCTCCTCCCCACAGCCCAGGGCAGGGCTGTGCCCAGGGCCAGCCCCTGCCACACCCGCAAGGAGTGCAGAACAAGGTCCATGACTTGTGAGCCCGGCACCCTGGCTGCCTCTTTCATCCCTCTGAAAGGGTGGACCACGGACCCATCCCATCATATCCCAAGGGGAATACATCCCACGGCACACAGGACTTTGGCCAGGCCCTTCTCACCTCACACAGCCCCAAACCTGCACTCAAAGCCATGCCTGGAAGACTTGCAAGGAGAACATGGAGGCTTGTGAGCCTCAACCTTACACGGCAGCGTGTCAGCAGCTCTGTCCACTGCCTGTTCTGCATGGAGAGGTGACCCAGGGGCTCGGTCTGGGCTTTATTCTCCTGGTGGATCCAGGAGCTCTAAACAAGCAGCTCTTTGGTGCATCTGTTTGCTCTAAGAAGGTCCTGTTATGATCAGTGGAGGCAAAACACCCACCAAATACTCCAAGAGTCCTGTGTAAGATGGTGACATCCCTGTGCTGGAGCCCTGACACAGCCCTGGCTTCCAACCAGCTGCCAGGCTGCCATTCAAACTGTCCCACCTCTGAGCCATGGCGAGCTGGATTGCTGCTGCCAGAGCACTGCCATACCCAAAACTGAGGGCTCCAGTGCCCTGAGACATCCAGATCCACACAGCAGAAGGAGGCTGCCCCTTGTCAGTTACAATCAGCTGTCCAGGACTGCAGAGATGCAAGAAGTGTTTGCCTGAAGTATTTATGATTAATCCATTAGAAGTTTTAAGCTACAGCCAAGTGTCAGGGACATGCCAACAAAGCACGTTCAAGGCATGTACAAGGTGCTGTTATGCAACGCTTGCTGAAATATTAAACGGAATGGCTTTCCCAGGCTTGGGCCTGGGCAGAGGGAGCCGGGTGCTCTCACCACGGCTGCTCAGCCAACTCATGTTGGACGCTGCCTCTGCACAAGGGGGTCACAGCGTCCGTGGGTATCACCTCCTGTCCCTGCCAGCCAGCCCTCTGGCACTGCTGCTGTGCCTTGTCCTGGAAGGGGCTGCCCGGAGCCAGCCGAAGGACCAGGCACAGCTGCCCACTAACAGCTGGGGGCAGGACTGGGACAGGGCAAGGGACAGCAGCCATGCCAAGACCTTTCCAGGACTCACCATGGGTTTGGGGTGAGCCTTTCTGTTAGAAACGGTGAAACAGCACTCACGTTTGTTCCCTCACTTCTGCGAAAAGCTGGAAGCCACTTAAACCAACAGCACATTGTGGCAAAAGCACCTTTTGGCAGAAACCCTCTGAAAAAAAAGCTGTGGTCTTCCCCCATGGCAGGCAGCTGTTGTACTTCAGCAAACCCGCTCACCTTCCAAGTTCAAGGAATGCCCCAAAGATAGCACCTGAAATAACACATTTGAGAAGTTGCCGCCTTCCACTGCAGAGCTCCTCTCCAAGGAGAGCAAGTCTCGAGGGCAGCTCTGCCTCTGCCAGCTCACGGGAGCTGCTGCAACCACTGCTGTGGTCTGAGTGTGCACACCATCAACACTGGACACGTTCACACGTGGAGAGCACCTGGGCAATGCTCTGAAGAGAGACAGCCACCCCTCCCTCACAGTTTGTGAGGCTTTCTTTGAAGCCACATCAACGCTTCAGGAGTTGCAGCTTTGTCGCTGCACCACACAAATTGCCAGAGAGATTTTAACCACAGATACACAGCGTTAATGCTGAACAGCTTTTCTGATCTGGGTGTGGGGCTTGCAGAGGACAGAAGAGGAGCAGAACAGCTGAAGGGTGGTCAGCTGTTCAGCTACAGCTACCAACCAGCTCAAAGACAGGCTGGATGAACTGCTCCCAGCCCAGCCTCTCACTGAGCTGGACACACCCTACACCAATCTGCTCATTTTGGACACCTGAACGCTGGCTTCAGAGCACTTACAGAGTGACACAAGTACCCGAGGACATCAAGAGCATGTGGTGGCACCTTCACCCACTCCTCCCAGGCCATGCAGTAGTGCTGTACAAATGCCGTGTCAACCCCCGAACTCCGTATCCAAACCTCCTAAAAGCATTTTGTTGGGAAGTCTTGCACAGCCCATGACTGATGCCAAGTCCCCCCACAGCTTCCCAGCTGACTGCAACCAGCAGGATTCCATTGACAGACATCAGATCTTCTGCTGGGATACCTTTGTCAACAAAACCCAATCCACAATCTGCCAGTGAAGGGAATCGTGGCTTTTGTGAGATTCCTCAGTGCCTGAGTGCCTCCAAGCTAAAGCCACCCAGTTTTCTGTGGCAAGCCTTATTGGGGACCCTCATCAGCTGCTTTGTGCCTCTCTTTTAGCCAAGGTTGGGCACTCCAACCACCTCCAGCACAAAGGGTCCTCGCCATTATGAGCAGAAGCCTGGTGGCCACAAACAGAAGAGAAACAAGGGTGATTTCTCTTGGAGGCACTAGACAGCACTCAGTTCTAGGCTCCGGTTTTGATGGTTTCGTTGTTTTGTCTAAAACGGGATGGGAGAAGGTATAAGCTGAGAGACCCTCCCACCTCCTAATCAGCCTCAGAGTGTAGAGCACAATGAATCATGCTTACCCCGAAAACGGGGTGAGCCTTTCCTGTAATCACTCCCTGTAATCACACAGCAGTGGCCTGCACAAACCAGTGCAAATAACTCCCACTTTGTTTTTAAAACAAATACTACAATACCTTCTTATTTCATGTACAGTCGACTTTATCTTAAGCATACACATTTTGTTTCTTCTCATACCTAATTGATACGTTAATCATTAGCTCCATGAGGGAGAGGAATGAGCTGTACTTTTCACCCGGTTTGGCATAAACTGAAATGGTGAGCTTAGACTGCAATGCCCCTTATTGCAGTGCTTTACTGGGTCTACAAGGATTGCAGTGCAAGGGCACTGGCTTTGATGCCAGAACCAGTCCATCCTCTCCCAGGGCCCGCATACAGACATCACTGTCAAGGTACCAACTTACCTACATGGGGGTAGTGATGGTGCCTGAGAGCCCTTGAGCTCCACAAGCTCTCCTAGAAGTCCTGCTGCACATGACAGGGGCCAGGCCCTTGCCTGGGCATTTCAGGTATGACAGGAATGACATCCAGGCACAGAGAAGCCAGCACGGGGCAGGCTCAGCTTGTGGGGAGCAGGAGGTGGAGAGCAAAGCCTCCACCAGCTGCAGGGACTCCCCTCCTCTTAAGGTGGGAGGGCTCAAATCACATTGCCCTGAAGTTTACTTTCCTTTAGCTCATCTGTGTGCCAGCACAGACCCCTCACCTGCACTCCTGGCTGTGAGGCAAGGCCTGGGGCACATGAGAGGAAGCAGCAGTAAGTAGTTTACAATCACTGTCACTGCAGCCCCAAAACCCTCCCTTCCTGTGCCATCAGAATGGCTGTTTGCCATGGGAACAGCTGGTCAGAGCAGGAGTATTAGTTAATACCAGAGTCTCATCTGGGAGGGAGTGCACAGCAGAGAAGGGACCCATAAGCCTCTTCCCAGTTGTCAATTAAGTGGGTTTTATCACAAGCCACTTCTGCACCAAGAGCTTTATTTTCACTTCTTCAGCGAGCAGGAAACTGCTCACCACCGCTTGGAATGATTTTGTGCTGCCTGAAGCAGATGCTAAGTCAGGTCAGCCTGTGCATCTGCTTTTACCTTCAAACCATTCTCACCCAGGTCCTTGGAAAGCTCTTCTGTTCAGGATGGAGGCCAGAGAAGGGAAAGTCAGCACAAGCACACCCAATGGATGCAGAAGTGACAGTGACTGGAAGTCAAATGTCCAAGAGCCATCTTTGAGGTGCACACTCTGGTCTGCAGACCCAGAGCTGCAAAAGGAAGGAACACCCAGCCATGACCTCCCAGACATCCACTTGTCCTGAAACAAACCCCACACAGGCAGCAAGTGTGGAAGAAGAGATTTCAGGACTGGGGAACAGGGACTAAACTTTCATATGAGCTGCCACCAAGGCTGCTCTCTGCACCAGGCCTCTCCAGGGCACAGCCTGGGCACAGATGAGATCTAACTCCCTTGGCAAGGAAAGCATTTAATTGTTCTTTCTCCTCTCTGGGGGTATTTGCTCAAGCCTAACAGCTTCAGGCCTGTTATTTTCCAGCCCCCCAACTCCTTCCTGCCCAGAGGCTTTCACTGTGTGCACAGTCTCTACCAACACCACACTCAGATTTCAGGAAATACCTCAGTACACTCCTGAAACAGATACCACAGCCAGATGGAAATTCAATAGCCCACTTCAAGCAAGAATCTTCCAAAGCTTCAAAATGCTCAGGACAAGTTTCACAACTCCCAGCTCCAAACACAAATGGCTTCTGCCAGAGCCACCCGAGCAGAAACCAAGTGTCACAGAATGAAAATGCCACGGAGTACAGGCAGCTCCACCTGCAAATCCCCTCTGCCACCAGACAGCCGCTGCTGACCCAGCCCAGATTTCAGCCTGGGCTCAAGCAGAAACGACTGATGTACAGCTGCTCACACAGGTATCAGACCTGCCCTTTTCCATGGCCACACGCCTGGGTTCAGGAGTTGGAAAATTCCTGCCTTTCTGTTCCCGTAAGTTTGAGCAGTTCTGACGCTCACCCTAGAGAGCTGTTTCAGCTTTCAGGAAGCTGAACAGGCCACACATTTCAGGGAAATCACTGAGCAGGTGAGCCAAGAGAGCACTTTCCAGAGCCAACGCTGCACTGGGCAAAGCTGTTCCCCTCTCACGCACCAGTCTGGGCACCAGGCACGGGTTAGGGCTCAGCAGGAACCATGCAGAAGATTTTCTTGCAGCTGAGCTCAGGGCTGGAAAAGATGTTGTTGCCTCACTTGAACACAGAGGGATGTGCGATCCTTGAGATAACAAAAGTGATACTAATCAGCATTTATGGCGTATCAATGTGCCTGGGAAGGATTCAACACCTCTAAAAGGCAGGGCTACAAGCATTCCTTACAGGAACCAGCACACCTTGTGTATTGAGTGTTCAGGTCTCTGCAGGATGTCAGCAGGCATCAGCCAGCTCTCCAAAGCACTACAAACCCCAGCACAGAGGTTAGAAAGTGCACAGGACACATGTCATATGAGAAAAAAACCTATCCCTCAGCTCAAATGTACAATAATTCAGGGCTTCAGACCCTTCTAGACTACAACAGATGAGACATCTCCCAAAAGTACAGATTTTGAGAACTTCCTCTAACATTTTTTTAAATCAGTAAAATCTTAATTTACTGTTAAAGCAAGGAGATGTTTTTAACCTAGTCAGCCACAGGGCTTAAGAACAGCACAATCCTCAGCCTGTGTCAGTGCTTACACTGAAAACCAGCATCAGTCCTAGAGTTAAACAACACCTGGCTTGGAGGGATTCACAGAGCACAAACTTCATCTTACAAAGGTCTTGCAAGCGTGTTCTGGGTGACCGACAGGAGAGGGACAAAGCCCAATTTAAAGCAAAGAGAACACGGCCCCGTGAGATCCTCCTTGTGCAGCCCCACAGGGTCAAGTACCACAGTCTGTGCAGTGTCTGCAGTGCTGGGAAAAGGCCGTGCATGATTTGCTCCTCACCCAGCCTGGTGCCCAGCTGACAACGACTGCAACAGCAGCCTTGTTAAATTCAGCCCACGGTGTTGTCAGCCTTGGCCTCCTGAGGCCAGTTTGTCTGCAGCTTGTTTTCAGATACTGGACCTGAATTGGGAATAATTTTCTTTGCATCAGGTTGTTATCAGATTACTCCCTCCTTGAGGGTGAAAAGCAGTGAAGGTGAGGTGAGACAGCAGCCCCACGACTGCACTGTTTGCCAGCCAACAGCCCCTGCTGTTTGTGCAGCCAGGGACAGAGGGAGGGATGATACAGCAGTCCTGGAGGAGAGAACGCTGGGTTTTAAAGCACACTAAGGAATGAGAAGCAGATAAGAGGACAACTGCCAAATAAGATTTTTTTTTTTTTTGCAGGATTCCAGCATCTGGAGTTGCAGCTCCTGAAGGCACAGGAACAGTTAAACTAAATGTTCCAACAGACTACTTAGAAAGGGGTCAACAGACAGAAAGCCTGTCCTCCAAATTAACTCCTGCTGGGGAAGGCTCAGCTCCACATAGTTTGGGAAGCAAGGGGGTAACCACTGAAAGGCACTGGAAAGCCTCACCAGAATGATTCTGATTCTCTCCTTTCCACACTGAGACAGGTAAAGAGGAAAAATCATCCACCCCTCCAGCAGCAGGCAGTGCCTGTATCTAGGTGACCTGTTTATTCTGCAGCTGGACAAACATTAGGAGGCAGACAGCATCACTGTGACTATTACTCTTATCGCAGACGGCTTTGCTACAAGTAATCAACCTCCAGAAACAAGATTTCCACCCTGTGTGTACAATGGCTCAGACGCAATGCTGAGCTCTGTTTGCCCGCAGTGCCTGCTGACAGAGCCTGGCTCCCTTTGGCACAGCATGGAATAGCCTCATCCATTACATTGGCATGTATCAACAGGGAGGGGGGAAGAAAGTAAGCTGGTCAAATTGCTAACATCAGCTTCTGCTTTTAAAATTAGTATGTCACTTCATACTTCGGCTCATTCCACTTCTTTTGAAAGTATACCATAATCAGCTGCATTACATTTCACCTCTAATTTACACAGACAAGAAAGCACCAGCTGAGCAGTCACCAGTTACTGTGGTTTCCTTATGCTAGTTGATAACAAATAATGAAAACACTGGTGGGGAAATGAGATATTTTCTGGAACGAGATATTTTCCTCCTCCTAAGCAAGCCCCTGCTGTAAAGAAGAACCTGCTCCCTACACAATGCGGCACACAGGAACCACGTTCCTAAAGCTGTGTTTCCCAGCTTTGTCCTGGTGCAGGCAGCTTCCCTCTACCCACACCAAGCACCACGTGGCACGTCTACCCTGTTCCAGGAGCTCACACCCACATGGACTTCGTGTGGACAGACACGGAGACAGCCCACAGCCTGGGCAGCAGGAAAACTGGAGCCAGAGATCAGCACATCAGTTCCCAGCGCTAGGAGGCTGAATCACACACCCTTAAGGATAACGTCCCTCAGGCTCAGCATATACATTATCATCTCTAAAGGCAAAGGTCAAGTTGTTTATTTCTAATGAACAACAGCCAAGTCAGTTGCCAGCCCTTGCAAGATGTAAGAAGTGGGGTTTCTTTGGAGACTTTGATATCAGTAACCTGATCGAGCCTAAAAGCCACCCATCCAAAAAAAATAAAACCATGAGGTCTTCTGTGACACCTCAGCAAGTCACCAGTGAGTCTCCAGTTCACTGCTCCTTCATGTGGAGAAAAAACATGCTTTGAGGCCTTTCATGGCCTGAGGTAGCTGGGGTGACTCTGAGGGGGTGCAAGCTTGCACACACTGGCCTCCATCCCCTCTGGGAGAAGGGGCCAAGGAACACTGTGATCAGCTGCAACCTCCCTGTCCCACGGTGTCGTATGGGGGTGGCCACATGGGAGTCATATGGCCACCACCACTGTATCTTAACACATAACCACAAGCTGATTTCTGCACCCCAGATGTCCTCGTGGCTGGCTAATCCTGCACAGACAGTCCAGAGGGGAACACACGTGTTCTCCTTGTCCAGAGCTGTTGTGGACTGCAGCTTCCTCCAGCAAGCCCTTAGGTTTGTCCCCCAGTTCAATGGCATATTGAAAAGGTGGTGACACCTTCCCTTTCTCACCTATTTGTAGTGGAGTCATTGCTCACTGAACAGCAAGAACTTTCCTTCCTACCCTTGCCAAGCACAACCCCAGCAAGAGGGGCTGAAGTCTCCAGCCTGGGCTAACAGCTCCCACCTCCTGAGGACACAGAGAAATGGGTGCTGTGGGTGGGGAAAGGTGTGGCTGCAGCACACATGGGCAATGTGACTCAGGCCAGTGCTGCTCAGCCTGGAGTCCTTCACCAGCAGCCTTTGAAACAGGCTCAGAGCTCCTGGGCAGTGTGGGTGACAGAACCAGCAGCCAGGTTAAGCTGCTTCCCTGTTACATCTCAGATGCAGCTTTAATACAGAGAGTGGGGCATGTGAGGTTTTTTTACTTCTCCAAGGGCTGAGTGGACAGGCTTTGTCCATTGCTATTCCTGATGGGCTACAAATTAAGATGAAAAAACACCATCACCATAAAATGCTACTTTACCATCAGATTTTGAGAGCTCAGCAGTAATAATTTCCATCTGTGTGATCCACTCAAGACCAAAATATGATAAATAATTACTTCCACACATTAGCAGTAGCACATGGGCTACGATCTACAACATAAGAGCCCACTTTGCAGTTTGCCCACACAGTAAGATTATGTAAAGCATAAAATTTAAAGTATACCAAATTTCCTAATTTTCACTGTGGACACATGCTTATTCAGAAATACTAATGTACTACTTGGAGTAGCTTAATTCATTAGATAAAGCAAAGTCATGTAGGAGAGTAAAACATCCACTCTGAAAGGGAAGCATCCATGCAGTAGCTCTTCCCAGATAAGTGTTTGGAAACACCACAGGAAGCCACACGAAATCATGCTAGACCAGCCAGGCTGACTGCAATGCCTTGATTAAATTTAGATGTCAGTTTTTTATGTTAGAAGTTCAGCCACACCAATACAGATACATAGCATTAGTGTAACAGATTTATAAAAAAATAGCTTTTTTAGAGACATCCACTCTCAATTAGACACTCCTGGGGTTCTTAAACAAAGCCCCATTGAAAGCTCTTTTACAGCTTCAGAGGACAAAGATCAGGTTCCAGTTTGACAGACTGGCCAAAAGGGAGCAAGGGGAGAAAAAAAAGGGTGTTTAACAGAAGGAGAATGAAGAAAAAGAAAGCTTTTGCAGAGAAATGCAAAATTATAGCCCTGACTTCACTTTGCAGACTTAATAAATGTGTTTAAAATAAATGTGTGCCATCCAGAGGGACCTGGACAGGCTGAAGAAGTGGGGGCATGTGAACCTCGTGAAGCTCAGCTGGGCCAAGCAGAAGCTCCTGTACCTGGGTAGGGGCAATGACAAGTGCAAACACAGGCTGGGTGGAGAAAGCAGCCCTGGGGAGGACTTGGAGGCAGGGATAGATGGGATACTGGGAAGAAATTCTTCTCTGTGAGGGTGGTGAGACCCTGGCACAGGGTGCCCAGAGCAGCTGTGGCTGCCCCACACATGAAGTGTCCAAGGCCAGGTTGGATGGGGCTTGGAGCAGCCTGGGATAGTGGAAGGTGTCCCTGCCCATGGCAGGGGGTTGGAACTGGCTGATCTTTAAGTTCCTTCCAACTCAAATCATTCTGTGATTCTATCACTTTTTTACATCCATTTCGGCAACAGTGGAGCTAATTAGAGGCTCCCAAGGTGGGTTCAGAGACCACCTGTAGCTGTGGGAAGGCAGTTCAAGGACAAGACTTACCAGAAGGTTTTTGATTTATGGATTAGAGTGCTGCTTCTGCAGAGCTGAACTTGTGTTACTTAGGCTTAACAAAATCAAACCTCCTGCAGAACAAGCCTGGGCTCTCAGTGCAAGACACTCAAACACTTCACTACTTGTCCTCTCCAATTTGCCAGCCTATTCTTTGTGCTGGTCCACAGGTTTGTGAGCAGAGCAGAGGACATTCAGTGTCATCACTTCCCTGATCCAGTTTGATATGAGATCCTTCAAACTTCCAAGGCAGCCGAACTGTCTCAAAGCCAGACTGTCCAAAGGAACAGTTCCTGTCTCCCTTCAGCCTCTGCCAGCACATCCCTTTGTGTGGCTACAGCAGCAAAGCAACACTGGCACCAACCAAAGATGTTCAACATGGAAAACAAGGAGTTTTCCCCCGCCCAGTACTAAGAAACATCTCTTAGCCACCCCAAAAGCCCAGGGAAAACCCTGATTACATTTTGATTCCATGTGATGGAAGTGGTGGGAAGTATCACCATTGCTGCTTCCTCCTCCTCCTCCTCAAAGGCAGGGTTCTCACTCTGTTACAGAGGAAGTTGAACTCATGATTTGCCCTCAATTCAGGTTCTTATTCACTCATACCAATTGCTCACTGCTTAAATTTGGGCCTTCTCGATAGACCCACACCAGACTGTTCAATCCCACTGAACAGTCCACCTCTCTCAGCTTCTCCTCACAGAAAGGAGGAGAAGCTCTCATCCCTTAATCATCTTCTCTGCCTCTCCTCTGACAATCTGAGCCTGCAGCAAGCACTGCAGTGAGCCCCAGGAGAGCTGTGGGTGCCAGAGCATACCAATGTGCCATATTGAGGGGACGCGGCACACAGATGGACCAGCCAGCTGCCAAGGGAAGGTGCATCATCCTCCCTCCCTTCCCCAGAAATCTGGGTTTTTCCACAGAATGATAATAACTTCAGAAAAAACCAAAATGCCCAGGAATGAGCAGATCACTTGGACAGATACTGATGGGCTCACAAAAACCGAGGTCCATTAATTCAGTACGAACTGCACATTTGAATATTATAAGCTTTAACTGTGCAGCCTTTGGTTGAAACTCATCAAACAAGAGACAGGTGGAATGAGAGTTGTGGCAAATCTAAAGCCTGTATAACAACCTCAGCATAAGGATTCCCTTGAGGGATCAGCACGAAAGATGTTTGGCAGTATTCTCCAACAACCAGAGAGAGAACTGTGAGAGCAGCAAAACGAGCTGTAAACAAAACCGCTATTTCAAACAAGTCACCACCTCCTCCAATACATTCACCAGCCTCCTTTAGGGCCAGGTGCTGGTGAACATATTACTTCAAGGTCAGCGTGTACTCATGTGAGGCAAACAGGTGCCCCAATGTCACGCCGTGGCTGCTCGGTCATACCTGTATTTTTCGGCCCATCTGCGTACACCGGTCCTGGAGGTGGAGGTGCGTTCTGCCATCCATACTGGGGATATCCTTGGTAGCCTGGCTGGCCTGGCTGGTAGGGCCCGGTGGGTCCAGGGGGATAGCCGGGGTAGGGGCCAGGAGGGCCCCCCGGCTGCTGTGCATAGGGTGGGTACGGGGCAGTTGGGCCCGGGCCGGGGTACGGTGGAGGATTATCGTAGCTCATGTGGGATGCGGAACCTGTCCTGCAAAAGAAGGAAACAAACAGGAGACCTGGTTGGCTTTTGTCTGCTCATCCACAACCGTGTGAGTTCCACTGCAGACTGCTCTCCAGAGAGCCTTACGTTGTGTGAGAAACAGACTTCAAAATACCTGGTCAAGCAGCAAATTTATTTTTAACCCTATCACGGGGGTAGGGATGGAGTTGAAGTGATTTCTCTAAGTGACACGAGTTTAGCTCAGCAGTAGTAGCATGCTGCTTTCCAGTCATGCATCAGCTATTCACCCTAAGTCTTGCAGCAGCAAAGCAAAATCCTCTACTTCCACTCATGATTAAAATGCTTTTAAGAGAGATTTAGAAGTGATTACTTCATGTTTCTGTCAATATTGGAAAGGAAAACCATAGAGAAATGCAGCCTGTTCCAGGCACTTGATAGCTTTGACATGAGAAAGAGTGAACACAAATGTCCATTACGCTTCTGCTAATTGTTAAAGCACCCAGACCAGCACTCTGGAGCAGGGCAGTATGGAATAATTTCCTGATGACACTGTACCCCAGCACCTTGTGTAGTCTTCCAGTCATACACAACTGAATCATTAAGCAGCCACAAGGAATTAGGGCCTTGGGCTCAGCATCATTCAAAAAGCAACACTAAAGACACCTCAGAGAGTTGATGCTCATAAAACCCATGTCATGCATTACTCATGGCACAGCCATCAGAAGACAAGACTGTCCCAATACTGCAACTTTAATGAACCTCTAAGCAGCATGACTAAGCAAACCATTTCTTACATTAGGCTTTTGGAGCTTCTCCCTGTCTGAGAAACAGAAGTGTATATTAATATCCTACGCGTTCAGGAACCTTCCTGCCTGAAGCAGCGGTAGCCTGCTATTTCCTTCCCCTATTACAGGGTGCAGACGGGTCACCAGTTCCCCTTTGCCACACACCTCCTCCCACACGCCACAGGGAGAAATACCAGGAGCATAACTTGCCTCTGCCAGGCTTGCAGTGGGAGGGGCTGGCCAGCAGGATCGCCTTTGGATGGCACTGGGATGGGCAAGCAGCCGGACTGCTCAGCCCTGCGCCCCCGGGGACGGGCAGCAGAGACCATGGGCACAGGCAGCGAGCTCTGGCTGACGCAGCCTGAAGAATTTCACCTTTGCACCGCTACCACCGGAGCCCAGCGCGATGTGCGGGGCAGAGGCCAGGCGAGCCCAGCCCCTGGGGCTATGTTTAGCTGCCGCAGTCCCTGGCAGCGTAGAGCGAGCTGTTTGTTTACAGCCTGCTGTTTCATCACCTCAGAGCGCCGGCTGTCCCTCCCCAAGGAAGGATCCCAAGGCTCCCGCTTGTTTACACGCTGCTCCTGCCCGAAGGTCGCCAGCGCGATGCCAAGTGGCACCGCGGGGCTCTGCCCCGCACCCAGCCCGGCTGAACCCACACAGTGCCTGGGATCTAGAGGCTGCTCCAAGGGAACAGGGCCGCCGTCCCGTCCAGAAGGACACCGAGAGCCCTTGAGGCTCACAGGCTGCAGCTGTCACTCACCTGGATTCACCCGAACGCTCCTCAAGGTGTGCGAGCCAGGCACAGTCACAGAACCACAAACATGCTGAGCTGGACAAGGATCACCCAGTCCAACTCCTGGCTCTGCATAGACACCCCAACAATCCCACCCTGTGCCTGAGAGCATTGTCCAAGGGCTCCTGGAGCTCTGGGGCTGGGACCATTCCCTGGGGAGCCTGGTCAGTGCCCAATCATCCTCTGGGGGAAGAACCTTTTCTTGATATCCAACCTAATCCTGCCCTGACACAGCTCCAGCCGTTCCCTCGGGTCCTGCCCCCGGTCATCAGAGTGAAGAGATCAGTGTCTGTCCCTCCTCTTGCCCTCACAAAGAAGTTGTCCCACGTAACTGCTAAGGCAGTGCTGTACCCTGCAGATGACATCTTTTAATGGCTTTGTCAAGAGTTTTAACTGCTTAACCGATGTCTGGGATTACAGGAATTTTATTTATGGCTTGTTTTTTTCCCCCCACTGCTAGGCCAGCCAGACCACTTAACTGGTCACTTTAAAACAGACAAGCACAACACACACTTAACTCAAGGCTCTTTAACCACTGCACTGCAATGCAACCCCCCCACCAAGTCTCTAGCAAGGAAATTCTTTCTTCAGGAAGGCAGGGAAAGGCAGGCAGCAAACCCTATAACTCACTTCAATGCAATCAGTTAGAGAACTGGGACACAACAGGCCACTAATGCTCATCTAACCCAGAAAATCATCCCAAAATAACATCCAAAAGCAAGATCCAGGGAAGAATAAGGCCAGAGCGAGTGTGTGTGTGTACACCAACAGAGCACTGCATGTGGCAGAGTAACCATTTGGAGCCCAGGCATGCCCCAGGCAACCCTGTGAACCCCCTGGTTTGCTCAGGCTCCCTGACCCAATGCACAGCTGCTCTGCTGGCTCCTGGCACGAGGGGATCCAGGGCACTGCTGCCTGCCTTGTGGAAAACTGACTCCTGCTTCATCAGGGTGACTGCAGGAGGTCACCCTCCTGAATTTAGGTTTGCACCAAACCAGGGAGGAGCATGTGGGAATGCCCTGTTCCAGATCAAAGAGCTCCAGCCCAATGTTGGCTCCTTGGGCAGGGGACAACCTCTCCATCCATGTTCCCCTTCTCTGTTCAAGGGTGTAATTTAGCATCCTAGCTACAAATATATGTGTTTTTATATACACACACACACTAGGCTTTCAAAGGCAGCAAACAACAGACCATGTTTTGTTCATAAACCTTAAGAACCCTCGGGGCTTAGCTTGCTTTGATGAGCACTGTCCAGCTCCAGCAGACTCACATGGATTACTTCAGTTTTTCAAAGTCCTTCTGCCCAAGAGGACGATCAACCCAGGCCACCCTTTCCAGGGAAGGTTAGTCTTCCCTCCTGTCCCTTTATATGCATCAATTCATTTATCCACATTCAATATCATTGATATTTTAGTGCTGAAGCAAGGTTGAACATATGCTGTGATTCTTCAGCTGGCTGTGAACTCAGATTCAGTCAGTGGATAACAAACTCAGCCACCCCACTGCTCCCTTGCCATGGGACTGCCAGGGGCCACCCTTCTCCATCAGGACTGGCCATTCACTCCCTTTGTTAGCTAAGCAGGGAGCCTGCTCCCTGTCCTGTGGCTGCCTGGCCTCTGGCAAGCATCCAGCATGGGAACATGCCAGAATCCCTTTGGAGCCAGTGGGACCACACAGGTAACAAAGCACCTCTGCAGAAAGGGCTGAGATGGGGATCAGGTGTGCCTGGTAAAGCTCAGAAACCCCTGAAAGAGTGTGGTAAGATGAGAGCCTGGTTAAAACCAACAGCCATGGGGATGAACAAAAACACCTGCACATCAGCAGCTCTGCAGAAATGTCTGTGAAACAGTGAGAAGGAGTTAAAAATCCAACGGCTTGAGCAAACAGGGAAGTGGCAGCATAGGGAACAAGAAAGAATTACTAGTGCTCTTTGTTTACCAGCTCCATGTTGGCTGTGTCAAAACAGCTTTTGAAGAGGAGGAAGGTTAGGAGTGGAGGCAGTGACTGAGATTCCACCTGCTGATATGGGAGAGGGACTGAGGGGAAAACTGGCCAGAGCCTACTAACAGCTGTACAGATGCCTGGGCAGAGACAGCAGAACAACAGAACAGAGGAAAAGATGGAGATTAAGAAGAGCATATTCCAGGTTGAGGGTAAAGTAACATAACTGAGATTAGGCAAGAGATAAAAGAGCGTGTCCAGCATGAACACTCAGCAGCCACTGGGGATTTGTCTGTGATGAGTGAGGAAAGCCCTGAAGAATTCATCAAGGTATTCAGCAAACCCAGGAGGAAGTTGTGGAACCTAAGTTCTCGGAAAGAATCTTTCCTTGTCCCCCAGTTTCACTGCCAGTACTTGCTACACATACACACACCCCTACTCGCCCTTTTTGAACTGTGTGACAACACTGAGATTTCCTTCACTCTCATGATCTCATACATGATTTCACATACTTCCTAGTTCTATTTACTCACCTGGGTATGTGTTTGCATGGCAGGGATTTGCAGCATGAAGCAAATACTTTTCAGAGACATACCTGAGCTCTTAGTCAAACATATCATCAAGCTTTGCTGTGGGTTCTTACCCCAACTGGTAATTCTGTGTGAGCTGCAACCAGGACCAACCCCTGCGTGGTTGCATCAGAACTCATATCTGTGTGTTTCCTAGTGAGCACCTCTCAGAAGCAAAGCTCAAAAGAAAGAAGCCAACCATTAGTGAAGCCCTTTGTTTTCCATGACGCTGCAGGAGGTCCAGCAGGAAGAGCCGGTACAAAGCTCAATGGTCCCTGCACAGCCTCACTAGTGCTAAACTTCATTTAGTACTAGACCCAGCAAACAAAGAGATTTCCTTGACTGTCACTAAGTATTTGTCCCGTCTGTTGCTGCTTAACAACAGAGAAATTGCTAATCCATCTGAAGAGAATGGCAAACCACGTTCCTATTCCTCCTCCCCACCACATTAGTACTTTTGCTAAGGAGCAAGTTCATTAGTACATCGTTTCCTTAAGTCATCTTCAAACTCATTTGTTCTACACTGCTGAGTAAACATTATTTCCCCTACTCCAACAGCAGGGTTTCATTTTTAAACAAGTTGCTTATCACACCCCAGAAGGCTGCACCATTGCTCAAAAGGTCTGCAAACCAGAAGCCACTGAAGTACGGGGTCGTATAGGGAATGCACATAGCACCAGATGTGTGTGTACACACAGAGGCACCAACAGGCAAGAAGCACCATCCTGTGTGAGAATATCAGTCCTTCTACAGGTGTAACCTGGCTCTGGCTAAGGTTTAGCAAAAGGTGCAAGTTCAGAACTATAATGCTTTGCATACACTACACACACACACATATATATTTAACCTGTCCCTTTTGGCAACCAATCCTTAGAGAAACAGATTTCACCATCAGACTTTGAAAAAACTTCTGACTGCTTCACATTTACTGCCTTGTAGAAGGCCAGCAAACCAAGGCAGCTGCTACAGAACTAGTCAGTCACTGCTCCTGATCCTCCTCTCCCAGCACACTCATGAATTTATTATCTTTTTTGTTTTCTCCAGGCATCTCTCCTGAGCTGAAGACTGTCTGCTTCAACAGAGCCTGCACCATTCCTTGATTATTCTTTCCAGACATCATTGTGCCTTTTAGTGTCACCATTTGTCTAGGAGAAAGCAGGCAGACTCTCTCTGCACAGTGCCACAGCTGTCTTCTGCTTCCCACCCCTTTCCCAGCCCACTCCCAGGGCAGCTCTTGCCATCCATCAAGCTAAAAACAGAGCTCAAGCTGCACTGTACTAATTGCAACTGCAAGATCCTTCCAAGTGGGAATAGCTCCTGTAGAGCCTGTCACTGCACATGTACAGCTCACAACATTGCTCACCCAAGTGACAACACACAGTCTCTTCCACCATTTCACTGGCTCTGCCACAAGCCTCTGAAAACAGCCTTAGCTTCAACCTGGGAATGTCTCACCATCCACAAGCTGCCACCTCTAAAACTAGGAAGGAAGGAACAGGAAGCCTAATTTAGATGGCATGTGCAGCCCTGCGGCACGGCCTGGGGGCCTGGACAGGGAGGACTTCTGGTCAGAAGGTAACATGGTGCAGAAAAACAACCAAGAATGAAGAGAATAAGGGGAAGCATGATGGAAGAAAGCTTTTCTGTTAGCACAAGGGATGCCCAAACAAAGACCCTTCAGAGCCTGCCAAAATGACCCAGTTTCACCCTTTTCCCGCCTCCAAAAGGCCACGTACAAGGCTGGCGCTCCCAAACATCTCTTGAGGTCAGAATAATTACAGCCACCATAATTATTGCCAAAATGACTGGAGAGCAGTAGGAATCTGCTTCTACCTGTTGGCACCTTGTTACCTTGGCGAAACTGAGGAGAGCATTTTTATACAGTAAGTGTCCACAGCTACTAATCCACCTGCAAAGAAATACCAATCCCTATGGACAGCTGCCTGCAAGCCAGATCCTTCAAATCCAATCTCCAGAGCAAGAAAATCCATTAAATAAAGAGCTGTGCATATGGGGTGAGAGGACAATCTAACCAGGGTACTGAAACAGGGCAAAACACCTTCTCTAGCACAGGGAACAGTGCAAGAAACAGCCCTATGAAAACAAATGGGCGATTAGTAAATTAAAAAAAAAAACCAAAAACAAACCACCAACAAGAAAAACCCAAAGGAAATCAGCAGTCTGGAACACAGGAAAAAAACCCCATAACGACCCAAAAGCAATTAGCAGATTTTTGGAATTTAAAGGCGAGAAGTTGCTTGTTTTTTAGGACAGCAGGAGAAGCATTGCACCTCGTGCTGCTGTAGTCAGGAGGAATCACCTTTTGGGTATGGCAGGTATTGATTCAGCTGGTCTTTGCACAGATGAAGATGGAGGGCACGGTGAGAGACCAGACCCTGAGAAGGACAACTGGGGCACCCTGATATAACCCACCCCTTCCAATGCCTGCAGCGCTAGGAAGTCGTTTTCCAATACAGAGCTCTAATGGAAAGTACATTTAACATCAGCAATCCAGCTCCTGGCAACCAGCCTAGCATTTAAATTACATTTCATATGAACAGTATCCAAATGAAAAAGAGCACAAGTGGCTCTTAAATTGCACTGGCTCTGTGTTTCCCTCTCACCAGCTTATTTGTCAGCTCCATTTAGTGATTGTACGAAAGGTACGTTAAGGATAAATTGTAAGAGATTCCATTCTTGCTCGGTTTGCTTCCAGGAAAAGCTTCCTCCCTGGTTTGCCCTCCCATTTCACCAGGTAGCTCCATCAGCCTAGAGAAATAGCTGAGAGGGAACAAGAGCTGCCCCCACCTTTTCTGACAAAAGCTGTTCAAAACTACTTTAATTTCCAAAATACAGGTCTAGGCAAAAGCAAAAAGCCCAGCTTTGTGCTGTAAAAGGAAAAGCTAAAACCCACTCCTCTGTTGAAGCCCATTTCCTTAAGAGGTGTCCTGGACTCCAGGACACTCACAGTCCTTGGGAAGAGGGGCATTTCCTCACATTTAGTTGAGTGGGTGCCAGGCATTTCCTGCACAAAACAACTGCACCTGCTCATGTGGCTGAAGCCACCAGATCAGGCAGCTCTGTGCACTGAACAGTGGTTTGGATGAACAAGCATTTAACCCTCCTGAGCCAGGTATTCCCTCCTCCTGGTGTCCTCCAAGCCCTCCAGGGTTCTGAAGCCTGTCCATATGTGAAAATGGAAAGCCTAACTGATGTTTGAGGCTGACACTGGTGTACCTATGAACTGTCCCAGCTCCCCAGTCCCATCATCTGCCCTTCCTTCTTGGCAAAACCATAATGGATATGCCCATTTCCAGGTGATCCTGGTTTCAGAAACCAGGATTTGATCAGCTCTAAAGGGCTGTAGTCATGCTGACAGTTTTTGCCTCAGAGGCAACATCCTTTGCGGAGCTTCACGGTCACAGATCTGCCCCTGCTGCTCTCCACAGAACTCTTATCAATGTACCTTCACACCCACACCACACCCATGCCAGGATTTTCCTTCTTCAAACAAATTTCAGTGTCTCATGAATTGTTACTAACACACAAACCTCTTCAGAAACACTATCCATCACTTACTGCCTGCAATATGCTGCCCACTGTCTACCTACATGTTCCACACGGCAGAAGGAAAGTATGAAGCTGACATAGTTCCTACAATAAAAGCATTAGTGGAAAAAAGAAATCAAATCCAATGCCCTGCTACTGTTATGACATGAACTGCATCCTTATGGGGAAAAATTGTCGATTTTTTCAGACATCTGATGAAAGGTTTTAGAAACATATACTTCAACACCAGGAACTAACAATTACAAAGATGGAAAGCATCACTTCACAGCCCCTCAGGTGGTGTCAGCCACGGCACTTGTTGCTGACATGCCAGGTGAGACTCTGCCCAGGTACAGCAGTGCCTGTGGCAAAACCCACCAAAAAGCAAAGTCCTTTACACAGAAATCATTTCAGAGAGAAGCATCAACATCTTGATTTCAGGTTTTGAATGCTTTTGAATGCACTGCTCTTGTTCAAGTCTTGGTATATGTTGCCTTAGATAATTCCAGAAATAATGACTATAGCTTGCTGTTAAAGTGGTGCATTGACTGCTTTAAGATGCAACAAATACCAAAACAACAACAAAAAAATCAATGAGAACATCTGATTGTCAGGTTAAACTACACCTGCAAATAATAGTTGAAGCAAGCAGCTTTGTTGGTCTAACTGAGAAGAGAATGTGAAACAAACAGTATGACTGGCAAGAAAATTCGTAAGCACAGATAATACATTCATATGTTATTCAGATGGTGGTGTGGCAGCATTCCAGCCATGGAACAGCAGCAGTCTTTCAGGATAACTTCACCAGCTCTGAAACACTGGTGGATTAAGTGGAAGATACTACCCCGAGCCCATGATGATTTTCTAGCACCTCAAGCAGAAGCACACCAGCAGCAGCACACAGCTCCCAAGGCATGGTTATGTTGCTGTGTGCAGACAGAAATACAGGCATCTTCTACAGCTGAGATCTCATTAGTCAGAAAGAGATTTCCATGATAGGCTGGAAAATGGAATGAGACTGAGATTTGTCCGCCCCCTTCATGTTTTCTCACTTTTTCTGCTTTTCTATATCCTTCATGTGGCTCTACCATGATGCTTTTCTTTGCCTGTAGGGCATATGCAAGAATCCTCTTTAACGTCTGCTTGTCACGGGCTGCAGTTTCTCCCATACCAGTGGTCACCAAACCAAAAAAGCCTCTGTCTTACCCTGTTGGGGGCTGAAAAACATCTACACTTCAGGGGACTGCCCTCAATAGCTGGTAAGACCAAGTAATACCTCAAGAAGACATTATAATCCTAGTGTGCAAATCTCTCTCTCTGATATGTGACAGAAACAGCAGCTTTTGTTCAGCAGTGGTGGTGCCAGGCATAAGGAATGCAACAGACCAGATGCTTCCAAGGAGATCCGTTCCTCAAAGCCCTCTGCAATTCTGACCAGCTGTGGGCAGGCACTGGAGCACAGCACTGCTCCCTCCCAGGACAGCACAGTGGTGGCACTTCCACATAAGGGGATCCCAGCTGGGAAGAGCTCCCAGGATACAGCTGTGAGGGTAGCCCAGCATTTCCTGCCCCTCAGCACAGGTGTGAGGCCAAGCCCTTCACCCCGAATCCTGGGGAAGGCAGCCATGCTGGGATGAGCAGGCTCGGAGGCTCCCAGGCTGCCTGTGGGAAGCCAAGCTGCTGCCGGCAGGATGCCAGGCCTGGCAATACTGACCGTCTGCTTGAATGACTCGGGCTCCTTCCTATCTTTCCCTATTCCCAGAAATGACAGTGCTATTTTCTGCTCATTGAGCCACTGGGTTTGAGGTCAGAAGCAGGAAGTTAAGACAGGATATGCAACCCAGAGAGTAGAAAACATCAATACCAACAGTAGCGAATGAGCGAACCTGCTCATTCAAGGCTCCCGCTCCCATGAGAAGTTTTCAGGGACCCCTGATAAGCTTCCAGCTGTGCCACACACAGATCACAAACAGGGGGCAGGAGAAATGCAGACCTGTTTTATTGAAAATCCAGAGTTATACGAGCTTGCTCTGCCCTCGTAGAAAAAAAAAATCAGGTAACATATTCATCCGATCCTGCATAGAACTACCCCGAGAACAGGCAGCTCCTCTGTTTATGGCACACAAAGCCCTCCAGGTACTTCTCCATCACCCCGGTGCAATGCTATGAGCAGGAACATCTCTGCTTACACTCACAGAACAGCTCTGGTTGTCTGAGCAGCAAACCACTGCCCATTTTAAATGTAGAATGGACCTGGGGGGACACATGGCAGCAAACCAGCAGAGCTCTCTGCTCTGACTGACGCCAGGGCACCACCTCGCAGGTTCTACTCAGCACACACAGAGCCCCCACCCATGTCAGAGCCACTCCTTTACACGACAGTCTCCTCTTCGACCTCTGCTGCAAGGACACCCACCAGCCTCTGCAGATTATCAGTTACAGCTTTCACACCATTTGGGGAATGACGAATCAGTATTTAACAAAGATGGCCTTTATAGCACATGAATAAGGGGCAGAGTGAAACAGACTTCGTGCTGCAGAAGTTCCTGTGCTTGGTAAAAACCACTATCCTGTGCAATAGATGACTATTATCTAACATGCACATTAATCCCTCACTGTCCCCAAAAAGCACTGAAATACGATCAGTAGAATTTATAAAGTCTCAGTGTTTTCAGCCTCCTTCCCAGTCTACCTGATACAGTAATATTATTATTATCATAATCAAAAATTTCTAGGAAGAGTCACTTATTATTTAAGCAACTGATGAGAAATACCCCTTTCCCAGCACAGCAGCACTTCCCACACCTTGTATCCTATCACTGTATTTACACAGCACAAGGAGAAGGCAGCTGCTCAGCACAGTCATTATAACTCACCCACACTTACTACCTTACCCAGACTTACCCTATTTACAGTCAGGTTGCTCACACACGTCTTGTAGTACAGGCATCAAAAGCAGAGAGCACCTCTTTTTTTCCTTTCAGATAAAGCTAAACACGAATCTGGAGTGAGTGGGACAGCTCTTGGCACTAGCCCGGACAGAGAGGGTCTGCCCACTGCCATCAGAAGGGGTGGCAGATCCATGTGGCAGAGGAGAGGAGACAAGCGCTCTCCTTCCCTCATTCTCCTATTTCACCATGACATTTAATTATCCAAATGAGGTCTCCTCAGCTATAGGAACAGGAAACATAAATCCAGGACAACCATAATGGCTTTTAAACACACGATGCAGCACTATTATTTTTACTCCGAGTGCTACCATACCTCTTGCTCTACACTAAATAATCCTCAGCATCAGTACCACCCGCGCCCACCCTCCTCTCGCCCCTCGGTGCACGAACAGCCTCAGCCGGGCAGCGCCGGGAGCCCCCGCCCCGCTCCGCCGCGCCAGCCTGGGATTGTTTAGGGCACCTTTGGGACAACGATGGCATGGCCGGCGCTGTCAGACAGGGCGGGACCCCCGGGCTGGGGGACGCGCCTGGGGGGGGGTTCACTGGGCTCCTCCTGCCCCGACCCTTCCGGAGCGCTGTCCCCAGCGCGGTCACCCACCGCAGGCTCCCAGGGACGGGACGGGACGGGCCCGACCCCTCGCCCCGAGGAGCCTTCCTGCTCCTCATCCTCCCCCTCCTCATCACTCCTGAGCGGGCCCGCGCCCGGCCCCGCTCCCCCCCACCCGCCGCAGCTCCCACCCGCGCCGAGCCGAGCCCAGCCGAGCCGCGCCGAGCCCAGCCGAGCTGAGCCGAGCCGCGCCGAGCCCAGCCGAGCCGCGCCGAGCCGTGAGGGCGCGGCCCCCCAGCCCCTCACGGAGCCCCGGTACCTGCGCCCTGCGCGTCTCGCGCCGCCACCCGCACCTGCTGCGCACCCCGCGGGGCGGTGACGTCACGGGAGGCCCAGGCCACGCCCCCAGCGGGGCGGGCACGTCACGGCCCCGGGCCCGCCCAAGGGGCGTGGCCACGGTGGGGGCGTGGCCGGAGGGAGGGAGCCGGGTGGAGCCGGGCCCTGTCCGAGTCATCGCGGCTGTCCGAGCTGCTGTTCATGTCTCTGTCCTGCCCCTGCCCCTGTCCGAGCTGCTGCTCATGTCTCTGTCCTGCCCCTGCCCCTGTCCGAGCTGCTGCTCTTGTCTCTGTCCTGTCCCTGTCCGAGCTGCTGCTCATGTCTCTGTCCTGTCCCTGTCCGAGCTGCTGCTCTTGTCTCTGTCCTGCCCCTGTCCGAGCTGCTGCTCATGTCTGTGTCCTGCCCTGTTCCTGTCCCTGTCCGAGCTGCTGCTCTTGTCTCTGTCCCTGCCCCGTCCCTGTCCCAGCTACTGCCACTGTCCCTATCCCTATTCCCGCCTCCGTTCCTGTCCCTGACACAGCTGCTGCCATTGCCCCTGTTCCTCTCCACGTCGCTGTCCCTGCCTCTGTCACTGCTGTTGCCCCGGCCCCGGAGCGGAGTCTGAGGAGCCTGAGGTTGGAAAGGACCCGCGGGGCTCCGGGCCCTGCCCGTGGGGAGGGGGCTTCCCGGCAGCGCAGCTGAGCGGGGCTGAGCAGGGCTTAAGCCAAGGAAGGACAGCGGGGTCAGGATGGGCATGGGGGACTCGGGACGCAGCCACAGCCTGCTCGGGGCCGGGGTCAGCAGCATGGGACCCGGAGAGCCTTGGCCCCACCGGGGACCCCCGGGCATGGCAGGGGCTGGGCTGGGCCCCACAGCCCCCCCACGCCGCCGCTGTCGCTTCCCTTCCCTGCGGGGGCTGGACGGGACACCTGGCTGGTGACCGGGACCTTTGCACGGGCGCTGTCGCCTTCTGCTGATAACGGGACGCGTGGGTAGGAGAAGGTTCAAGCACAGAGCCTGGGAAAGCAGTTACGGGTTTGCCCAGATAAAATAGGTCAAGGACACAGGTTGGAGTGTTCAGTCACCGTCCCTGCCCCTGGCACATGACCGTGACTCACGATGGTGGCCAGCGGCGCGGGGATAGCAGTGGCCGCCTGTGGAGTGACGCTGTGCCTGGGGAGCGTGAGGTGGGGTTGGGGACTGTGGTGGGGACGTAGCTGGGGACAGTGGTGGTCCCCAGGGAGTAGAGCAGCATGACCCTGCTCCTGTGCTGCTGTGCGTGCTGAAACCAGCTTCCTTTTGCCCACCATCGAATAGCAGGTCTAATCAGGCCAGCATTAAGCTGGGTCCCTAATGAGGCTCAACCAGGAAGAAATTATTTAAATTAGTTACATGACATGCTATATTCTTGGGCGAGAGAAAAACAGGATACACAGCTACCCCTGCTCTGTCTGAAGAACTCAGCCAGCACCCGAAGTGTGTCCCAAATGAAACCTGCTGGCTGACGGGAGGTGTGAGAGACATTCGAGAGCCCTTTCCAGGGCACCGGGCAGAGTCTGCGCTTCCCTGGATGTGGGCAGTGAAGCACACACACACCCATCGTTCCCCAGCCTTGTCTGCCCCAGCCATGCTGCTCTCCTCACACAGAATCATTTAAGCTGGAAAGGCCCCCTAAGATCATTGAATTCAATCATTCCTCCAGCACTGTCAAGGCCACCATTAAATCATGTCCCCAAGTGCCACATCTACATGTCTGTTAAACCCCTCCAAGGATGGTGACCCCACCATTGCTGCGGGCAGCCTGTTGCAGTGCCTGAACACCCTTTTGGTGAAGAGATTTCCCCCAATATCCAACCTAAATGTCCCCCAGTGCAACTTGAAACCATTCCCTCTCATCCTGTCACTTGTTACCTGGGAGAAGAGGCCAACTCCCACCTTGCTACAATCTCCTTTCAGGGAGCTGTAGAGGAAGAAGGTCCCCCCTGAGCTTCCTTTTCTCCAGGCTGAGCCCCCCGAGCTCCCTCAGCTGCTGCTCATCAGATTTGTGCTTCAGACCCTTCCCCAGCTCTGTTCCCTTCTCTGGACACGCTGCAGCACCCCAACATCTGGCAGAGCCTCCCAGGAGGCAGTTTGCTCCGCAGAATGGGAAAAAACCAACCAACCGACCAACAAACCAACCAACTCCTCTGGATCATTTTGTGCCACACTTGTGGGTCCAAGTGGCTCATGCAAAGGGTGTGAGGAAGGGGAGGGCTGGCATGGAGAGGCTGGGGGAAGGCACTGCCCATGTGGGCACGAGCTGGGGCTGCTGCTCCGCTGCCCTGGAGCTGCAGACAATTCCCTCCCACTCAGTCTCCTCACCCTACGATGTCCTTTCCATATGCCTTTGGAAATGATACTGCCCAGCCAGGACCTTGCAGCAGGCACAATATACACTGTTCTGCTGAGCAACACTGGACTGGTCCTGGTCCTTGACTCCAGTGCCAGCAGGCACACACTGTTGTCCTGTTAAACATTAATTGGGAAAGCAGCTTGAAAAGCATTGCTTGGCTTCATTAAAATCTTCAAACATCACTTGATACTTACATATCCTTATTAGCAGTTTGCATATACTTCAAATACTAATGCAGGCCAGGCTTTATTGCTCTTAGTGCCCCTCCAGCAGAAATTATAACATTAATTTCTAGGTGCAGCTGTCTTTACCCTGGGCTGGTAGGGAATGCTGTACAATAAACTGGGACTTAGCTCCTACAAAGAGAGGACAAGCCAGCTCTCCCCTGGAAAAAGGAGAGGCAGGACACTGAGTGAGGACACGTGGAAGGTACATTCACCCAATTTCCATCAGGTGTGTTAGCACATCCCTGGAAGGCACCTGAGAGGTGTGGGAGAACCCTGGAGGTGTTACACATATTGAACTGATGGCTCACATGAGCTCCCACGCAGGCTTTGCTGCGATGTGTGCTGTGGCTGCAGCGGAGGGCAGGGAACTCCTCAGATACAGGAATGGAGCTGTTTGAACACGGTGTCTGAGATGGTGGAGGACAGACCAGGTCTTGCATCCTTTGCACTTCTACTGGTGTCTTTTCCCCCTTGCTTTCTCCTGTTCCCTGGCATGACCCACCATTATTAGCAGATGTGGGAGGGGATGTGTGAATCCTGTTTATTGGGAAGCCTGTGCTGCCTGGAAACTCTGGTTTAGCAACATTTATCTCCCCCCAGCCCTGCCTGTGCCTGGCAAACTCAGCGGCTCCATAATCAAAGCTTTTGTCTTTGTTGTTTACTTTTTTCTTTCTGATTGCCTGAACAGCAGCAGCCAGAGGCAAGGAGTTGACCTTGCCAAGGACGAGGCAGGAGCTGGACCTAGACAGCAGGACAGGCTGTGGAGAGCAGGTGAACAGGAACAGGAGAGTGCAAGGCCATTGCAGTGGCTGCTTGACCCTATTCCTGTTGGTTTCACACCTCTTTCCACATAGTGGTTTGGTAAAGCCCGTTGCAAAAGCCTTGTGAAACACCCCACTGTCTTTGCAAGAGGGTTCTGTGAGACTACAGGTTGCAGGCAGGGCCGGCTTTGTTGGTGATTGATTTTGGTGGAGGTGTCTACAGGGCAGAAGGGACCAGGGAGGAGATGTCCTTGTCCTTGTCTCTGTGACAGTGCCGGCTGAAGAGATCCTGCTCCATCCCCAGACTGCCACCAGCCTGTGCCTTCCTTCCTACTTCATGCCACTGCCTCCACAAAAATACCATTTAGGACCTTGTGAGCAGATCCAGGATCAATGTAACACCTCAAAAGGAAAATGCTGTCCAGGAGGATAAAGTGCCTGGATCTGCACTCTGCTGAAATCCCAAGCCCTGCCTGGGACAAAGGTCTTTCTTACCCATCACCTTCAATATTGGGAAGTTTTCCTGACTTGCTTGGTCAAAATTCGTGGCTTGAAAGTTCAGATCTGCAGTTGCTGTCAGTGACACACGTGGTTTTGGAAGCAGGTGTTGGTCTGCCCTGCAAGGAGCTGTGCCTGGGTGCCTGATCCAACTCGAATGAGTGCTGCTGGATCTGGGAGCCGATGGGGCTGGTGCTCCTGCTGGCAAACCATGGTCTGTGAGCTGCAAAGCAGGAGCAAGCCCAGGCTGCAGAACCCATGTGTGAACGGGTCACTGCTGTCCTGGCTGGTCCAGCCCCAGTCACAGCCTCCAGGCATGGAGTTGTTGAACAGATTCAATGTCCCTTCACATCTGTCCAGCCTCATCTGGGTGAACCTATGTGGATACAAATATTGCCGCTAGCAAGAATTTCTCTTGCTTCTTTCCAGTCCCGTGAGATATTTTTCTCTCTCACGGAACATATCAGCAGAGTTCTATAAACTATGAACACCTGCGACCTTGCAAAGCTTTGTTTATGGTACAGTAAAAAAATATTTTGACAATGGATGTTTTAGGATTTTAGCTAACCACCCCAAGGGATGGCTGATCCTTTAACCAATTAGACTATGAAGAAAAAAGTCGATAAAAGAGTTGTAAAATAATTAAATAAA
This sequence comes from Coloeus monedula, assembly GCF_965178545.1. Classification (NCBI taxonomy): domain Eukaryota; kingdom Metazoa; phylum Chordata; class Aves; order Passeriformes; family Corvidae; genus Coloeus; species Coloeus monedula. The sequence goes on along the minus strand of NC_138795.1, from coordinate 16,307,866 downwards.
TGAATCTTGCTACACAATTCCTGCCTGCTGGATCTCTCTTCTCCTCCCTACCACTGTGGGACACCGTGATAAACCTAAGCCCTGCACTCTGAAAACTGTTTCTATCAGGGAGGTTGTTTTTCTGTCCTCACTCAGGATGGGTTCTGGTGTGCCTCCCACTGACTCACAAAATCCTCCAAGTGCTCCTGGTTTCAGCTCTCCTGTCTGTGGGTGAAATGGAGTGTTGCTGGCAGCATCTCCCTCTCTGCCCTCCCCTCTTCACAGCTCGCTGTGCCCCAGCCCTGTGCAGGATGGTCCTGAAGCTGCTCTGCTCTTCTGCTCAAAGGTCCCAGGGCTTTGGTGCTGGGTCATTCTGAAGGCTTGGGTTTCTGCTCTCCATAACACTCGGTGTCCTTTGATCTCTGCCTGCTTCATCCTTATTGCTCACTCCCACTTAGTAAAGTAAGATTTATGCTGGTAGATAAGATAGGAAGGCAGTTACATTTGGGTATGGGAAAACAAAACATCATCAAGAGCCAGGCTGACCATGAATGGAAAGAGAACAGATCACCTGGCAAGGTCCAAGGCTCAAGGACCCCCTTAGGAAGGTGCCTGCTAGAGGGAAAGCTGGAGCCATAGCTCTCCTCCTGCTATACCAGGCTAAGAGAGGCTTGGGATGTGTCTTGGGATGTGCTCCCTGCACTCTAGTGTGGCTGGCAGAACTGGGATGTGCTCTATTGAATTTATAGCTGTTGGTGCTGTTTAGCTGGTACTGAGCAGGCTCCTGTGCTTGCCATGGGGATCACTTTCCTGACTGTATATTACAGTCTAGTGCTCATTAGTGGCTGCTTTTTGCTTTCTCTGCTGCTGTAGTGCTTATCACCTCCCTGGATCGTGCCTGGAAACACTTTGATAACAGCCATGGCGATGGGCCTGGGCTGGCACGTGGCCAGGGCAGTGCTGCTGTGTCTGTGCTGGACAGGCTGGAACTCCAGTCTGAACCTGAGTTGAAGAGACTGAGATGTGTGAATGAGTCCACAGTGGAGCACAGATCCACCTGCAGGCCGTGCAGGAGCCCACACCAGAGCAGGGGGATGCCTGAAGGGGCCTGTGCTGGAGCAGGTTTGCTGCAGGTCCTGTGACCCCGTGGGAGATCCAAGCTGGAGCAGCTGGTGAAGAACTGCAGCCTGTGGGAAGGACCCACGAGGGGAACTGGAGGAATTCAGGAAGGGCTGTCTGCCGTGGGTCAGACCCCAGGCTGGAGCAGGGGCAGCAAAGATTCCCTGCAGCCCGTGGGGCAGCCCATGGTGGGGCAGCTGTGTCCTGCAGCCCGGGGAGGACGAGGATGTGACCCCACACTAATGGGGAGTCTGGCAGGAGCCCCTTGGTGCAGCCAGGCTGGGGACAAAGGCAGGAGTTCAGTGCAATGTTAAATCAGGTAACGTGGCCCAAAAGGACCAGGGATGGAGATCGTGATGGATCTGTAAATTGTTGTAAGCCACAATTTGAGTTGTTTCAGGAATTTGTGTTTCAGGAATTACTATGACAGGCACCACTCGACCCAGTGCAGGAGGAGCCTCCCAAGAAGCAGTTGCAAGGCAGCAGTGACCTGACCTGAGCTGCCTTTGGTGCCCAGTAACTGCCCCCACACAGCCCCTCTGCTGTCCTGAGTGACCACCAGAACAGATGGAGCTCAAAGTCATGGACTAGATGAATTCAACAGACATTTTGTTGATGCTTTATAAACATTTTCTGGAGTGGTCCACGGACTAAGGGAATGATATCTGTGTGTTATATCAAAGAATAGGAAGAGGGGTGGTGGGTATTGAAGTTGTATTGAATAGTGTGGGACCTGGACTGGTGTAAATGGTATGAAATATGAGGTGGAATGTGCTGGGTTTGGCTGCAGTAGAGTTACTTTTCTTCCCAGTGGCTGCTCTGCGCTGTATTTTGGATTTGTGCTGAACACGGGGTTGATAATATAGAGATATTTTTGTTACTGCTGAGCAGAGCTGGCACAGAGCCAAGGCTTTTTCTGCTTCTCACCCTGCCATGCTGCCAAGGAAGTTGGGTGTGTGGTGGTGGTGGGGAGGAGACACACCCAGGATAGGTGATTCCAACTGACCAAAGGGATATTCCACAGCATCAGTGCTTGGGGTAGCTTGGGGTGGCCTGGGGGACCACTGCAGAGGGGGATGTGCATGGAGGATGTGTCCATGTGGATGCAGTGCTCCACAGGCAGCTCTGGGGAGGGGAGGTAGTGCAGGCTGAGGCTGAGCACAGGAGGCTTCAGCAGGGGTTTCACCAGGGTCCTGCATGATGGCTGGAAAGGGGCACAGATGAGGTTGCACAGAGACAATTACGTCTTAGTGTTTGCAGCTTCCTGCTGCCAGTAGGCAAACCACCACCCTGACAGGAACTTACAGGAAAGATGGGGCAAGACTATTTACAAGAGCATGTAGTGACAAGACAAGGAGGAATGGGTTCAAATTCAAAGAGATTAGGTTTAGATTAGATATTAGGACAATATTCTTCTCTGTGAGGGTGGGGAGGCCCTGGTGCAGGGTGCCCAGAGAAGCTGTGGCTGCTCCATCCCTGGAAGTGTCCAAGGCCAGGTTGGACGGGGCCTGGAGCAGCCTGGGATAGTGGAAGGTGTCCCTGCCCATGGCAGGGGGTGGAACTGGCTGATCTTCAAGGACCCCTTCCAGCCCAAACCACTCTGTGATTCTGTGACCCTTCAGAGCAGACAGCTGCAGGTGTCCTGTGGTACCCAGGAGCCCTTGGCTCCTGCAAAGCAGATGGAAGAGCGCTAGAGAGAAGGCTGAAATCACTCTAGGATGTAGCTTAAGTAGCAGCTGAGCTTTGCATCTGCGGCTCCAGTCCTGTGGCTCCAGAGCCAGGTGGGCTCTGGAGTTTAGACTTCCCAAGAAGGAATTTGGATGTGCAGTCCTGACAGCATCCCACAGCTGCAGGACCCCTGTGCCCTGCGGGGACAGGTGAGGGGACAGTTGTGTTTGGCAGCAATGCACTGGCACCCTCTAATGACACAGCCATGAATATTCGGGGGGGCCTGGGTCGCTCCTGCAGCCCGTCCTGCCGTGCTGCTGCTGCCTGCTGCTCTGCTCACAGCTATTCTGGAGCCTTCAGCGGGGCAGGGCCCCAAGCTGGGCTCCCCCTTCTCCACCTGCTCTGCTCCAAATCCACACCTCAGCTGCCCCTTGGTGCTGCAGTTTCCCGGGGTGTCAGGGAGACAGCAGGGAGGGTTTGTGGCCGTGCATTGCTCTGCCAGGTGAGCTGCCAGCTGTTCCCATCCCTCAGCCCCAGGAGCAGAGCCAGCTGTGGTTGCCCCTACACCACTGTAACAGGAGGGCTGGTGAGCCTATGGCTGGGTCCTGTAACCCCAGTTTTGGCCACACTGCCCAGGCTGGCTCAGGAAGCCCCTTTCCTCCCATTTGTCCTGCATCAGAACACTGGCACAGTTTGCCAGCTTGGTTACATGGGCTCCAATCTCTCCCTTCCAGCCCACTCTGTGGCAAAGCCAGAGAATGTGTCACTGAATTGGGATCACAGAATTGTGGAATGGTTTGGATTGAAAGTAGCATTAAAGCTCATCTCGTTCCACCCTCCTGCCATGGCAGGAACACCTTCCACTAGACCAGGTTGCTCCAAGCCCTGTCCTATGTGACCTTGAACACTTCCAGGGATGGGGCAACCACAGCTTTTCTGGGCCTGACCACCCTCACAGGGGAGAATTTTTTCCCAATATCTAACCTAAATCACTCCTCTCTTAGTTTTAAAACAATTCCCCATGTCCTATCACTCTGTTCCTGTGAAAAAGGTCACTCTTCTTCTTCTTTATAAGCCCCTTTAAGTACTGGAAGGTGACAATGAGGCCTCAGCTCGCTCAACTTCATCCCAAATGATGCTGAACCTGATGAGAACTTGAGCTGCACAGTTGTCTTCTTGGTAAGATCGTGCCATGGCCAACAGTCTGGGTGCCCAGAGTGGGCTTCAGACATGCATAGCAGGGCACTGTGTCCTGTATGGAAGCTCAAGGGAGGGGAGGCTCCTCTCCAGCTGCCCCAGCCCCACTGAGACCCTGCTGTCTGACTCTGGGAGCCCAATGGGGTTCAATTTGCTCAGCAAGGATGGTTTGGCCATGCTCAGCCATCTGGCAGGACCTGATGGCAGAGCCTGCCACGATGGCAGGCAGCAGCTCTCTTGGTACGGAGTGGGCAAACACAGTCAGCTCTTCCCTGGATGTCGTGTTGGTTGACAAAAGGCTTTGGTGCCCTGGAATGGAGTTTGGCCATGGGGGGTAGCAGGGCAGTGCCAGTGCTGTCCTGCCAAACTCATGGCCAAAGTCAGCATTTCCTACCTCAACTGGGAGAAAGGGAAAAAAGCTGGGGAACGGCCCTAGCAAAACCAGGATTGTGGATCCTTGTGCAAACAGGCCAACATGACCTTGAGCAGTGAATCAACAGCCTGAGCAGGCCAGGGCCAAGAGCTCCCAGGGAAGCCTTTGTCTCCTCTGACAGACATGAGGACTGAGCTCTGGTCCATGTCCCAGGGCATCCCTCCTCTCCTGCGGGAGCTGCCCAGCACTATCAGCCCCCCAGGAGATGTGCACAGAAACCTCTCCCCTCGAGAGTGGGTGGCTGTGGGGAGGCTGGGCAGGGCTTTGGGGACTCTGTACAAACAGGAGCAGAGGGGTAGGATGGGATGGGAATGGGGATGAGATAGGAACAGAATGGGTGTGGGATGGGGTTAGGGATAGGGATAAGGAGGAGGATGTGAGAAGAGTGGAGTGGGATGGAAATGGGGATGAAAGGGATGGGATGGGGATTGAGGTGGGGTTAGATGGGGTAGGGAAAGGGATGAGATAAAGATGGGGAGTGGGATCAGGATGGGGAGGAAAGGGGGACGGGGAGGGATAGTGGTGGGGAGGGGAAGGAATAGGGCTGAGATAGAGCTGATAGGTAGGGTTGAGGAATGGGGCTGTGATAGAGCTGGGGAGAAGAAGGGGATGGGAAAGGGGAAAGGAGAGAATCAGCTCTTGTTCAGAGAGCACACGTTCAGGCAGCAGCTCGCACTAGCTCAGCCACATTGGCCACAGCAGCTCTGGAGAGCACTGAATGCCTTTCTCTTCTGCTGCTGTCCCAAGGGGCTGTGCTGCTCCGCCAGCCAACTGTACCAGCAGGTTTTTATTTTACATTTATTTTCCTAATGGCTTGGGTGGCCTGAAATCTTGAGCAGTGAATTGTGACTGCTCAAGAGTGGGTAAAAATCCACACAATGGCTGTGCACTGCAGTGTGGCACCAGGGATGAGTCACTGAAATTGCAATTAGGAAAGAAAATAACAGTGGGTTTACAAGTTCCTTTCCAGGAGCATTGCGCTTCTCTGGAATGACAATGGTTCCTCAGAGTGGCTTGTGAGACATTGCTCCGTGTCAAAAAATACATGGAACTGGAAGAAGTGGTAGCTGATGTAAAACAATTTAACAATGAAGGGAGGAAGGAGAACCAGCATTGATTTTTACAGTGATGGCATAGGTGCTTTGGGAGGGGCATGTGGGGTGAGCAGAGGAAACCACAGCAAACCCCAGGGACGTGGGACAGTGGAGCTGTGCCCTGACATGGAGCCCAAGGCGATGCAGGTACTCTGGGCAGAAAGGGTATGCAGGGAAGGAGGCCCTGGGAGGGACAGGGAGCCCACGAGTGTCCCCTCCTCAGCTTGCAGCACCTTGCTGGAGACAACCTCAGCAGAGCGCAGCAAACAAGGAAGATGCATCACCCTTGGATTGCTGGAGTCCTGGAAAGCAGAAGTCAATGTTTTGTTTGTCTCCCAACAGCTTTATTTCATCTTTCCAGGAGGGTACAGACTGCTCTGCAGTGAGCAGGAGTGTAAAGCACCGAGCAAAGAAGCTCCATTGGGAATGGGCACAGGTATCATCTTTGTGGCCTTGTACCAGCATCAGGTGTCAGCGAGTCCTGCAGGGAGGGTGACCACAGCCCTCAGGCCATACGGTGCCAACCACACTTCTGACTTCTGTCTCCTCTTCTTGCAGCTGCCCCAGCTCCAGGAGGAAAGGCCAGCAGCTCCTGGGGGCTCGGCAGGGCTTGGGCAAGGGGACTCGGTGTGCATCCATCGGGCTTGGCTTCACTCCGAGGTCAGCAACTGCACAAGAAACTCTGCAAAACCAGGGCCTTGGAGATCCCAATCATCACCTCCACCCCAGTGCAGAGACACAGCTGTGCCACCTATCCTGGGACCAGGGCAGAGGAGAGCTGCTCCTCACCCTCTCCAGGCCAGCAGCAGGCATCAGCCAGCTCTTGCCTGTGGGCTCTGAGCAGCCCTCATCTGCTTGGATTGCCATGTTTTTAATTATTTTAATTAAACACAGAGATGTTGCGAGGTGGAGACCAGACAGACACTGCTGCTGCTGCTGGGGAGCAGAACCCTGCCTGCTCGCTGTGGCCACTCTCCTGCACTGTCACCATTCCCAAAGCGACAGGACACAACACTAAGAGGGAGCCAGCAGCCCACGTGCCGTTTTCCTGTGCCCTGGCGCTCCTGAGCAGCCATCAGGGACAGCTTCAGTGTTGTCAGCCCAAGATATTATTAGTCTTTTCTCTCCCAGGACTCCCAGCAGTGCCAGACCTGATCCCCTGTTGCAGCCTGGCTTCTTTGGGAGCAAGGCAAAGATGCTTGGTCTCTTCAGCTTCATTGACACAAGGCAAGGCTCAATCCTGGTCAGCACGGGCTGAGATTCTGGAAACAGCTGCCATTTGGCTCCAGGAGGTGAAAACATGGAGGGTCTACAGCTGGTTAGACAGGTTTGGGCTAAAACCACCCTGTCTTGGCTGCTGAGTGCTGGTGGAGACTGACTGGAGGGTCAGGTGCCTCATCCTGAAGGTCATGAGAGAGGCAGGGACTGTAGACTTCAGAATTCTGAAGGGAAGGAGGGTGAAAAGCGAGAGCACAACCCTGGACTTCGTGAGAGCAGACTGGCCTCTTCACAGGTCTGCTTGTAAGAGTCCCATTGGACAAGGTAGAGAAGTACCCAAAGCCTGCAGGAAAGCAAATGTCACTCCTGTCTTTAAGAAGGGCACGAGGGAGGATTTGGGGAACTACAGGCTGGCCTGCCTCACCTCCATCCCTGGAATGGGAGCAGTTAATCCTGGGTATCATTTCCAGGCACATGAAGAACAAGAAAATCATCACTGATTCCCCATATGGAAGGCCACACCTGGAGTATTGTGTCCAGTGCTGCTTTTCCCAGCACAAAGAGAGGCTGGAGAAACTGGAGACAGTCCAGTGGAGAGCCACAGAGTTGTGAAGGGACTGCAGCATGTCTCATGAGAGAGCTGGGACTCCATCACCTGGCTGACTCCTGGCCAGCAAACACCAGGACTGAGCCCAGCTAGGGAAGGGCAAGGTGAGCACAGCACAGTTTGCAGAATAAGCTGATTTATTGTATGGCCAGAAGAAATGATAAGTACTTAAATAACTGCTTTAGCCTATGTTTAAGCAGCTACACAGCTCCTTTGAATTTTCAGAGCTGCTGTGAGCTGAGCTGCTCCTGTGGGACACAGAGTTTGTTGAGCTGGCTGAAAGACAAATTAGAGGTCAGCTCTGGGCAACTTTATTTCACAGTCCTGGGCTGGTACTTCACACACACACACACATTTCATGTGAGCATCTCATCTGAGTGCCAGGAGCAGCGCACACAGAAATGAAGCATTGTCAGCCTTGCCCCTAATTTATGAGGCTTTCAGGCAGCCAATTCCTTCCTGCAGAATGAAAGCTCCTGGCAGAGCAAAGGCAGACAGGAAGGGTCACTCCTCCTTTTGCTGTCAAACCAACCCACAGTAATGTGTGACCCACAGGCGACAGCTCTGCACCTTCCTGAGGGGAGGCTTGGGTGGCCACTGCCACCTAGGGGGCTGAGCTGGGGGCGGTGAGAACATTTCCCGTAGGGATTGGTGTGAGAGACGAGGGATGTGCACAGGGGCTTGGATTGTGCAGTTCAAACGTGTGCAGCCCACACGTGAGGGCGAGTGAAGAGGCTGGTGGCTCACTGTGCCTGGCTGCAGCCCCTCTGTGCCAGGGGCAGGAGGCAGCCTCCGGGATGCTCCATCCCTCCAGCACACCTCCAACCTCTGCCCAGGGTCTGCAGGATCCCGGACCGGGGAGGATATTCCCCCTTAGCCTCACTTTTGCTTTGCATTTCCTCCTTCTGCCCCTCTTGTGGAGCAGAGCAGGAAGAGTCAGTGTAGATGTGCCAGGGGAGGTGGGTGGCACAACCTCGTAGTTGAAAATGCCTATTTCACGCTTAAGGAAATGTCCAGACTGGATTTTGATCCAGCTGTGGACATGGCACATATTTTCTGTCATATCCCGCTTCTCCCTGCCAGCATTTGAAGCTCCTGTGCAGCTTTTTTCTAAGGAAAACATAATGGCACTGTAAGGTATTTCACAGCAATTAAATAGAGCAGTGAGTTGCAGAAGGAGTTTCAGGAAAAGCAGTGTTATAAAACCGGTTTTCTGCGGCGCCTCTGGGGGCTCGTACCTCGGCTGAACTGCCACTGCAGCCTTTCCGTGCTGGGGGAGCAGCTTTAGGGGTCGTTTTCCTGCCTGGCCATCCCTGTTCATGCAGCACAGGACAACGGAATCACCCTGATATCTCACACATACAAATGTTTACTCAAACTGGCCGAAATCCCAGCGCTGGCGGGGAAGGACAGGGGCTGTGACGGAGCCCGAGCATCCTCAGCCGAGGCAGTTCTGCTGCCGGATGGGGCCGGGCAGGACGGATGAGCTGACACGTGGGCAGCAATCTAGGCCAAGTGCTCAGCTCCAGGGCTGTCCTGGCCTGCAGCAGGGATGGAATCAGGGACACGCTGAGGATGCTGCTGCGGAACCTGGCAGTGAAGCGGGGTGGGAAACGCCAGCGAGTGAGCGGGGGCTGGCAGAGCAGGGACTGTCCTGCCACCGGCACAGATGCCCCAGGGAAGATCCCAGGGGGATCTTGGGCAGAAGGGAGAGGAGGAAACCACAACAACGGCACAGGGAGTTACCACCAGAGGGCACTTAGATATTGCTCTTGCTGAACAAATGGTGTTTCCTAGCGAGACGCCAGCTCCGGATTGCCTGACAATGCACATCTAAGCCTGAGTCATTGCTGGCACAGAAAGCAAAGGAAAGCACTCAAAAGGCATTTGAGAAGTCATGCATGAATGGGAGTTTACTAGCAGGACACAGAGGACTGAACTTTTCTTTCAGACCCTTTCAGAGGGGTCTGCCAAGGGCTCTCCACCCCGCCTAGTCCAGCGAGGTGAGCAGTGCATCACCAGACCCTGACCCGTGTGGTACCCACAGGGCCTGGCACAGGGCAGAGAACACTGTTCACACTCCATCCTGCTCGCTGCAAATCTGTCCTGTCTGCTCCTCACTGCAAGTGCTGAGACAAGAGTTACAGCCCTGGCAGGGATCCTGGCTCAGCACCTGCTGTGGTGCTCACCTGGTGCATCTGTGCCCTGCTTTGTACTCCAGAGCTGGGCAGAGATAGAAATATTATGTGTATTCTGGGAAAATTTGCAGGGAATGGGTAAGGAAGGAACTGTGCAGGATTTGGGTGGGTGCCAAATAAAGCCTGCAGGAGTGAAGACAGCCATGGACTGCAGGTGTGAGGACAGCCAGGTAATGAAGATGGAGAACCACTTCATGAGGATGGAGGAGAACAACTTCCATGCTGGTGCTGAGAGCAAGCCACAGCACCCTGTGCGTGACCCAGGATGTCTCAGAGAGGCACCCTGGGGCTCAGGGTAGGATGTGGGAGGTGGGGGCTTATCCAGGGTGATGGTGCAGCTGCAGGTCTTGGTGCCATGCTTGGAGATCTGCTCTGAGCACAAAGAGCTTCATGAGGATCCCGGGGCCAAAGCAGCGAGAGCTGGGAGTGCTGCAGGTGTAGGTGGTGGAGAACTGAAGGAGGGTGGCCTCTAGAGAGGAAAAACAGGCAACAGAAAGCTGGTGCTGTGTTGGTAATGTTAGTGACTCCTGCAAATATCAAGAGAAAATTGGTTTAACCCTGCAGGGGGAAAAGGGGCCTCAAGGCCTCACAGGAGAATCCTCCCAGCACCCTGTGCCCTGAGAATCTCACCTGGGTGGGCCCAGGGTGCTGGGAGGACAGGAACAAGGCTTGCTTTATGATGTGGCATCTCTCAGCATGTCCTGGGACCATCTTCCCCGTGATTCTCCTGCCTTTGGAGTAGGCAGAGGCCCATCCTGGGCTTTGCAGGAGGATTTCCCAAGATGAATAATATGAACCCTCTATCCTTGGGAATTGCTTCCAGGGGACATAGGAGAGCAGTCTGAGGAGCCCTGTGTGCTGCAGCACGAGGGCACTTCTGACTGGGTGGGATATGGGAAGAGGAGTGATGGTGTGGGGAGGCAATGGGGTCCCCATCTCTGGGGTTCTCCCATCACAACCTGCCTGGCACATGCCCTCCTCACTCCAGCCAGGGCTGTTGCCTGTGCCAGGACTGGGTTCCCTCACGCTCTTAGGTTTGGCTGATTATTTGCAATTAGCACTAATTAGTGTCTCTTTTGACAGTGCCTTTTCTCTGCTTCCCCGTGCCTTGTCCTTGTGCTGGGCCCTTTTCCTTCTGAGGCAGCTCCACCCATCTGGGCAGCAAAGTCAGAGGGTGAATCTGGGGCTCCAACCCGTTGTCCTGGAGGACCTGCCCTTAGGGGCTTCAATTTAGGGGGCTTCTGGTGCATCTTAGCTTTCCTGGGGGCTCCCTGGTTTGCTCCAGGTGTGCTGCCCAGGCAGCTGCGGTTGTTCCCCAGAACCAGATGTTGAGAGTGATATTATGGGGTCTCTTTGACCACTGCTGGAAGAATGGGACTATGGGGGCACTGCTGGACAGCCCTGCCCTTTCCCAGCCCCCCGGAGCCATCCCAAGCCCTGTCAGGGGGCTGAAGCCATAAGGCTGGTGGGCACAGGGTGGCTGACACTGCCTGCCCCTGCTCCTGGCTCCACAGGTCCTCAGGATGTTAAAGCCCACTGGGAACTGGTGCAAGAGAGGTCTCAGCGGACAGACACATTTGTTAAAGCTGTCCTACCCTCTGGAAGAGTGAGCTGGGGTGGCAGTGAGAGGGACAGGATGCTCCTGGGAGAGATGCCCTGCTTCCCTGGAAGCAAGCCCAGGAGAGACAGAGAGGAGCCCTCAGCCAGGAAGGATGTAAAAAACCATTGTGAAAATAATACATCATAGAATCATAGAATCACAGAACGTGCTGAGTTGGAAGGGACCCACAAGGATCATCAAATCCAACTCCTGGCCTTGCATGGACACACCAAAAATGCCACCCTGTGCCTGAGAGCGTTGTCGCAGAGCTCCTTGAGCTCTGTCAAGTTTGGAGTCATGCCCTGGGGAGCCCGTTCAGTGCCCCACCACCCTCTGGGAGAAGAACCTGGTTTTTGTGAATGCCAGTGCAACCCCTAGAAAATTGTCCACTAAACCCACAGTATTTTATAGCTGATTAATCTAATAGGCTGCACAGGAAGGTATTATCACCTCCCCAGGCTTGGAGCCTGATTGCATCAAACATAAATCTTGTAAATGGATTTGTACTTTTCTCTGGGCTTTATTTTAGAAAATGAGCATTTTATTTAATCTCACAACCATTCAATGTGTCAGGGAGAGGTGGAAGCTCTGGGCAGAATTGAAGTGCATCGCATTTGGGCTGGGGTCACTTTGACGGGCTGAAGCCTTCGCAGCACGTGTGGTCTTCATGCACCAATGAGAAACCTCTGTGCCAGCCAAAATCAGGTGGGAAACAAAAAGAAGGCCCCATTCCTGTCAGGAGGTGTTGGGAGACCAGGTGCAGGGAAGGTGTGGTGGTGGTTTCATTTGGATGTTGTTGGGTTTGGACACAACTTCGGCGGATCTTTGAGCTCGTGGTTTTGTATGTCTGGCTGGAGGAAGAGCTCAGGACTGCCCAGGAGCTGCTGAAATCCCCACATCCTTTGTGCCTGGCTGCATTAGAGACCTGAAAAGCTCTGGTATGTATTTTTTCAATACTCACAACAGTGTGGTTTGGTGCTTAGTAAATAGCTGTTTGACAGCAGAACTCACAGCAGCTGGCTTCACTCATCCTTTAGAGATGCTGAAATTGGAGAAAAAGATTTAAAAGGCAGAAAAAATTAAAAGGATTAAAGAAAAGCTGCGAGGAGGCGAGTCAGAAAAGACATGGGCACCTTAGGAGAGCCAAATCCAGCTGCCAAAGGTCAGGAGGTGAGGGCGGGGAACCCTGCAGGTTGTCAGGGGTTGGAGGGCAGGACCTGCTGGTCACCTCTTCCCTCCTCTGATGTTTGGGAGAACCAAAGCCCCGGCTTGCCTCCATCTCCTCTTATCCCAACCCAGACCTTTCCTTTCCTCTCCACATCTTCCTGGGGCACCCTGTGCTGAGGTGAGGAGTGCTGGGTTTGCACATGGCTTGCTCAGGATTGCCTACTAAAGCGAGGGGAAAATGAGCTTTTTACCTCATCTCAAAGCATTTAAGCCAAATGCTCCTGTGGGGACACTAGGTGAGAATCACCACATTGTTTTGAGCAGGAAATCAGCTTTTTTAGAATACACAGAGAAGCATTTTGTAGCCAAGCTTCTTGGTGAGATATTGGGACATGGCTCCACCCCGGGAAAATGGGCTTCCTGCAGCCTCGTGGAGGGATAGTCCCTGAGCCCCAGGACAGCCCTGGAGACCTCTTAGGTGAAGCAAAAGTGCTGAGAAAAGGCTTGGCTGGTGAAATACAGGTGTGGAGGGACAGGGCAGAGGCAGAGGCCCTGGGCTGACACCGGTGGGCGTCCCCTCCTGGCACTGGCTGCTGTCAGAGAGGCTGTAAATAATTAATATTCTACTTCAGCTCAAAGCCCATGTGCTGGGCGTGCACAGGAAGCAATTATTATTATTATTGTTATTATATGAGTTATTTCTTTCAAAATAGCAATGTCATTAAAAAAAATTGCAGCTAACTCTGCTTTTCCCCAAGGAGCAGGTCTGCTGAGGGCTCACATGTGTGACGTGGTCTCTGCTGTGACGTTGCTCCGCAGATGGTTTGTATTTTTCTGAATCACTGATTCCCATTTTGTGTCAAGGATCTGTCTGGGCAGAAAGACCTCAGGGGGCACAACTGAAAGGTGAAAAAGGCAAAAAGCCAGTTCTGCTCTGACTGAAGTGGGGCCTCAACCCAGCTCTACACCAAAGGGGCCCAGCACTGCACTGCCTTCCTCATCCTCCTCTTCCTCAGGCACCACTTTCTGAAGAGGCTGAGAGGTGCATCCAGCTTCACCCAGCAACGGTCCCTTCCCTGAGGTCCAGCATTCCCAGTTCCCAGGCAGTGTTTGTGTGTGTCTGCCCATTGCCAGGGCTCGGGCTGCACCTTTTCCAACCACCTGCATGGGAGTTTGGGAGCCACCCACTCTGCCCATTTGGCAAGGACCTGACCTGCACGTGTTCCTGGCAGGACTGGGCTGAGGCTTAGAGGTGAGCTGGGGCGATGGCCCAGGAGTCCACAAGAAGCCTCACTGGGCACATTTGTGGTATGAAGTGAAAAAGAGCACTAGAAATTTGTCCTTCATCTGGCTTCCTGACCCATCCCTGGGACACTGAGATTTCCCTTTCAGTAGGGGCTGAACAACTGGGAGACACATAGGTCACCAGTTCCCCAGTGCAAGGCTCATCTCCTCCTCCCCAGAGGGCCTCGGGTAGCAGGTGAGATCTCCTAAGATGCTCATCAGGCATCCCACTACCCACCATGGCCAAAACCAGGGCAGAAGCCCGTGTTGTAGGGAGCGAGTCTGTGTGAAGGCCAGCAGAGCTCAGGACACCCTGCCCAGCACATTCCCAGTTCCGTGGCACTGGGAGCCGGTGGTCTGGAAGCAGACCAAGAGACCATGGGAGTTGGGAAGGTCTCTTTCCTGCCTGTTCCTCGTGGCATCTCCTGCTGGGGCCAAGGGTGGTGCCAGCTTTGTGCCAACACACAGGCAGTAAGATTTGGCGGCCGTAAGACTGACAAATGGGGCAGTGGTGGTGGCCACCATTAGTTCCATACCTAATGGCCATGTGCCCACAGCTGTTTTGGGGGATGGACTGTTTTGAGGGATGGACTGGGTAATCCCTCCCACTTCCCAAAAAGCCATGGACGGGCGGCTCTTGCAGCCAGGGGCTGCACAGGCCATGCCAGGGATCCTTGTGTCCTAACACTTGGGTAGGGACACCATGGCCCGTGGAGGCACATGGGCAGTCCCCCGGCTGTGACACCAGCAGGGCTCCAGGGTGTGTGTCCTGGTTCCAAACAGGATCCTTCACTCCCTGAGACACTTCCTGGGGCTGCTCCCTCCTTGATCACCTTTCCCAGGTGTTTTGCTGTCCAAATGTTGGTGCTTCAGGAGTTTCTTTAGTTCATGAATGTTTAGCCCTTAGTAGAGCCACGGATTTTTAGAATCAAAAGGTCATTTCTAGGTCACTGAATAATTACTATTGCTGTCCCCACTGTCACTAATTCCATCACAGAGAAGCAGCAGCCTGCTGAGCAATCCTTGAGCTGCAGGGTGAAAATGAAGGGAAATTCAGCACAGAAAATGCAAGATTAGGGGCACTTAGTGCCATGGGCTATTGGGAGGAGAAGCAGGGCCAGGGGCACCAAAGCTGGGCACAGGGACTCCGTACATCCCTGCTGCTCCCCACGCGGGGCTCAGCTCATCCTACACACGATGTTACTTTCAGAGTTCTTAGCACAGTGAGGAGGTGCCTGCAGCCCCTTCGTGCTGCCCCTCCACCACAGGTCTGGGCTGGGGGGTTTTGGGCACACACTCCTTTCTTGCAGCCTGTGGTCAAAGCACCGTGTTGGTCACAAAGTCTGTGGGGACATCAGCGTTTGCTGTGAGCCAGGGCAAACCCTCACAGGGCAGGGGGGAGCCACCAATTGGAGGGAAAGCTGTTGCTATTCATGGAATCATGGAATGGTTTGGGTTTGGAAGGGACCTTCAACTCATCTTGCTCCACCTCCCTGCCATGGGCAGGCACATCTTCCTCCAGACCAGATTGCTCCAAGCCCCATCCAACCTGGCCTGGAACACTCCCAGGGATGGAGCAGCCACAGCTCCTCTATTGCTGCTAGAGGGGAGTTTTTTGAGGAGCAACAGGATCTTTCAACTGCCTGGGATTATCTTGGGATAGATTCACTGCCTGGCAAAGTGAGGGGGAGCATCACCAGCTAGTGGGGGCACATCTGACCTCCCTCACACGTAAAAGCTTTAGGGACCCTCTAAGAGCAGGAATTGCTTGCTCTGGGGTGAAGCAGCTCCTCCTGCGCTTACGGGAGCCCGGCAGCTACACTGGGCCACCGACTGCCCTTGTGATGGCCAGGATGTCATTCCATCCCTCAGCCAGGGCAGCATGCAAAGCGTGGCAAGGTGCTTTTCCATCACCATTCCTGGGAGATACACTGCAGGGCCATTCCATGACCAAGATGTACAGCCTCAACTGGGAGTCCTTGTGGGCAGTGAGCTGTGCTGGACGTTACAGCCATTGTTACTGTCCATCTCACACGGCAGGGCAGGCAGAGGCACTTTGGGCATCTCCTGCTCCCAGTTTTAGTGCAGTTCAGTCCTTCTGGTCAGTGCTGGAAGTGTTTGCTCAGACTGTGATGGATGCAGGCTGGCTCAGGGAGACATCTCTGGGAGGAAGAGCGAAGGGACACACAGGGAAGCAAGCATCTGTTGTAGGGTCAGTCGGGCTGAGCTGGGCTCTGCTGTTCAAAACCAGCCCCCTCATCTTTCCCACTGTGTTTATGGCTCTCCCAGGGCATTGTCAGGGTCAGGTTCTTCCAGGCATCCCTTGGCACTGAGTTTTGGCTGCCTCATGGAGACAGTTTCCCCGGCAGTCCCTGCCTGACGGCAGCCCGGGGACAGCAGCTGCCTCCGAAGGCTCTGGACACGTCTGTGTCCCAGCTTGCCCAGGGGATGCAGAGCAATGGCTCCCCAAGAGTCACACTGCCTTCCTCCTTGCCTGGCAGCAGAAATCACCCTCTGTCCTTGCCACGGCTTTTGATTCTCAGGCCAACTTGAATGTTGGGTATGTTGTAAAATTCCCACTTTCACCATCTCCATATTTTAGACTTGAAGAAACAAATCCAGGACAAAATAATTCAAGTATTCCTCTTGCAGTTCCCATGCTCTGCTGGGTTGAAAGGGAAGCTCTTAGGAGATGGATCAAGGTCATGTCTATGTGTCTTCATTGCAAATATGCCTTCCTGGAAATCCAGAGCAGTCTCTACTCCCATCACCCACATGGCAGGACTGGGGAGGATTGGGCAGCTACCAGTTGGCTTTTGAGTCACTTCTCCATGTGAGTAGCAGTGGTGGAAGCAGCAGAAATACCTTCTCTGTTTCCCTAGGTCAGGAATGCCACCCTGGGGCATTTATCTTGAATAACCTACTTTAGCCAATTCCCAGAAAAGTCACAGGTTCTCTGCAATGCCAAGCAAACCAGCATGGAAGGAATTGCTTTGGTTTGGAGCCATCCTGTGAGGCAAGGCCAGCTCAGGATGCTCCATATCTGAGTTACTGGAGCATTGCCCCATCCATTACAAACAAATCTGAGCAATTACTAACCCCAAAACTTTGTGACCAGTGTTTTTGTCTGATGTTTCAGTTTGGTTTTTGCTTTAAGCATTAAAATGAGCAGTGGAGACATGAGAGGCAGTGGGATCAATGCTGAGGGTCGTTCTCATGTGCTATAAAGAGAGTGTTGGACTTGGAGTGGGAAATTAGCCTAAAGAGGAAGTATTTTCTTCCAAAATAAGGGCCTTTCATGGCTTGGCAAGGTGTAGAGTGGCTGTTTCCTGCTTCTTCTCAAGTACCAGCCATTGGCCAGGGGGTATCAGCTTGGAGAAGCATCTGGCCCAGATAAGTTTCCTGATGTTACTCAGACAAATGGAGCCATTTCATCAGTATGCTCAATTCCCCCCAAACCAGAAAGCAAATTTCTAGGAATATACTGCTCATAACCACGGGCTAGCTCACAAAGGAGATAGACATGTGTGTAAATATGCTATTCACGGGAATAAGTGAGAGCAGAATAATTTCCAGTGGAAACAGAGTGGTCTAATGGGTGAGCTGCTGGGGTGAAAGGCTCAGGGAGAGCTGGGGTGGTGCTGCAGGGCCCAGGGGTGGATATCTCAAATCTTTCCAGACCAGTGAGGGTGAGAGGGCAGCGGCAGGCTGGGGGAGACGCCGTCCATGTACCTGGAGCAGGGTGCGGGCTCACCCCTCCCCAGCCAGCGGAGCCAGCGTGGGGTGGGACAGGAATCCTGCCCTGAACATGAAGCGTGAAATCCATGTCCAACAAAAATTTCAGCTAGCGCATAATGTAAGCCCTGGCTGGGTTTGTAGCCAGGGCTCTGGCGCTGAGAGCATTGAATTAAACATGGGGTGACTCAGCGCTCGGCCGCGCCAGCCTGGGAGCGGGGAATGCGGGGACAGGTGCATTATTGATAGTTTCATTTTCCCCAGGTTTGAGCGCCCGGCAGAGAAGCAGCGTCTGCGGCGCTTAGAGGGGGACACGGTGTGGCCAGACTCGGCATTTGCAACGCCTGCCTGCTCTTCCTGCTGCTCCTTCCCGGTACAGGCATTTCTGCATCCAGCCTCTCTCCATCCGCAGTCCCTCCACCCTGGGCAGGAGCCCCAAGGCAGGGTAGCATCTGCCCCATCCTCCACCCCCGGCGCTCCAGGGAGCTGTGGGGGCTGCACAGCCGGGTCCCCCACGCCACAGAGCGGCCCTTGGGGCTTGGAAGGGGTGGGAGCCTCTGAATTTGCCTTTGGCCTCGCTGATGAGCCAAAGCCCTCCTCTGCTTCAGCCTCTGGCGACTGCCCGCGGACCCACAGGCTCCGAGCAGGGGCACAGGGTGTTCCAGCAGCCTTGGAACAGCAGGAAGCAGGACCAAGCCTCGCTGGAACTGAGTTTGACAACTCATTACCTCACAGGATGATGTTTTACTTCCATCCCAATGCTTTCTGCTAAAAACCCATATCCTGTCTCTGCAGGCTCCAGGCCTCAGCCCCGTGAGAACCGCAGGGCTTTGGCCGCAGAGCATCCTGCTCCGTCTCAGCTCTTTGGGATGCGAAGGGACGGCCTCATGGAAGGGCTTGGAAAACGTGAGCTAGCACTCCTGTCAGGCCTCGCAGGGAGAGGCGTGCTCTGCCTCTTCCTCAGAACCTAATTTGAACCACAAGGATGCGGTGAAAAAAAAAAAACCTGCTTTGGAAGATTTTAAAGAACAGCACGAACTAAAAAAGCAGCTGCCAAAGCGAATTTCCATTATTAAAAATCAGCACTGATAAGAGCCATCTTAGATCAAATAATTTATTTAGTAATTCCATGTAAACACTTCAGATTTACTAGCAAATACAATGCTTGCTGTTCTTTTAAATAGATCATTCAAAAAATAAGAATCTATTATTAATGGCAGGTTGACTAGAGATCTCCATACTACTGTACAATAAGGAATTGGTTTTCTAATGGATTTAACATCTCGATTTTTCTTGTTCTGCATTTGCTTTACACAAAGCCCAAAGGACACAGGTTTGAACTGCTCCCTGACGATGCCACTGCGGCCCGGGGTGTTTTGGGGAAGGTACGCAGGCAACTCCTCCCATCCTGGCATTGGTGTGAGCTGATGTGAGGGTGGGATGGCAGAGCTCGCGTGAACACTGTTCACAAACACACGCCTTTTCGGTCAGAAAACAGACAGTGAACGGTGGAGAACTTCTCTTTGGGATGTATAAAAGCAACGAACTCCATCGTTGGCATTTACTTATCAACACAGCAGTACACATACACGTATCCACAGTCTGGAAAAGCATCCTATGAGCTGGAGAAAGCAGTGGTTCTGAGGCTTGGTACACCAGTGCACTAAAACCAAAAGAATGATACCTTCTTACATAGTCAAATGAAAAATAAATATCTTTATTTTCTGCCTACTTTATTTCAGTTTTCAAATAAATTTTAAATAAATCTGTACAAAGTATACTGTTACAGTATATATTTGTAAGTGAACTGAAATGCCTAAGTGTAACAACACTACAGGAAAGCAGTAAAGATTGGCACATCTCTAATCAAGATTAACTTTTACACTCAAAAAATACCAACGCCTGTGAAAACCCTCAAGATATTTTTGGTATTTTTATGCAAGTTGCGTTGCAAACACATGACAGACCAATTCTCCCCTGCCTTGAAAAGAAAAATCACTTCTCATGCTTTTCAGAGAACATGAACATCTTTATGATGCTAAAGGGACACCATCAGGTGAAAAGAGAGAGAGAGATTTCAATTTTTAAAAAGCAAACACTTTGGTCAAAAATTGGTCAAGTTTTAGACTTTGTGCACTTTTGCCCATCTCCCCGAGCTCCGACGGCAGCCGGGGCCGGGGCCGGGGCCGGCAGGACTGCGGGAGCACCGCCACTGCCCAGCCCCGCGGAGCGGCCGGAGCGCCGCCCCGCCTGGCTGCAGGGATGGAGCTGCTCTGGCCCGGGACCCAAACCCTCGGGAGAGGAGCTGTTCCCCCTGCGATCCCAAAGGAATTAACACACATGCCACAGGGCTGCGTTTTGCGGCTTTTTTTTCCCCCCAAAAGCAAGAAACTAAAATTGATCTGACAGTGTCCCTTTGCTCAAAATAAAGACTTTTGTGCTGGAGAGGTCAGGTACTGAAACAAACTTGTTCACAGGGTCAAAGAGACAGGTACATCTCAAAATTCAAATTTTCAAATCCAACTGCAGTTATTAGATTCATGAGCTCTCAAAACCTCCTAATATTTTGTTAAATACTTCCCAACTGGGAATTGGGGATAAATACTACAGATTAAGAGCGAGAGTTTTCTCTCTTAATCTTTCCAAAGATATATTATTCACTCAAAGTTGACATGCTGAAAGTTAATCTTACATTAGAATGTAATTGGCTGCAACATAAACCTATAAATAAATCAACTACCATAGATTAAACTCTGTTAAATATTTCTAAGTTAATAAAATATTGACAGTATTATAAAATTACAGTATTTACAATAAGAAAAATCTAGACTAATATATACCTTTAACAGATCTCTTCTCCAATTTGGGATTGCAACGGAATTATGAATATATGAACAATTTATTAGAAAGTTGCATTGCAATTATCATGTTTTCCATTAGAGCTAGAGAGGGTGAGCTATCACTGCCTTTGGAAAAGACAAAAAGTGACTTCTGATGGTGGGGTGTAGCTTTTGAGTACCAAACTGGTAACAGGAGTCCTCCGCAAGACGTCTGAAGATAAGGTAGGACCAGCCTCAACTGCTCAGATTAAGGTTGTATTACAGAACTGCCAGCAATCAGAACCACCCAGGCTGCAAAAGGGGAGGAAAGGTAGTTTTCAGCTCAAAGTGCACAGCTGGAAGGGCTCCCCTCATTCTGGACTCCAACTAAGGCTGCAGGAGCTTCGATCTGCTCTCAGGAACAGCAAAACCCTCGGCTCGGGATTCGTGAGGAGGAAACGAGCCCCAGTGCTCCTTAAAGGGACATAGTCGGGCTGCAGCTATGCCAAAAACACCCGTGTCAACCATGTACAACAAAACCAGACTGGGCATTTGAGATCCTCTTTGACCTGCTTTTTTAGGAGGTTATGTTTTTTGGGGGATCAGGGATGGGTTTTGGGTTGGGGATTTTTTTTGCATTTTGTTTGCTTGGGAGGAGAAAATTGGCTGGGACCGTGCTGTCAACTCATTTTCTATCCCTCATCAGGTTCTCTGCTTCTGGGGTATTAACAAAACATGCAGTGTTTGGGTGGCACATACTTGTGGGGAAAAAGGAGGCTTCAACACTCCCAAGTCAATTGGTCTTGGGATAAACCAAAAGCAATTTGAGTCCTTAAAAATCGCCAGCTGCCTTTGGGGTCTCAGACACCCAGTGATGTCCTTTTAAGGATCAGATCTTTCACTTGCACTTTTCCCCAGCTTCGGAGGAAGAGTTTACAATGAGTTTAGGAAGGGCCATGTTCACATTCTCTCCCTCCTCCCCATGTCACATTTGCTTTCTAGAAAAAAAATGGGAGGAAGAATAAGTTTCAAACTCCTTTCCCGCCCTTCCCTCCCCCAGTCCTGCTCTCTGTAAACCAGAAATGGCAGTTTTTAGTGTACATTTTGGGATAAATTATTTTCTCAGCCCCAAGCCTGAAGATGCTAGTGAGAGACCTACCCGCAGGCTTCGGAGAGGAGGAGCAATTTAGGGGTTTCTACCGGTTCCCGTGGTGGGCAGGTGGGAACACCTCTGTCCTTAAAAGCAGGATTTAAAATGGTAAAAGAATAATTTGTAAACTCAGATCTACGTTACCAACAGAAGGCTCTAGGTCCTGCGGGCTCCAGTTCCCAGAGATGCAGAGCAGGAAAACTAGAAAGAGAACTCGGTACCTTTCAACCACCTGCTGGGTTGTACTGGGGGGGAGTGGGGAATGAGAGAGACAAAATGCCAACTGACCTTATAAACAAAGGTATGTTTAGGGCTTCTGGTTTCAGGAATAAACCGATATTTACTGGTAAAAGTCTGCCAAAAAACAAAAACAGAAACACAGGATTACTGGTAAATATTGGTTTATATGGAGAATTAAAAAAAAAATTAAAAAAAAAAAAAAAAAAAAAAAGATGTCATCGTGCTCCTGATCTCCACGTGCTCCCAGGCAGGACCCATGGCATCCCTGCACCCGGCCGTGTCTCTGGCACCCGGACACCTCAAACCAGAAGCCTTGTGTTGAGAGGAAAGTTGTGTTTCTTTCCTTTACTCCCCTTAAACTACGTGTTTCTGGCTTCCCCCCTCCCTCCTCCGCAAGGCTGGTCCTACGGGGGCTTGGCTCAGGACATGGGAAGTCTGCTTCCAAAAGCACTTGGAAGTGAATTTGTACATAATATGGTATCTCAGCACAAGGCTGCTGGGGCCTGAGCCTCGGCTGCTCCCTGAGATACCATAAAATATACAAGACTGAGTGTATATTTTAAATAAAGCATTTTCTTGTAAGTGGCATAAACCCATTCATTTTATTTACATGCTTATTTATTTCCAAAAATAGAGTTGGTCCACATTGGACAAGAGAAATCAAGAAGCCATACAGTAGAAGAGTTAAAAGTCCAACATTTAACCAAAGTACAATGAAATTCCAGAAGTCTGTGGCTGACTTGAACCACAGAAACATACACATGAGCCACACAGACATTTGTACATAGAGCATTATATTACCAATAATATTTGCAAACATGAGGTCAAGATGGCTAAAAACCCAGCAGGACTGACCCGGGGGTCCTGGCTGAACAGAAGTGGGTGCTGAGGGGCTGTCACTGCTGTGGGGAAACACAACTCTCCAGAGATTTTGCTTCACTTTCGGTTTTTTCTTTAACTGAGAAAGTCCTAATTTTTCTGCCCTGGGGATCCAAATCGAGGACATGGTGAAAGCCAACCCCATGGAGCTCCCTAAATGCCGGGGTGCCGGGGGCTCAGACCTGCGGGACAGCGCAGATGCCACACAGCACCGGAACCCCGCTGGAGGGCAAAACCCTGCCCTCTGCTACTTGGCCTTAAAGATCACCTGGAAAAGAAAAAGTTGGGATTTATACCCTTGTGGTGTGCTGCGGGGTGTCTGAAAAAAAGTCTGGATGGGGTTTGTCTTGAAAACAAGGATTTCCCTCCCTTGCCATGGGCAATTTTTGGCATTAGTTATTCCAGTCCTGTCTACCTTTCCTGGAAGACCACAAATATCCTAGAGGATGTTGCACTGACAGATGAGGGAATAACTTTTTTACATTAAAAAAAAAAAAGAAAAAAAGCTTGGAGGATGGACAGCAGAATTAAAAAAAAAAAACAAATGGAAAAGATGCCTTATCTCTGCGTGAGGGCCCAGCTTGTCTGGGTATTTCCATGGGCCTCACCATGATAACATCTCAGTGTCTCCAAAGGATGGAAAAACAGACTTAAATCTGTATGTTCTTCTGCAGAGAATTGCAGCAAGTAAAAGGGGGAAGACCACTGTAGCACTTCTGGTACTTCTACAAACCACCCACGACACGGGGTAGAACCACACGAAAAGGGTATAAATTAATTTTCCTTTTTCAAGTCATCTTTGCCACTCACGCTATTAAGCCTAGTCCAATGTGAATGCTAGTACAGAGCTAATGTACAGAATACCAGTGATAATTATTGGTACCTAACAGGATTTAAAGGCGAGTATACTCAGTACATTTATTAAAAAACACTATTACCAGCACGCCAGAGCTCTGACAGCAGTTACACAAAGCAGCCGTGCAGGTCTCTACGAGGACGGAGCCTTGAGCACAAGTCGCTATGATCATCTGAGCCTGTGACACACAACTCGATCTCCTAATTTGTTTCCTAGAACATTTCTAAACGCTGATGTGAAATACATTTTAAAACAGAGATGGGCCTGATCCTGTGCAGTTGGGTACGAACAACACACCTCAGTGAAACTCAAAGCCCAAATTCCTAAAGAGAGAGCACAAGAAATTGTTTCTTACATCAAATAACTATCATGCAAGCATACCACGATGGTTTTATATTGAGTACTTTAAAGTCAGCTGGTATAATTCAACTAGAAGTGAGCAATCTAATGGATATCTAGGGGTAGGCACAAAGGTTGTGCCAGTGACAACCACCCGATTACCAGGGAGAGCAGCACAGGGACACCGTGGGGGTCTAATGAGCTGTGGTACAGAGGAGCTCCTGCTCAGCAGCCTCACAAACCTGCACCTACATCTGGAATGTGCAGGGTTCCTGTGGCAGGCTACACACCTTCATTTCATTTGCTCTGCTGCCAGAATCTGAGCTCTTCTTCCTGAATGAGCAATTCACTTACAACCTGGCATACTGACGGAGCATTAAAAATTGCTTTTTTCCCCCACTGCCTGTTGCCTCACATGTCCCCATGCTCACAGAACCAGACCTTATCATGCTCTTCTCAATTTTCCAGCCATAGCCAGGCTGGGGTCACTTCTCCAGCATAACCCAAGCACTCTGCTCCTTGTCTTTAAACATAAACTCTGACTGAAAGCCTCGCAGTGCCTGCAGTTATCCTGCTTCTATTGCAAACTCCAACAACTTATCAGAGCACTCACTCTTCGGTACCATGATCTGCTGGAGACAGGGAAGATGGGAGAAGTCAGGGTATTTGCCACGACTCCTAGACTTTTAAGAAGCCTAAAACTAAGCCAGAGCAGCCAAAGGTTGCTCTGGCTGACACCAGTTACCTGTGGGTGCTCCTGAGTGTCTTGGGAATAGAGATAACACAGGTCTGCACATGCACACACACCAACAACCCTCCCTCAAGGACAGACCTAGACAAGAGCTGGAAGGTGCTGCCCAGACCTCTCTCTGTCCCTACTCCTTCCCTTTCTGCCCATTTTCAAAAGCAAGAGTTTTTTCTCAATAAAGATAAAAGAAAACAGAACGTACCCACAGTATCAGCTATCCAGGCACACTCTGGGATCTGGCAGACCTGCAAGTCCAGCTCAAGGCAGGAACTGGGGGTGTTGCTTCACAGGAGAAATTTAGATACCATATTTAGATACCATATTACCCAGTACTCTGGGCTTGTTTCTGCCCTCAGATCAGACTTTGCAACTTGGACCTAGTGGTGTCCACCAGAAAAGTTCCATGACAATCAACCCTTCTCTACCCAGCAACTCTGGTTTTAATGAAACCATTGAATGGAACTCATTTGCTCAAAGACTGAAGATGCCGACTTGGAAGTCCTTAATCACTCTCTAACTAGACTTTAGTCTGCCTTTTGCTCCCCAAGTGACCAATAGAACTACAACCAAGGAAGGGCTCCATGATATTTCTCTTCTCATTATAAGCCTATTTTTTATCCTGCTGTTTGTCAAGGTGCTCAGACATTCTGGCAGGTGCCCCAGCAAACCCGACTGACCACAGAATCAAAGAATGGATCAGGTTGGAAGGGATCACCTGGTCCAATCCCCTTTCTTTGCAGAAAGTGTGCTGCTTTCCACCTCTCACACACTGAAGAGCTACAGCACTTCAGCTTCTCTTTCTCAAACTGGAGTTCAGGGTTGCTGCTCTTCAATTCCCAGTGCCTCGATTACTACTTTAATTAAAAAAAATAATAACCGGACATTAGGATGTTATCTAGTCACGGAGAATACTAAGCTGTTTTTTGACAGCCCTGGTTTTGCTTGTACCTTTAGTGTTTCAGAGCCAAGCTTTTTAGAAACCCCTTGATACACCTGTTGCTCCTCTACTTGAATTTCCTACTTTGCTCCAGCATCTCTGCCTCACTTGAGTTTCAGAGGGAGGCTCCTTATCTCACCCAAAAGGATGAGGTGATGGACAGCAGGCTCTCAAACATGCCCTGTGCTCCAGAATGACATGGAGGAATCACTTCAGTGACATGAAGTAGTGCAGGAAATGAAACCCAGATCTTCTCCCCAGCCCTGTCTCTGATGTCCCTCAGACACCATTGGCTCCCCAAGGCCCCCAGCTCTGCAAAGCCCTGCCTAAACTGCTTCATTTTCTGCCCTACCACATGGTTCTTTCAGTCTGCTCCTCAAGAGTTGGACTTCTGTCTTTTGCTGGAATCTTCCTGAACTCCAGAAGTCCCTTCCTTTATAACTATTTTTAACAACAATTGTAGGGTTCTTTGCTCTTTCATGACAGACTTCTGCCTGATCTGGATGCCTGTAACCTTCCCACGTATCTGTGGTAAATCTAAGGATTTCATTTTTCTGATCTTCTCCCCTGCAATATTTTGTAACACAAGACTCACTTTTAGTCCAGCACCTTCCACCCCTGAGAATACTGAACCTGCAATTCAGTGACCCCCAGCTGGTCACTGCCACTTGCCAACTCAACAATAATTGTATCTTGAATCAGTTCTTACGTTTTAGTCCTAAACAAAGGCTAACTCTAGACCAGGCTGTTACAAGAAATGATCCTTTAAGTAAATCAAGCTGTTGAGCACCGAAATGTTAGCCAGTTCCTTCTCAAACAGTCCGGCTAGATAGCATGGTCATAATGGAACTTACTTTTTCTAACAGATTTATGAAGATGCATGAGCCTGTTTTTTTCCCAAGGCTAAAGAAACCCACAACTTTCCTCTTGTCTGGAATAGAAAACTTCCTAATACCTCCATGTCATTAAAATACAGAATTTATATCCAACATAAATGCAGCTGTTTGGTCGTCAGGACTCCAATTTCCTCAGATTTTACAGCAACCTTTTAGATGCAGTGTTCTTTATGACCTAACATACCTGCTCAGTAGAGTGCAATGGCAGGTAATGCAGTATCTTATTGATTTCATCACCCCCACCATGTTTCAATCAGACCAGCTGTGCCGAGGTCTTTTTTCACCACCGAGCAGTCTACAACAACTATTTTTGTCTCCTGTTTCCCCCCTGTTGTACAGGTGTGCCCATTCCTCACTCCAGCCCACAGCCTGAAGCTGGCTGTCCCTCCTGTGCACACAGCTCTGCTCCCAACCTCTGCACACCCCGAGCCCCGACAGCCTCAGCATTCCCCCAGCTGTGCTCAGTCTGTCCTCCCCAAACCCTGCCCACTTCCCGTGCCACCAGTCTGGGGACGCCTGGGCTGAAGTGGAAATGCTGTGGAGTCGTGGCTACTCACTTCACCTCTCTGTCACAGCCTTTTCCCACACCACCAAGAATTTAGGAAGAGGTGCTGCCACATCCTAAATTCTGTCTCCTTCCTGGACACCCAAATTTAGCTTCCCGGGTATCTCAGCTTCAAGAATGGCAGCTTCAGGCTTGCCCCAAGCACTCTGATACCTTTCAAGGTCTATGTGTCCAATCAACAGGCAAATAGTTCTGACCTGATGGATCTCCTATCACTGGGAGCTTGTATTTCCCCTCACCAAATCCTCTGCCATTCAAACCTCCCACAGCTGCTTCTCCAGCTCCTGGTGGCACCTCCAGAACACAAATCAACTCCTCAACCAAGGCTTTGGTTATAAATCACCCCTTTAATCCTGTCCAGTTTCAAGCCTCCATAAATACAAAGCAAGGCAGCCGGTGCTGTGGTGGGAATGAACCCTGACCATCTGCAGAGGATTTGATGCCATCTCTCCTCCACCAGCTCAGCAGTTCTGGCCTCAAGATGCTTTCTAGAGCCTGGAATTCCCCCACTTGTTGCTCCATACAATATTTTATCAGCAGATAATCATTCGTAAAGCGTGTCCTCTCTGCACTCTTGTGTGCAGTTCTTTGTGCAATTAAGCCAATGTACTTTGATTCCCATAATTAAGCTAGGAATTTTACTTTATGACCATATAAAGTCCATCTTTAAACTAAAAATAGACTGACTGTTAACAGATTCTTTTTTTAAAATGACTTTAAACTGCCAATTAGAGACTTGCATTGGACAAGATAAGTTACATATGGCCTTGCAGAAGCCTGCAAGGACTCATTTTCCAAGACTTTTATTGACGGGTGAAGCTCAGAAGCCAACTCTTTTTTTCCAAGGTAGAATGAGCCTCTGAACACAGCAGACCTATCCACAAACCAAACTGTTCGCATGCACGAAAGCAGAGATGGCTTTTACATGAATTTGCAGTGCTTAGTTCAGAGTTATTAATGACAGAAAATAATTCAAAGCCTTTAGTCCCTACTTTGCTCAGACCTGCCTGGTTGCCCTTCAGCAGCCCCTGGCAACGGTGAACCTACTGTCATTTATTATTTAAATAAAACAATCTTTTTAATAAAAAGAAATTCTGACCCCATTTAAACTCTGTACCTGACAAGACACCGGCTTCTTTCCTTCACCTCTGGTACTGCTCACACAACATTTTTTTTTAAGCTGACCTGCCCACACAGCTCCTGATAAGCCAATGCTACATTGCCAGCTCTCCTCAGCATCACTCGAGTGGGAGGTTTAAATACCAGATTTCACAAAATCCTTTCTCCATGATTCCTAGCCCTGGCATTTCCTGAAGTATTGACAGATTGGCAAGCCTTCCCAGCTTGCCCAAAAGTGAGCCAGCTGGACCTGCTTCTGCTGGACTGAGGCAGAGAGAAGAGCTGGTCCCTGAAATCCCAGCGCTCACCTCTCGACCCCCAGGTGAGTTCTGAGGAGCCTGGACCGGCTGACGCTGATGTGCCGATGCAGACTCACTCCCCAGGAGCTGCTGGTCTGAGCTCCCCTGCCCATATGAGATGCCTGGGCAAAAGGTGAGCCCAGGCAAGTTCCAAACCTCAGGAGACTGCGGCCTACATCATGCTCACTATTGTGCAACCAGGATGGAGCACGGAGAAATAAAATGCATTCCCTAGGGAGACAGTAGAGCAATCCCAAGCTGGGGAACAGAGACACCCAAACCAAGGTGGCTGCCTTTCAAACGACACTGCTGCTCCCAGACATCCCAACAGACAGGTCCTGCCCGATGCACAACCACTGTCCTGCCCTCTGACAGCTGCCTTTCTACTCAGAGTGAGAACAAAACCCCCCGAACCTCGAATGTCCCAACCTCGATGGCAGTTTGAGTCTGAGTCACACATGAAGACATTCACCAGTAACAGAAGAAATGACCACTGCTCATTCACTGACCCTCAGCTCTCAGCAACAGAAACTATCCAGGCATGTATGATATGGACAGAGCCTCCTCCAGCCTCATCTCAGCACCGGCCACATCAGCACAGCTGGTGACACAGAGGAGCTCAAATCATGCTGGGGAGGTCATCCCTGCAGCAGAGCCCCCACAGCCACCACAAAACACCCCGTGCCAGTGCTGGCCCATGCATCAATCCAGAGCATGATGATGATGATGATGATGTCTGAGAGCCCAGGCTCAGCTCCCAGACCTTTCTGCAAGCATGACAGCAACACCTCGCAGCCCAAAGCGCTGACTCGTGTCAGTAGGACACGATCTCTTGCACCAAGGCATTCACCCATGGGGCTGCTGCACGGTCTCTGCACCATGTCCAGTAACACAGCCAAACCCACCGGGGTCAGCGTGGTCACGGGCCTTCAGATGCAGCTTGCCAGCCACTTTCACAAGCAATTCTCCACTGAAATCAACATCGTGACTGGGATGACATTTCAACACAAGGAGGTTTTTCCCAAAAAGCTGTCTAAATCTCTCCAAGTCATGCACTTGCCGTCCCAGCGGCACGCACTGGGATCAGCTCCCACAACAGCCACCTCCCTCCAAGGTCTTCCCAGCCAGGAGGGGCACATCCTTCCTTGCTGCAGATATAAATCCACACCTCTCACCTCTCCAATCTCAAACAGAAAGAATGAAGCCGGGTTTTTGCTTCCTGCATATTTCAAGATAGTGTTTCAAGAAAAAAATGCTTCAATGCCACAGCCAGGGAGACTCAGCAGAAACTCCCACTGCCAGTGCTGCAGCCAGTCCTCTTTGCACTTCAGTCTGCTATGCGGCCTAAGACTCAGAAAGGGTTAAGGTGTGTATTTTTGCAAAGCTGATGTCAGGACGGACAGCAAACCTACTGATCACCAGCAAAGCCAAGGAACAGTCTGAGTTAAGATGGAGTTCGTGCTGGGGAGATCCAGCAGATTCCCATTCAAACCAAGCACCCTCCCAGCTGATGGCAGATCCAGAAAGGAGCAGAGGTTCACCACATGTCATGAACCTAAGCCTCAAGACCAGGTGTGGAAATGGCCAGAGTCATCAGCACAGCCAGAGCCAAGTTCAACAGCACAGTAGTCCCTGCTCAGGACCTGACAGCTACATTATCTGTGTTTTGGATATTTCACTCTCCTGTGAGCTCTAGCTTGGTCTGATAAACCTAATGCCCACTGGTTGGTAGAACCTGTCTTAGTTAAACCCAAACTGTATCAGGTCTTGCACTCTGAGACTGCTCCAAGATACATTACACAGGGACAGAAGAATTTCCCTACCAAACCGCATAGCCAATTCGAGCTGCAGAGATACTGCCACAGCCCAGGTGATGTCTGGTCACCCAAAATGAGACAACACCCACATGCAGGCAAAATCTACGGCCAGCCTGAGCAGGCTCCATCTTAGCTGGCCATGGTGCCTTCCAGAGCAAAAAGCTCAGGACCAGATCCCCTTTCTGGGTAAAGGAGCGCCAGCAGTATTGATCTGCAGAGGGACAGTGAAGCATTGTTTGGGGATATCCAGCCTTTCACTCTGTCTTGTTTTAATCAGTCAACATCCAAAAGGCAGATAGTGGGGCCAAAAGTCCTCTATCTTTATCTTTTTTCACTTAATCTCCAGCTGACATTTTTCCGTGAAAACATGCCTCGTTTCTTGCTGTATGACTTCAACTCTCCCTCTTCGGTGATATTTTGCCTCAAACAGACTACACAACCGGTTACTGCTTTTATAGAGGTGGGAGTGACATGCTTTGACTCTTCTGAAACACAAAATGCTCATCTGGCTTCAGCCACCAAACTGCAACGATGGGACTAGCAGAGCTACCCCAGCCGGGGAGCTCAGCCCCTGCAGCTCCACAATCCCCTGGGACCAGCTGCCTGACACCCCTCAGCTGCTTGTGACAAAGAGCCACTGCCGTCAGGCTCCCATGGGCTTCTCTAAGCGCCATCCCCCAGACCTGTGCTGATGCTGAAGCACTTGCATGGCAGCCCAGGTGTACCTCGGCCATCCATCTCTGCCACATCCAATCTCCCACCTTGCTCTGAAAGCCTTTTCCCACCCTGCAGACAGACAACACCTTTGCTGTGACTGCTGGGAGCTCCTCCCCTGGGACAAACTCTTTTCACCCAGCCTGAGTCTGCTGCCTCAGGAAATGCCTTCGTTAATGACAGCACCACACCTGCCCAAACACCAACCCGCTCATCCTTTCCCTTCCAATGTGCTCCTCCAGCAGCAACTTCTATGCCATCCAAATTGCAGTAAAATATCCAGAATGCCACTGGAGAAGTAACACTGTGAACCCCTGCAAATGGATGATTTGGCCTTTACTTCTCTCTGGTATCTGCAGCTGTTCGGCACTAACAACAAGCAACACCAGCCCAGTAAAGCCTCGTGGCCCACTTGTAATTCACAAGAAGTGGGATTGTTGCACGCCCTTATGTGAGCTGCCTTTCTCCCAGACTGCAGTGCTGCTAACACACAGCCCCATCAGGAACTGAAATGCTTTGGAAAGATAACGAGAAGGATAGGCAGGCTACGAGAAACTCCCAGAGCGGACCCAGGACCATCTGGCACGAATGGGAGCGGGAAGGCAGCCTCTGCTGGGAGCAGAGCAGACAGCCCCGCTCCAGCTGCGGAGCTTCCGGAGAGCTGCCACACGAGAGGCGCATCCTTCCTGCGCCATCACCCTCAGCCATCCCAACACAACACACACCACTTCGGAGAAAAAAAAAATAAAAGCCATGAACTTCAGGCCCAAAGATTAGGCTCTGGGTAATACAAGCTTTTAAAAAAGGTTGTAATTTTGGAAGTCCATTTAAATTAACCTTAACTAGCTTTAAACTCTATATACGTATCTCCTTGCCACGCTCACAACCCACGCACATTTTGCCGTGCCAGCGAGCTAAATCATGTGCAAGTGAGCAGAGTAAAAGGAACCACAAAAAAAAGCTCTGGGCAGAAACTCTCTTTCATTGTTGCAAGCGGCACAGGAGATGGCAACAGCAGAAGGAATCAGGAATAAAAATGGAACTCGCTTGTTTACCTCGTCGGTTTTGTCAAAACATTGTGACAACACTTTGCGTGCAGCCCGTTTCTCTGTTCTGCCACCAAAAATTCAGAGCCCTTCACCTATCTTCACACATTACAGGAGAAAGCCAAGAAGAGTAAAACTTTTAGGGAGCGAAATGAGTGTGCAAAAGATATAAAAAAGCCCAGCTTGAGAATTTCAAACTACTGGGCTTCTCTTCCAGATAGTCCAAACACCACCAGAAACAGTGACCCTCCAGCTGCACAAGCTGAGTTAACAAGGAGCAGGCAGCCAACAAAAGAGGAGAGTAAGACAATAAAGGGAAAGTTTGGGTAAGCCTGACAAAAAGCAAAAGAAAAAAAAAAAGAAAAAAAAAGGCAAGAAAAAAAAAGCTGCAAACTGGGTTTCTAAAAATGAAAAATTCTTGACAGTGTCTTTTTAAAAGAGAAACTCCCAGCACTCCAGGCAGAGCCCTACCTCTCCAAAAGCCACCCAATACAGTAGGAAGCAGCAGGTTTTTGAAGGAGCAAATGACACAGTTGTGGAGGAATTTGACTTCACTGCCTTCTTTCCAACTCACCTAAGAGAGACTCACTTTGTACCTGGAGGACTAGCGAAACTGAGGAAACTGGAAATTGGTTGGTTCGAGTTATACTTTTGAGTTTTCCTGCTTGACAAGAGTCCCTAAAATGTAAACCTGTTTTAGCATTCTTGTACATTAATGTCGTCATTCTCCCTGCTGACTCCCACAACTTCTGCCACAGACAAGTCAATCAGATTTGGTATATGCCCTGGGACAGGGAAGGGGAGGGCTGGGTTTAAAGCAAACAAGCAACCAAAAAATAATTATGTCAGTGCTCTGCAAGGTGTTGGATCCAAGCTCGGTGGATCTGCTGAAGTCTTCGATCCAAAAGACTTGGCAATTTTACTTAAAAAAAATGAAACAAAAAAAAAGTTGACCTCTTGAACTTAGAGAAAAGCAAGTGGCAGACCTTGGAGGAAGGGAGACAGAGTGTGAGGGTGCAAAAACATCATGTGCTGTAGTTCACCACTTTAGAAGAAATCGGAGTTTTGCTTTGGTTGTTTTTGCTTTTTCTGAAGTGCCAGGGAAAGGCGCTTCCCAAAGGGCGACTTTAGAGTTTACGGGCGCCAAGGTGGAAGCGTGAAGTGAAGACATGCCAAAAACATCAGGTTTGCATAAACCCTTCTGGAAAAAGGGCACCGTGTTTTAGGAAAAATGCATATCTACCAAATCTCCACTGACCAGGGGCCACTTGCACACGCAAAGTTGCATCAATTGGCAGCATCAATGCTGACATTTTTGCCTTCTCCTTCCACCCCCCTCCCCAATTTTTTTTTTCCTTGGGAGACATACAGCGCCACTGCATTAGAACGTACAAGAAATGAAAACAGTGAGTACGACTGATATAGATCCATTGACTTTTTATTACAAATGTACTTGATCACTTGGCTTCAAAAAAGTTTAAATCAACCCCTATTTTCTGTACGCCAGTACAAAGTAAAATCTATTTTACAAATTAAATACCTAAAAATTTGACAAAAATATTAAAGTTTGATGGAAAAAACAGTTATAAAAATCTTAAATCCCCTTTTAAGAAGATAAGAGATAACATTCCCTCCCAACCCCCACAGTCCTGTTATACAATATTAATAGTCATTTTTTTAGAATAGGTAGGTATGTTATATCTTGCTGTTAGCATACAAGTCACTCTAATAGCTTTATCTGTATATACTCCAGTTAGTGCATGAATGTCAACTGATTGAATATAATCAACTATCTTTAACTGATCCCTAATTTACATTTCATAGCTTGCATAGTTTGAAGGGACAAAGGTTACACTACAGCTAATCATAAAAAAAGGTGGTTACAGTGCTATTTTTAAAGGCAACAAAGTAATTGCTCCCAAAAAAAAAAAAAAAAAAAAAAACAAACCAAAAACCAAACCAAAACCAAAAACTAAAAAAAACCCAAACCCGAAACAAAACAAAACAAAAAAAGAAGTTACCGGTCGGCTCTGAGCAGGGGTTAAATCCCCGGCAGCAGCTCTGCCTGGCTCGCAGGGTGGGCTCCGCGCCCGCCCGCTGCCCCCGGGGCAGCCCCTCTGCGCTTCCCACAGTCCCGGGACAGGTTGGGAACCGCTCTCCCGGCAGCGCTACCCCCAGCACATTTCAACCCCTGCGAGGGATACGCACGAAGTGACACTGTCAAGTATTTCTTTCCTTTTTTTTTTTTTCCCTTCCCAATTGAATTTTCAAAAAACGAAAAGCTCTCCGCCTACGGGCGCGCCTGGCTGCGAGCTCGGCGCGCTCCCGGCACCCGCGGCCGGGCTCCTGCTCGCCCGCGGATCCCGCCCGGCCCGACCCGGGGGCTCCCGGCGCCGGGGGAACCCCGCGGGGGTCCGGCCAAGCCCCCCGGCTCCCGGGAAGCTGCGGGCTGCCCCCCCCCGCAGCATCGTAAGCAGGACCGCAAAAAAGAGGCAGGAATCAACAGCGGCTAGTGCTGTTTCTTTTCTTTCTTTCTTTCCTTCTTTCTTTCTTTTTTTTTTTAATTTAAATTCTCAAACATGAAGCAATTTCACTTTTTTTTTCTCCTTTTAACAACAAAAAAAAAAATAGAATTTGAATTTGGAGGACGTTTCTCCGTTAGCATAAAACCACTTAAAAGGTGGTTGTATTTCAATGGTAAGTTACTTGACAGTGTCCCTTTAACTTAAAAATAAAATAAAGTCAGTATTGCAATGAATTTCAAGTTTTCTTGCACGTAGTCATTATAAAGTAGCTTTTATCATGCTCTTGGACCTATTCTACAAGACATTTAAAAGCATATCATCAAGGAAAATATAAGGCATACTTCTCAGGAATTAGGTATCTTGGCACATTTGAGCATACTGTCTTTTTTTAAAACAACACATATGGTCAAATATACCTTTCTTCTTCTAACACTAAACAGGGTTTTCTGCTCTGATTTGTTTTAAATACTGAGATATTAGAGCCTTGGTAAAGTACCGAGCACCTCCGGGAAAACAAAAATTAAAACAAAAAAAGCAGAAAAATAAATCAAAAGAAAACTAAAACAACCAGGAGCAAAATCCCACGAATCTTTACAGTCATTTTAGTCTTTCGTTATCATCATTCATCAAGTCCTTGAACATACAGAACGTGCGTTAAAAGAAGAAAAAAACCAAACCAAAACAAAAAACCAAGGAAACACGCAGAAGAAACCCAAAACGAGACAAAAACTGACCACAAGTTCTCGGCCACTGTTCACAGAACTGCCCGCGGGCTGTTCCAGGCTGTACTGGTTTGACTGGAACCGCGCGGCCCGTGCGCTTCTCGAGTCAGCCGGATCCTGGGCAGGATCCGGGCGGCGCGGGCGAGGAAGACCACGGGAGCAGCCTGCCTCGTTAGCGATGCTCCCAGGAGCCGGGAGGGACGGAAGGACACTCTGCCGTGCTCTCCTCGCCTCCCGCTACTTATTGCTGGGAACGCACCGCGGCGGCGTGGAACTACGGGCGCCGGAGCGGAGCGCGTCCGTCGGCAGCGCGACAACTTTGGGGAGGGCAGTGAACAGCAGGACCGAGACAATCAATCAAGTAGCAAAACCAAAGCAATTAAATTCCTAACTACGTCTAGCAGCATGGAGAGTGCAGTCCCGACACATCACAGTTGAAGTACAATAATCGCTGGAACTGCCCATCCAGAGCCTCCGATTCAGAAGCAGGTTATCAGACACGTTTACATGCAATTGAGAACCATTTCAAATGTCACATTACGCACTCTGAAAAGCTTATTCCACTACTGGGAAATAGGAAAAGTGCACATTAAAGCAATTTTAAACATTTCCAGTGATTGTTTAAAAAGAAACAGAAACACCTCGCTACCAGCGTCTTGTGTTTAACTTTCTGTGAACACTAACAGCAAACTTCTTTCAAGGGCAATAATGCATGGTACAATGGAAACAGCTTGTTTTGACACTTACAGTACATCTCAAAAAAACCAACAAAAAAAAACCAAAAACAAAACCCAAGAAGAAAAAGGGAATCATAATTTCAACCGGGAATAAAACGACAGCAGGAAATCAAATTCTTTAAAACAAGCTTTTTTTTTGTTTTCTCCCCACCCTTCCAAAACTCCATCCTTGCCCCTCGGTAAAGAAGTGCTGGCAGCTCCTGCTCACACAGGAGCAGCTCAGGTCTACCTGACCCCTAACTCAGCCAAGACCATTCAGCAAAATGATTGCATTCCCAAAAAACTTCCGAGTGGAACAAGATTCTAGTTTCTCTGAAACGCTCTCTACTGAATTCCAGCCAAGAAAAGAAAAGAAAAGAAAAAACAAAAAATAAAGT
Organism: Coloeus monedula; assembly: GCF_965178545.1. NCBI lineage: Eukaryota > Metazoa > Chordata > Aves > Passeriformes > Corvidae > Coloeus > Coloeus monedula. The sequence goes on along the minus strand of NC_138795.1, from coordinate 16,271,782 downwards.
TTTGTTTTCACTGTTTAAGGCATCTTTTTTTTATAACATTTTCTCTTCACTCGCAATGATGATAGTCATGCAGCAGTTTAATGATAAAAATATATTAATATTTTACTATACAGCAGCAAGAAGTTAGTCAATTAAAAGCACACCAACTTTTTTTAAAAGAAAAAAAAAAAAACCCAACATAACCGAAAACAACAAAGACAACCTGTAAAAGTCTATTATTATTCTTATTATTATTACAAACAATTTCAATTTGGAGAACACACCTGGACAGATTAGTGTTCTGACAAATCTGTGTTTCCCTAGCCTAGGCTTTGAGCAGAGCCCGCGTGCGGCGGGAGCTGGGACGGGGAGGGCAGGGCACGGCCAGGCTCGCCAGGTATGTAGCCAGTAATAATAACTAGCACCACAGCTACATGGAAAGAATCCGTTACGGACACACACCGGCTTGGCTTTCACTGTCCAACCAAACTCCGACCCCCATGGCTCAGTGGGATCACGCTGCCCTCGTGCTGCACTGGTTCCTAACAGGCCTACGGAAGTTAACAGGGATCAAAGCATCGGTCCGGACCTCTCACGAGTTCAGGAGATAGTGCTAGTGCCAGTGGCGACACGGAAAGACTCGCTACCTGCTGTCCAAAAACAGGTGCACTGGAAACCGCTGCACGTCAGGTTAAGTACTTTAAGTACACAGAATAAAAAAAATATATTATGAACAATACAAGTACATCTCATATACACAATAATGACAATACGCCTACTCAGTTGTAAACCAAACAGGTGCAGAAAAAAAATATTATGGGAGGAAATTCTTTACTTTTCGTTTTTTTTTTTCTCTCTCTCTCTCTCTTTTTTTTTTTTCTTTTCCTCTTTCCTTTTTTTTTTTTTTTTACTATTTGAAGAACTTTGGTTCAAACGTAAAAATCACAAGTTAGCAAATTTCATTTAAATGCCTTTTTTAATAATTTTTCTTCATGTTCACAGAAGTTTCACTGACCATTTTTATATGTTTAAGGTCCAGATGCAATGCATATTGTATAAAAGAGAGCACTTATTGTTTACCTTGCATGAATTAAACCTACGTACCTTTTAACTCTACAAACTTCTGCATAACATTTAGACAAAGCTCAGACACACAGCATGCCTAGCCCTCATATATATATACACATCTCTAATCACAGGTATATAGGGTGTCAAATATACTATAGTAACCTCCATGTAAGGTTCGAAATTTGGTAACAAAATGAGAAGAAAAAACTAAAAATATTATTTTACGTGTTCTAAAATATCTCTTTTTTTTTTTTTGTGCTAAAGTCAAATGTTAGCTCAACATGAAAAGGACTTTTTTTTTTATATAATTCAGCAATATTATAATCTTGACCATTTTTGCAAACACTTTTAATAATAATAGCTTAAACGTGTACAAAAGTTCTCGGTTAATTAGGGAAATAAACACTCAGTTCTTTATATTTTTAATCAAGTAGGAAACACAGTTCATATATAATGTTATTACTTTTTTTTTTTTTGACTCTTTTTTTTTTTTGTGTGTTTTGTTTTTTTTTGTTTTGTTTTGTTTTAGCAGCTGCTTACTGTTTGATACGGTGGGTAAAGTGGAGGAACATCCAGCGATGGGTGGCGGGTCTGAGGCGCTGCTGCTGCCGGGCGGCGGGGGGGGCGCCGGGCGGGCGGCGCGGCCGGGGGGGCTCCGGGCGGAGGGGGGGCTCCGGGCCGCCGCCCCCGCGCCCCGCCGCCCGCCCGCCCTCCCGCCGGCGGCGGGGCCAGTCCGCGTCCCGGGGGGCGGGCGGTCAGTCCTCCTCGGGCTCCTCGGCCTGCAGCAGCGCGCCGGGCGGCCCGGCGGCGGCCGCCTCGGCCTCGGGGGGCGGCTCGGCGCCCACGGCGGGGGCGGCGGCGGCGGCGGCGCGCTTGTCCCGCTGCTTCTCCTGGATCTTCTTCATCTCGTCCGAGTACTTGCAGAAGGTGTGGCCGAACTTGGCCCAGACCTTGTAGGGGACGGTGATGGAGTTGCGGTAGGTGGGCTTCACCTCGCTCACCCGCATGAACACGCCGTACTTGTTGGAACCCACGTCGAAGAAGAAACGCTTGTTGTCCACAGTCAAGGAGGTGCCCTCGGGCAGCTCGGCCGGCTCCTCCTCCACGCCGTAGTCGTCGATGAGCTTGGCCAGGGCGTCGCGGAACTCGATGAGGCCCTGTGCGGGCAGCGCGATGGTCTGGCCCTGCGTGGAGCCCAGCCCCGGGCCGCGGTTCACGGTCTGGCGGACGCGCAGGAAGCGCCCGCGCTGGTTCTCCTTCAGATCCATGTAGTACTTGCGGTTCTCCCGCACCAGGAACTCGCTCTTCAGCGCCCGCCGGGGCTCGTCGGCCGCCTGCGCCAGTTCGGGGGGCTGGCTGGGCCCCAGCTGCGCGTAGTGCTCGATGAAGTCGCCCAGGTAGTCGCGGAACTCGACGGCCACCGACATGGAGAGGGTCAGGCGGCTCTTGTTGCCGCCCGCGCCCACCTCGGCGATCTTGAGGAAGCGGCCCTTGGCGTTCTGCTTCACGTCCAGGTAGAAGCGCTTGTTCTGGATGTCCACCCGCTTGGAGGCCAGCTCCTGCGTCTCGTGCTGCAGCCCGCCGCCCGGGCCCCCGCCGCCGCCGCCGCCGCCGCCCGGGCCGCCGCCGCCCGCGCCCGGCCCCCCGGCGCCCGCCGCGCCCCCGCCGCCGCCGCCCTGCTCGCTGCCGCTGTCTCTGTCCGCCATGATGCCGCCGCCGCTCCGCCGCCGCCGCCGCTCGGGCCTCGCCCGCCGCTGCTCGCCCCGGCGCGGCCGCCCCCGCGCCGCCGCCGCCTCCTCCGCCGCCGCCGCCGCCTCCTCGGCCGCCCCCGGCCGCCGCCGCCGCCGCCGCCTCCTCCTCCCGCCGCCGCCGCCGCCGCCGCTGCTGCAACAGCCCCCGCGGCCACCAGCCGGCCGCGCTCTCGCGAGATCTGCCGGAGCGAGGAGAGGGCGCGGGAAGGCGGCAGAGAGCGGCCCCCGCCGCCGGCCGCCCCGGCGAGCACGGCGGCAGCGCCGCGCCGCCGAGCGGCCGCCGCGGGTACTGCAGCTCCGCGCTCCCCCCCGCGCACCGGCGCCGCGTCCGACCCCGCTCCGGGCGGCACCGGCCCCGGCCCCGGCCGCTGTCCCCGCTGGAACCGCGCTCCCGCACCCCGGCGGCAGCTGGCGGGGCCGGGGAGAGCCGCCGGGTTCGTGCTCCCCGGAGGGAACCGCGCGGGAGAACGCTCCGCAGCGGGCCCTCCGGCCGGGTGGGATGCCCGGGATCGCCGGGTGGGAGATGTGTTTATTCGGGGTTGATAATGAAGTTAATTAATAGGCCTATGGCGTGGCGCGGGGTTTGGAGGCTCGGGAGCACAGCGGGGATAGGAACCGGGGGGACCGGGCGTCCCCCCGCAGCGGGGGTTTGGAGGTGGGGCTTGGAGGTGGGATTTCGGAGGCTTGGAGGTGGATTTTGGAGGTTTGGGGGTGGGTTTTGGAGATTTGGGGGTGGGTTTTGGAGGAGATGCTTTAGCTTCAAGTCCTTGTTGCCAAACCTTCAATTTTAAGCCAGCTCCAGCCCAAGTAAGGATGTTTGCTCCTGGTGCTGCAGGTCAGGAAGCAAAGTGGCAGGGTTGCTCTGGGTAGAAGTTGCTTCCTTGCCTGCTGCTTCCAGGACTGCTGACTTCTCTGGAAGGCATGGATCTAGCATCCCAAAAAGCCTGCAAGTGTTTCACAAGGAGCGATGCTATGAGGTGAATTTTGGGGTGGCCTGAGGAATGTGCTTGGCACACAAATGGCTTTCTTGAGGAGACGGGGAGTGAACTGCTGAGACATCTTGTCAGGTTAGAGGACGCTCAGCTATCCCAGGAGGAACCCCCAGCCTGCCCCATGGCTGTGGTTAAAGCCGTGGTGATGGCGACTCCATGGGTAATAAAAACAATAAATAGAGAAGCAGTTTCCTTTTACCACAGAAACGATATTTCAGCACTGGCTGAGCTGCAGCTTGCCAGCTGTCGGCTGCAGGAAAGCCCTGCGTGCTTGGCGTGTGTGGTGCTCTCCGTGGATGCTGTGTTTGATTTTCAGCCCACCTGAACTGTCCCAGGCGTTTCCCAGTGTGGGAACTGCGTGTCCGGGTCGGCATTGCCATGCTGCACCCATGGCAGGCTGTGGGCTGGTGCTTTGGCAACCCCTCTCTCTTGATTTGCTCTTTTTATCCTCAGATCAAATGACATTAGACAACCTGAGGCCTATCCATGTGGCCTGTTGCTATCACCACCAGGTGTCCTTATGGATGAACCACTGCTTTATCCATGTGCTGGAACTGGGAAATGCATAACTGCTAAGGAATTGTGTTGGTGCCCTGGAGGTGTGTGGCCAGTCTGTCTCTGACTGGTGAAAATTGGTGGTGCTGAGGATGCTGGCCAGCAGCAGAGGTTGTTCTTCCTCCCCAGCACAGGCCAGTGGTACTATTTTGGGAGTGGATGTGCTCCAAGTGGATACCAGCAATCCTGGGAACAACCTGCTTTGGTGGCATGATGTTTTGTGAGATTCTGCTTGCCCAGCACCACTCTGTGTTGGAAGTCACAGCCACTACCTAATGCTCTGATTTTATGCCTGAATTTGGCTTGAATAAGGCATTTACTTATTGAAGTCAACAGAACAGAGGAAAAGAAGTGGTTTTCTTCCCAACAGATAATCTTTTCAATGGGAGCTCTACCACAGCAGCCCATCCTGGGGACCCACAGAGACCTAAATTGGTCTGCCCAGTGCTAAAACATGATCCTGTGGCCAAGGCAAGCTTGGGATGGCTGCTGAATGAAGCAGGGTGCAAAGCAGGATGGACCAGGGTGGTGGATAAGTGCAGGAGCCAGGGGAGTCTCTTCATACGTTGTCCACGTTTGGCCTTGTACAGGCCAAAGACAGGACTGGAATCTTGCAGGGGACTCCTGGGTCACATGCTGCCCGTCCTGGCTGTTGCAGTCCCATCAGTGTCTCCCATATGGTTATCAGGGTGCACACTGCGCTGCCTCTGTGGGTTCTGCTGAAACCCATCCCAGACCTCTGCTCTGAAAATCAGAAATCATTTCATCTCCAGCCCCACAGCTCTCAGCTTGGAGATTTCACAAGATTTTCTGATGTTTTCTCCCCTTCCACGTGTCTCTCAGTAGCAATTATATCCCCTTCAGCCCTGTTCTGATAGCCTAAATAATGCTAAATTTGAATCTCTCATAAGATAATCCTCCTTTGTTTGACTGTTGTAGTCATTTTCCACACCGGTTTCAGTTCCTCAGAAAGACAAGGGAAAAGGTTTTCGGAGTTATGCCTGGGATCTCAGGCTTAAGATCAATGGGCCTTTTGTTTGGAAATCCAATTCAGTGGGAATTTTAAGAACATATCTGATCATTACTGCGAGCATCTCGAAGTTTGGAGCCCAAGCCTGTTATTCAGCTATGAAACAACTCTGCTGACTCCAAGAACTTGTACAAACATTTATAATCAACAGGAGGGAAGCTAAGAGCCATTCAAACAACAGATAAGATTAGTAACTGAAGTGGCTGGGCTGCAATTGTTATTGTGCAAGTCAAAGAAAAGGCTGTCACACACGGAGGGTGTTGCCAAGCAAGATTCATTCGAGTCGCCGAGTCATTCTTCTCTCATCTGCTGTCCGAATTCTCCTGCAGTCTTCCCAGATCTACTCAGGCTGAGTTGGGCGATCTGCTGGGTGAGGAGGTGACTGAGCTTAGACTTTTTTCTGGGTTGTGTCAGATATTTGCCTTGGTCCTGTTCTTGTCCAGCGCCCCCACCACGGAAAAGGGAGCATGTTCTTGTTCAGAGAACTTCCTGTGCCGTGATGGGACTTGGAGCACTGAAGCAATCAAAGCCAAGTGGCTTTTGCCATCGCTCAGATGCAGAGCACTCAGACAGCCATGTGGGGATGTCTGAGGCTGGGTGAAGGCTCAGACCAGCCCCTGACCTGGAGTGTGTAACAGGATGGTGAAAGCTCCCTGTGCTTTCTATCTGGGTCCTCCTTGGAGTGTGCCTTTGGGGAGAGGAGCTCAGCATGGCTCGTCCACTGTCGTGAGGCGTTGGTCACCCTGTGAACAAGCCCCATCATGTGCAGCAAACAGGAAACCAGCACACAACATATGAAAGTCATTTAGGAAGACGGGAACGATGAGCGGCACGCACAATAGCGTTGCTATTAGGATCTGTCGATCCTAATTAAAAAAATACTTCTCAATGAAAATTATTTATAAAAAGAAATCACAGTGACCCTAAATCAAATTATTTGTGAATGGCTTTTAGTCTCCCAGATCAGTTAAAACTCCTGTGTTAGTCACTGGACGTCATCCAAGCTACATGCTGAATGAATAACATCTCTGCCAAATTTCATTTTTTTTTCACCCTCACCCAGTTTGGCACAGGACAGTTAAAGTCATTTTTCTAAATATCTTTCAGAACATCAAGCAACTGTAAAATAACAATGGGAAAGCTTGGCCACGGACAACTGCAGCCCTCCAGCTGGAACCGCTTCTCTCCAAGAAAGCAACTCCGTTTCCTTTGATGATCTGTTTTGGGGGAGCACTGAGGCAACGATTCCTCCACGGGGATACTGGAGGGTCACTGCCCGAGGGGTAACCCTGCCAGGGAGCCTGGCTTCCAGGTGTTCCAGAGTGGGGCACAGCCGAATCCAGACTGGCCCTGGGTACAGGGTTTGTGTCCTTTTGGCCACCTGCTAGAGAGTGACATCCCGAGGACATATCAGCCATTCCTTGTCCACAGTGGCAGTTTCCATGGTGAGCTGTAACGACGCTGCTTTTGCTCACTCTTCAGAAACGAAAAACAAAAAACAGAAAGAAAGAAAGGAAGGAATCAATGACTGCACAATGGCAGAACAAGTTCTTGCGCCTTGTGTCTGCAAAGATAAAGTGCTAATTCTTCTAAGCACTATGTGATGTCCTATCCAAGTGAATCAAGTTTGAGATTGTTTTCGTGATGGCTTCTTCCAGCTCCAGCGTGCTTTCTCTTCTCCTTTGACTGGCCTGCAAGTCCCCCTCTGCCCTTGTCTCAGCTGGCTTTCCCCTCATCAGTTCTTTCTGACCATGAAGGACTCTGCGGTGTCGTCACCTGCAGAGAGCGAGGACCCTGCCCAGCTCTTGGTTCTCAGAGATGTTAAGAGGGAAGCATGATTCTCCAGCTCCCCACATAATCCAGGAAGTGCTGGTTGCTATTCTGTTGAAAACTAGCAGCAAATGGCCACCAAATTACAATCCTGTTGGTTTTCAGCGAGAATAATTTATAAACCCAGGGCTCTCTGCTCCTTGCCTCCTAAGGAGGAGTAAGGACTGGAGCCCAGCATCATGTGCAGGAATTAGCAAAGACTGTGTCACCCATGTGTGTGACTGCCTGTTTCCCAGTATCCAGATGGCTTCTTTGCCTCCAGTTGAACTGGTGTGATGACTGGGTGGACCTCCTGCTTCCCTTCCCTCTTCCCATGCCCATGGCACTGGCTGGGAAGGTGCTCTGTCCACAGGGATGTCCAGGAAGGTGGGCATAGCTGGCTCACAGGGACAGCTGCTCTGGCTCCTGGTGACCAGCTGGTTCATCCTTTTATTAAGGTGACAGCACCTCCTGTGCTTTTGCTGTTTGATTCCTCTTGTTTTCGTGCTGCCTTGGTGCTGTCTCCAGAGCTGTGCCCAGATGGTCCTGTTGTCTCTCCAGTCCTGGTTCTGGACTTGCACAGCCGTGCAGCAAGACAGCTGACACCCTCTCTGGTCTTGCTTTTCCTTCTGGACTTACGGACATGCTGGGGGTTGTGGCCTGTGAATTCATCCCCTCCAGGCACATTTTTGGAAAGTGTGCTTTACAAAGCACTGGCTGGCTTTGTCTGCAGCATTCTGGGTTTCTCAGCTTTGCCTCATAGAGGTGCCTCCCACTCCCGTGCCACAATGCCTGGTTTATCCTGCCAGCCTCTAAGGCTGTTGGATCACACCAAGCAGGGTCACTAAAGTGCCCAAGACCAGTCCAGCCGGTGGAGGCTCCCAGAGGAGAAAAGGGTGGGAGAAGGCAGAGAGGAGTCTTGGTACTAGAGACTCCCAGGTATGAGTGTGCCTCCATTCCTTCTCCTCCAGCCAGGGGAGCTTTCTGACCATTTGTAAGTTCTGGTTTTTGAGGTTAATACTCCAGCCCCTCCCCAATGCAGCTTTTTGCAGGCTGTGATTCTTTCTCAGATTACTTTAAAACCCCTTTCCTTAAAAAGTGTGTGAGGATGTTGGCAATTCCCAACTCATGACTAGATCTCTTACAATCTGTTCACAGGGAGCAAGGTTGCTCATAGAGCTGGGGTGAAATGGGCTGACTACTTCTGTGTGGGGCCAAAGAAACCCCAAACACCTGCAAGGGTGAGAAGGAAGATACAGAACAAATTGCAGTTTTGAAATGAGATTTAGAACAAATCATGGTTTAACAGTTTTGCATCCAAGAAAAGGATGCTTTGACTTTTTCTTTTCCCCAAAAGTTTTTCTCTGAAGATGCTAACCTGAGTGTTGCCGCTCTGAGAGGAGTCCTCAGCTCTCAGGTGGGCTGGCTGCTGCCAGCATGACACAGTGCTGTGGTTTGACCCCAGGTGGCAGCTCAGCACCATCATCCACTCACTCACTGATGGGCTGGGAGAGAGAATCAGAAGGATAAAAGAAAAACTGGCAGCTGAGATAACGACAGTTTAATAGGGAAAGCAAAACCTACGTGCACCAGCAAAGCAAAGCAAGGAACCTGTTCCCCACCTACCATTGCAGGCAGGTGTTCAGCCACCCCCAGGACAGCAGAGCTGTGTGGTCTGGGATATCCCTTGGGTCACTGGGGGTCAGCTGTCCTGGCTGTGTCCCCTCCCAGATCCTTGTGCACCCCCAACCTGCTCGCTGGTGGGGTGATGTGAGAAGCAGAAAAGGCCTTGGCTCTGTGTAAACCCTGCTCAGCAATAACGAAAACATCTCTCTGTTATCACCCATGTTTTCAGCACAAATCCAAAGCACAGCCCCATAGCAGCTACAGGGAAGAAAATTAACTCTACCCCAGCCACAACCAGCACACAGAGTCCCGGCTCCCCCATTCTCTGTGGGGTTTGGTTCACATGGCTCTGAGAGGAAAACTCCCCCAAAACTCACACAATGAAGAGCAAACTCCAGCTGTGCAGGTGGAGCTGTGCAGTACAGACAAGTGCTCTGATCCATTACTGGATTGCAAGTAGCTGATATTCCTGTGGTGGAGCCTCTTTCTGCATCCAGATAGTTGCCCCCCTGGACCCTGCACCCACCTAGTGATGTTAGTGCCCCTGGTGTTGAATCCTTTTTTCCCATGGTGGTAAACGGCAGCCACAAGGCTAATGGGTGTACTCAAGGCTTGTTCTAGCAGTGTAGGCTCATTGCAGAAGCTCAGGACCTGCCTTTTGGGTCCTGGGGGCATATATGTGTGTGTGGGTGAATGCATCCCTGCAGGCACAGCTGATATCTAAAGCAGTAATTTAAAGGATGCTACATAAACGCAGGAATAGAGTAATACCTACCTGGAGGAGAGCAGAGGCACTGGAGCTTAATTTAAACTCTTCCAACTCCCCTCCCTCCCAATTCTAAGATAAATGGACAAAAACATGCCCTGGAAGCTCTTGTGGAGCCCAGCCAGAGATGAGCAGGAAGGAGCCAAAGGCATGTCCACAGCTCGTCTTGCTGTGCAGGAGGCTTGGAGAGGTGCTTATAACACCTTTTCTGCTCACAGTGCTCTTGGCCCCTTTCTGACTCTTGGACTCAGGGCCAGCCGTGGCCCTGGTCCAAGCTTGTTTTGAAGTGTTTCATCCCCCGTGCTCTGCAGAGCTGCCTTGGTGCTGAGGCTGAGCAGGGATTTGCCCTGGGAGCAGGTCCATGCTCTGCAGGGAGGATGGGAGCTGCTGTGCAGATCCAGGAGACGGGAATTGCCTCCTTCAGAGTTACTCCTGGAGGTTAATCATTGTTCTTCCAGCGACGGGTGTCTGCTCCCGGCAAGAGATCAGTTGTGGGGTGTCACTGCCACTGGGGGCACGGGGAAAGAGCTTTTTAAGGTGAGATTGTGTGTTTAGTGTGGCCAGGATGAGCTGGCAGCTCCTGCAAGCCTGGTGCTGCCCCTGCCACTCGTGTCCTTTCCTCTTCCCCTTGGTTAGGGTCTGCATGCCTGGGAGGGAAGGCCAGGGACGCATGAGGATAGGAGGAACCTTCTGCCTTCCTCACGTCCTACCCCAGGGTGGAAACCCAAGTGGTTTTCCCAGGGGCAGGTGAGCTGCTGAAAGGGCAGCGCTGCCTGAGCAGCAAGGAAAGCAAGGAAAAGGTGACAGAGGAGTTGTTTATTTCCCCAGAGCTGCAGGGGATGGTGGCTGCAGACACCTGGCCACCTGGCGTGGCAATTTGGGCACTGGCAGAGGAGAGCTGGGCAGCTGTGTGGCAGCTCTGGCTGGAGGAGCACAGCCAGGGGTGGCTGCTGGGTGCCTTTGGGCAAGAGCAGTGCTGGGGACGTGGTGCAGAGAGCAGCTGAGGAGCTTGGAGAGGGTGCTGGCAGGAGGGAGCCCAACTCCATTGCCTTGGGAGTAGGATTTCCTCCTGTCTCCCAGGATTGTTGCCTCAAAACACCAGAAGGAATGACCATCTCTCGTTCTCCTGGCATTTCCTTTCTGGAGAGGAGAGTCAGACTGTCAAGAGGCAGACAGCCTTAGTTTGGGGTGGGGTCCAGTCTGAGCCCCAACAGTGAATTGCCCCCTTGCAGGGCAGATGCCAGAGTTGGTGTCTCTTGGCCAGAGGCTTCCTCAGGATACATTTGCCCATGCACAGTGCCCTGTCAGGGGGGCCTGACCTGAAGGAAGGGGCCCGTTTCTGCCCCCAGAGCAATGCCAGGCTGGTGTCATGGCCTGCAGATCCTTCTAAGTTGTGGCAGCAGAAGAAAAAGAGAGAAATCACTGGGAAAGACCCAAAGCAGCCACGTGTCTCTGGCATTTCTCAGCCCTGGGGCCCAATGGTTTCTGTGTTTCCTGTGTTCAGCTGCCTTCCAAGAAGACTTTCCCAGCTCCTGGAGCTGGGTCTGAGTTTTCACACTAGCCCTGTGCTTGGTCTTGCTCTGTCTGAGAGGTGATGTGTCCCATGAGCTTGATCTTTCTGCAGCAGGCTGGGCCCTCAGGTGGGAGCCCGCAGCCCTGTGGGATGGGCACAGATCCAAGCAGGGCACCCGCTGCTCTGCCTGGTGCTGGTGGAGCTGGTGCTGATGCTGTTTGGCAGTCACGTCATCAGGACAGGAATCTGGTTGGATCCCTGGGATGAAAAAACTTGGCTGACTGTAAACAAACCTATTTACACAGATACCTCTCGGCCTGGTGTGGAGAATGTGGGAGCTTTGGTCGAGAAGAATTTATAGCTTGTAACTTCTAAACTCCTCATTATGCAAACATGAGAACAACCAAGGCATCTCATTAGGGGCTGTTCACAGCAACTGGCTGTGGTGGCAAACAAAGCCTGTTTAGAGGAGATACAAGATGATGTCTGAGTATGATTTTGTGGAGTAAGGGGTAACAGGAAGAGTGTTTGAAGCCATTCTTCAAGTATTGCAACACTGCCTGTTGCCCTGTCCTTCTGTGGCCCAGCCAGGTGTCCTGCCCCACACCTCGGAGGAGGCATCCACCAGACCCCAGTCCTTGTCTTTTCCAGGAAAGTAAAGCTGTTCTTTAAACCATGCTCCAGTGTCTTCCCTTGTAGGAAGTCCCAGCAGTCCTTCAAGGACTGTGCTGATACATGGAGTTATGGCCAGCTCTGCAATCCTCCTGTGAGAGGTGCGAGGGGGCTGCCACTGATGGCAGGTAGGTGTGATACCTCCCTTTAAAGGTCCATCAGTTTCTGGACCTCGAGGGAGAGAAAAGCCAACTTGGCTTCTCATTTGAAACTTTACCAAGAAGAAAAGGGACTGTGCTGAGGGGGTTATTTAAGGCAGCAGAGTCACTTGTCATTCACAAGGTGATGGGGTTGATTCCTACCAGCCCTGAGGTGATGAGAGGCCCAGCCCACAACTGCAGAGTCCTGTGAGCCTGACATGGGTGCTGTGACAAGGAAGAGTCAGGCACTATTCCTATTTTGTGCATGACTTCCCATGGGCAGCATTAGGAAATGTTGTACTGTAGCAGGGGAATGTCTCAAAGTATCAAAGTTTATTTTAGTAATGATTTAACATTTGCCTACCTCTCTTTCAGAGCTGCTCTGGAGGTGTTTTCTGGAGCATCATTGTGGCCCTGGGTGGGATTTTTTGTTTTTTGTCCTGTTGAGATGTGTCTGGGTTTTGAAAACTTGGGATTCCTGTTCTCCTTGGCTTATCTTGAGATTATCAGCTCAAAAAAGTTGTCCCATAACCCGTCTCAGTGGTTTGGATTTTGCTGAAGAGGTGTTAACTGAGAACCTCTTAGTCCATAAGTCAGACCCTTACCATGGAGTCAGTATCTTTTTACTTTTCCCTGAAAGATGCCATGAGTAAAATTATGAAGGTACTGAATTTTTCCATGCTCTGATTTCTCACAGAGCAAATTGGCTGCAGAGTCCACTCTGGCTTGGTGTCAGAGGGGAAACAGCTTCACTTTTATGAAGTAATTCCTCGGAGGAGGACAGAGTAGTAACTCTTGCTGTTAGAGAAGGGGGCATTTTTGTGGCCCAGGCCTAGAGGGGTAATGGCAGCTCTCTGCCCTGGCAGCTCCTGCAGCACCTGGCTGGGTTTGGATCAGCTGTGGGCCCCCAGATTGTCTGCTGGTTGTCTGCTTTTAGATGCACAAGTCCCAGCTGGGGCTTTGCAATAGCCCTGGAGTAGGCTGAAGGACTGAAGGAGCACAGCAGACTGAATCACACCAGGAAGAGGAGAAAACCACAGCTCCCCTAAACCCTGCTGCTGTGGAGACCAGGAATTGCCTGGCGCCAATACAGAATGCACCCAGCACACCAAGAAGTCCTTCTCCCTCCCTAGGGACCATTAGGGTGGTTTCAGCCTCTCACAGTGTCTGGATAGAGGAGCTGGTTTGAGGATATTGCTTACGGGAATATTTTGGGAACTCATTAAAAAGAGAATTACAGACCAGCCCTGGTGTGATTGAGATAAGGTGGTGTGTAAGTGTGCAGGAAACATGAACATCCTCTCAATAATTAAATTCAATTAATTGTTTTACAGCTGCTCAGCCAATACCACGAGGTTCAGGTGGGGAGGTGCGGTGCTGGGACTCCACAAGGTCTGGATGGAGCAGGTAAGAGACTGTGGTGTGTGGAGCACCTGCTTTGCGTCAGAGAGGAAAACTATTGACAAAACAGGAGCATTAGCAAGCTGGCTTTGCTGGAGAGTTGTGGGGCAGTCTGCAGCCAGCACAGCAGCCACAGACCCTTGTTCTGGGGAAAGCAGTGCAGGGGCTGGGAAGGAAAGGGGCTCCGGTACCTGTGAGGGGCTCCTTGTTCCACACCGGGGGGTGAGGTGGGAGAGGGGGTTAGTTATGCATCTCAGCATGAAAGGCCTGACAGCAAATGGCATAATGGAACAGCTGCCTTAATAAGAGAATAAAAAGAGGGATATAATAGCTTGAGGAACCAAAAAGGAAGAACTTCTCTCCAGGGGAAGGGAATGTGCAGCACTGGGGAAAATCCATCCTGGGTGCATCCAACGCTGCAGAAATGCAGGGTGCTCTGCATCTGAAGGGGCACAAGGCTTACTTGCCCTTGATATTTCTCTTTTTTACTCTGCCTTGTTAAAACAGCTATTTTATCAAGCCTTTTGCTGTTGGGCATTTCTTACTGAGACTGGAGAGAGACCCCCCACACCACCTCCTCCCCCATCCAGCCCAGAGAGTGTCCCTGAGGAAGGGGGTGTGCGTGGGGCACTAGGGACAGACTGCTCCCCTCAGATCAGAGCCAAGGCTCCTGCTGGCTCCTTGGCCATCCCCAGCCCGGGGAAGCAGGAGGGTTGTGCCAGACCCCCGCTCTGAAGTGCCTCTGGGACCCTCATTCAGGTCCCCATCGCTTCCCTGCATGAAGAAGCGGTGACTCCTGGAAGGGGAACAGACAGTGCTCTGTGCTGTGTCATGGGCACCCAGCATTTTCCCACTAGCTGGGGGCTCAGAAGCAGCCGTGCCAGACTGCTTAGAGCTCATGTTATCCCAGAGTCTCAGGGTCCTAGAAGGGGCAGTGGGATGGGAGCCCTGGCATGCTCCAGCTGGTGCCTGCTTGCACCATGACTGCTGTCAGCACTAGGACAGGATGACCATGGCCTCACTGGGCTTAGCTTCATCAACCCTGAACAATGAAGGACCCCTGCCCCCACGCTGTGTGCTCTCCTAGGGATATGCCACCTCCTGGGAAAGAAAGATCCCCTGGATATTCACCCTCAGCATCCCAAGCTGCACTATAGGGCCACTGCCCTGTGTGAAATGCCCCACCAAGGAGACTTTGGCTCTGTAGCCTTTGTACCTGCCCTCCAGGTAGTTTTTGGCCATTAACTCAGCCCTAAATTTCCTCTCAGACAGATTAAATGAGACCACCTCCCATCATCCCTCCTTTCAGTCCCTGTGCCCCCGACCCAACGAGTCTGTATATGTGATCCAGCCTTCAGGAGAGGAGAGAGAGGCAGGAGCAGTATCCCCTGGGGCAGGTAAGCATCAGTGATGTCTGTGCCCCATCCCTCCTGTAGCAAGCAGAGCTTCCCACTGAAGCCTCTGTCGTGGCAGAGCTGGCCTGGCAGCCTTCCCAGGCGATGAATTTTGGATGAGGCAATACAAATTACTGTCCCTGGCTCTGCAGGGTTAATCTCAGTGCAGCTGCATGTGGTGCTGCCTGTGTCCTCAGCTCCAGCCAGGATGTGCACAGCAAAGGGCTGAGGAGGGAGCTACAGACCGGGAAAGATGCGTGGCCTTGGATATGCCGGGAAAGTCTTGAAGTGCCCGTGGAGGGAGGATCCAGCACGTGCACGTGCGTGCCCACGGATCACACGAGTGAGATGCAGCAGATGAGCTGCCTTGCTCTATTTGTAACCTCCCACTGCTGTTGCACAGGATTTGCAAGGAGGAGAAGGAGCTGAAAATGGAGCTGAAAAATGAAACTTGAGGCTCAGATGCTTGGAGAGGCTCAGGAGCCTGATTCAACCCACCACTCCTCAAGGAAGCAGGAGCTTCTGTTCCTCCTGGGCCCTGTGTCTTGCTCTCACACTCAGCACAGAGTGAGACATTCATACTCCACCTTGGAGCAAAAATAATTTTCGTTAACTCATTGAGGAAAGGAGACATAAAGACACAAATTAATTGCAAACCACACAATTACAGTGTGAGGAAAGAATGAGGGAGGAAAAGAAAAACCAACTTGGTCTTATTTTTTAATTTGCATCCCTTTAGCTGGCTGAAGGAGAGCTGGGTGAGGACATGGCAGTGCCATGGTGTACCCTGGTGGGTGGGACACAGCCTCCCTACCTGGGCATCACAGCTGGGAAGTTACACTCAGGCTCTTGCTCCCTCAAAGCTGGTTTGGACAGTCCTGGGGGCTGCAGCCTGGCCACTGGTGGGTGCAGGGTGAGAGGCTGGTGCGCAGGGAACCACGGACACCTGTCTTGTGCCCAGGCCCAGGCTGGGGATTTCCTGCCTGGATTCAGCACTTGCTGCCCTGAGTGTTGCCTTTGGAGAGTGCAGGATGTTCTTGGGATAGTGCAGGGAGAGCACAGGGACAACCAACAGGGCTCCTCTTCAGCCCCTTACATGCAGCAGCCTGGGACAGCCCACCCCTCCCCTGATCCCAGCTCTTCTTGCAAAGGACAAGATGGAAAAGTGAGTGATGAGGCTCCAGCACCCCTCCAACCCTCCTGGCTTCTTGCTGAAACTGCTAATTAAAGAGCCTATTTCATCAAGCGATTTTTTTCTGATGTGAAAACTTTTCCATAAGGAACTAGTCCCGAATCCACCAACTCATTCCACATTTATTTTAAATCTAAGCTTTATATTGTGTAGTTTCCTCCAGGGCTTGATTATCTTCTCAGTAAAAGCTCTGTTGTTCTGGTTTGTGAGGCCTATATTTAGCCTTGCCGTAAGGTCTGTGCACCTCTCAGTACAGGGCTCAGATGCTGCCACCCGAGCTCCTGGGCTTTCCTCTTTATTGGGATCTATTAAACAAGTTACCATTTCTGTAATATCAAGGGCATTTTCCAGCCACAGGCTGCCTACAAGCAGAAACTTATTGCTGCAGAAATGGTCTCCTGGATCTCAGAAGTCATTTGGAGAGGGCCTCTTGTCTAACAATGGCAAATTATATTTAAACAGGGAATCAAGGGCGAAGCCAAAGAGCCTTGTCCCTCTCTATTATTGTGGTGATACCTCAAGTCCTCATTCCCTGTGTTTTCTGCACATGTAATAAGGCATCCACCCACTCAGCATATTTTTACGTAAAAATACACAAAATAGGCAAAAGTGGGAGGGGACTTTACCTATGAAGGGAATTCAGAGGTGCACAGAAGTACCTGATGCCCTGGTATGACTGCAATTGTTATTTAATACACAGGGGGGTGTAAGGAGGTTGTGTGGAGAGAAGGGAGAGAGAGAGAGAGAAACATCAGAGCGGCTGGCAGCGAAAGGCAGTCCAGGGAGAATCTCTGGGATGGAAGGGTCTCTCACTGCTGGGCTGGAGACTGGGATACACCATCCTGAGGGGAGCATTTTCTCCCCCTGGTGCCGTTTTGCACCCATGTGTTCACCTTTCTGGTGACACATCTCAGTGCCTGGGCACCACTGTCCTTCTGGGGACAAGAAGTGCTGCCTCGCTGATCGTCAGCTCCCTGCCAGTGTCCGCCTCTGCCAGTCCCACTGCAGGAATCCTCTGGCTCTGGGCAGCAGTGCCCTGCAGAGGCTCCCATCTCCTCCACCCTGAGTGGTGTGAAGCCCTCCCAGAGCTGGAGCTGCTGACAAATGTGTTGGATGCAGCTGTCTGTATCCAAGGAACGGAGCGTGTGAGCGGCACAGCGAGCCAAGGCACGCGATTGGAATGATCAACGGGCAAAATCTGGGTGCTAAGGCACGGGCTGGAACATCTGATTGGAAGGCTGGGAGGAAAAAGGGAAGGCTGAATTGTTTATGGTTTGTTTTTCATTCATCATTCCTGTTCGTGTGGGTGGACAAGGAGTGAATGAGTTTCTCAGGGAGGGCAGCAAATAAAACAGGCACACATTTCCTTGAAGGATGAGTAGCTTTTTTCCCTTCCTAGTGCCTAGGTGAATGTGTCACAATGGGGCTGGAGGGAACCCTAACAGCTTTTCTCTCAGGTGAAGGAAACCACTTGCTCTTGATTTTTTTTCCCTTTGATCACCATGTGCTAAGGAGATAAAAGGTTTTTTGGGGTGGGTTTCATCATAATAAAGTACTGCTATTTCTCCCTACAGCAAATGTTCTCAGCTTTTCTTTGGACTGTTGAACATCTCATGGAATGGCAGTGGGTTGCTGCTCTCCCAGCTCGGGGAAGGATGGGTAGCTGGATCAGGCCTCTGTGCCAGGATGGTCCATTTCTGGGAGAGACAGCACTGGTGCCTACAGCTGCACCCCTCAGTTCTGCCCTCCCCGGGTCTGGAGGTTGACATTGACAGGCAGGAGATGTGGCAGCACTGCTGGACAGGGGGAAGCTGACAGGCCGCTGGGCTCGTGGCTGCTTTGCTGCTGGAGGACTTCTGCGAAGGGTTTTGGTTTCCTTTGCTGCTCATTGGAGCCTGGGACAAGTGGCAAGGCAAGTGGAATAGGAGATTTTGGAGGTCACTCTCTATTCTGATTCTTCACTACCTGGAGGAACTGACAGATATGGCTTGTTTGACCATGGTCTTCTGGGCAGCCTGGTGTAGTGGAAGGTGTCCTTGCCTATGACAGGGGTGGAGAATTAGATGATCTTTAAGGTCTCTTCTAACCCAAGACATTCTGTGATTTTGTGGTTAGTCATTATCTAGGCTGGAGTCTCAGACTGAGCGCTGGGCTTTGCTTTTTCCGTATAATTCCTGTGTTCATCATTTATCACCTGCTTTTCTCATTTCACCTGAGGCTGTGGTGGTGTCCCCCTGGTGCCAGGAGTCTGGTGTGTCCTGGTGAAGAGCTGGCTCCTGCCCCACTGGCAGGCACTGATGCTCCCATGGCCATCCCCAAACTGAACAAGCCAAATCCTTGCAGAGAAGACACGGAGGTGGGAAAAAATGTCTGCAGTGGATTTGTTGGCATTTGTGGGGCTTTTGTGAAACTCCTGATTCTTGCAGGGAAGGAGTGTCCCATAGGGAGAGAAAGCAATATTCCCTTGGCTGGGGTATGGGGTGGTGTCTCCTGTATTTGCTGTCTTCACACCAGCAGGGCTTCAGGGTCCCTGCAGGAAACCAGGATAGAGCTGGTGCTGGGAAGGGCTGTGGGAGGTGGGGGGACACCCTTGCAATGCATGCACCGTTCTGAGGCTTGCCTGAAAGGGGGAAGAGCTTAGCACAGCCCCATGCTGGATAACACTGGGGAACAGCTGGATTTAGGAAAAGGTTCTTCCCCCAGAGGGTGCTGGACACTGACCAGGCTCCCCAGGGAATGGTCACAGCCCCAAGGCTGTCAGAGCTCCAGGAGCATTTGGACAACACTCCCAGGCACAGGGTGGGATTGTTGGGGTGTCCTGTGCAGGGCCAGCCATTGAACTCGATGATCCTTGTGGGTCCCAGCATGTTCTGTGGCTCTGTGCTGTGTTCCTCCTTATACCAAAAGCCCCACGCTGGATTTTCAGGAGCGCGTCTTCAACTGACATGGAGGAGGCTGAGGAGCTGCAGCCTGTGGAGGATGCTGAAGAAGGGCAGTCAACATCTGTCCTTGCAGAAGAGCTGCAGGGCTCCCTGAAGAAGCAAGGGACACTGGGACACTGCCCTGTGTGGCATCTGCACTAGGCAGGGCTCCGTGCCAGGAGCTCCCTTGGCAGAGAGGAAGAGAGACCTGAGAGGTGCTTTGTTTTCAGGCATCTCTGAGAAACTGCAGGAACAAAATTAAAGGAGGTAAAAGAAAAACCAGCCCCCACAGCATTTACCTGAGGAATGAAAACCTCTGATGGTGCTGCTGAGCTCTGGGGTCCTGCGGACAGGGTGGAATCCAGGCTGAGCTCAGATTCTCCATCTCTCTGCCAGGATGGCGAATATGATGGGTTTTCACAGCAGGGAGTTAGGGGAGAGATGGGCTTTGGATAAATTGAAACAGACCACAGACCTCCTGGGTTCCCTGCCAATATTTATCCTCAATTGAAGGAAAATGTTTTTAAAATATGTTATTCTGGCTTCATTCTCTCAAAGCCAGTGTTCAGTTTGGTCTGGTGACTGCACCAAGGGCCTTGCCTTTTTATTTCATATGTCAAAATGCCCAAGGACCTATAGAAAACAGTGATTTTACATTTATATGGGAAAAACAGCAAAAAATGGGGATAGGGATTTAGTCCTAAACCATTTTTGAAATGATAAGAGAAGAGCAAGTGTCTCAAGTGATGAAAAACAGTTGATTTCACAAGAGTTAGGCTGAGCAGCAGGAAAAACACTGCTAAAAGGAGATGTGACCAGTGCCCTTTTTTGAGGCTAAGTGTTCTGGACTCCAAAATGCCCCAGAGACAAAGAAAACTCACTTTTCAAAATTGCCCCAGAGGCCTTACAGGTATCTTGCACTGAATTTCTCAGCGGGAGAACCACTGTGGTCCCAGTGGGATTTCAGCCTGCAAAAACAGACAAGGATTAGCGACTCGGCTGCCTGGGCACGAAACTGCCCTTTCTGGTGAGGGGCAGGGTAGAGCAGGCGAGCTCCAGCTCAAGTTATGCTATCCGATATCTCCTTCCTTCTCAGGAAGAACCTCAGCTGCTGTCTGAGCAAAATGATAGGGAAAGGGGAAATTCCTCAGAGATTTATGTCAAAAGAAGAGAGAAGTCAGGTGGTTTCCGTGCTCCTCCAAGCAGCTTCCTGAATGTAAAATACTCTTCTCCCCTCTGCCGTGGGAAGCACTTCTGGTCCCTTCTACCTCCACCTGCATTCCTCTGCAGTTCTGTATGGTCACCGATCAGGGGAAAAGAGAAAGCCTTCAGAAACATCTGAGACCAAAAAGCCACAGAAAATCACGGTTAGCAAGAGGAAACATGTACAAGAAGTAAATGGTCCCCGAGCCCCCGAGCTGTGTGCACAGCGCGAGGCTCCCGGTGCCCCACGGCCCTGCGATGGCCACGCTGCTCGGAGAGCTGCCGGCATTCCCAGAGAGGGGAAGAGCAGCGGTCCTGGCCGGCAGCACGGAGCCACGGCCGCCCATGGCTGCAGAGCCCTGGGTGCGTGCGCTGGGGCTGTGCGATGGGATAACGCTGGCTCCCACCCCGAGCCGGGGAAACACGAGGAGAGGCTGTGCCCTGTGCCTGGGCTGGGCACAGCGGCTCTGCTCCCTTCCCATTTTTCCTGATGGTTCTGGCTGTGCTATGTTAAATGGAAAGCAAATCCCCATCCTGCCATCTGTGCTCCTTTGCTCTCACTGGTGGGCTCAAAGACCCAGCTCTTGGCATCTCTTGAGGTTTGCTGAGGGGTTTCCTTGGGGCTCTAAAGGCCCTGGGGCCATTGCAGTCTGTGCCCAGAGCCATCGCCTGGGAGCAGGCTGAGCCCAGCCCTCCTGCCTCCAGGTCACCTCCGCGGGATGGGACTATGGCCGCTCCCCTTCAATGCAGAATCCAGTGCAACAACAACCACAAAATCCTCTGCTGCTGCTCATTGAGCATCTCAGCTCCCTTCCGCACTGTCTGGGCAGCGAGGGTTTGGGGGTGCAGATGCTTCAGGATCAGCCTTGAAAATAAACCCAAACAAGCACCTTTCGGAGCTTAAAGCGACTCCTCCTGGAAACCACTGCAGGGAAAAGCATTTGTTTATTAACGAGAGGCAGCAGGAACAGGGCATGAAAGGCGGCTTTGTCTCCCCGGCCACTGCGTGCTCCGTTTATCTCTGTGTTAATGCCTTTCCTTCAGGTGTGCAGGGAATCTCGGGCACAAATCTCCCAGCTCCATAAAACCATCGGGCAAAGAGGAATCCCCGGCTCCCGGGCCCTGCGCATCGCGGAACCCCCGTGTCACCTGCAGCCGCCCCCAAATGAGCGCGTCTTTGGTTGCCTCTGCGGGGAAAAGGGGGGTTCTGCGAACGCCTGGGGGCCTGCCGAGGGGCTGGCTCCATGGCCAGATGGAGGCAACGCGGTCTGCCTCCATCCCCGAGGACCCCCAGGGACGCGGGGATCCCCGCCGCAGCGGGCATCCCCGGGGGGGGGGGGGAGTCCCCGGGCAGGGAATCACCTTTCCGGGGGGACGCGGGGGTCAGCATCCCGTGGGCAGGGGCAGCTCAGGGAGCATCCCGCCTCCTCCCCGCGCCGCGCCGCGCCAGTGCCTGTGCCGGTGCCGCGCCGCGCCAGGCCGTGCCGGTGGCGTGCCCTGCCGTGCCGCTCCGTGCCGGTGCCGTGCCGCCCCGCGCCGTGCCGTGCCGTGCCGTGCCGTGCCGCCCCGCGTCGCGCCGCTCCGCTCCGCCCCGCCGCGCCCGCCGCGCCGCAGCCCCGCAGCCCGGCCCCGCAGCCCGGCCGCCGCCGCAGGGCCGGCGGGCAGCGAGCGGCAGCCGGCGGCATGAGGCGCGACCCGGCGCCCGGCTTCTCCATGCTGCTCTTCGGCGTCTCCCTCGCCTGCTACTCGCCCAGCCTCAAGTCGGTGCAGGACCAGGCGTACACGGCGGCGGTGGTGCTGGAGGGCAAGGTGCAGTCCGTGGGCCCCCCCGCCGGCGGCAATGACAGCCGCGGCGCCGGGCCCGCCGGGGGGGTCCTGGTCAAGGTGCTCGACCTGTGGCCCCTCAACAGCGGGGGGCTGCAGCGGGAGCAGCTCATCAGCGTGGGCTCCAAGGCGCCCTGCTTCAAAGTGAAGCGCAACCACCGCTACATCTTCTTCCTCGAGCCCACCGAGGAGCCGCTCGTCTTCCGCACCGCCTTCGCTCCGCTCGACACCAGCGGCAAGAACCTCAAGCGGGACGTGGCGCGGATCCTCTGCGCCGACTGCGGTACGGGCCGCGCCGCGGCGGCGGGGGGCGGCGGGGGGCGATGGCGGAGCGGCGGCGGGGGGCGATGGCGGAGAGGCGGCGGGGAGCCCTGGCCCGCGTCCCGGGCAGCCGCGGGCCGACAGGTCCGTACTCCTCGGACCTGGGGGAGACAGGTGCCCGGCGATCGTCCCCCCACTTCACCCCCGGTGGGCCCCGGGAGCCGCGCCTGCACCGGGGGAGATGCGCTGTGATGAGATGAGATGAGATGAGATGAGATGAGATGAGATGAGATGCGATGCGCTGCGGTGCGGTGCGATGAGATACGATGCGCTCCGCGCGGCCCGGCCGCCGCAGCCGCGCTCCCCCCATCCCCCGGCCCCGGGGCTCCTCGCTCGCCCGGCTCAAGGTCCCGCAGCCCCGGCCCGGCGCCGCGCCAGCAGCGCAGCCCCGAGCCCGGTGCGGGGAGCGCCCGCAGCCCGCGGCCTCCCGGCTCTCGGCGGTGCCGCGCGGGAGCCCCCGGTGTCAGCGCGGTCCCAGCGCCCCGGTGCCGCTCCCCTCCGGGGCCTCGGCCGTGGCAGCCCTGGCCGGGAGAGCTGCCGGCCTGCGGGGGTCCCGGTGTCTCCGGCCGCGACCCCCGCCCCGGGCGCTTTGCCTGCTGCAGAGGGGGCCGGGCCCGGGATGCGGGGCTGGGACAGGGGCAGAGCTCCAGGGGTGCCCTAAGAGCCGGGAAGTTTTGCCTCTTCCAAAATAACGGCCTCGCGGGGGGAAGTTGGTTTTTCTTTTGTTCGTTCCGCGCATTTCGGTGTCTCCGATCACGGCTCTCGTGCGGTGGCTTGTGCTGTTCTTCCAGCACCTCTGGAAACGCGGTTATGAAATGACTTCAACGGGAAGCGCCCGCCGGAGAGTCCCTGCTTTTGTTCCTGGATTTTCCTTGCTGTCCTCTGGCAGGTGAACACCTGCGAAGGGCTGGGCGGTGGGGACCGGGCGAGGACAATGCCTGCATTTTCCCAGGGTTTGGATCTGAGCTGACAAAAATGCACGGCTGGCCCTTCATCCAGCCTGAATGCTGGATACTGTGTCACAAAATCTGGGGAAGGCTGGTGTTAACCCGGAGAGCTCTGAGAGCCATGCCGTGCTCTCAGAAATGGTACGAATCCCTCATGTTTGGTGTGTTACAAGGATATACAGGGTGTATCTCCAGGGAATCCAGGCTCCCCACTCAATGTCGGTACACAGCATCCTCGTCAGGTTAATTGGCCTTTTGCCTCATTAAAAGCAAGGTACTTTGTCAAGTTATACTTAGCTCTGTAATGACCATATGCGTACTGCTCTGTGGTGGTTGTTGTTGTGTTATTAATTGGGTGTTTCTGGGGCAGATACTCTGCCATTCGGGACTGCTGACCCCGCATTGTGAAAGGTAGACCTGCCTCTTTTTTTAGTTGTCCAAGAGATAAATTTAGAAGCTTGCGTTTCCTGGGAGAAAGGTGGAACCTTGCATATCATAAAATGTTGTTGAGGAAAATGGGCTAGGACTGCATGCGAGAAAACTAATTTGGGAGGCACTAATTTCATGTGCATCTGTATGTGGGCCATCGTGGACAGAGAGGAGTTAGCAAAAGAGCTGTGGTACAGACAAGAGGAAAGTAAATGGGGGAATTTCTCAGGACTGTGGTCTCATTGTCGGGGGAAAACACAGCAAAAGGTACGTGGCTTTTATTATTACTTAAATTTTTTTTTTTATCAAAAAGGATTCTGAACTTGTGCATCTCTGAGCAGCAGGGTTTGACTTTAAGGGGAACGGAGGCTGCTCCGTGGCATCCTGGCTCAGGCCCAAAGCGTTAATGTGTGGGCTGATGTAACAACAAGTTAAGAGTTGTCATTCTGTCGTGACACCTTCTTGGAGCTGATGCTTTTGTTTCTGTGTGGCTCTGATGGGTTGATTCGGCTCCCTGGCTGAGGGATGCTGCAGGTTAGTGGGAGCCTTGTCTCAGCAGAGCTCGATGGCAGATTCCAAAGGAAAAATAAAATCTGGTGGTTGGGAACTGTCAGAGCTGTGGTTTGGTTTGGTGATGAAGATGAAATGGGAGCCTCAGCTTGCTGAACTGGTGGTTCTCTGAGCACCTCATGCTCTTGGTTCAGCCAGGAGGTTACTTCTGAAGGTGACTTTCCTGGCAGGATTTTCTGATTTGTAGCACCTGAACTGCTGGAAAGGTGTGTGAACTGGGAAACCAGGCCACAGTTTGCCTTCAAGCTATGTGGTTTGTGCTGGGAGGGAAAATCTGAAGGGGTGCAGGGGTATTTCCCATTCTTGCTGCTGATGAGGGCAGTGAGAACTCCAGAGCTGGCAGGGGGTGAATGTCCAGGCACAAGCTGCACTCTGAGGGACAGCTGGGCTGCAGCTGTGAGGGATGTTACCGAGCTGGGGGACAGATGCTGGGGTTGCTTCTGAGCAGGAAGGGAGGATCTTGTGGCTGTGCTCACTCCAATCCCCCCACTCCCAAAGATGGAGGCCTCACAGGACCATCTTCTCCCTGCTCTGGCTCTGTGCCTGGGTCTGTTTTCCAGTGATTCATCCCCTTCTCACCGGCTAAGATGCCGTGTGTCTCCTGCTCTTGCTGCTTGCCGAGGTCCGGGATGCGATGCAGGATTAGACCTGTGATGGGAGCATCCATGTCTCTCTCCAAGGAGCCGTCTCTGCTGTTTGCACAGCTCGCTCAGAGGAGTGAAAGCGAGTGCTGAGACTCTGCATGGGACCCAGACCCTCTCTGAGCAGAGCCAGGAGGACTGAGGTGAGAGAAGGATGGCATGGGGTGTGGGGGAGAGAACAGGAATGCTGGTCTGCGTGGCTGGTGTGTGTGGGGTCGAGGTGGGCTGCTTCATGGGTACCCCCTGAGCAGAGATCCAGGGAGGGGGAGTCTCACTTTGGCCATCTCACTGCTGGGCAGGCTCTGAAGGCTGGAACTTCCCCACCTGCAAACCGCAGAGGGGCACAGCCTCTGCAGCTCTGCCCAGCCATGGGTTTTCATCTCCCTGGTGCACAGGGAGCAGCTGGAACTGGGGCCCAGCATCCTGCAGGTCTCACCACCTACTTGTCCATCTTAAAACCTCTTCTGCACTGGGAGTATTATTGTTTTTTTTCATACTGTTATATAACGATTCCTGTTATTGCTTCTTCTCCTGTCTCTTTTCTTTGCATCTTCTAGCTCCTTAATTTTGGTTGGTCTCATGTCTCCTTTGTGCCTACACACACAGATCAAGGAGGAGAAAATAGGTGCAAGACACAGTGCTGGCTCTCACTGGTGAAGGAGCTGGTGGCATTATCCCCACTGGAACAACTCCTGATCTGAATCCAGAACGGGGGTTGTGGTCCTCATCCTCCTGGTCTTTAGGGGTAGCTCATGTCAGCATCTGCTTCCCACTCTGTATGAGTCCCCTCTTTCTGTGTGAAGGATTTATGTGCAGGTATTTTGTACACAGAAGAGTGGGGATTTAACCTGTCCAGGCTCTGATTCCTGCTTTCACAGAGGAACAAATGTCTTCCTGCCTCCATATGCAGCGAGTTGCAAAGTAGCTTTAATTAGAGCCTGTACATCTCCTGAAGCACCTCACCGAAAAAGCTGCTGAGCTCCAGGACGAGGTCTGCGACTCGCCTGTAGGATTAGCTAGCTTAGCTGGGGCAGGTAATCTGGTGGTGGCAGATCCCTGGGAGGATTTGCAGGCAGAGGACCTGTTGTTGTAGATGGCACTTTTTGCAGATGGGGTATTTATTTTTTTTCCAGTCCGAAGGTGTCTTGGTCCCAGTGGGAATCAGGAGTGTGCTGGGGCTGTGGTGTTTGCCTCTGTGGCCACATAATGCTGGGAGCTGTTTATCCTGGAGCGAGGTTGCTTAGAGCTGGCCTGTGACAGGAGGAGGGAGGCCGGATTTTGAAGTGCCCGCTGGAAAATACAGCCCTCTGGATTACAGTGTAGGTGTTGCTGCCTGAAATAGCACTGGCAACTTTGGACCAGCAGCTCATGCAAAAATATCCCTCTTCACTATCCTGCAGATCATTGGACTCACTGCAAGCCAGGCAGGCACAGGGGAGGGGTGTGGGTGGGCTCCAGCTGCTGGTGATGGTACTCTGCCTTCCTCCCAGGACAGCTGTGGAGCACGGAGCAGTAAAGCTGGATTTTCTCACACACCACCTTGCTAATTAGAGCTGTCTGAAACTATTTCTCACCACCTTCAGAAAATCACACTTCCTTGGATTTGCAGAAGAGCAAAAACTTGCTTCCTTCTTGCCTTGAGTTCCTGCAGGTGGGGAATGGTCACTGTGCTGCAGACAGCTTTGACCCCTCGCAAGGGTGGCACATTTCTGGGTGCTCTCTCAAATCCCCTCATACAGGATTCGGTCTGGAGTGGACCTGGGGTGGCTGGGTCCTTGTGGCCAGGTCAGCTCCTTGTCTCCTAAACCAGCCATCCAGCAACTGGCAACTGGAACTTTGCTCGGCCGAAGCTGCAGGTCCAAGTGACTCCAGTGGTGCCTGACACAACGGAGTTTCCCCCTCCCAGGCATGTGCCATGCGTGGAGCAAAGTCTGGCTAGTTTCTCAGTTCCCCTTTCAGAAACATTTGACTAAATAAAGCATCTCCCCAAGGATCTCCATGAGTAAGACAAGACTAAAACAGCTTCTGAGTGATCCCAGCAGTGCTGATTTCTCTATCTAGGGCTGCTCCATGCCCAGCCCCTGGCCCCAGCTGCTGCTTTGTGGTTCTTTGTGCTCTGCCAGCTGACAGCCCTTAGATATGGGCCCTGAGGCAGAATGCCCTTTCTAAATCACAGGCGACACCTTGACTTGGGTTTGGATCTGGATCAGAAGCTGGTGCATGCTTGGGAGCACAGAAGCAATAAACTGCATCACCAGGCGAAAAGGGAGCCATGCTCTGCTGCAGCTGAGCTCCCTGCTTCATTTAGGCTGCGTGAGGCGAGATGCACCATGGGCACCAGGGCCTTGAGCCTTCAAGCACTTGGTTCACCCCAAAATCTGCTGCGAAGTGCCGCAAGGGATGGGTTTTGGTACCGTGCTGCTGGGCTGAGGGTGCCTCTCCCAGCAGACTGGAGGGGGTGGCCAGTTCCCATGCACATGTGACACGGCTCCCACGCAGAGCGGCTGCTGCTTTGCCAGGTTTGGGACACGGGATGCTGCTGCTGAAGTCGCCTCATCTCCATTCCCCTCCTCAGTCAATGCGTGACGCTGCTGAGTGTAAAAGATAGCTGTGCCGGCCCTGGCATGACACCTGGGCTTCCCCAGGTCAGCTGTGCTAGCCCAGGGCAGGTGACGGTGCAGATGCAGGGAGAAAGACAGAGATGAGTGGCGCGCTGGGCCAGGAGGAGCTCCAGGAGACTGATCCGTGGTGGGCAGCAGGTTTGGGAGGCTGCGAGCCCGTGGGCGACTCTGGTCGTCTGAGGAATTCTCACTGCAGAGGAGCCTGAGCGACAAAGTGCTGGGAGGTGAGGAAGTGCCTCCGCTGAGCCGGGAGGCGCCGGGGCTGTCTGGCAGCTCCTGTCGGGGCTCCCGTGCCCGCTCCGTGCCCTGTGCGCAGCGTGGTCAGTGCTGCCCGTGCTGGTGGGGGCCGGGCTGGGCTCAGCGGAGCTGTCAGCGCATCCTGCCGCTCTCTGCTGCTCAGGGCAGGCTGCCAGGATGCGAGTTCACCCCCTCCCCAAGTGCGGGACCGCCCTGTCAGGCCCAAACGGTGCCGCTTGAAGGCGAAGGCTCTGCCCCGCTCCCCGGTGAGGTGTTCTCTGCGCTGTGAGCTGCTCTGTCCGGTGCAGATGGCAGAGGACGCCTGTCCTCGGCGGGGGCTCGGCGGATGCGGGCGGCGAGGGGAGGCTCTGGAGGAAGCTCATCTCCCTGGAAACTTTGGCAGCCAGGCGTCTGCTTGCCTACTGAATTGGGTGTGCAGCAATCGAACTCCTGAAGGAGCCAGCACCTCTCAGCACTTACTGTCTCTGCCCGGGGGGGAGGTGGAGGGGTACGCCACCTGCCCAAAATTTTGGGGACAGAGTACTGAGTCTGCAAGGGTAGGCTAGAGATCAAAAGGAAGATGAATCACCAAGCTGCTCTTTCTCTGCTGAATGACCGTGCTCCCGGAGTTCGGCTGCAGCGGTTTGGGGCTGGGCTGTGTGCTGCAAAGCGTGGGCTGAAGGGCCAGTAAAAGCTGCTCTTGTTGAATCCCCATGGTCCAGCTCCACCCTGGATAAGACCCAGGCCAGTCTGGAGGATGGAAAAAAATATATTTTCCCAGAAGATGGGTCCTAGAGGGGAGCAGATGATTTGCATCTTGAATGAAAATAATTTATACGACTCCAGGCAGAGAAGGCTCAGATGTCATCAGGTAGGGGGAGGTCACCTCTGTGCTGGAGGATTTGGAGACAAGTTTTGTATGGAAGTCACAGCAAACAGCACTGAAGCTCTTTGGAGAGGGGAGAGTTCATATTAGGGAAATGAGAAAACAGGAGATGCAGTGGGTTGGAGGAGGACAGGAGATGCTGCCTTGGAGACCCAGGGCACTGCTCTTGCCGAGGTTGTAGCAATGGCTGTGTCAGGGAATCCCTTTTGGCCTTCTTGATTTCCCTGTCTCGGGGTCTTACCCCAAGCAATCACTCCCTTAAGGTACCACTGCAGTGCCAACCACGGCCAAGGGTGATCTCCCAGAAATGTTCCCCAGTTGGAATCATGGGTTGGAACTGAGTTGTGGCTCATGGCGGTGGCATGGGCTAAGCATGATCCCAGCTGGTGTGGCACTTGAGGATGGAGCTGGGTGGGCTGATGGGATGATGTTGTGTGCAGAAAAGAGGTCAGAAGATGACAATGGTCCTGACAAGGCTGTGGGAAGTGCAAACCAGAGGTACCTGCCACCCTTTTGTCCCTGGTGACCTGGCCTAGATCTGGGTGAGAGCTTCCAGCAGAGTGATTTGGCAGTAGGCTGGGGAGACACCCATGAGGAATGACCCTGGTGTAGGTGACCCCCTTGCAGGCAGGCAGGAGAGCCTGCTCAGAGGGTGTGAGACTGGGGTCCATTCCCGCCCTGTTGTCTGATGCTGTAGCTCAGGGACAAGGTTCTTCTGCCCACAGCAACTCTCCCTGGCCTGGACAGTCCTTGAAGTTCTCTTTGTTGGGGGTTGGTGGCCACAGTGGTTCTCTCTGGTCCCCCAACTGCCCCACACCCACTGCCTGCAGCAGGATAGTGCCTTCCTTTCCTGTATTCCTGTCACTGTTTGCTGGCCCCTGGAGGGCACCTCAGTTCATCCTTGCAGGCTGTAGTATGTGTTCTGGTTTTGCAGGAATAATACTTCATCTTTGGTGACCTCCTGGAGCAGAGCTGGCTGCTGTTGTCTCTGGGCACAGCATCTCTCTGGGATGGGACACACATGCCTGATGAGTAGGGATGTGTCACACTTGTGACAGAGCACTCAGCTCCCACCCTGCTGCCCCTCTCTCTCTCCCTGTCCTGACGTGAGGGAACTGTCCTTTACCCTCTTGATGAAGGTGAGAACTTCCCAACGGGTTCACGTGCTGAAAATGAGCCTGTAGGGTCTGCAGGTGAGAGCAGAGCCCCAGGGCTGATGGAAAGCAGATCTTGGATGTGTTGGTTTTCTAGGGCAGGTCTAGATGGGCAGTGCTGTGCCTGATGGCTTGTGGAAAGGCTGAGGAGGATGGGAATGCTTTGCAGAGCCTGAGGAAGGACACACTGTACTACTTAGTGGGAGAGCTAGTCAGTGCCTGCCAATTTGGGGTCGGAAGGCAGGTATTTGCATTCATTATAATCAATCACTGCTCATCCACTCTCCGTAATGGCTCGGTAATGACAAAGTGCTGCTCAGGAGCCTCTCGGTGGTCTCAGGGCAGGCAGATGGCTTGGCAGGAGGGTGGGACTGGAATTAGGTCTGCTTTCTGGGCTGCCTCAAAGCTGGCAGTGATGCACGAGCCCTGGCTGCTGCCCTGGCCACAGCCTGTCCCCGCTGGACCCCGGCTCCCGCTGCCGCACTGGCCGCTCCCGCTGCTCGGGGTGGGCAGCCCTGGGACGAGCCAAGGGGAGGTCAGCATCGGGCACAGCCTCTACTGCCAGCCTGTGCCAGTGGGATGTGGCCTTTCCCGTCATGCAGAGGTGTGTGGGTGTGTGATTAGCAACACACTCATTAGCCCTGGGAGTGTGACAGGGAGCATGAGCCATAAGTCAGGATGCCTTGCTTGGGGGTCGGATCTTCCACGTGGGTCCGTGGGATGGTAGTAACAGCAAGGGTAGGAGTGAATGCTTCTGGCCCTCGTCTGGACCTGCTGCTCTAGGTGTTCCCCTCCCACCCCTCCAGTCTTCCTCAGCTGCCCTTCTGGGTGCAGAGGAGGAGTGTGGATGTGTTTGGCTGGGTCTCCCCATGGCTGCTCTCAGCCTTCAGCCAGGCTGGCATGTGCTGGGAGTCCAGCTGAAGTCACCACCACCCGTGGGACAATCCTCTGCCATGTGGGGTCTCAGCCACCTTCTCCTGGTATCTCTGCTAGGAGAAGGATCTTTCTTCCCCTCCTGGCTGCCAGGTTGCAGCTGTGGTGGAGGTCTGGGATACCCCAGGATTGCTCTTCCCCAGCCCTTTCTGCCTCAGTTGGTGATTTAAGCTGGTCCTGCTGGTGTAGGGGACACAAGAGGCTGGATGGCTGTTAGTTTGTAGGGTGGCTGTTGTTCTTTCTTGGATGTTCAGGCACAACAGCAAGTTCTGGCAAATGCTGCAGAACCCACAGTCCAGATGATGCCCAAATAGGATTACAGGGAAAGAGGGGAAAACCTAGGAGGGGTCAGGTGGATTTGGGAGGCTCAGATGCAGCTGAGATTCTGTGAAAGGCCTTGATGGTTTTGAACGTTGGGTAGGACACAGCGGTAGATGTAGGACGGTTTGGATGAGAATTAGGATTTATTCTATACCTACAAGAACTGGGGTTGATGGTGGGAGGCAGCAGGCACAGGGTCACCCAAAGGTCCTTCTTCACACGGAGCCTTGGACACAGAGCCTCACTGCAGGGTGCTGTGGGGCAAGAGGGGAAGGACTGGGGGGTCCCCAAGGCCATGCTGGTGTGTGTGGCAGCATTGGGGTGCAGCTGCTGATCCTGCAGCTCCCCAAATGCCTCAGTGCCAGAAGGGATGGGCTGTGCTGGGAGGGGCACAGCACGGACTGAGGCAGAGTTTAACCCCAGGAGAGGTGTGCTGTGATCAGTAATTCCTCTGTGCAGCCTGACCTCCATTGCCTGGATCATGCTCCAGAGAGGGAGCTTTGGGGCACATCCAGCCCATTCCAGCGTAGGGATGTTCTGTGT
Source organism: Coloeus monedula (assembly GCF_965178545.1). Taxonomy (NCBI): domain Eukaryota; kingdom Metazoa; phylum Chordata; class Aves; order Passeriformes; family Corvidae; genus Coloeus; species Coloeus monedula. The sequence continues at coordinate 16,240,343 of NC_138795.1, read as the reverse complement.
GGGAGCTGCTCTCAGCCCCGTGTCAGGGCAGGGGTGCTGGGCACACTCACTGCAGTTAGGGGGGCTTGTGTGCTCTGGAGGGAACCAATGCAGGCAAGGGGGCTGTGCCTGGAGACTTGCTTCAGGTCCCATCTGTGCCACTGATCACAGGAAAGCTTCTCAGCATCCCCACACTGTGATTCCCTGCCTGGCAAGCAGGAAGGATGCTGCTTTGCACACTCTTCTAGGGAGCAGGCAGAAACTGGTGGTGTGCTGGGTTCCCATCAGTGTGTCAGCACCAGGAATCACCAGAAGTGGAAATAAAACCCTCCCCTCCCTCTGGTGCCTGTCACTGATGCACCTGAGCACGGTCCATTCCCCTGCGTGCAGGGCTGTCCCTCTGCCAGCTGCTCCTCTGTGGGGCTGGCAGACCCTGCTATAAAGGAAGCAGACCCTGCAGGGGTTCTCTGTGCAGCTGGGGGTATCTGAGTTGGTGTTTGGCGTTGGAGGGCACCTGCCTTGTTCCTGAAAAGGGTCTGCAAGAGACCTGCAAAGTACCAGCAGGCAGTGTTTTCTCTCCTTGGGTGGCCACGTCGTTCGGAGCGTTTCCCAGCCAAGCTCAGCTCCCAGCAGAGGTGTTAGATCCACAAGGGCAGAAACTTGCGGTCCCCAGCCCTGCCTCTGATCCGCAGCAGCACTCTCCATCTGTGTGGGGGAGCTGTGACGTGTGAGGAGACGATTTCTGTCAGTCCATTCCTGGTGACATGCAGGCTTCTGGCATGCAGGCTGTTTTCCTGGTGCTCGGCACTAGCTGGGAGTACTGGCGGCAAGCACGGATCCCCGAGGGCACTTGATGCTGTATGATGGTGTGGAGAGAGGATTTCCCAAGCTGTTGGAGGGCTGAGCAGCTCTGTGATGCTCACTGTGATGAAGGATGCTCGGGTGAGGCAGGCGGAGCGGCTGCTCTGCTGATGCCTGCGAACTTCTGTAGCTGCTGCAAGGAGCTGAGAGATTAGGGGTGTGTTTTGTGGCTTGAAATGACCCTTAGAGCTGCCAGCAGGACCCATTCCCCAGTCCTCGGGGATGCCACGTGTCAGTAAGCATCACTGGCAGGTGATCCAAACCCATCCAGGCGGGGGTTTGTGGGCATGTTCTCTTCTGCAGGCTCTTCCCAGTGAGAGGGCAGCCAACTGCCCTGCCTGCCCGTGCTGAGCCAGCAAATCCAGGAGCCCTCCTGCCTTGGGATGCAGACAGCTCCAGGCCTCTCCTTCCTTCCCGAGCACTGCAGGCTGGATCGTCTTCTGCTCTGTGTCATCAGGGCAGGGGCAGGGAGTCCAGAGCTGTCACACTGGGACAGCACAGGTGCGAGGAAGCGGAGGGAATCCTGCCTGCGGTGTGATGCACCTGGAGAGAAAGCAGCTGAGTCTGCCAAGAACACACATGATGTCACTGTAACCAGACAGGTAACCGGGAACAAAATCACTGCTCCTGTGGGAAGGAGGCAGAAATTCCTGTCCTTGGGGGACCTGGCAGGTTTCTTTGAGCAAGGAGAGGAAATGCCTTCCTGTGGTGAAGTTTGACACTGGTGGATGGGCGATGAGACCAGCAAACCTCATATTTAGATGTTAAAGCATCCAGGAGAGGAGCTGGTAACTCCCAAACCATAAATACATGAAGCAGGTTCTGGCTTCGGAAGGGCAGATGGGCATGCTGGAAGGTGCACTGGGAAGCTGTGACCTTTTGAAACCTTCCTGCTGGGATAATGGCTGTGGTTTTCCCTCACTGGCTGATGCTGACAGTTGCCTGCCGTCCGTGTTGGATGTTGGCCGGCTGCACGGGCTGCAAGTGTGCTGCTGCCAGCAGGAGCTCCTGGGGCTGGAGGTGGCTCCTCAAGCCACGGTGCCAGACAGCTCTGAGCTGTGGAGGGGGGCTTGTGCTCTCCTCTGCTCTGGATGCTGGGGAGGCGTGTGCTGTGTGTGCTCTGGTGTAGGGTGGCACCTCTGAGAGAGGTCGCCCAGTCCCTGCCCCTGCACAGATGCCTGCAGGCCTTCTGTCTGGGAAGAGGGATGCTGAACCTTGTGGGTAGAGCTGTTCTCCAGCTGGGGTGTTTCCTTATGTTGCACAAGATTTACTGAAAGCATCGTGTGAACCTGCTGGGAGAGGGTGAATTGATGAGTTTCTTTTCCCGTCATCTCTTCTGTAATTCAGTGCCCTTTCCCATCATTTGGCCTTCAGGGAATTTCCCACCCCTCAGGCTGTGTTCCAGAGCCAGGAGAGAAGTCCTAGCTCATTCCTCCTCTGGACAGCCAATACAATCCTTGGTGCTTGACATCCTTGTGGGATGTCAAATTAGACCCAACCTGCAGCACAGCACAGCTGAGCTCTGCCAAGGCTCGAAGTTCTGGCCCAAAGAGGCTGCAGAGCCCAAGGAGTCTCATTCCAGTATTAAGCGGGTCAGTCCAGGGGCCTTTCCAGAGATCCCAGCAGTGTGGTCAGAGCCGGTGGTGGAGCTGCTGCCTGTGTCTCCTGTGGGCTGAGGGTGTGAGGAGCAGGGTCAGCGATGTCCCACCGGGCAGTGGCTCTGCCAGCTCTGCTGCCTGCTGTCACCAGAGGCCAAACCTGGTGCCACAGCACAGCTCCAGGCACGGCACACCTGCAGCCAGGCTGCAGGAGGGACAAGTGGCCTTGGGGGTGGGCAGTGCCTGTGTGGGAGGACCACGCACTGGGCATCTCCTGTTAAAAACTAAGTTGTAGCAGGCACGTGGTGTTCCCAGGAGTTGCCAGATCAGTGCGGAGCCTGTGGAAGACACATCCATGTCCCTGGGGCAGAAACCTGCCCAGCTGTGGGGCTTGGAGGTTTGGAGGTGTTTGCTGTAGCAGACAGACAGACCTGCCAGCAAGTGAGGCTGGGAACAGGATTTTATCTGGAGCAGTTTTATGCTGGGCTAAACTCATCTCCTGTTGGAGAGTGGGGGAACAGCAGAAAGCGGCGTCATCTTCTGGCTGCTGCACCTGAGGGGAACCCCCCCTCCTCGAAGTCTTATTTTCATGGACAATATTCTTCAAAATAATGGGGTTTTTTCTCCTTCTCTGTGTAACGGATGACACGGGAAACCCTTCTGCAAGGAAGTAAATTCTGCCTGTCATGATGGCTTTCACTTGGCAGTGTTGAATTTCCTTCCATGCTGCTGTTGTCTTTCTCTTTTCCCCCTTCTCTCCCGCCCACGCACACTCTTTTCCATCGTACATCCTCAGCTTTCAGAATGATAATTGCAGTTGAGTGAAGAAAACCCTAACATGTTTTGAAGGATGGCTTCGGTGCCTTTTTCTGCAGTGTTCTCTGAGTCTGCACCCTGTTTGAAAATGTGAAGGTGTTTCAATGACCCTTTTTTTCCCATTTAGACCTATTTTTTTGGAGGAAATTTCTTGCGGGTTCCTTGAAAGCTCTTTCTTTCCTTTTCCAAAAGCAGCTGACTGAGCCGTGGGGGCTCAGCCAGGAGAAAAGAAGGCTCAGGGGGGACTTTCTTGCTCTCTGCAAATCCCTGACAGGAGGCTGGAGCTGGGAAGGGTTGGTCTCTTCTCCCAGGTAACAAGCGGCCTCAAGTTGTGCCATGGGAGGTTTAAACTGGATATTGGGGAAAAATTCTTCACTGAAAGGATGGTGAGGCATTGAAACAGGCTTCTCAGGACAGTGGTGGAGTCATCATCCTTGGAAATGTTTAAAAAATGTGTAGGTGTGGCACCTGGGGGCATGGTTGGGTTGTGAACATGGTGGTGCTGGGTTAAGGGTTGAACTCGATGACCTTAGAGCTCTTCTCCAACCTTAGCAATTCTGTGATTCTACTCATGGTGGGACTGTGGGCACAGTGATGCTTCTGCCCAAGCACCATGTCCTGGGGCAAGCAGGACAGAGAAGTCCAACAGCCCTGCCTGGAGCTCCTGGTCCAGCCTAAAGCTGCTGCTCAGACCTCTGTGAGCAGCTGCAGGACCAAGGAGGTTTGTGCAGAGGGGCTGTGCCCTGCTGACCACTACTGCCAGCCTGAGAACTGTTTCCCCAGATGCTCCTTTGGCCCAAGCCCTGGGCAGTGGGGTGTCTGTGCCCCACGCTGTGTTGTGGACAAAGCAGCCCTTCCCAGCCCAGAGTACTGGATGCGCTTTGGAGAGCTGCCAGTCCAGCCACCCCACGCTGGCCACGGGCATCCCGCACTCAGCAGCTGAGTCTGGCTTGGCAAAAAGTGCAGGATGGCTCGGAGAGGAGCTGGAGAGGGAGCAGTGGGAGGGGACAGGCCATGCCAAGCAGGTGGCCGTGGTGTCTCAGTACATGAGGGCTGCCCTCCACTGCCGCTGACCCTCCTGTGCCTCAGCTGGTGCAGCGTGAGCTTCCTGGGGCTGTTGGCAGAAGTAGTGCTGTGGCTGCTGCTTTGGCTTCGCAGCCCTCTCAGTGGAGATCCGAGTCCTTGGAGAAGCCTTCAGAGTCACATCAGTGTCACTCTCCTGGTAGCTGAGACAGCTCTGTGCTTCAGGCTGAGACGCACTCAAAGGAAAAATACCCTGGGGCAAGCTGGGGAACAGAAGCCACCATCAGCTGGAGCTGTACGGTGTCGGGTGACCTTTTTTCTCCCTTGAGCAGTCTTGCTCCGAGGGAAGTGGAGGACCCTTGATGCTGAGATGCTGCACTGAGACACCCAGCAGCGTGTTCTGTGTGTCAGAAGCCGCCTGCAGCGTGCGCGGGTGTTTATGGCAGGGAAATGAAGCAGCTTTGCCACAACCTGTTCCCAAACCATTTCTAGTTCCACCTGGCTGCTTACCCAGCCGGCAGAGGCAAGGGAACCGTGCCTCCTCCCCGTGGATGCCGGGATATTTCCCTCCCCTCCCCCTGCAATCAGATGCTTGCAGAGCAGAGCTTGCGGCAAGCCAAGCATCACTTGCACTCCATCAGACGTGGGTGTCTATAAAAAGCCTCCCTGGGGTTGCGGTTGGGTGGGTTGGCTGTGCCACGTGGTCTCTCGTAAGGCCTGTGTTGCTGAGCAAGTGGCATTCCACTTATTTTTGGCATTAATAGTCTTTAGTTAATACATAAATTCAGCTTAAATTCTGGATGGAAAATAAATCCCAAGTGGAGGCTCTGCTAATAAGACGACAGACGCTTCGGGGAGCCTGGGACGCCTGTCAGCGGAGCGGTCGTGGCTGCTGAGATCCGAGAGCAGCAACACGCGCAGGCACGAGGTCCTGAAAAGTTACCACGAGTTGTCTGACTGAATTACAGCAGGATTAGGCAGGTGGCTGAGGTGAGCTCTAGCTTTAACTGCTGGAGCTGAACTCATTACAGCAACTGCTCCGGTGAGATCCTCAGTCCCACCTGGCGTGTGGAGGAAAGGGAGTCAAAGCCTCAGTTGAGGTCTGACCACTGCAGAACGCCCTCATCTCCAGCAGTCTCCTGACAGGCAGACCTGGCCCAAGGTCCTCTGCTCTGCTTCACTCTTGTTGACCCCCTTGTCAGTCCTCCCAGACTTCCCCACGTCCTGGTATGTCCCAGGGGACCTTCACCCCAGACCTGGCTGTGTTGAGGGCTGCATCCAAACGGCCCTGTCCTTCTAGAGTCATACATCCCTGTGAGAACCCGGCAGGGAAGCCCATGGCCAAGCCATGCAGAGTGTGGGACTTCGTAGCTCTGACCTTGGGCTTTGCTCCATGGCTTGGTGCTGTCACCTGAAGCAGGGTCTGGCAGGGAGAGCAGATCCCAGCAGGCTGTCCCAGGGTTTTGGGGCATTGTGCTCCCCAGGGCTGTGCCACGGGGCTCTGCAAGTGTGGCAGAATGGAGGGTCCCAAGTCTGAATTCACCATGCCCACGATGGTTTTGAGGGTCGAGGTTGGAGCTGATTCGTGTCCCTGCCTCAGCAGACCCTGCTCAGCTGCACCTGTACTTGGTGCCTTGCTCACCCTTGTGCTGCCCACCACACCTACAGAGGGGGCTGCCGATGGCTCTGCAGCCCAGCAGGGGAACAAACCCCACCTCATGTCCTTCACATGGCCATGCTGGAGCTGTTTTGTGCCTGTGTGCCAGACTGGCAGGCCGAGAGGGATGTGCTGCCTCCTGCCTCCAACTGCTTCCTGAGCTCCTCCCCACTTTTATCTGACTGCTGTGAGATGAAATCTAGAATACGCTGGATGCTTTCTGAGAAATGCCCTTGTGAAGGAGCAGCTTTCCAGGAACCTTTCCAGGGGGATGCTGCACTGATGGTCTCCCAGCATGTCCCACTCCAGCTCTTCCCTGCCCTGTCCCTTTCCTCAGAGCTGGGGTGGAGGGTGTGTGCCACTCTTAAGGGGAGGTGTCTGGGTGACTGGGACACAAGCCCCGTGGTTAAGGGGTGGCTTGCCAGCTCCTGACAGCATCCTCAAAGCATTTTGATGACTTTCAACTCCTACCAGAGCTGAAAAGGGAGTTTATCCAGGGTTTAGAAGAGCACCAGTTCATACCAGTCTCTCCTGCCTCACCTTGTGCATGAAGTAGCCCCTACGTGCTCAACACTTTAACCCCTTGCAAGGAAACAAAGAGTTTAAAGTCATTTTCAAGCCTCAGATATGGGGAGCTTCAGGTTTCAGTTGCAGCCAGGATCGATGTTCCAGCACTGGCCTTGTAAAGTGGGGAGAGTCTGAGGGAATTCCTTTCCCCACGTTCCTTGCTGTGGATTTCCACCTGACCCTACTTCTTTCATCTGCAGTTTCCATCTGAAGGGGTGACAAGGGAAACCTCAGTTGTTTCGTTTTTGTGGACAAGGTTTGCAGCCACATTGTTTTCCCATATTTTTGGTGCAGGGGAGGTAGGGCTCATTTCAAAGCCCATGTGTTGCAGCTGGGAAAGCCCTGGCTGGTGGGACTGGTGGCTACCCCTGGTTCACAACACCAGGGGTGAAGCCCCAGCTACAGCCTCTAGGCAAGGTGTAACAATCAGGATGCTCTGTGCAGGAGCTGTAGGTGGATGCAGTTATTCCTCTCCTCTCTTCCCCCACATCTGTGTTCCCATCTGGGACCTGCCTTGGGGACGCATCACGCTGCAGTAGAAGCTGCAGCATGATGAGATGTGGGGGCGGCCCTGGGATGCTCCTCTCTTGGAGCAGGGGCCTCAGGGAAGTAAGAGTGTGTGTGTGTCCCTGTGCTTGTGCCAGAGGCTTCCTTTGGATCCAGAAATGATCAATGCTGGAGGCTGAGGGGGTGGGAGGGAGGAATCCCAGCATCTTCCTACCCAGTAGCCAGCAAATAGACTCTTGGGATTGGCCGTTGCTAGGCAGAGGGCTGGCCAATGAGTGCAGAGTGGTCCAGGCACGGCCCGGGACATCCTGGCTGGGACTGGCGCCTGTGTCCCGAGAGGACAAACGGTGGCGAGGGACAGCAGCGCGCAGGAGGGAGCACTTGGCATGCGGAGTGAGTCCGGGCTGCCTGAGCAGGGCTGCGGGTTTTTGTGCCTTGGTTTCTTGCCCCCCCCAGCTGCTTCCCTCCCTGCTTCCCTTCTGGCCCCTCTTAATCCGAATCCCTCTGTCACTACCCCGTGTATCCTGAGCCCCTGGGAAGCTCAGTGTCCTTCCTGCCCCTCTGTTCTGCCCCAGAGAGACCTGACAGCGAGGTGGTTCTCACCTGGAAAAGCCCAACAACAACTCTCTCCATAAGCCAGCACTTTGAATCAGGCAGAATAAAGAGAGTATCCAGCGAGTAAATCAAACATCCCTCCAGATGCTGGGCACCCACATTTGTGCAGCATCAGACAGACCCTGGACAGATTTCTGCCATGTCTCAGAGCAGATCCAAGCCAGGGAGGGAAGCTCTCCCTTTTGCTCATTCATTATATAATTTCCTTCCAAGAAAACAGCTCTCAAGGATGTCTCACAAGGACTCCTGGCTGCACTGTTAGAAACAGGCAAGGCCACACAGGTGGTACAACTGCTGTGCTTGAGTGGGAGCTGCCATGAGCTGCAACATCCTGCTGAGCTTTTCCCATGGGCAAGGGACGTGTGTGGCACAGCCCAGCCTGGAATGTGCTCAGTATGTCTAGCACAGCCCAGCACAGCCCAGGCATGGGTGTACTCAGATTGTAGGTGCATCAGTAACTCCTCAAGGCACAGTGCTCTCCTGCTCAGATCAATACACTCCAGCGACTGAAGCACTCCTGAAATGTGGGATGCCTTCTGACAAATGCTGGAGAAGAACTTTGGACAAGGGCATGGAGTGACAGGACAAAGGGGAACGGCAATTGGGATGGGGTAGAAGACAAGCAAAGGATGGGAAAATAGCTGATAACATTGGGAGAGAGCAGCCTCTGTGGCAGCTCCACTCCCAGCTTGTGATGGGTTTGGATTAGCCACGGAATCAGGGCAGGGGCACGGGGATGTGGGCAGACACCTATGCACAGGCAGGGCCAGCCAGTCCTGCTCTGCCTTTGCTCTGTCACTGTCCCTGCTCCGTGGGACTGCACTAATCCCCGCCAGGAAAAGCAGGGAGGGAGCTGTGCTTTGATGGAGACAAGGAACGGTTTAGAGGGAATTAGAAGGGATTTATGTTGGTGGAAGAAAACACAGTAAGTGTGGCTGGCCTGGCCTGGGTCAGGGCACTAGGCTGTGCAGGGGGCTGGCCCACCTGGGCAGGCCCCTGAGGAGTTGCTGTGAGGGCAAGGGGGCTGCTCACAAGAGTTTTCCTTAAAGCCACTGTTCCCAGAGTCGTGTGACTGCACATGAATCTTGATTTTATTGTAGAAGCTTTATGGTGACTGGAAGAAGCCTGAGAGAATGAGCAAGCAACGCTCATCCCATCAGGAGACGAGTGAAAATGTCCCAGCATTTATTTAGTATCTTTTCTGTGTGCCTGGAATTCACCTCCCTGCTTTAGGTTGTCCATCTCTCAGTTCTGCACTGTTTTGAGTCAGCTACAAGAAGAACCCAATAATGTCTGTTTGCAGGTCTCACTGAAGGCTTCTCCCAGTTGAAGCTTGGTTCCAGTTAGACCATGGAATGGTCGCTTTGGGCACCAGCATCCACTGTCAGCAGCTCGCAGTCTGTTGTCCCAAGGCTCTGTAGTGCAGCACTGTCCGTCCTGGCTGGCGGCTGGCTCTGCTGCGTGCGATGAGGAAGGATGTGGGATGGACAGGCTGCAATCCACCGTTCTGGGAGCCTCCAGGGGCTCACAGACACTGTCTGTTCCTCTTGACTTGCCTGGACAGGAGGCAGAGGTGGTGCTGATTCTGACCGCTCCAGTTGCTAATGGTTATGGAGAACGTCCTGCTGGCCCGGCAGGTCCTGGCTGTCATCCCCAGCTGTGTCTCTGCACCAGCAGCTGGGGCGAGTTGTTGGAGCAGTTTTGCTTCACAGATCCGAGAATGCCAGGACGCGGCAGTGTCTGGAAAAACACAGGCAGGCTTCTCCGAAGGATTCAGGGACCTGGCGGGTGGGCGGGAGGCTGACAGCATCTCAGCTGCCCTCAGCCTGCTGCAGAGACCACTGTCACCTTCCAGAGCAGCCAGCTCCCAGCCTGTCAGGGAGACGTGTCTGAGCTCCCCATGGTGTCTGGCAGGACTCGCTCACTCAGAAAGCACAGGGCTTGTTGGTCTTGGCAGGCAGGGATTTGGGATGCGGCTGGACTGTCCTCTAGGCTTGCCCCCCAGTTATGTGATGCAGGGGCAGAGTCTGGGGGGGTGCTCCGTGTCCCAGCTGCTGGACAGTGCTGCACTGCATAGTTTTCCTCATGCACAGTGGGGGATAGAGAGGGGAAGGGCAGGAACCTGCCGTCAGGGGCAAAATCTGCTGTCCCCAGGGGGTCTGCAGTGAAAGCTCTGACACGGTGCTTGGAAGTGGCTCTGTGCTCTGCTCTGAGCACTGGGAATGTCTCTGCTCTGCTTCCTGCTGCTCTTCAGGCAGCATCTTTGGGAGGGGATGGCAGGACGGGAAGGGAGAGAATAAGGGACAGCACATGTGAGGAAGCAGCAGAGAGGGGGGTGCAGGAAAGGTGGTGGAGATGTGGTGGAGGAAGACTTGGGAACCCAATGATTATTTTGTTCATGAAAATGATTTCCCCTGATCCTGCAGAAGGGTCAGCCAGGCAGTCGGAATCCTGGCATGGCTCACCTCAAGGTCATGAAGCCAGGGCTGCTTTGGAGGAAGGGCTGGAGCCAGTGCAGTCCTGGGATGCTGCTGGGCCGAGCCCAATGCAGAGGGGCCTCTGCTTCACTGTGCAGCCTCCTCTGAACACTCGTGTCCAGCACAGACAGCCTCTGACAGAGCTCCAAGGTGACAGAGCGATTTGTCAGTGGACCTGTCAGATGCTGAGGCCTCGTTCCACTGAGAAAGGATTTTAGGCTGCGACATGCACTCAGATACCCATTTAGCTGCCAGCTCCAGCCGGCTGTTGCTTTCCTGCTATTGGAGAATAGGGTGAGGGATGGACTGACCTGTGTTTTACTGGATCCACCTCATTTTTTAATGCTTTATTTGCTGGAGATAAAATGATCTGGGGCAGGAACTGGGCTGCTCAGATAAACACTTCTCGTTTTTATTGCAGAGTGGGTCTGCCAGGGTTCTCTGTGCTGCAGGATGAGGGGGAAAACTTGGCTCTCCTGTTCCACTGGGTGCTGGGCATGTCTTGCAGTGGCTTATCTCAAAATCCCTCAGCTGCATTGCTGTGGGATTGCTCTCTGGCACAGACATCAACACACGGCTGTGGAACAGAACCACTGACACAGGGCTACCTGAAGGGAAGGGTTCCTAGTCCTGTCAGCTCTTGAACTGTGACCGGGAGTTTTTTTCAGCCCAGATAAAACAGTGTCAAGGCATCTGCAACGCTGTGAGGGTGCAGATGCTCTTTACTGGTATTGCTGTGCCTTGGTGTCTGGCTTTCAAGAGATCACAGCTAAGAACAGCTGCAAGACTGCCCTGGGAGATGACGGGCACAGGGAAGGACCAACAGCCTCTCCCAGCACAGTCTTCTGGGCTTCCCTTCTGTAGGAAGGCTGTGGAAACCCCAGACTGAGTCTTCTCTCTGCCCTCATGGCACAGGGCTGCAGGAGGATGGGGAGCTGTGGCAGATCAAGGTGCATGGAAGGGTTTTCATGGAATGGCTTTTCTATGGTGAGGACTTCAGAGTCCTTCCCTTCCACAGGGTCTGATGGAGGAAAAGCACCCCTGGGAGGGACCAAAGTCTGCCAACAGGCTCCACAGGAGTGGCTTGCTGTGGCCAAGAGAGAGCAGGAGCCTAAAGCTAACTTTGGGGGTGCTGTGAGCTGCCCCCAAGGAGGAGCTGGATCTCCATCGCATCCAACACGCTTTGAGGAGCTCACAGCTGGAACGCGCTGTCCTAGAAAACAGCACACGTTAGTCCCAGAGTCTCCAAGGCTTCACTCCCGTGTAGTGACATCCAGTCACAGTAAAGTGGGACAGGAGAGACCTGGTGACAGCTTTGACGTGGTGCCAGCTCAGCTGGGAGGAAATGACGGGTCTGCCAGCTCCTGTTTTCTTGCTGGTCTGAGCCTGACGTGGGTTTTCCCCATGGACTTGGAAAAACTTGGAGGGGAAACCAAGGCAGAGAGAATGAGGGCCAGGCTCTCATGCTCGGCCAAGTGGTTTATTTCTCTGTGCTTGAAAGTTTTTCAGATCCTAATTAAGGACCAATTAAGTGATTACTGTCACTGTGTCTTAATTAAGGGTAAATAGGCTGTGGCTGTTGCTAATGGTGGGCCATGATGGTCTTCTAAACTGACTTGTATCACCTCTAACCTACTGGGGGTGGAGCCACAATGCTGTGGAGGAATAATCTGCCTGAGATGGGATGTTCTGCTGTCACACAACTGCCACTTGGTGCAGGAAGGGACTCTTGGATTAAAACCACACCTGGCAAAAATGACACGTTGCTTTGCACTGGGTTTGACCAGCCCAGGGGATGGGGTGAAGTGGGGAGCACTTGTCCTTGCTCTCACCCTACTCCGTGGTGCTCCCTCAGGAGTCCCTCAGGAACAAGTCTCCCAGGCTGGCTCTCCTCCTACGTGTCCTGCTCTTGTTCTGCAAACCGAAACCACCAGGATGCATTTCAGTTGGGGTAAAACCATGCATCCCTAACACTTTCTATCGTTAAAGGATTGTTGGAGTTCTATGAATGTGTGGGAAAGTGAAGCAGCCCTTCTGCTATTTCGATGGGAGTTTGTGCACAGTACTGTTCATTCCATCACTTTTAGCCCAGCTCTTCTTTGGCAGCGCTGACTCCAAGAATCCAATGCTGGCTTTTTGACTGGCCGCAGGAAGTGGCTGGACACAGAACACACAGCTCCCTGCTGCATGCTCATGCCTGTGCAGACCCCATAAATCTAGATATTTTAATTATCATAAGCAGTGCCTTCAGGGAATGCTGCTGACACTTTTCCTTCTAAAGCTACGTTTTCTGCTCTTTGTGTGGTTCCAAGGATTTCCCATGGGATTGTTTCCCAGGGGAGGGAGAGCCAATGATGGGTAACTAATGTGTTGTCAAGAGCTTGCTGCAATGTCCAGCTGATTTCCCATTCCCCTGCTCTGTAAAGTGGCCTTTGCTTGTCTTGATCTTTAGTGATATCCCATGCAGGGATGCTGATGAGCGTCTTGGTAAAAGACAGTGCTCAAATAAGTCGTAACAATAGAGGGTCTGGAGGCCTGAGAGGGCCCTGCCATAGCAGAGCAGTGCTGCAGCCCTCCTGATCCCCACTTTCACCCGGATACATGGAGTCTCCTGAGGCTTTAAGCTGCTACAAGATGAGGAACCCAGTTCAAAGCCAGCTGTATCCTCTTACACAAACACCAGTGCTGGGAATTGGAAGGGATCATGGAGGATTGAGAGTGGCCAGCTGAGGGAAGCAATGAGCTGGGACAGGGACTTGCAGGGACAAGGGGCTGGAGGGACCTGGAAAGGCAGCGTCTGTTGCAAGGGACCTCCCTGGAAGCAGTCCTGTGAGAGGTGCTGGGAGATTTTGGAATTCAAGAACAGCATGTGTGGAAGTGTTAAAAAGGCATGTGGATGAGGCACTTGGAGATATGGTTTAGTGGTGAACACAGTGGTGCTGGGTTAACAGTTGGACTTGATGATCTTTGAGAGCTTTTCCAACCTTAATGATTCTATGATTCTATCTCCTAGCAGGCAAGAGACTTCTCCTAAACTCATGTTCAGCAGGGAAATAATCTGCAAAATAGGTGTCAAAAGGGATCTGAAGGGCTCCAATCCAGCCTCTCACCCATAGGTGCCTGGTGCAAAGTGCAGCATCACCTGAAAACATTCACACTGCCTGCCACAGTTGTAGTGTTTGTGCAAAGCCGTTTGTACAGCCTGAGGATTCGGCCTGATAAGTCAGGGGAGACTGGGCATGGAAGAACAGCAAGTTCTGACCTGGGTGAAGCATTTTTCTGGGCTCTGGGATCAGTATCTAGAAGTATCCTGACGTGTGGGGTGGTGATGGTGCTGTTGCCTGGGGCACTCTTCTCTTCCCTGCTGGAGTGGAAGAAGGTTTGGAGACAGTTGTGTCTGGGGTCCGCAGGCCTCATTTCTGCACATCAACAGCAGCTTTAACACCCAAGCTGGGGCAAGGCTGCAGGACCCCTTCATGGTCCTTGTGGGAAGGCAAACTGCTCCAGCCCCCTGACAAATCCAGAGCCTCATCAGACTTAGACCCTTTGGAGGTACAATCCCTCACCAGTGCCTCATGTAGGGTGTCTGCCAAGTCTTTCACAGAGGTCTTGAAGATGTTGGATCAAAAAGTCTCAGCTCCCTGGAACCGCTCGGACTGATCCCAGTGCTGTGTTCCAGCCCCATCCTGGTGGATGGGCTCCATCCACCCTCCTTTCCCCTCCCTGCCGGCAGTGCCTCCCAGCCAGCGTTCCCCTGCTCTGGCTGCTCAGGCAGTGCCTGGGTGGCAGGCTGGACGTGGCAGCCGGCCCTGCCCTTTGCCTGCCTGGAGCTGCCAGACACGGAGCAGATGGTTCCATCCGCACCCAGACAAGGCTCCATCTACGGGGCCGACATGGGAGCCATGAGGGATGTGTGAACAGCTCCGCGTTGCCTCTGCTGCTGCCTGCTTGCCCACCACTGTGCTGTGGCCAGCTGGGACTTCTGAGGGATAAAGTGAGGGGGAAACCTGTGGGATGGCTGAGTAAACTGAGCCCCTTGGTCCCAGTCCAGGCCCCTGGAGGCCCGGCAGAGGCAGGGGAGAGGAGGACTCAGTGGTTGTGTTCAGCAGGGACTCTGTTTGCAGGGGTTGCCGGTCACACACTGACCGTGGTGTTTGCCAGCTCCCGAGGGAGGGAGCAATCTGTGTCATCTCGCAGCGGGCTCCCTTAAATCTCGGCCTGATTAAGCAATGGCAATATGGGCTGATATGAAAGAGCCTTCCCTGAAAAGGGCCGATTGTGTGTGCAGAAATAGCCTGCTTAATTGTTCGCAGGGGCCTGCAGTTGGAGGCACACGAAACCACTGGATCCTGCCTTCAGTTGAGCAGGAATCTGGAGATCAGTAGTGTCCATCAGTGGCTGGTGCTGTTTTGGGTACAGACCGACCCCGCTGGCCGTTCACCTGAGAAAGCTGTGTTTGAACACTCAGGGTTTTGTTTTCAACCTCAAGACGTCTGAGGGATTTTGGGAATATCCACTCAGCTTTTGACCTTCTGCTTGTCCTTGAAAAAGCAGTGTGTGGCTTTCCACGGTGAGGCTATCGACTGAAACATCTGTGGGGCACAGGGGGATGCTGGGCCTTGCAGGGTGGCACTGCTGTAGGAAAGAGGAGATGGTGTTGATAGGTCTTGGGAACAGTTCCTCCTGGATTCCTGTGCTAGATTTTAGACCCACTTGTGAATGTGGCCAGTGGTTTTCCATCGACACATTTGCTGAGAGCTGTGTCAGAGCAGGTCTGGAAAGAGTTTGATACTGAGACATCTGATGAAAAACTGCTGTGTGTAGTTACGTCAGAGTTATTTATTCATTGCATAGAGATAAAAGCTTTTTTGATGGAGTGCAGTCATCTTAGCTTGTGGCTGTTGTTTTTCTTAGTTTCTTGTGTATTTTAGGAATCTAATTAATTATAGGGAGTGATTGATGCTCAGAAAAAAATACACTTCAAGCTGAGCTGCAGTTTTCTTCATGATTTCTTTGACTTCATACTCAGAGAGCAGTGAGCCAGGACCTACCTTGGCAGCAGGTCTTCAGTATTCAACAGGCAAGAATAAAACATTGTCAAGTTGAGCAAGAGAGGGAGCAAAGCTGTTGGGTAGTGCAGGCATATCCCGAGGGAGCTCAGCAATGCCTCAGCACCTGCCAGAGGGTGTTGTTTGTGCCCCCCTTAGCTTTTACTCTTGCCTCCTTGAGGAGCATTGCCCTGGACTGCTTGGGTGTGCAGGTCTGAGGAGCCCTCAGTTTCCATGGAGGGGTCTAGTTTGAGATCCCAAACTTATTTTGGTGCAGGAACAAGGATTTGCTGTCTGGCAGGGGGGCAGCTCCTCCTTCTGAGTTATGTTGGGTTCACCTGCTTCATTTCTCAAGACCCTTGAAGCCTCTCTAGAGCCAGATGGACAACTTTGATACCTTGTTTTGGGATTTAGATGATGATGTGTTGTGCTGAGGGACCCTGCATTCCATGCAGGTGCCAGCTGTCACATTCAGGCATGGTGGCCCAGCCCTCTGGGCTTTTGCTGGGGGATGCAGGCCTTGCTGAGCTTGCAGCACTGGAGGCCAGCTGGCCCCCCTGGCCTGGAGGTGCTGCAAAGCCACTCTGGCCTCACATATTTCTCTTGATTCCCCCTGCCCTGGAGACAGGCCATGCACCAGCAGGGCTTGATTGCTGTGACCATTTGGGCTGCTCAGAATCTGGTGGGTCTCACTATCCCTGGGCATTTCTAGGAACTGATAATCCCACACCAAACACACCTTTCTAACAGTGTAAGCCCCGTTATGGTCGTGTTTTCCCAGTCTCCTCCATCCTTCCCCACATGTCCTGACCATCCCTGGCTGCACTGAGCCTATCTGCCCTCTCTGCCTGCCCAAATCTCTCTGCAGCTCATCACTGCCAGCATCTCCTGACAGATTGGCAAAATCTGCAAAATGAAAATATCTTCTACCACATTTTTCAGTTTTATCACCAATTTTGACAGAGCCAAGAGCCTGGAGCTGCTTCTGCTGCCCTGTGTGTGCTCAGTGACCTGGAGGGGACCTAGCCAAGTGTCTCCTTGGCAGTTCCTGAGCCGTTCATTCTCTCATGTAAGTGCTTTTACAAAAATGACCTGGTCCTGAGCAGCTGGAGGAGTTCAGCCATGAGACTGATGTCTGCCCCCATCTCTTTCCTTTCTTTCAGACTATGCTGCTCTGGGAGGAGAGGGCAGCTCTTGGAGGACACTAGTCCTGAGGAAGCCTGTTGGATACCCACAGCTCATTGGACAACCCCAATCCCCAACACTCCTGTTTTTAAAATAGGCAGTAGGCTGGCAGCTGGGATGTGTGAGAGGGAGGAGGTGAGTTCATGGGAGGAGGACAACCAGCACCTCAAGGACCTAGGAAGGAGCTGGTGTTTCCTTGGGATGGACCCTATGGGGTTTTGCTGTAGGTGAGAAGGAGCTGCCCCAGGGAGCAGGGGCTCAGGAGACTGTGACCCCATAAATCTGTGGGGTTGCCATTCGCCTTTCTGGACTATAGCTGAGCTGCTCATCTGGTGTCTCAGCTTTGCACCGGGTTCATGTTTGGAGAGATGTACCCAACCCCTTGGTTTGCCCAGGCCCTGGACTGTACCAATAGCCTTAATGACAGGAGTTTTTGGCAGCCCTTTCCTTCCTGTTTCTCTAAACTCGGTGCCTGTCTCTTTTTGCATTCATTTCCTCTCCCCATGTCTAGCCTTGTCTCATGTTTCACTGCCTAGCTGAGATCACCACCATGATGGGCCTTTGCCTTGATTTCAGGGTGGATAATAGAGCATCCAGCATCTGATTTAATTTTTGCAGGGATTTGAGTTCCCTGGGAAAACTCCCTGGAGAGATGCTCAGCTTAATCGTGATTAAGGCCAACAAAAATCTGGTGGCTGATCCTCTGAGAAAAGAGGGGCTGGGCTTGATCAATAGGTGAACCTGGGGCATCTGCTGGAAACTGATAGGTTTTGGGAGCCTTACTTGATCTGCTTTCACCACCTGGGCTGTCCTACACTGGGAGAGCTGCTGGGAACACTGGTGTTCGTGAGGGTGCTTCGATCTGGAGAAGGCTCTGTCTATTCCACAAGGTGTCATAGTTTTCTCTTTAATATCCTAGGGATTGTTTTGAGGCTGGGGATGTGTGTGGAAGGAAGAGCCTGAGGATGCAGATGGAATGGAAGAAAATCTAAGTGATTAAACGGCTGTAGATGAGTGGAGATATGGCTTAAGAGATTGATGGCCGCCTGCTGGGTGGAGAGATGGAAGGAAAGATTGGATTCACGTGCAGCAGGATTGCAAATCTGCCCTCCCTTCCCATGTTAAATTGCATTTGTTACTGGTTTTTAGCCTTCCCCTGTGTAAACTTCCACACAGCTCTGTCCCACACCTTTATGGCCACATCTGCTATTTCCACCTCCCAGACCCTCTGGTCTGTTTTGGGGGGAACAGGCTATAAAATAAACCTCGTGCAGCCACAGCAGCTGTTTGCTGTGTCAGTGTTTTCTTTGGCTGACGCCAGTGCGTTCTGGTATTGTGCACCACTGCCTGTGTCAGTAACCGTGCACAGAGGAGGGAAAGCTGCAGGTACAGAGTGCACTCAGCATCGGTGTGCACCCCAGCAGATGCAACGCTTTGGACTTTCTTACAAGAGTGGCTTCAGTGGTTTCTGGAGGCTGCAGCTCACGGCAGAGCTGTGGGTCTCTGACCAGCTCTCTGTGCTCACCCCGTGCTGGGTGAACACCCAGTCACTCGACAGGACCGGACTTGATGTGATTAACGAGCTGTACCTGGAGTAAATTCCTCTGTCCCTGCCTTGGTGGTGCTTTACACAATCTCCAGGGATGAGCGAGCGTGGGAGGGGAGCTGGCAGGACGTGCCGGGCTGCTGCGGGGATCTGTGGGGATGGGCGCTGCTGGAGGAAGGGGGCGGTGGGAGAGGCTGGCCAGGCTGGGAGGGTCTGCGCCCCGCCAGCACCCGGGGCTGAGGGAAGAGTGGCCCCCGAGCACTTGCTGTCACCCACTAGGTGGCACTGGGAGCCCTGCGATGGCGTCCCTGTCCCCCAGCGCAGCCTGGCTTGCCCCTGCCCCTCTCCAGGAGCAGAGCGCAGAGGGACCCGTGCACTGCGCTCCATCCCGTTCCCACTGGGAGCTGAGTGTCATCTGGGAGCTGGCGTGCCACAGTGCCAGCCATCCTAGGAACGGATAATTGACACGTGTCCTGTGCTTCACATGCTCACCTGGCCACGCCAGGAGTCATGGCAGGGCGTATGGCTCCCACAGAACTGGTGCCCTGACGAACCTGGTGGGAGTCAGAGCCTGGCATGTGTCTTGCCAAGAGCCAGGGCATCTCCTGCTGGGAGCCACTGCATCCCCAGGGTCCTGCTGGGATTGGGAGTGTCGTTTGTACGGCACTGGGAGCCACTGCATCCCCAGGGTCCTGCTGGGAGCTGGGGTGTCACTGCAGGTCTTGTTCTGCTGGCAGCTGATGCATTACCTGTGTCCTGATGGGACACCACACACCCTCTGCTCTGCCTTGCTGGGGTCAGTGTGTTTTGCACAGATTCTGCTGGCAGTCTCACACTGGTTCTGCCCTGCTAGGAGTTGTTTTGTTGCCTGTGTCCTGCTGGGAGCTGGGGTGTCACTGAGAGCCTTGGCGCTGCGTGTATCCTGCTGGGAATCAGTTGGTCCCTGTGTTTTACTGGGAGCAGGTGCATGTGATGGGGCTCAGCCCCACTGGGAGATGGTGACTGGGAGCTGGGGTCAGTTCATCACATCATCCTGTGGGCAGTCGGGGCTGGGAGCTGGTCCATGCCACATTAGCCCTGTGTGGCTGGGAGTCAGCATGTCACATGCTGGCCCTGTCACATTGTCCCCTCCTCTCTCTGCCAGGCTGTCACACAGAGCCCACTCGCCCAGTTTGGCCTCCTCCCTCCCAGCCCAGCAGATCTCCAGTTCCCAGGGTGAGGGGCAGGGACACCCAGCCACAGCTTGCTCTGCTGAAGGGCACCCTGCCTGCAGCAGGCACCGGGATGCTGTGGCACTGTGATTATTTTAATGAATTTATTTTAAACATCTGTAGTGCTGAGAATGAAATGTCATTAAATAAGCACATCCCACATCCCCACCGTCCTCTGCTGCTGTTCCCAGAGCAGCATCAGGATTACAGATCCCTCCGTGCCTGTCCCAGTGCCGGTGTCTGCCTGTCTCTCTCCCACCCACCAGCATGTCCTGTCTCTGGATCCTGCCCTGACAGCTTTGCTGGCTCTGCACTGTGGCTGCATCCTGCAGTGCCTGGGGCTTCCCCAGCCTTAGGGGATCCTCTTGGTCTCACTGTGGGCCCAGCACTGCCCCACAGTGTGAGTGGAAGGGAGGGTGAGTGTGTTACTGTTTCTCACGCAGGCAAGGTTGGGTGCATCAGGCGGCTGTTTGCCAGGATGTGACCTCGGGCTGATGAGAGAGGCTGGCAGGATGTGCAGGCAGCTCGGTGAGGTACATGTGTGTGCTCCTGACAGCCCTGCAAGGGGCTGCCAGGCATTGCTCTGCCACACATGGCTGAGCTCCTGGGCCAGGGGAGTTTGGTAGCTTGGCAGGTTATTTGTTTGCAATGGCAGAGACAGGTAAAGCAGGGATCTGGGTCCTCAGCACTGACAGCTGCTGGAGGACACCCCACAGTGGGATGGGGGGAGAATTGAAGGGTAAAAGTGTGATAACTTGAGGGCTGAGATAAAGGCTGTAGTAGTCAAAATGCAAAACAAGGAATCCATTCACTGCTTCCCATGGCTGGCAGGTGTTCAGCCATCCCCAGGAGAGCAGGGCTCCATCACACCTAACGGTGGCTTAGGAAAACAAATGCTGTAACTGTGAACATCACCCTCTTCCTTCTTCTTCACCCTGCTTCATATGCTGAGTGTGATGCTCTGTGATCTGGGATATCCCTTGTGCCAGTTGGGATTGCCTGTCCCTGCTGTGACCGCTCCCAAACTCCTGTGCACCCTCAGTCTGCTCACTGGATGAGAAATGCCTCGACACTGTGTCAGCACTGCTCAGCAGTATCTAAAACAGCCCAGCACAAAACTGTTTCCATCACAAATGCAAAGCACTGCCCCATACCAGCTACTGTGAAGAAAATTACCTCAGCCAAAACCAGCACACTGGGGAATATCAAGAAATAATTGACCTCCCTCCTCTGACCCCACCAGATGACAGATGCAACGTGGTTGCAGTTTCTCAGTTCAGCTGGAGCCCTGGGTATTCACCTGTGCCACCTGATGGTCTAGACTGAATAGGAAGGTGATGGTTATGTTAACTTCAACCTCCCTTTTGTTGTTTTCTTTGCCCAGTTAATTTGCCTTTTTTCCATGAAGCTGCACTGTCCATTTTTGTTTCTAGCTTACACTGACTAGACCTGAGTTTAACAACCTTCTGCTGTCCCTGGAATGAATGCAGGAGCTGGAATGCTGGTTTGAGCTCAGTTTTCTGTTGCGTAGTTGTTTTCAGTCCTCCAATGTGCTTTTATTTGCTCAACGAGCACCAATTGCAGAGTGCATACATGATGACCCCACTCAGGTGACTGCAGCTGCCCGGTGCTTTTACCTTGAGGTCACTCTCAGCTCAGACTAGATTTTCAGTGGTGACTGGTGAAGCTCTGCAGATCCTATTAGCAGCCTCTTGAGCTTGGTGAGACCTGTGTGTGCAGAGCAGCAGCCTCTGAGAGAGCAGCTCAGGTAGGTTCTGGTGTGCCCGAGGCATGAGAGGAAGACTAAGGTGACAGAGTGAGTCCTCTGTAAAAATGTTGCCTGCTGTGCCTAAACTCAGCTCTTGGAGGGATGTTGCAAGTCACGGCCAGGCTGCTCAAACGTGCTCAGGTTGTCACTAGAGGGAGCAGCATGTGATTTTTTTTTTATTTTTTCCTAAATCTTGAAAAAATGACAGGATGCAGAGGCTCAGCTGGTGGAGCAGTTTGGCAGGAGGGATGTAGGAGAGATGCTGCAGTACCTTTGGCTTAATGAACATAGGTGTTTCTGTAATTCAAGGGGATCTCCTGGGCCACTCAGACAGGGGGTCTGGGGGAGAGAGGCAGGAGCAAAGCACCTCAAAAGCTCCTTTGCTAAGTGGGAATGACATCTCGACTCTCCTTTTGGCTCTTGGAAGTGCCAAGTTTTGAAGGTGGACAGGGCCCTGCCAAGTGCAGGCACTGTGTGCTCTGCAGGGGAGAGGGCTGGAGTGGCAGGGATGTGGGATTTAGTTGGCTTTGCTGCTACTGTGAATTAACTGGGTTTGCTGTGTCTGTGAGAGGCCTGGTCTGACGCAAGCAGCTGCTGGAGATCTCCTTCATGAGCTCTCTGTGCCCAGAACCTGGTTCCACTGCACGGCTGAGCAGGGCTAAGCTGTGTCTCTGTGCTCATCAGAGGTACCCCCCAGGCCCAGGGTCTAAATACAAGATGAGGAGCAAGGGATTAAGAGACAAAGCAAGGAAACAAAGAGCCCATAATGGTATTCTGCCTTGCCTTGAATTGGACAATTCCCCTATGACTAGTTGGTGGGCAGTGGATTACTCAGTGGGTGGAAAGGGGTCTGGAGTCAGTCTTGTGGACTTCATTCCCTTATTTGTAAAATGATGTTGTGAACATCTGGCTCACACATGGAGCGTGACACTTGGCTCACAGAGGCACATAAATGTTTTCAGATCCTTGAATGGCTGTTGCTGAAATGCGAAGGATCATCGTTAATGAAGTCTGCAATAACACTGACGGAGCGTTTGTGTTTGCTGCAATTTGTAACCATGTTCTAACACTTGTTAACGAATGCTATTGTGGGTTGCAGTGCGACCGAGGAACACTTGAGGATAGGCATGACCAAGTGGTTGTTCCTGGTTTGTGCTACTATTTATCACTGCAGGTGTTGAAACATGTGATGTTGTGCAGCAGGGCTTTAAGTGGGTGACCACGGTGAGAGGGGAGACTCAGCTACTGAGACTTCCTTTGTGGTTTTTCCATCTGCTCCACTCACACAGCACACACAGGCAAATGCCCCCATTGCCTGGTGCAAGTAGAGTGGTGGGGAGCTGAATATCCACGTGACACCAGGAAAATTCAGCTGGTAGGCTGGAGGTTTGTTTTAGACAACATGGCTTGGAGAAGTGACACTCTCAGACATGTGCTGTGATTGTTGGGGTTGTCCCGTGCAGGAGCAGGAGTCGAACTTGGTGGTCTTTGTGGGTCCCTTCCAATGTGGGATATTCCATGATTGTGTGAACACAGGGACTCTCCATCAAGAGACCTAGGTGAGGACATGAAGAAGCAGCAAATGTGCAAAGTCAAAGACATAGAACTGAGATTAATCAAAGGCCTGAATGGATGAGCAATTTGTAGCTGAACTAGACATATAAAGGAAGCAGAGAGGAGGTGGAAGCAGAGGCAGGTGATCTAGGAGGAGTATGGAGCTGCTGTCTGGTTTTGCAGGGGTAAGATGACCTGGAGTTGAATCTGGTGAGGAGTGTGAAGAGTGACAGAAATGATTCTGCAGGTAGCTAAACAGCAAAGGGCAGAGTAGGCTCAATGTGGGCCTGCTGCTGCACAGTGCCAGGGACCTGGTGACAACAGATGTGGAAAAGCTGAGGTACTTGGTGCCCTGTCTGCTTTTGTTAAGATCAGACTTCTGCAATCACAAACCTCTGAGTCCAGGGGAAAAGTCTGGAGCAAGGAGGACTAACCCTCTGGCTTGGACCACTTAATCAAGCTGGACTCCTAAGTGTGTATGCTGAAGCACCTCTCTTATGGGGAAAGGCTGGGAAGCTGGGACTGTTCAGCTTGGAGGAGAGAAGGCTCAGGGGCACCTTATCCGTGTTATAATTATCCATGCCTGATGGGAGGCAATGAAGAGGAAGGAGCTGGACCCTCCTCAGCAGTGTCCAGTGACAGGACCAGAGGCGATGGGCACACAGGAGGTTCCATTCTGAACAGAATGAAAGCCTTTTCTATTGTGAGAATGATCAAACACTGTCACGGTTTCCCCAGAGAGGATGTGGAGTCTCCATCTGTGGAGATATTTAAAACCCAGGGGGACTCCTGCCCCTCCTCCCCTGTGTCCATCAGTGGACATGGATCCTGTGCAGGCTGTGACCCACAATTCCTTCTAGACCTTTCTTTGTCCCTTCTCTGTGCATGGGGATGGCTGCCCTGACTCATTTCTTCTTACTCCTTTTCATGACTGCATCTCCTGGGTCCTTGAGATTGGTCTGAGTCCAACGCCTGTCCTGTGATACGCTGGCAGCTTCTTCTGTGCTGCCATGATCCGTGTGGTGAATCAACTTGCCTCCAGGTCTGTTACCTGGCTGTGAGGAGAAAGGCTTTGATAGGATAGGAATGACCCAAACTTCATTCTGTGACCCCTCACTTGATGCATCTTCCATCAGACAGTGAGCCATTTATGTCTACTCTTTGAACAGGTCTTTTCCAGATGCTTTCCCATCATATGGACATTGAAGCTCCCTTAACTACCCTAGGACGCTGTCACCAAACAAATGTCAAAAGTCTTACTAACATGAAGAAGTGATAACTATTGTCTTTCTTCATCAACAAAGTTCTTTTGCCTGGCTATGCAGTGAGCTGGGTTGTCTGCAGGAGTTGTGTTTGTTCCTTCCTTGCTTGCATCTCATGCTTATGGTAATGAAAGCTAATCTAATGGGTTTGTATAGGCCCAGATTTTATTTTCTTCCATTTTCTCCCTATTTTCCCTTTCATTTGCCCTCTCTGTGACCTTCTAAGCCTACTTGGTTGTCTCTGGAGCCCAAAACCCAGAGACCTGCATCTGTGACTTGAGATAGGCTTGTCAGGCACATCTCACTGGAAACCCTTCCCACAGAAGAGTGCTCCTTACCCTGCTCTTGCTGTATCTGAGGGATAAATCTCATCTCTTGTGGACATTAATAAGTAGCTGTGCTGCACCAGCTGTTGTCTCACAGTGGTCTTTGCGACCTTCTCCACGTATCCAAGACAGCTGGTCTGAGCTTTCCAGCTCTGAGAGGTGGATATGTGATGTCTCTCTCTCACCTGAGGGACAGTTTTCTACCCTCACTGTTCCTTCAGAGCTCAGTGTCTTGCCGTTTCGGTTTTGTCCTTTTGTGCTGGTGACCTTGCTTTTAGCTGGTGCTGGTTGTAATCAACCTGGTGTTGATTCCTCCTTCTGCACTCCACAAGGATCTCATGGTTCAGCTTATTGGTCCCTTCCTTTTCCTCCTGCCTTGCCTTGGCAGCCACAGAGTTTGTTCAAGGCCCTGTTCTTCACCAAACTTGCTGATCTGTCACTGCTCTTTCTTTCTGTAGTTCAGCCTTCCAAGACATTCATAACAAAGCTCAGGGCTTATGGTTGTTTGCCTTTTTGAAATCAGCATTTTAACTTTTCTGGTGCCCCTCTGAAGGCTCCCCAATCCTTTTGGCTCAGTCACCCTCACCCATGTTGCCTTTCATGTTTGTGTTCTCCCCAGTCCTCCACACTGAGTCACTGCTGAGCGTGGGTCTGCACTGTTCCTGTCCCAGCAGATCCTGCCCAGTGTGTTCCAGGTTGTCCTTTTGTCCTCAGAGCTGCTTCTCTGCACTGCTGGGACCTTCTGTAGGTCTGAGTTTTCTGTTCTCCCTGCAGCCCATGCCTGTGTCCTCACAGCACACAAACAGCATCCCTTGTTCTTCCAGAGCAGGCTGATGCTTTTCTGGGTTCAGTTTGAGTTCTCCCAGACAATCTGTTGCCCCTAGTAAATCACAATTCTGATCACTTATAAAGCTCTCCTGTTTATTTTTAGCTGGCGTCTCCAGGGCATTTGGCAAAGTGATGCAAGGTTCCTTCTGCTCCTTCTGTGGCAAGTGGGACTCCTCCATCAGCCTTTTCCTGTTGTCTGGACCTGTTGTACTACTGCTACAGCCACCTGTGCAAAATTCACAGGCTGTTTTTTAGCAAGAAAGCTCTTCGACTCTTTTTTTTTTTTTTAATCCCCACTATCACTTGTATGAGGAATACTTGAAAGTTCTCCCCTTCCTGGTTTACCCTGTGGAATGTGGTGGCTGCTGTAGGGCTGACACACATCACTCCGCCAAGCCGTGGTCCTTCCTCTGTGCTGACCAGATGACCTGCAGGGTATTTGGCTCTCTGTGTGGATCTTCTCAGCGCCCAAGACAATGCTGACACCTGGCTTGTGGCACTGAAAACTGCTCAAGGTCCCTCTAACCGAGCTCAGGGACTGCAGGACATTTGACATGAAGATGTCTAGATCATGTGACAAAAGCATGGACCCTGACTGCCATGGGAGGGCTGTGGTGAAACCCTTTATCCAAGAAATCCATACAGAGACGACTAGAGGGGTTTTTCCTTGCATTGGTGCTCTTGTTTTTCATTCAGTGTAGTGGATATGAGGCTGGAATGAAGTGATGTTCAGCTCTGTGGGATTAGCAGAGACATGAGCTACTGTGCTTGTGTTAGTGGATCAGAAAGGCTGATGTATTGTATGTGGAGGGAGTAGAGATAATAAAAATCCTTCTCTTTTTTCCTGTCTCTATTTTTTCTTTGAAAACCTGCTGGGCCAGGCTGGGATAGGCTGTGAGAGGATATCCAGACTGGTGTCCTAGAGAACAGTGATTACAGGGCATCTAGTAATTTGCATCCCGGATATAGTGGAGACCAGAATATTGGTGGGGACCCTTGTGCTACCAGGATGCTCCTATGTGCTGCTCTTGTGTGCCAGCAACTGGATTTAGAAGTCCAATCTGTGTCACCACAGCAAAAGACTCACAGGAGATGGAGCTGTCTGTCCCAGGGATGTCCATCTTTGTGCCACTGCCTTGTTTTTGCCAGAAGGATTTCCTTCCTTTGAAGTCACTCATCCCTTGAAGCAGAACTTGTCTACTTGCTTTGAGTTTCCTCTTATTTCATGAGCATTCAATACATTCTCCTTCCAGGATGCCAAGCAAGTTTTAAGTATGCCCATTTAGCTTGCAAGGATGACTCAATCCAACAGATTTTCTCTTACTCCATTAGACCATTTCGCCCCCTGCCCTTTTCCTTTTCCTTGATTGAAAGCTTCTGAACCCTTCTTGCAGTTTTCAGTCCATCACTTGCGTTGTCTCTGTGTGACATCCAGTTCTCTGTGAAGGTGCTAAGCACTAGGAATGCCATCCCTCAGATCCATAGACTACAGGCTGGTGAATCTGACCCTGACCTGACTCCACGTAAAGAGAATTTCTGCCCTTTTATTGGTTGCTCTTCCTCTAAGGAACCCAGTTACTTTCACTGCCACTTTTGCTGCATACATCACTAAGTTCCTGGGTGTGAGATCATCTAATAATGACAATAAATGTGCAAAAGAGGACTGGATTTTAGTGTAGGTGTAAGTGATGAACATTTGTTTGGCTCTTAAGGTGATAGGAGATGTGGCTTGTGTTCCACCACAAGCCACAGAAGCCTGCAGACACCACTGCCCGGGCCCAGGGAGCAGGAAGAAGCTGCAGAGGAGATTCTATGATCAAAAGAGACCACTGGGCTGTAACACCCAGGCTGGGATAGTGATAGAACAGGCCCTTCCCAGCGTCTCCACAGCTCCTCACTGTGCTCTGCAGGGCTGATGCTCTTTGCAGCGTGAGCTGGAGGGGTTAACACGATACCCTGAGCTACTCTAAAGCAGTGTGAGTGATAACGCAGTTCTCCTGACATCCTTAACCATAGACCTGAGATCAGGGCACCTTCCCTTCAGTCAGACCTAGGGATTGCTGGTACCAGCCACAGGTTATAAACTAATTCTGGCAGTTGGCCATAAAACTGCTCCTTCTTGTGAGACACAGAGGCGTCTGGTGTCAGCCTGACACAAACCATTTGACCAGGGAAAGGCCTCTCTCCTGGTGGGATTGCAGAAGGGCTGATGCTCTTAGTGAAGCTAGAAGTGTAGAGAGAGGGGCTCATAACCCTGCACTAGTAAATATTAAATGCCTGTTATCAGGCCTGGCATTCGCTTTGTGGCTCCAGCTTTTTTGCCTGCTTTGGAGGTTATCCACTGAAGGCAACAGGTTTATCAGCAAGTTCAAGCATGTTTGGACTGCAAGGTCTCTCCTGGTGGCTGGCACGTGAAATTATCCTAATCTGCCTTTAATATCCCAGCCTGTACTCTGGGTGCCATGACACACAATCTCTGCCCTGCACCTCTGGTTTGGGTTACTGCTGCTCACAAAGGGCTTTAATCCCCTCTCCATCGCTGTAAACATCGCAGTGTGCTTGTTCCCCCCCACCCAGCAATGAGCCTGTGGGCTCACATGGCAGCAGAGACTGAGGGGCTGTTCTGGGGAGCAGTGGGGGCTGTGCTTTCAGGGTGAATGGCAGCCCAGAAATGAACCTGGTGATGTTTCATCCCTGATCCCCAGGGATGTGGGGGATCTCCACCACTGGAGATTCCTGGGTAATGGGTGCAGGAGGTGCAACAAGGCTGCTGCAGCGAGAGGAATCTGGAATTCAGTGAGCAGTTGTTG
The DNA here is from genome assembly GCF_965178545.1 of Coloeus monedula. Taxonomy (NCBI): domain Eukaryota; kingdom Metazoa; phylum Chordata; class Aves; order Passeriformes; family Corvidae; genus Coloeus; species Coloeus monedula. Next base: position 16,212,705 of record NC_138795.1, on the reverse strand, counting down.
TAGAATCCACTCTGGAACACCTCTCCTGTTCTGTGAATCACCCTGTGCTTGTGGATAACAACAGGAGTTTTGCCAGAATAGAAAATGAATGACCAACCTCCTCCTGACCTCTTGGCTCTGAGATGATGAGCAGCACCTTGCTCAGGCAGTTCATTTACCTGTCTGCTCCCAGGGAGCACAGCTTCACTTCCCATCCCCAGACCAGGGGCTGGGACCAGCGTGGTGGTTGCTGTTGGTCCCCCTCATTCCAGCAGCTTTAAAAAAGGAAGCTGGGAAGAAAGATCATATTTTTGATAAGGTTTTGTTATTTGGGTTTGGGGTTCTTTTCCCTGGCTTACGGGCACAAGAAGGCAAAACAAACCAGTCTGGAGAGTTGCAAGGTGACTTATTAAAACCCAAACAAAATCACAGAACCCCACCGAAGCTAACAGGTCACTAGTGCAGCTTCCTGTGTGAACATGACTCTGCTTGTCCATGGCAGGGCACCTGGAAAGGATTTTCATTGTTTTCCTTTCTACCTGCTGTCAAGGAAGTTGGTATTCTTGTTTGTCTCCATCTCAGGGTGTGAAGCTCTAGGAACGCTTGGGAGAGCTCTCCCCTCACTGCTAAGGCAGCAGTGGTGGTTCCCATCTCAGCCCAGAGCTGCTGAGTGTGCTCTGCTGAGAGGATCACTGGCTCCTAGGACACCCCACCAGGAGAAAATGCTCCCAGATAGGGCCAGTGGCCCACTGGGAACAGACAGAGCCAGTTCAGAAATGGCTCTGTGCTCTGCCAGAGGAGTTCAGTTGGGATAATTGCACCAGATCGTTAGAGAACAATGGGAGTGGAAAGTACAGATTAAATGACCGCTATTTTTACTGTGTATGTTATGCACAGAAGGGAGATAACAGTGTCAGAGGGACTCCGGTAGAAAATGCTTTTCAGACTGGCTGTGGGCAGCAGAATATTTGGGCAGAACTGCTCAGAGATCCAGGCTGGTCTGAGCCCAGCAAAGGGCTCTTGGGAGCTGGTGAGGTGGGGAGGGGCTTCATCCTTTTCTCCCAGGACTGACACTTTGCTGTTGCTATTTATTCCAGGAGGCAAACAACTCAAACTTGAGTTGTTTGAAGCACTCAAGATCTGGTTTCTTGTTTGTTTGCTAGACATCCCCTCCCCACCTGGTAGGACAGAGTGAGATGTCTCCAGCTGGTTGTCACGGTGGTCTCAGTGTTTGCTTTAGTCCCTACCCACGAGCTCCTCCTCCCCAGCACGGTCTGGGACCTACACTGTGGGTGTGAGGATGTGAGGAAGGATTTTGGGTCCTGTGTCTCTCACTAGGGAAGAACCTTAACTGTGTGGAACAAAGAAGGATCTGGTTGTCTTAACAGAAAATGGCAGGACAGCATTAAGCACTTTATGGTCCTCCTGCAAGGAAGCCTGGATTTATCTCAAGCTGAAGCATAGCTCAGCTATTAAATTATGTACCAGAAACAGAGTCAAAGGCCTGAAGAACATGTTTATATGTGCTTTGGTTGGAAGGACGTGGCACTGGTGCTCAGGCATGTAGGTTGACACCGTGTTTCACCCCTACCAGCTCATCCTTGTGCTAGACACATGCACCTGCAATGGTGTAACATACTGTGATTGTCCTTACTCCCCGTTTCCAGGCCTGTCTTCTGTTCCTGCCTTCTCCCCATAGCCCAGATGCAGCAGTTTAGAGGAGAACACATATCTGCTTGCCTGGTGTGCTGCCTCCAGGAGAGCTCAGGTTCCTGCCTGCTTGTTGGACCTCCTGCAGCATTGATGTGCCCAGCCTCCGTTTTCTTGCAATGCCTCTTCAGCCTTGTCTGCTTCAGGACTTCCTGAGCCTGTGGTGGCATCTCTGGGGCCATTGCTGGCACACCACAGTGCTCAGGTTGCCTCTTCCCATCGGATTTCCTGGGCATTGTGCAGAGGATGAGCCTTGGCTTGTTCTCAGAGATGAGAAGAAAACCCTGTCCATGGCTGGCTGAGCTGGGAGATGTCTCAGGGCTCTCTCTGCTGCCTCAGACGCTGAGCTGTATCTGCTCATTGGGGACCACATGAGTGCACAGTGAGAAGGGAGACAGTGACAAGTATTACTGCAGGATGTGTCCCTTCAGGCCACTCCAAAGGGCACAAGGAGTTCCAGAAGCTCCCAGGGCATTGCAGTGGGGGGAATCTGTACTCCTGAGGGCTGGATAAATGATTTCTGCTTTAGCTCAGCTCAGGAGTCTTTTGCTCAGACCAAAAGAAGATGTGTCCCATACAGACCAATCTCTTATTTCAAGGCAAATCAGGAGTCAGCTGTGAAGAGGGAATATCTGGTGATCTGGAATTCAGTATGGCATGGACAACTGAGGCCTGGCTAGCCAGGAAGAAGCAGCACAGGGAAAACTAGCCCCAGCTGTCCAGGGCCAAATTCTATGGAGTGACAGTGTGACAGCAGAAACAAGACAAACTCTTCCCCGTTGACTCCTCAATGTGGTTCTAAGATTTTTAGCTACTTTCGGTTGGCCTATGAGCACAAAAATTATATCATGGTAAAGGAATTGCTCGACCAGAACTGCCGCCTCATGCGAAGTTATCCAAGCGTATCTTATGATATATTTTTATGTGCCGGTAATTATCATCCATACCCAGATTGCTCTACTTACGCTTTCCTCTTGTGTCGTTACTTGTTCATGCAGGAGTGTTTTCCCCGGGGGGTGTCATCAAATACATTATAAAAGTGGAAAACATTGAATTGTGTTATAGAGAACATTTTGCTTTTTTTTTTTTTTTTTTTTAATAACGCGCTTGTATGCAATTAGCATAAAGTACTTTATAATCAGAGGTTTCCTGGTGGAAGAGATCAAGTGGATTTGAACAGTCCCACTGTCCCAGGCAGAAGCTTCACCAGGGGAGATCACACCAAACAGTCCCGTTCTGCACAAAGCTGGCATGATACAAGTGCCTGGCTCCGGAAGGTGCTCCCTGAACTGGGTAGAAGATGCAGGTGTCAAAGAGATGCTCCCACTGAGACTAGAACCAGAAAGAAGTAAAAGACCCCATGGGGGAGGAGATGGTCTCCTCTGGGAACTGCAGGTCCCTTAGGATTGAGGAGAGGCTGTTAGCTGTCCAGCAGCCCCGTGAAGGGTCTCACGTGTGGTTTGTGCAGATATGCTGTTTTTCTGTAGGTCTCTGCTCTGTCAGGATGCAGGTCTGGAAACCCATTCCCAGTCACCAGCTTGGCTGGAGAGGGTAATGGAGCTTGTGGGGACTCGGCAGAGGCCAGTCCTGAGGCAAACAACACAGCTGGGAGCTGTCCCACGGAGTGGCAGAGTGGACAATCTCATTTTGTTGCACTTCTGGGCTGACAGGGTTGTACTCACCACGTTAATCTCTCTGTCATCCAGCTGTGAATCCAATCCAACATCTCTGTCTGTGGCATTCTCTCTATTCCTGGCCTCAGCATCCCTCTCCCCGTGTCTGCAGGTCTGTCTCATGGGAGAGAGACTTTTCACAAGGGCATGGAGTGTCAGAACAAGGGGGAACGGCTTGACACTGACAGAGGGCCAGTTTGGATTAGAGATTGGGAAGAAATTCTTCCCTGTGAGGGTGGTGAGGCCCTGGCACAGGGTGCCCAGAGAAGCTGTGGCTGCCCCATCCCTGGCAGTGTCCAAGGCAAGGTTGGACAGGGCTTGGAGCAGCCTCGAATAGTGGAAGGTGTCCCTGCCCATGGCAGGGGTGGCACTGGATAAGTTCTATGGTCCCTTCCAATCCAAACCATTCTGGAATTCTGCGACCTTTGTGCATGGGATTGCAATGGGTACACCAGCAGCTGAGAGACTGAAAAACTGTTCTGTGGGGCTGGGCACAAGTCCCTCTTTTGGTGGCTCTATTGACCTTGGTGTGTTGTGTGGGTGGTGGGTGTGGGAAGAAAGTCACCTAGAAACTTGTACTAGAAGAAACTGTTAATGAGCACTGGGGCCAGTGGAGCCTGGTTGCTTCAGGAAGGTCTGATCTGGGATGAGCACTGCAAGTGGTCCTGAAGAAAGTTTCCCCATCAGGTAGAGAGTTTTTATGGCTTTACTGGACAGTGGTGCCACAGTGAACAGCTGAAGCACGTTCTATCTCTCTGCTCTCCCTTGGTCCTCTTCAGACTGCTCCCTATAACCTCCTTCTGCATCAGTGAGCTCCATGGATTGGGTGCAGGCTGTTGGCTGAACTGGGGTCAGGAACTCGGAGATGAGAATGAATGAGGGTGTGTCACCTCTGGGGAAAGCTCATCACTGACAGCTGGTTTGGCACACGCAGCCTTTGTCTTCACACCCTCCAGTAAATACCATGCCACTGGATGAGTTGGAAAACCTCCTCTGATTGTTTTTTCTTAGTCCAGTGCAGGTGTTAACTATGAGGCTATGCAAGCCCCCAGAAATGGGAGGAGGATGTTCACCACTGGCTCTCCTGTAATAGTTTTTCACTCATAAAAGGTGTCTGATCCACGTTGGGAATTCTCACCTGTGGGAGGTACAGAGGGAAGAGAACAGTGCTCCTTGGCTTCCTACAGCTTAGGAGGAAAAAGATGGCAGGAAGGTGCTTGCCCAGGTTTCTGACTGGGAGGGATCACTCAAGTTGTCCTAATCCATAATTGCTGGTGACATGCCAGATCCCCACCCCACAGCACAGGGACTGTGTGGGGAGAGTGTGCAGAGCTGCAGTGGGTGGTGGGACCACAGGCTGCTCCTCTGAATGGGATTGGCTTGTTAGCTGTGGGTGGCCTCTGAGGGCCCATAGAAGAGGAAGGCACGAGTGGAAAAGATGTGAGAGGCACCAGAAGAGATTCTGGAGTAAATTGGCTGGCACAGAGGGAAGATCATGATGTGTAGAAAGGGATGTGACTGCACTTTTCTCGGGTTTCTGGACAGTAAATGGAGTGAACTGAAGGGGGCAAGCTTCGAGCTTGACTGCACAGTGTGAAGACAAATCAAAGTCCTGGGTGGAGAAGGGGCCTGGGAAAGAGCCTTCTAGGAGGAGGGGGAGAAACTTTCCATGGTGAGCTGTGCAGTGGATGAGAGCCAAGGTTTTGAGGAGATGCTTAACTTGTTTGCCATTTGATAATTCAAAGTACTTTTTTTCCAAATTTAAATTTTAGATTGTCCACATTTAAGTATCCAGGCCTTGGATAATCTCTTTCCTTAGTTTTTGCAAGCACCAAGGCCTGTGTTGTTTTCACCAAATCTCCCTTTCATACCACCACCTGGAAACGCTGCTTCCCAAATCCCTTGCTGGAGATTCCCAGCTGAGTCTAGAACACCTTCATGCCCTGTTCCTAGTGACCTGGGGTCGGACTTGGGGCCTGCACAGAAGACCTCTATTCATATCTGGATAGTTCCAGCTCCCCAAAGAGTCTAAATGTGTAACCATGGCTCCTGTCAGAACAGACCCACAGCTTGGGGCTCTGGGACCTCAGCAAAGGTGCTGAGGGTGGGTTTTGGGCCCACATCAAAGGGTGCTGTTGTACCAAGCAGAGCTGAGATCTGATGCAGAACTGGCTCATTCTGTGTCTGGGGCATCACATGAACCTCAAGGTTACAGTACCACGAGATGTGAGGGGCTGATCCTGCCATGCTCACTGCAGGAACAGGACGTGGTCCCTACAGCTGCTGACCTGAAGGAAAAGGATTTGCTGGTGCTTCCAGTCAGCACTGACAAGGCTTTTCAAGGCACCTGCTAAAGAGGGTCTCTAACACCTTAAGAATTCCTTTAGTTCATAAATCTCTTCCCAAAGAACCCATTAAAAAAAGGGAAAAACTACAAACAAGTAATTAGTGCTGAGGAGAGAGCTGTAATACAGGGAAAGGTCTCAGCTAAAGGGTGTGTAACAGAATTTTGTGCCACGAACCTCTAAAAGTCTAGTACAAGAGTCCCAAACTTCTGCAGGAGCATCTTAATGGGTAAGTACAGCTGCACATCCTCTGCACATGAATGCAATGAGATATTTTTATTGGATGATTGGGAAAACCCAGTCCTAAGCCATTGGAGGGCTAGGAAGGGATCTTGCTTCTCTGGTCTGTGTGTGGGTAGCTGGGATGGAAGTAGTGGGACAAAATCCAGTGGGAACCTGGCAGAGGAAAGAGAGGTCTCAGCGTGTCAATGACCAGTGGATGCATCACAGTGCTAATGGTTGTGTCTAATGTGTCTGCACACCTGGACCATGTTCAGCAGCATATTTGGAGAGCAGAAAATGTATCCTGGCAACTTGCTTTATTTAGCTGCAGTGTGCAAACGTGAGGCTGTTCCTGCCTTTCACTCCTCATATGTCAGGGTGACTTTGAAGTGACAGATCTCTCCAAGATATGGATGTGTCAGCGTGCCATGAGCAGCAGCCCAGAGCTCAGATGAAGCTGTGGGTGGTGATTTTTCTCAGCATGGATTTATCTGACTGCAGAGAAACATTTCTTACCCTGTTCAACACATACTTTTGAAGCAAGAGGCTGAGCATGATGTTATGGGAAATCCCCTCACAGACCTCTCCTATGCAGGTAATACTCTCTTCTCCTTTGTTTTAAAATCTCCTGTATCAGAGGTTTTTTCTGCCTTCCAGTGTCTCCTAACAGTGCTGCCTGCAGTTATGAACACTCAGCTTTGCTAACCCAAGGTTACAAATTCTGTGCTTGGGTGTCCTTGCTAATGGAGACAAAGAGGTTTTTAGCCTCGCTGCTTCGGTCAGAGGGGGCAAAGAGCCAGACCTCCCCGAGGTGCAGCTTTTGGGAGGCTTCTCTCCCCAGGGCAGGAGCTGATGTTCACCCATCACTTGGACTCCGCTCGTGTGCGTGGGAGCCCCGGGCACGCTCCGCTCTCAAGGCAGGCTGGACGGGACATGCGCTTCCAGGCACAAGCTCCTGCTTGCTTCAAGGCACGGGAATGTTGCTCTGCGTGGAAATAGCCCTTCTTTGATTTCCTAGCCCTCCCCTGCCGCTGCCACGCTGGCTGCCAGCTCCTCCCGGCTGGGCTGCTCGGGCAGCCTGGCACCGCGGCAGCGGGGCTGGCCCTCGCTGTGCCCAGGGCTTTTGTCTCCACGGCTCGGGGAAGTGCTGTGATTTGTGCTCTCGGTCACTGACAGGTCTCAGCTGACAGCTCCCTCCTCCTTTTGTAAAAATCACTCGCAGAGCAGCTAGTTGAGACATGACAAAGTTTTGAAAGAGGGAATTTCGTTTCCCATACGGTTTCATGGGAAAGGTCGCTGTTCCACCCCCGGTGCCACGCTGGGTGAACTAAACACACACAGCTGTGCTCGCTGCACGGGGAGGGAGCCTGGCACAGGGCTGGGGATGCAGGGCTGGGGACACAGGGCAGGGAGCTCAGGACAGCGAGAAAAGGTCGGGGGATGCAGGGCAGGGATGGGGTTGGGCTGGCACCAGGGGCTGGGGAGGGCAACTGGGCTGGTGCTGCTGCGTGACAGGGTGGGCCTGGTATGGCAGCCCTGGGCAGGCCTCCAGCAGCACATCACCCCTGTATGGCACCGTGCACCTCTGGAAAGGCTCTGGACTAATGGCACCGTGTGCTGTCCTGGCTGTATGCAATGAAGGCTCCACCTGTACAGTATCTCAGTATCAACAAAGAGCCCTGAAGCTTCTCTCAGCTGACTCGGCATCTCCATAAAAGCCCAGCTGTTTTGAATGGTTGCAACCAAAGAGGGGAAATGGTCCCTGATGATGTTTGACTCCCGTACCTGGCTTGTTTCCTGAGTCTGAGTCTGAGCCTGAGCAGAAGTCTGTCAGTGTAAATCACAAAGCGCATTCAGCTTGCACTTGTAAACTATTCCACTTGTGGGCTACTTGCGGGGCAGCTGGTCCTGCCCTGTCCCACCGTGACTCACAGTGGGCAGATCCTTGCCTTTCATGGCTGAAATGACTCCCAGAGATCGACTGGACATCAAGAGTTGTTACTCACAACAACTCAGTCTGACATGGAGTGAGTGACAGCTGCAGCCCTGGGCTCAGAGGCCAGGTGGGAGGATTCTGCTTCTCCAGCAGAGGTGGTCCCAGCAGGTATCCATGACATGTCCCTGGATGCCACAAGGGCATCCACCCAAGGCAGCAGAGAGGCTTTGAGCCGAGGTGCTTTTTGGCCAGAAGGCCATTGCTTGAAACCCCGCTTGAGCAGGGAGGTTGGACCTGATGGCCCACTGCGGTCCCTTGCAACCTTCCCCATTCTGTGATTCTGTGATGGCAGAATCTGAGATTCTGTCACCTTTGGGTCTGGGGAAGGCCTGCTTGCTTTGCTACCCTGCCTGGGGGAGGAGGCCTTTTTTCGTAGCTGCTGCCTCCATTGCAAACCTGCAGTGGCCACAGTGCCCCGTGCTGGTTTTGAACTTGCTGCTTTTTCTGGTGGTGGCACCAAGAAAACCACATTAACTCCAAGAAATGTCTGTCTGCCAAGCGCCATCCTCTAATACTCTGCTACAAGCCCGTGGTCTCTGGGATGGCGTGGGTTTGGGGCCTGTGGTGCCTTCACGTTCATTGTAGTCAGAAGCCTTTAGATCCTGTTTGGCTGGAACATGGGGGATAACATCCCAGACTCTGCTTGCAAATTTGGTTCAAATGGTTCTAGGATGCTCGTGTGCTCACCACTGCTGGCTCCCTCTTGCTTCCAGTTGCTTTAGTTGCCTCAAAAGACAGCAGAAAACCCTCAGTGCGTTCCCAATGGCACATTTTCCAGGTAAGGTGTGCCCAGAGGGCTATTAGCCTTCTGTGAATGAAAGCAAAGGGACCTGCTCCAATAGGAAGCAGATGTCCTGGGCAGTCCCACCAGTTCAAGGGAGGCTGATCTGAGACCCAGTCCCTGATGTGTGTGTGTGTCCTTTGCATGGTTCACTCTGCTGCCAAGGAATAGGAGCTGAGATGAGCATCAAGGGTTTAAGGCATTGAGGGTTAGTCGTGTTCCACAGCTGAACGTGAGGAGAAATCTCTTTGTCTTGTGTGCCCTGACGATCCACAGTCAAGTGAAAACAGCTGTGTCTTGTTGGCTGGTCCCAACCCAGGTTACCCAAGGTAATTTCTGCCTTTTGGTGTGGAGCAGCTCAGCTTCTCTTCTGGGGGAATTCTTGTAAGGAGGTGAAATGTGAACCAAGCGTAGCTTGGCTCCTTCGGCAGGATCGGAGCGAAGGGATCGTAGCGCTTGGAGAGTCGGTGAGTGCAAAGGGGATGTGGGTGAATCAGAGAGCTCTGCCCCGGATGTCAGGATTAGAAGTGACTTTTACACAGAGGAAAGGATGACTCAGATATATTTGAATGATAAGTTAAAAATTGTTTTTTTCTTTCTTATTGAGAACTGGTGTTGAAACATAGCAGGTCATTAATGCTGTCCCTCCTTTGTGAGCTGTACAAGTGTGCAACCCATACTACTGTTTTTTGTTCTTCTCACTGGAAAAACCTCTCAGTTTATGTGTTCTTAGGACCCAGGGCTGTTAGAACTCAAAAGAATCCACGTCTGAGACTGGCATTGGCTTCTTCCAGGAGGAAAAGGCTTTGTTAAGACTTCTGAGCCAGAGTGGTGCAACTGTGGTGTCCCGGTTTGGAGAGACATCTCCCAGTGTGGACAGGCTGCCCAGTGACTTTGCTGGGCATCCTGGACTGGTGAAACTGCTCTTGTCATTGTTAGGCCTGGACATATAAGATCAAAATCTGCATATCTGACTCCATGCAGCCTCCTTTCTCACTGAAACTCAGCACTGTGGAGTAGAGCAAATGCCCTCAGAAAAGGTGTCTTGCTTTGGAGGAGAGGAGAGATAGAACCATAGAATCATGGAGTCATGTAATCACGGACTGGTTTGGGTTGGGAGGGACCTTAAAGCTCATCTCATTCCAATCCCCCTGCCATGGACAAGGATGCCTTCCACTAGTCCAGGTTGGCCCTGAACATTTCCAGGGATGGGGCAGCCACAGCTTTTCTGGCAACCTGTGACAGAGCCTCTGCACCCTCACAGGGAAGAATTTCTTCCCAATATTTAATCCAGGTACCCTTGTTCATGCAGCTGAGCTCTGCAGTGCAGAGCTGTGCTGGGAGGAGCTGGAGGAGCGATGGCCACTGGACTGGAGCAGGGCTTGGTGCTCTGAGCTGCTTGTCCCTGGTCACCCCTGCCCACACAAACCCGGGCGCAGAGGCAATGGTCCATCGGCCACCGCCAGCCAAGTGGGAGCAGGATGGGAGGTGGCTGGGCAGACCTGTGGGTATCTTCACTCAGGTGTAACGTTACAAGAACTGTGTGGGCATCCTCACATCCCGCTGGGCATGTTTAGGCAGATGGAAAAGTCAACCAAAGACAAATGAAATTCCTTAAGAACATATAAATCGCAGCACAATCCTCATAAAATGAGCTCAGCAGCGCGCTCGTCAGAAATGCCCCGAACCCAGCTGTGCACGGCTGGTTACGTTTGGGTTTTGTGTTGGGAGCATTGCAGAAGACATTGTCTTGGAGGAGTCAGTGATCTTGAACGTGCCATGTATGCTCTACTGCGCCTCGTCCTTAGGGCTCGGGAAACCTGTATGTTATTAACATAATCTGTAACTTATCATTCCTCTGGACAGGAAAACTGCATGTGGATCAAGGGGTGAATGCAGTGATCCTGATCGGGAGGCAGTGATCCACGACAGAGTGACCCGTGCTGGGCTGTGCGGGGTGCCCAGCATGGCCCCAGGCTGGGCTGGGCCACACAGACCCTGTGGCTGCAGCCAGCCCCTGGTAATGGAGGAGCCCGTGGGCAGCTCCCATGGGGAGCCACTGATCACAGTGCCTGCGTGGCCTGTGAACATCCCTCCTGTTTGGCAGTACACATGGTGAATAGTTATACAAGAATAGTTTTCTTGTAAGAAAATGTAGCTCAGATGACCAAAAAGCAGATTCCCTCCAGGGACAGGATCGGTGCAGCCTTGTGGGAACATCCACCTGGGCTCTGCTGGATGCTGCAGAAATGCAGGGCTCCCAACATCTGATTACTTGCTATCAGTATTTGTCTTTAATTCTATCTTATTAAAGCAGCTGTTTAATTAAGGGATTTACTGTTGGACTTTTCTTATTGGGCTTAAGACAGGACCCTGCATCTCTCACCTCACCTGGTGCAGAACAAGTTTTATAAGCCCGAAACACAGCTTCGCTATCAAGCCTAGAGGGTCAGCACGCACAGAGGGCTTGGGGGTGGCTCAGCTTTGGCTCTGCAAAGTATGTGTTTCAGAGGATTTGGCTGTGAAAATAGTCAAAAGGAAAATGAGAGAAGTTTGAGTGAATTTGGGCCTGGCTTTGTACTTTGCATAAAGTGAAGGTCATCTGGCTGGAGAAGACATAGGGACCAGGAGTGTTTGGCAGCCTGGGTGAGAAAGGACAGCCAGGTAATGCTTCCCTGCAGAAGGGAGAGGGAATGCTCTCCTGGTTGTCTGCTGAACTGAGTGGGAGTTTCCCAACCTGATGGGAGGACAGATGGGACCCTTGCTAGCTGTAGGAAGTCCTCACTGGCACAACGAAGGCCCTCAGAAAGGGGCTGTTCTCAGGATCTGTTCGCTTCTTGTAACTCCTGCTCCTGCCTGGGCCACGCAGACTGCCCACCCTCCCGTCTGTGCAAATCCCTCGGGATTCTTGTGGTATTCAGCAATTTCTCTGCCACTTCAGCTGTGCTTTGGTGGGCTGGGGTTTCATTCTCAGTTACTGGAACAGCTGAGAGCTCGGAACCAGCAGAGAGATGGAGTGAGGGGTCTGGGAGAGGTCTGGTCACGCAACTGTCTGCAGCCTCCTCGCTCTGTGTCACTCGCACGCTCCCTCCCCTCCGTGTGCCTGGGGAAATGACACAGGTGCAGAGAAGCAATTTAAAGCAACCCATGGACAACCGACCGACCCCCACGTGCCCCAGACTTGTGACAGTCACACCTGCAGCTCACAACCTGAATAAGAGTGTTCCCAACAGGCACCCACATCCTTTCAGGCCCTAACGAAATCAGCCTGCAGGACCACTTGAGCCAGCGTTGCCAACTCAGCCCATACTTAGCTGGGGAAATATGAACTTCTGCTAGAGAAAGGCTTTGGTCATGCCCCAGTTGCCTGGGTGATGTACTTTTGGCATTGAGCTGAGGCTGAAAATGTCCTAGGGCTGCTGGTGTGAGCATCCATCCAGTGCTGCTGTTGCTCTTTAATTAGAGTTTGACCAGCTGGCTGTTCTCAGAGCGACTCTCCTGTTTGTTAGTAATTCCTTTTCTGTGGTGGTTGGGCTTCTTTTTGGTGTTTGTGGGCTGCCCTACAGAGAGAAGCTGCTGGCAGCACCATAAGTCAAGCTTGAGAGGATTTACAAAAAGTTCTGTGTTGGATCTGTAGCTGATGAGGATTGAAAATGGATTGTTCTTCTGTCCTGTGCTAAACATAGTCTCTTTCAGCCAGACTTTCTAATTCTTCCTTTGTCTGCCCTTGGACACCATCCACCTTCACCACTCAGTGCACTGTGTGCTTTCAGTGTGCGATGTGGACACTTGACTCCCAGCAGGCCCGCAGAGCCCTTGCACTGTCAGGCCAGCATGCCCTGCTTCCCCTCCTGCCTTTCAGAGCACGGGCTGAGCTCTTCATAGGATCCCAGAGTGGTTTGGATTGCAATGGACCTTAAAGCTCATCTCGTTCCACCTCATTCCGTGGGCAGGGACACCTTCCACTAGCCCAGGTTGCTCCAAGCCCCATCCAACCTGGCCTTGGGCACTTCCAGGGATGGAGCAGCCACAGTTTCTCTGGGCAACCTGTGCCAGGGCCTCCCCACCCTCCCAGGGAAGAATTTCCAATCTAAAAGTCCTTCTTTTACCTGCCTTATCTGTGTGTGCTGTAAGCACACTGGATTTACACAGCCCCAGTTGAAATCAGAGCTCCCTTGAAGCTCTTAGATATTCCCAGAATAAACCTGTACCCTGGTAACAGTACAGCTCTCCCCAGAAATTATTGCTGTTTCTCCAAGCTCTTTCCAGCAGTTGTATCTCCAACCCCAGTGACTGACTTATGTAAAGCTTTTTCTTAAGTCCAGGTTTCTGGGTCATCTTGTGCTGTAGTCAGAAGAAAGTCCAGGAGAGGGAACTCGTTCCTGTGATGCTTTGGGGTGTGTGCAGTTCTGGGACCTACACAGGTGATGAACTAGTGTGTGAATAGAGACCTAGGGCATATGGAAAGGTTTTTGACTGTCGTGCTTCCAGTGGACACAGCTTCCAAAATCTGACCCCCTCTGCTATGTCCTCTTCCAGAACATATTATTAACATTACCCCTGGCATTTGGTTTACCCATTGTCATAACACAGGGTTTGATAATGGGGAACTTTGCAATGACTTGTAGGATCTGAGATTCATTAGAAGGTCTCACTTTTCTGGGCAATGAAACAACCTTGATAGTAAAGTGCTATCAGAGGAGACAATATCCTGAAGACTTCTGAGCATCATAGATTCCTTCATCCCCAGGGTTTTCAGAGAGATGCAAACCCTGCAGGACAAAGGAAGGAACTGACAAATTCCCAGCGTCATTCAAAAATCAGCTGTTCAAACATTCCTTCTGCCCTTTGCCTGCCAGTGCTGAGCAGTCCAGGGGCTCTCTAGCCCTTGGCTTCACAGAGGGTGGTGAGAGGATGGCAGAAAGGCTCTCCCTTTTTTAGTTGAGACTTATATAATAAATTGAAGTGGGTTTTCTACCCTTTGCCCGAGTAAGTTCATACTCAGAGAACAAGTGCATAACCTCCAGGAAAATGCTTTAGAAGACTTCACTCTCCTATAGGGTTGGCCTGCATTGGGGAGCAATTAGATGTGCTCTTTATTGGTCTTTATTTCATAACCTCCCCTGGTGACTGGTTCCTCAGTCTTGTTCTTTTTGCATCCTCCAGCTGCTGTCGCAGCAAAGAATTGTGGTGTGACTGGCAAGTAGCACTTTTTCTCATGGTTTTCCCCTGCTCCTGGGGTTGATGAGTTTGTGGAAAGATTGAGCTTAGATCCTCATTCCCAGAGAATTCCCAGAGTGCTGGTTGAAAGGTGAAACCAAGTTGCATGAATTTTCCTGGCAGAAACCTGGGTAGAATTTGTTCTTAGCCTTGATCAGAGCTGATCTTTGGCTTTGTAGGCTCAAAGCAGGAACTCAGCTTTCCAAAAGTGTTTGCAAAGTACAAAATGAGTCCCACGGGGCTTTGCCCTGCACCAGGCTTCCAGAATTACCTATGCCTCCTCACAGGGATTAATGGAGATGATTCAGTGATACTGTCAGTAATGGTTCCAGCAGGACAATCTGCCTTAGCACCATCTGTGAAGAGGCAAAGATGTAAGTTTCTGAATGCTTTTGCTAAATACAAATAAATCAGCCTCTTGAAGCCAGCATATGCACTTGCTGTCTTGGTTTTGTAATGCTCTGTGCTTCTTTCTGTCCCGTTTGCTGTCACCAAGAGTGTAACTCAGCCTTTCAGCTTGGAAAACTGTCTTGTTCTCTTTCCCGGTGACTAAACACAGAATGTTTGTTGTCGATATTTTAAAATATTTATCTACACAAATTGAAGTGGCTGAGCTGCTGAAGGCTGGGAATGCTGGTTACAGCTACTGTAGCTCAACACCTTTGAAAACTGGGTTGTGTTGACATGTGTTAAAGTGACATTGGCTTTGGGTTCTTGGTCTGATGGAGACCAACACCCAAGATGCTTGACCACTGCAAAGTTGTTTGGGAAGGTGTGGCAGAACTGTGAGGTGAGTGCAGGCCCCGTGGCCCTCCTCTCCCTGAGGCACTGCTGTGCACTGCAGCACTGGGGACAGGAGGCAATGTTTACTCATGTTTATATCTGCAGAACCTGTACAATTTTACGTAAGAATAAAATAAATATTGTTTGTTTGAACAACGCAGAATGTCTGTTATTCCGGGAATTCGGGGGGGTGGGCAGTGAAAAGTGCTGTGGTCAGTTTAAGTGGCTGGAGCTGTGTCTGGTCTATTTATTGTTGGATTGAATCACCCTGTGCATATCTGGACACGTTTTGGGATTATTTGTTTACCTGAGCGAATTCCTGTAATTTGATTGTACTTTCTGATAGGGGCAGATTTGTAGGTCTTCATCCTATCAGATCCTGTGGAGTGTTTTAGTGCTGGGCTGCTCATCTTAGCCTTATCTCAGCCTCTGGCCAGATGAAAGCCTTGAGAAAGCAGCTGATCAGTTCATCCTTTGAGATCCATTTGTCACTGCTTCCCTTTGTTTTGTGTGAGGGGGAATTTCCAATACATTTTCCTCATAAAAGAAGATGAGGGAGATATAAAGCGGCAATGATCAAAACCTTCCCCATAAACCGAAGCAACAAGGAAAGCCAAATTGGCTGGGAGAAAATACCAAGTAGCTGGGCTGTGCAAGAGTCAAGCCACAATGAGCAGTTTTCACCATACCACTCAATATGGCATTTTCTCACGTGCAGGTTTTCTGACTGGGACTCTTCGGGGATCCATGCTGTTCATTGGGAATGGGTTTGGGTTTGTGGCCATTACTGATTTTGCAAAGGTTTCTAAGGTAATATACAATAACAAAGGTATTGAAGAACAACTAGTGGGGTTTGGGCTGTCTTTCCCCTGCTTCAAGAGGAATCCAATTTCCTTGTGTTGGTGGGGCTGGAGCAGATCTCCTCCCAGAGCAGAGTGGTGGGATGGTGCCTCTCTTTGGAAACCCCAGCTCCAACACAGAATGTAGCTGATGATGCCACTCGGACAAACGCCTCTGCTTCTCATCTTGGAACTGGCAGAAATTGGGATGATGATAAAACATCCCTCACCCATCTGGTGGACGGTCTCTACCAACACATCGTCTGCAGTGGGTCTCATCCCACGGAGGGAACAGCTGCTTAGCAAGGGGCTGAGGGATGAACTGTGTGGAAAGGACAGGTGAGAGGATGCCTCTGTACACCCAGGACAGCAGCACTCTGGGCTCACCTGCAGCTACAAAGGCAGGGATAAAGTGTGGGCAGAGAGGTGGAGAAAGGTGATGGCCCTGGTTTTGTTCTGAGCTCACGGCAGGGGAAGGGAACCAGCAGTGCTTAGACAGGAAAGAGTGTCTGTTCTCTGTGGAACCACTGAGGCCACAGACAAGTGCTTTACACAGCACATAGATCTGTAGAGTTCCCATTGTGTGGGTAGCTCTGAGGAGCAATCAGGAGACAGTATTTGGTCATCAACATTGTGTTTAGTCTCCATGGGCTCCTCCTTTGCTGATCACAGTTTAGTGCCCCATGGGGTGAACGCATCATTTCATGCTGCTGAAAGACTTTCTGCCACCACAAATGGCTCCCCAGCCCAAACTCTTCTCCTTGCCCTTCTGCTGCTGCAGCACCACGGAAATGACAGCTATTTTCAGGGTTACAGGGATGAAGCCAGTGCCCAGGGCTGCATGTGGAGTACCCGTGCATCCCAGTATTCCTCGCTTCCCAAGGCAGTGCTGTCCTACCCTGTCACAGCTGCAAGCAACTGCAGAGAAGGGTTGCATTTGTTGCACAGAAGCAAGCAGCTGCATTTGTGGGGGAGTGGGGCAAGAAGTAGGACTGCTTCAGTCAAGAGACCAGATCAGAAGGCAGAACTTTAATTGACAGACCTCCTGAATAGAGATGTGAGCCCAGTCTTTCAATTCAGGCATGGCTGGATTGGGATTTCAGATATGTGGGGGAGCAAAAGAGCTCTAAACCCAAGAGATGAGAGCCATTTCAGAGATGCCAACAAAGATCCAAGCCTTGTCTTGGTGTAAACTTGAGTGAACGCTAATTGGGTTAGGGAGTAAATTTGATTTAGAGGCTGGGATAGTGGGATGGAAAGGGGCCCATTCGTCTCAGGAAAGACAGATTTTATGCAGACACCAGCTTTTTACTTCAGTGCCCTCCCACATGTTTAAGGACTGGGTGTCCTGCAGAGCTTGGTGCAGCAGCAGGGTGGGAGGGTGCTGGCCAGGAGGGCACTCGAGCATAGGAAATGCCCATTTTGCCTTAGGGATGGGGCTGTTTACAAGCTGCCGGTGCTGGTGGATTGTTTCTTTAGGTCATGGCGTGCCAAGTATTGTTTAGTTTAATAGCCCTGTTAATAGGATTATATTTGCCTGCACCATTACGTGAAGGAAAACGATTCCTACTTTGAAAGGAAAAGACACTTCAGTAGCGATGTTGCAAGACACACATCTGTCGTCAGATGCTGCTACTGAGCTCGGATGTCTCTGGGCTACAGCCAAGGCTCCTTCTCATGCTGCAGTGCCTGGGCTGGGGTGGGACACACACGCACAGCACAGACCAGCCTGCCGGGAGCTCTGCACGCAGAGCTGGTGCGAACAGTGCTGGAGGTCTGTGCTCCCCGTGGAGATGTTCCAGAGCAGGGATGTCAGCTGGCACAACGAGGCTGCAGTCAGCAGGTACCGCAGCTGGGGTGGCACTGGTTGCCCAGGTAAAGCTAAGCCACTCCATACTGGTGACTCTGTGGTTCATGCAGTCTGTCAGAGTTCCTCCAGGGCACGAATTTACTGGTTGTTCTGGGAAGGTCCATGGAGCACAGCTGGGACCTTGGTGTAGTGCACAGCTCTCTAGCCTGAAGGCTGCCAGTCTTGCGTTCTCTGCCCATGTCTGCCAAGAACATCTCTGCTCATTTAAACGCTTGGCTCCATGTTTCTTCTACTTTACTCCTGCCACCACCCAAGCAGGGTCAGGCAGCTGCTGGCAAGTGAGAACTGTGACAACTTGACATATGGGGTAAAAAGTGCAGCGAGCAGAATAAGAGCCTGGGAGAAGTGGTTTTCACTTGTGGAGATCTAGAAATGTTTTCCCAGTAGACTCCCGAGCAGCTCAGCTGCTCGCTGATGAATTCTGGCTTTCTGGGCTATCTGCAACAGGAATCAAACAGGGGCAATTCCCCAGCAAGCAGCTAGAGGAACAAGGCATCCTGGGACTTGGTCATTGATTTATGTCTAACCTTTGGAGCTGGGGAATGTGCAGAAGTCATTACCAGGTCTTCAGCAGAGGTGAGCCACTGACAAATGTGTCTTCTCTGCATGAGGTTGACCTGTTACTGCCTTTTTCCAGGAGGCCAAGAATGCCAGTTAGGAGGTACAAAAAAATCCCCAACCAACAAATCCCACTGTATGTTGCACTATCCAGCCTTATTCCGTAAAAAGCAACTAACAAGCAGCACCCTGAGGGCTGGCAAGCAGCTGGTGTTTCTAGATGGGTGAGGGTCTGCCAGTTCCCAGAGAAGGGTACAGCATGCTATTAAAGAGTGAAAGAAATATCCATGCCCCTTTTTTCAAAGGACTTTTCTTCCTGGGATCTGGGGAAGGGTGACAGGCAGAGATGCTTTTAAACCCAAGCCCCTTTATCCTTCCCAGTTGCCCTGAACAGTCTCAGATGGGATCTTCAGTGGGCCAAGTGGTCAAACACAGCAGTGGTGGAAGGGCACCAGTTGCCTGGGTGTGGGCACTAAGAACTGGCTTCCCTTTTGAAAATACTGAAACTGGGCTGTGGGCAAATTCAGATCTGTGCAATGCCCAAATTTTCCATCTAGGCTAGTGTGTGATTTTAATCTCTTCCCCACTGTCTTCCACCCAGTACCCGAGTTTTTCCCAGCCCCAAAGTTCCTGATGTTCCTTCTGTTCCTTCCAGTTACTCTGCTTGAGCCAGGAATCATAAGTGCTAGGTGGCTTGTGTTCCTTGTGCCTTCCAAGGAGTTCTTCTGTCCTTCCTGTCCCTTCACCTGCTGAACTTTATGTGGGAGAACTTAATCTTTGTGATTTTTCTCCTGATGTTGTCTCGTTTTCCTTTCCCTGGACGGTGAAATTGATTGCTTCGATTAAAAGCTGGGCAAGCACTGCTGGCAAAATGTGCTGAGCAGAGACCCCTGCCTCTAACCCCCCTTGTGTCACAGAGACCATGGCTGGGCACTTCCTTTCACCGTGCCATCCAAGCAGGCTGTGCCCTAGCCCCTTCCTGCAGAAAGGAACGAGCGTGTCTGGAGGATGATATGAATCTGAAGTGAGGTCACCTCCCCTTTGGTGTGGCCAGCATGGATTTTGCATCGCCTTGGCTGTCTGGGATGACTCCGAGCTCACGTGTCCTGAGGACACCCATCATCTTTGACTTCCCTACTGGCTCCCAGCTGCCAGGCTGTGTCCTATGGCTTTATGTGGCATAGGCTGTTGTGACTCAAGGTGGAGAGTGACTACTACACAGGACATCCCGTGAGAAGAATTCAGTTGGGAAGCTCAAGTCCTGGATGTGGCAGATGATGTGAGGGGACTCTGAGGTCTGTGCTCTGTGGCCTGGCCACTGTCCCAGATGCTGGGACAAGGACATGAGAGGCAGGAAGGGCTGGTGACCGGAGGGAGATGGATTGGGGGAACACCAAAGGGCTGGAGGGTGCAGGGAGCAGGGAATGGTCTGTCTGGCTCCATCTCTCTGCCCTATTCCATTTGACTGAAAGAGCCAAGAGGGACAGAAACTGCTCGGAGCTGTGTCCTCCCCATGCCTCTGAGCCATGGGAATCTCTCTCATGGATTGGGACGCTGAGGGGACACATGGGAGTCTGTGTTTCTCTGTGTGACACGTGACGTCTCAGAGCAGGATGGGGCCTTGGGTTATTTACATGGCCAACTTAGTCATCTGCACTGAATTTGCCGATTAAACTGCCACTGTACCTTTGGGGAGCTCAGAGGACAGGGCTGAGTGGTGGGGTCATTCCAAGTTGTATGCCTTAGCTGAGAAGAGAAGCAGAACATCTCAGCCATGCTCTAAACAGAGGCAGATGGGGCAGGCATCTCCACTGCTCGTGGGCCAAATGGTCCAGGGTTGAATGACGGCCAGAGAAGGTTGTTACTGTTTTGTTATGGCACAAGAGGCAGAAAAAACACTCTGTTGTGTTAGATCAAAGAATTGCAGAGTCCTAAAACAGAGACTCTGACTGGGAATGGTGGAAAGGGGAAGGGAAAGAATTTTCTCCCCACAAATAGGGAAAGGTATGCGATCAAATCTGTTGTTTTACCAGAAATTCTGCTTGTGTGCTTTATAGAGGAAGGTACTAATTTCTGTGTACACTCACCTGAGTTAATAGAAATCTCTGAGATGAAGAGAGGATAGTGTTCATGAGGATAGTGGGTATTTAACACCACAGAAAGGTGCAAACACTGCCTTGTACCCTCTGAATCCCTAGTGTGCCAGTCTGTTTCATCACTAGTCCTTTTGTAACATTTTTCCACTAGGTGAGCACTTGGATCATGTATTTGGTGCATCATAGCGTTTCACTTGAGACCCTGGTCCTCTCCCTAGGGTTCCCTCCTGCTTCCTCTGTGCTCAGGGCGGTGTCCTGCATAGGGCTCCATCATGAAACTTCCCTTGGGGCCAGATGTCCCACTGGAGGTGGGACGGACTTGTCAACCAGCTTATTTTTCCTCAGTGCTATCAAAGCCGGTTTGTCAGCAAGGGCTGAACAAGGTTAGCCAGGCTTTGAGGTGCCTCCTACAATTTCAAATTTTGCATTTGCCAGATTTGTAGGTCGTCATTAACGGGGCTGTTCGGCGGTTAGGGAGCTGCTGGGGCTTGCGACCTTGCCTTGCCCAGCACACGGGCTTCTGCAGCAGGAGGGGTGCCAAAGTGCTCCGTTACATAATGCAAGTTTATATCTATGCAAAAATGACAGCTGCAGGGAGCCAGTGCGAGTCTCCTGGTGGCAGTGCACAAGCAGACACCTTCTGTGTGCTCAGGTTTCTCTCTCTTCACCAGTGCCTTCACCTGTGCTGGTCAGACCCAAGCCCACAGCCACATGTGCGTGACCGTGGCCATCGCATCTGGGACTGCGGTGCGGACAGAATGCAGATCATAACGCATGACCTGCGTCAGAGCCTGACCTTTCCTCCTGTAAACTGTTCAGCAGATGTTTATAAATGTATTTGTAATCTTTAGCTGGTAAGATCAGCTAAGAAACATTTTACAAACAGGAAGGGATATCTAGTTCTTCAGTGGATTTATTTAAACTGCATAATTTGTCCAGGTGTAGCTGTGAATGGTCTCCTGGCCTGAGAACCCAAGATACGTCTGCCTTCGGACGAGTCCTAAGAAGTCAATTGACACAGCATTCCAGAAGAAAACTCCTTTCATTTTGTGGTTTGCTATGAGAAGGATTTTTCTCAGCTTTAATATCTGCAGGGGGTAGTTACAAAAGCAGTTGTTCTGTCATTAAAGGAGGATGGAGGAGTCCTGTCTGACTGAGCAGCATATTCATTCTCCTCCATTAACTCTGCTGGGATCTACAGCTGAGCTGACCAAATGGTGTCAAAGTGGGGTGGTTTCTGGTGTATTCTCCTCTTGTCTTTTTGTGAAGTCTTATCAACTCTTGGCTTCCAATGAAGAAGACAGAATACTAAAAGAAGAGACTGCTTCATGAAATGTCTAGACTTAATGAAACCAAAGAGCACCAGGCCTCTCGTGGGAGAACCCCCTTCAGAAATATCTAGAGAAAGAGAGAAAGATGGTTAGAATTAAATTTTATGGGGACATTTAAATTCTCTTGAGGAATACCATGTGGAGATAAACCCACGTGAAGCTTAATAACACATTTGGTCTATTACCACCATCAACAGTTGTAACAGTTCTCATTGCACTGTGTCTGTGGCCCAAGTCAAACCAGCCAAAAGCTGTACTGGAAATTCAAAATGGATATCACCATTAGTCAGGCTGCCCATGGCTCACAGCTTTGCAGTAAACTCCAATGTACTCTTGAAAGATCCCTTCAGTCTTTTCTGAGCCTTTCCCAGGGCTGTTGTTGATAAGGGCTGATGGTCAGCTTGGGATTATGGCCACGAGCTCTGTTCTGCTGCAGCACTCTGGGGGTGAGGGAGCAATCCAGGTCACACAGGTGCTGTGGTGGCACAGGGGAAGAGGCCCAAGATGTGTTATGTGCCAGCTGACCACCAAGGCTTGCTACAGCTGCTCTGGGACATCACCCTCCCTGTTTTGTTGTGCTCTGCTAACCTGTTGGGGATGTGTGATGTACAGAGCACAGCCACAGCAGCTGTAGGGCTGCTCCCAGAGACCCCCGAGGAAGGGAGATTGTGGTGGAGGCAGCTGGAACATGATGGGGGGGGGAACATGAGATGAGGCAGCTGCAGGGTTTTGGGTGTAATTTCATCCCAGTGTGTCTGGTGCACTTGGCTTCTCCTGGATTTGGCTTGCCAAGGAGCTGTGGTGGGATCTCAAGTGCCTAGAGATAACTTAGGTATTGCTGAGCCAGCTGTGAGCCCTCCTGGGAGACAAGGTGCCCGGTGTGGACGCGCTGCTGGCAGCTGTGTGTTCCTGCCTGGAAGAGTCAGCCCCCTGAGCTGGGCTCTGGCCTCAGGCTTGGTGTGTGCCAGGGTGTGGGTGTCGAAGGACCAGGCTGAGTGCTTGGAGTGAGCTAGGAAGGAAAACACGGGGAGAAGCATCAGCAAGGTGAAGAGAAACTGAGAATCCCATGCTGGGAAATGCCAGAGAGGATAGTCAGGGACAGGGAGAGATCAGGAAGGGAAGCTGAGCCAATGGACAAAAACTAAAGTCCAACCCAACCATTACTACCAAGGCTGAACACCCCCTGGCCCACCCTAAATTCTCCCTCAGCTCTGAGGGAGGGACCCTGCTCACCCTGAGGGTTTGCATTTGCTGCAGTGAGACAGAGGTAGGTCCTTCAGGCAACGTTTGCTCTTGGGAAGCCCTTCTGCTGATGTCCCTGCCCGCAGGGGTGCCAGGTGCTGCTGTGGGAGTGCAGCCTCCCTCTGTCCTGCACTCGGGGGCCTTTGGGGATCTGGTGGTTTCCTTTGAGGAATGGGGTGTTTTAGGGGTATGCTGGCACTGAGTGCTGCTGTTTCTAGTCCCACCCAGAACACAGCTGCTGGGTCTGGGGCCCTCCCCCCTTCCCATGGTGGCACTGACACAAGGCAAGGCTCTGAATTTTTAAGAAGTCATATAGTGGCTGCCCTGGTGTCCCTCTAATTGCTCTTGTCCGCAGAGAGGGAAATTCCCTGAAATACTTCTCAGTCCAGGGAGATCTCCTGACATGTGCCTTGGGCAGAGCTCCCTCCAGCCCTGCTGCTGACTCACACCAGACTGGCCTGGCCTTCCGCAGCCATCTCCCACCTCCAGCACAGCCCTAGAGGAGCCACCAACCCAGGGACCTTCGTGCTGGGTCCAGAACCTCCCCAGCCTGCCCCAAATGCTGTGTCCCCACTCGTCAGTGGCTCATGTCAGCTGTGACACCTTGAATCATCCGGCCAGCAGGATGTGCATCCAAGCTTGTGGCCCATTAGCCTTTCTCTAGTTCAGAAGGTCCGGGCTGGGGTGGGGTTTGGTGCTGACCTGGGTCACTGCGATGTAAGGAAGATATGAAGCTCTTAGAGAGTGGTGAAGATGGTGAAGGTTCTGGAGGGGAAGCTGTGTGAGAGGCGGCTGAGGAGGGCACTTGATCTGTTCAGCCTGGAAAGGAGGAGACTGAGGGGAGACCTCATTGCAGTCTACAACTTCCTTGTGAAGGGAAGAGGAGAAACAGACACTGATCTCTTTTCTCTGGTGACCAGTGACAGGAGCGAGGCTGGAGCTGTGTCAGGAGAGTTTTATGTTGGATATCAGGAAAAGGTTCTTCCCCCAGGGGATGGTTGGGCACAGAACAGGCTCCCCAAGGCCATGGTCACAGCCCCAAGGCTGCCAGACAATGCTCTCAGGCACAGGGTGGGATTGTTGGAGAGTCCTGCGCAGGGCCAGGAGTTGGGTTTGTTGATCCTTGTGGATATTCCAGCCCAGGATATTCCATGACTGTGGTTCTGTGAATGTCGCTACCCACACCAGGCAGGGGATGGTGGTGGCACCCACGGCGTAGGCTCCTTCTCTCTGGAGGGGGCTGCTCTGAGTCCAGACCTGTGGCATGCCTGTGGCAGGAAGCTGAGTCTGAAGCACAAGCTTTAGCTGGTGTGTAATTGCTCAGACAGCTGAGCCTGGCACCCGGCAGAGATCCGGGATGAGCACAGAGCCTGCCTGTCTCCTTGTGGGATGGGCTGAGCAGCACAGAGCCAGCAGCACGTCCCCATGGCACAGGGTGAGGTGTGTGACCCTGCGGCCACCCAGCCTGGGACAGCTCACTGCCCTCTGCTCCTGGGGTGCCAACAGCCCAGCCCCTGAGCCTGGGGATGGGCACAGGGCTGGGAGAGGCTCCAGAGCAAAGGCACCTACCCTGACCTGAGCCAGCCTGGAGACAGAGCTCGATCTGCTGCTGGCCAGAAAGGAGGGAGCAGTTGAGAAAATGAATACAGTATTTGCAAGGACTTCAGGAATTGTTCCCTTGTTAATAGAACTGCAATTTGTGGAAATATGATGGAGGGTGAAGGTCTGCAAATACTTAGAGGAATAATGAGCATTGTAAGCAACAAGCACCACAGGGGAGTATGAGAAATAGATTGTACCAGACAGGCCATTTCTGCATAATTACACAATTAGTGGACTGGGGAAGACAGCGGATAACCCTTCGCAGTGTGCTGTGGTGCGGCGCAGGCCGTGCTGGAGACCGGAGCACTGATTAGCTGGAAGAGCTCGCAATATGTGGAAAGGCTTGATGGAGGGAGGAGCAGGCGTGCTGAGCGCTCGTCTGGCACGGGAGAAGGGGGAGATGCTGCCCAGGCGAGTGGTCACTCCCTGCCTGTGTAATGGGGTGGTGATAACAGGGGACAGGCGTGGAAAACCCCCACACTGGGCTCTCCAAAGG
Source organism: Coloeus monedula (assembly GCF_965178545.1). Taxonomy (NCBI): domain Eukaryota; kingdom Metazoa; phylum Chordata; class Aves; order Passeriformes; family Corvidae; genus Coloeus; species Coloeus monedula. Next base: position 16,187,962 of record NC_138795.1, on the reverse strand, counting down.
CACGACCCAAATGAGGGGAGAGAGCAGGGAATAAACATCGGGAAGGAGGGCTTTGACAGTGAGCAGAAAAGGATGATTTTGGTAATAGTCTGCAAGAAACACAGCTCATACCTTTGGGCAACAACAATTATAGGCAGAATTATGTAATGAGGAGGTGCTGTTTGGGAAGCTGTAATTTGGAGAGAGCCCTGGCTGTGTGAGCAGATCACAAGAGCTGAGTGGTGCTGAGCTCTCCGCTCCGGGCACCCACGGGCAGAGGTGGCAGTCGGTGGCATCTCCCTGGGCCAGCTGTGGCCTCGGCTGTGCCATAGTGAACAAGGCAGAGGTGAACTGGCAGCGACTCCAAAAGACAATGGTGAAGGGTGGGAGGTTTTCCTTCATCCCGGAGGAGCCAAATATGTGGAGCGACTGTGAGAAGAGGGAGGGACTCAAAGTCTGGAGACGGCTCCTCTTGTGCTCTGTGCCCTCACACCTGCACAAGAGGCAACATGTTGGGGAGGACAAAAATAATAACGCAGATTTGCTGCTCCTTCTTCCCTGCTGCAAAGTGAAAATCATTCTCCCGGGCTCTTCTGTCTCTGGATTAGAGCAGTTATGCGAAGAAAGTGCTCTGTGCATTGCCCTGATCCTAAGGCAGCCTGGAGCAAGGCACAGAATTGCCCCCCCCCACTCTTGGTGGGACAGAGAGCTGCCTGGAATCCGTGAGGGCTGATCTCACCTGCCTGACTAGCTGGTGCAGTCAATTCAGACTTTTTTATACTGAATTATTTCTGGGAATCACCAGGGACTCCGCTCTCCACCTCCTTCCCCACACATCCTGAAGGAATCCCCTCTGCAGCTTGTTTTCTGTGCTGACATCACCTGGCTTCCCTGATTCCTACCCAGGGAGAGAATGTCACTGTTCTCTCAGCTGCCTGAGCTCCTCCTTTCCCTTCTTCCCTGGGCAGAGACAAGAGCAGATGCTCTCCCTGGAGCACGAGGAGCAGGGCTGACAGCTGTGGCCCTGCTCTGTTGCTGTCCCTTGGCCACCCAAAGCACGGAGTGTCACAGACAGCCAGGGTGGCAGTGCCAGCGGAGCCTGCCCGGGGGGAACACAGTCCTCAGTGTTGTGTGGGGAGGTGATGGGAACACCAGCCCCTTCCCTGAACGGGGCCTTGGATGTCCCCTGGTCTGGGCCTGGAAAGGATAAAGTTAATTTTCTTCACAGTGGCTGATAATTGCCATGTTTCAGCTTTTTGATCCAAACAACACCAGTAGCACACTAAGATTCTAACTTTTGTTAGAGTAGATTTGGGGCCATGCAAAAAGGTTGGGAGGGGCACAGCCAGGCAGATGACCTGACCACAGAGATATTCCCTGAACACAGAGAACTCCACGCCCTTCAGCAGCATGCTTGGCAATAAATGGGTTAACCATCTGCTTGGGAGCTGGCTGGGCATCGTGTACTCACGGACAGGGATGAGTGATTGCCTTTGCATCACTTTTTTGTTTTGTTTTCTTCTCTTCTACTCATCCTTCACTTATAAAACCGTTATTATTATTTTTCTTTATATCCTGACCCCAAATTTTCTTGCTTTTGTTCTTCCTTTTGTCTTCCCACATCCCACTGGGGGTGGGAAGGAGTGAGCCAGCAGTTGTGTGATGCTTAGCTGCCCACCGGGGTTAACCCACAGCATCTCCTCCATGGATTCAAATGCAGCACGTCCAATTACTCTGCTGCTTCAGGCACATTTTCACCAGGCAAATACAACACAGAACAACACATGCCCTGCGTAATGTACTCATCCATCTGATTGTGCTCTCCACCCGCAACATTGCAGTGAGTGATGTTGTGTATCTGCTTTTCTTGGTCTCTTAAGGTCCTGGAAGAGGCTTCTGGGAAAGAACCTTCATTTGGGTAGAGATGCAATCTCTAATTGCTTTTTTAAAACATTTCTGTAAGGCAGAGCTCAGGTGTTCTGTCGATACCCTTGCAGAGGCTTTCCAAGATGCAGGTGTGTCACTGGTGGGACCTTGCAGCTTCACTCTCTGGTGCTTGCACAGAACCTGAAGCAGGCTGGACCCAGGATGAGGTGAGCCCTTCCTTTATGGACCCTCATGAGCTCTTACACATCTGGGATCTCCTACATGCAGCCTCTCACCCAAGTTCAGATCTCTGGAAACTACAAGAGCAGCTTCTGATTATTTTTGCTCTGTGTGGTCTCAGTTCCTCCTGTCCAACCTTTATCCTGTCCAAGTTCTCTTCTGAATGGGGGAACTAACACAGAAGATGTGGCTGTGGTTTGGGATGCATTTTATCTTGCAGACGTCCCCTGGGTCTGGGCAGCAGCCGGCTCTAAGTGTGAGGAGCTGATGGATGCTTGGGACAAGGAGGGGAGATGCTGGCTCAGAGTGGCTGCAGGGAAGCAGTACCTCCTACAGACCTCTCCAGGCTGTGCATGGCTCAGGCACAGTGCTCAGCCAAGGATCACTCTTTGATCCCCTCAGTTAAGCAGCTGAGGTGTCAGAGTGCCCCTCGCACGGGCTCTGCCTCCACTTCTACTCCTCCAGCTCCAGACTGACCCTGTGAGCAGGCAAAGGGCTGAGCAGGAGAGGCTTCATGCTATCACTTAAATATAAACATTCCTAAAAGCAACTTTCCCATTTCTTTGTGGGAGGGTATAACCTGCTGGGGCCTTCAGCACTTTAGCAGAGTTGCCTCTAGAGAAAAAGAGACCATAAGAATTCATGGAATTTTCCACAAAACTTCCTAGCCTTTTCTGTCCTGACCTAGTTGAGAGGCTTAGGATGGAGGTGTGAATGGAGAATGCCCTGTTCATTGATTTCACGTGGAAATTGCTGTTGTTTGCAGGGGCAGAGGAGGAAATAAAGAGGAATTGTTAAAGGAAATGGCAGATGTCTCTTGCTGGGATGATAAACATCCAGGAGGATTTCAGAGGTGCTGAGGGCTGGGGTGTGGGGCTCAGCAAGGAGCTGAATTCTGCTTTTAAGGTGTCTGGGCTGGCTCACAGACACAGAAACTTAACTGGAGCTGTCCCAGACTGATGAGTGGGTATGTGCCAGTTCAGAGCAGGCCTGTTCTGAGCAGCCTCACAAGCTCAGTTTGTGAGATGGAAAGGGCAGATCTGTGGTTTAAAGCCCAGTGCTGAAGCCCATCAGCTGAGCCTGCTCACACACAAGCCCTCAGTGCTGCCCTTCCAAAGCAAGGATGGATCCTGAGTCCAAGCTCAGCACGGGCTGTGTGTCACGGCTGTGATGGGCCAGCAGCGCCCACGGTCACGAGGAGTGACTGACCTGCCAGCTGTGGGAGGGCACCCAGGTGTCAAAGGGTGCTCGTGTGACCAAAGGACACTCCCAGAAACACCCCACAGTGCCCATCTTCTCCAGCAGTGGAGCCTGGTGTAGCGCCACTTCTCACCCATGTGGAGCAGTGGCAAACAAGGGCTGGGATTTCTCTAAGCTGGTGGTGGCTCCGTTGACATCAGAGTCCAAGGGATGGGCTTGCTGAATGAATCAGCAGTGGCTTGAGGACACCTTCAGGAGGTGCTTCCCTGTCTTTCTGCCTGCTTTCAGATGTAAATTCAGCAGGACTTGAAGCATGCTCGCTTTTGTGAGCAAACCCCTGTATGGTAGTAAGACATGACTGCTACGTGATAAATCCTATCAGGATGAGGATTTGATTCCTTAAGGATGAAAAGGAAAAGAAGATGCCATGTGAAATATCCTACTTGGGCTGGCTGTGTCAGGTCTCTATCAAGCATCCACAAGGCCTGTCCCCTTTCAGAGCTGTGTGTGCATGTGCAGGGAGCGTGAGGCTGCATTTGGGGAAGATGCAGATGGGAAACTGAGAATGGCAAAAGCGGCATTTGTGCCACGCAGGGACATCAGATGATGCTCGAATGGAGCTTAGTTGTCCTTATTGGAAAGATAAGTAGCTGTACTTGCTGAGTGGTTTTTCTCTTTTCCTTCATGGCAACAAAAGACGTGTCAGCAAGAGCTGCAAAAAGAAGGATGGTATTTTTAGCTTAAAAATACCTTTGCCACCTTGTCAGTGCCAGCAGACAAACCTACCTCACAGCCTGTGTTGAGCTGGTGGTCCAGCAAGCACCAATATCTTGTATTCTGGTAGGAGATACTTGTGAGGGGATAACCCCCAGGGTCTGATTCTTACCCTGGTCCAGCTGGAGCTATCCCAGCAGCAGTGGCACAAGGGCTTTGCAGTGGGTTTGCTTCAGAAAACCTGCAGGTGGGACTCTGTTTGCCAGGAGCCTCAGCTGTGCTGCTTTCTGGATGCCGTAGCCCTTTTGCCAAGTCTGCTGTGCCTTGTAGGGACAGAGTCACAGAGCAATGGTGTCCAGCAGATCACATTGATGAGCCAAAGAGATGCTCACAGGTACAGTCCTACTGCGCCTTCCCTTACTCCACATCTCCAGAGATAATGCACAAGTATTTCTGGCTGCCTCCAATTCTGGGTCGACTCCACCGTTAAGCAGGAGCTGGCTGTTCCAGGACAGTCCCTGGAATGTGACACAGAGCTTCCCCAGAAGCTGATGGCCACCTCCTGGTGATGCCAGTGAAGGCAGAGTTAAGCCAACAGTGGAAGACTGTGAGAATGCCACGATTTAAAATGGGTCATTGTGCTCCCAAGACTGCTGCTGTAAGTACAGCCACAGACGTGTGTGGAGCGTGTGCGCCTGACTTCGCTCCTGAAATTTGGAGTCTGCAGGAACTGGAACGGGCTTGCTGTCTGGGTTTCAGCTAATATCCAGGAGCAGTGATGGCTCAGAGCTTTTTTATTAATCCCCATCAGGCTGGGAGGTGTTGTATTAATTTCTTTCCAGATGCAAAGCTCTCTGTCTTTCCCTGGAGAGCACACTGCTGTTCCACATGGGAGCAGTGCCTTCTATCCTCCCGGAAAAGAAGCCAGAGTGCAGAGCAGCAGCGTCGCTCTTCTCCACGGACTCCATTCTCCACCGAGCTGATCCGGGATTTTTGCTTGGAAAAGTAATTCTACAGCACCTGATGGCAGTGGATACTACATAGGGGAAGAGGTAGGGAGGTTCTCTTTTGCCTGATCTCTGTTCTGATTTCCAGGGGATTATGAAGGATCCCAACTTGTTGGGTTTGCATATAGGCAAATCCTAATGAGGGTAAGGATTCTCTGCCTGGTAAACTCGCCCTACTGCTCCGAATGCTGGATTTCGTGCAAGAATTATCTGTGCTTAAGGTATGGCTCAGTCTCTTATATAATTACATCCCTCCTCCCCTTCGAGTGTAAAGTTGTACAGGAATTGCAAAGACTGAAAAACCCATGTGTTGATGGTGGTTTAGGTTATAACTCACCATGAGGCTGTTTAAAGCAATAAACATTAAAAGCTGTTTTAGAATGAAATATTAAGTGACTTGTGAGAGCGCAGCCATTAAAATACGCGCCGACCACCAGATGAGGCACCTGGGACACCAAGCTGGAATCCACTTGCCATTGGCAGGTTTTCTTGTATCAGTGCTGAATGTGGCTCCTGGGTGTGGGTGTTGGGATTGTTCAGGAGAGCGTATTCCATAGGATCCATGATAAAGCTGGATTTGGAGGGGCGGATCCCTACCCTGGGACAGGGGCCAGCCTGTTGAATAAGGTATCGAGAGTACACCTGCCAAGGTAAAAATTAATCTGCATGTAATATTCCTCACCTGCCACAGGTGAGACTGGGACTGCGCCAGGATACAAAACCAGCCACGCTGGGTGTTGCTGGTGCTGTTTCTTCCCATCACAAATCCCAGGCTGCTCAGGATGGTGGGGCCAAGCCACACACTGCCACTTCCTCTTCTTAGACTTAGATTTTCATTTTCTGATGCTGAAGCTGAGCTGTGCACAGCTTCACCCTCCGTTCAGCAGCAGGGAATCTTTGATTATTCATTGATTTGGAAAAAGGGGGGAAGAAAAGGTAGGGCATCATCTTAGCTGCCCTTGTTACCTCTAAAAACCTCTGCTAAACACAAGGACTTTGGAAAGATGATTACAAGAACACGCAGACTTTGTGTCTTTAAAAGGAATAGAGGCACTGATTTCCTGGAGTGGAGGAAGAGCTATAGTTTATCTCCAGAAATGGTGGGGAGGAGCTTAAAAAAACGGTCTTCATGTGAAGGAACTTGTGGGAAAAGATATTTCAGGATGATAATATAATTGCAAAAGGAAAGAAAGGAGGGAGGGAAATGTGTTTTTTATGAGACACATCCATTTGGGACACATGTGCTGGCAAGGCAGCCATCCCTAGGAGTAAAACATCCAAGTACCTCAGAACTCGTCAGATTTAACACCAAAAGCAAGAGAGCTGGGTTTGGGCCTCATTATGCCTGGTAAATGCTGTCTTATGGGTTTGGGTGGCTGTGTTAATCCCTCGTGGGGACAGTGCCCATGAGGGGTTTCCATTCATACAAGATAAGAGATGGGAGCTCTTACCATACAGGTGTAAAATACTCCTGAGGATTCAAAGGAACTGATTTCCCAAGGCTGAGGAAAACTGGGTGAAGTTGGTGGGGTGTTAAAAACGTTCTCAAGAAAATCAGTAGAACTGGGAGCTCTTTGAGCAGAGGCCAAGAAAGCTGAGATTTCAGAGTCACAAATGTGAACAAGGTTTAGCCCATAGACATCCTATCTTGGTAGCCCTGAAAGCCACAACTGGAAGCAATAAGGAGATCAACAAATTTAGTAAAGAGAAAAATAGGTAGCAGTCCATGTACATCTGGAATTATGATGTGTAGACAACAAGCTTAAAGACATCTGGAGGGAAATTGCCTATCAAGTAGAGCTCAAGTACAGACTTACAGCACTTTACAAACATATTAGCTAAGAGAAATATGGTAATGAGCCAAACAGTGGAGTAACCATGCGGGAATCATCATTCATAATGACCCAGATGACACTAACGGGTCAGTAACCACTATTACCTTGCTTTTGGAAAAGAAACAGTATAATGGTCTACTGCTGTCCTGTCACAAGGAAACATGGAGGGGTCTGGAGAAGAGAAGGCTTCGGGGAGACCTTATAGCAGCCTGCCAGTACCTAAAGGGGCTCCAGGAGAGCTGGAGAGGGACTTTTCACAAGGGTGGATAGTGAGATGATAAAGGGAATGGCCTTAAGCTGGAGCAGGGTAGGTTTAGATTAGCTATTACAAAGAAATTCTTCCCTGTGAGGGTGGTGAGGCCCTGGCACAGGGTGCCCAGAGAAGCTGTGACTGCCTCATCCCTGGCAGTGTCCAAGGCCAGGCTGGACAGGGCTTGGAGCAATCTGGGCTAGCGGAAGGTGTCCTGGCTGTCCCAGGCTGTCCGTGGCAGGGGTGGAATGACATGAGCTTTAAGGTCCTTTCCAACCATAACCATTCTGTGGGTCTGGGTTAAAACAACGTATGTTAGGCTCCAACTCCAAATCAGCCAACTTGGGAGCTTTTGTGCCATAGTTCAGAGCAGGTTTGCTCGGGCGCTGTCCGCTGTTCACATCTCAGCTTCTCATTAGGCTGTGCCCCAGTGCTCAGAGTGGTGATGTCCTCTGCTCTAACTGCAAGGGGACTCTTGGAAGGTCTCCTTTGCCCCTCGTGCACAGGTGAAGGAATGATCGACTAGCACGTACCAGAAAGCCAGTGCTGGCAGGAGGCTATTGCTCCATGAGGTGATTCTGTGACATCATCATCACCAGCAACCTGGAGGTGAAAATGCTCCTAAAATCAGCAAGAGAAACAGGGACTGGTGGGATTTCAAGGGTCAGTGGGGAGAAAGAAGCTAGGGATGTTAATCAGCGTGGCTTGGCACACTGGCCCTTTGGAAACAAACTGAAGCTTCAACACAGAGACTGGGGCTGTGAAAGAGCAAAATAATTCCTCTTGGTGACTCTGTCTGGCAGAGCAGGGACTTGATAGGACCTGCAGTAGAAACACAGAGGGACAGATTTTCCTTGTGAAGCTCAGTGCCTGAATGTAGCACTTGGGAGTTAAAAGGCTGGGAATGGGTGGCAGTAGGGATTTTGCCTCTGTATTTTCCTCTGTCCACAAGAGACAATGGAATAGCGCCTGGTTTTTGTGTTCTTAGCTTAAGTAGGATATTGCAAAATGGGATAGCCACAGATCTGATCCTGAGCTGGAGAAAATGCCATACAGCAAGCAATGGAAAAAAAGCTTGATCTGTTTAGCTTATCGAAAAAGAAAATTGAGGGATAACTTGATTACAGAGTGTAAGTACTTCCATGGGAGAAAATACCAGTTGCTGAAGGGCTTTTTAATCTAGAGGAGAAAACAAGAGTAAGAAACAATGGCTGGACAGTGAAGCCAGATATTTCACTTCAGAGCAGGCAGGCATTGTTAACAATGAGGGTGATTAACCACTGGGAGAGGATCCCAAGGGGGCTGATACCTCGTTCATTTCTTGATGTCCACACACCAGGCGGGAGCGCGTCTCCGGAGGACACGCTTTGCTCACCAGTGTGGAACTGGATTTGATTCATGGATAACTGGATCAAATGTGCTACCCAGTGCCCTACAACTTCTGGCCCCTTTGGGCCTTTGAAGCCCTTAGCTGCTTTGGGGAATGATTTGGCAGTTCTCTGGGGCTTTCCAGCTGGGGATCCTGATGGACTTTTGAGGCGGTGCCAGCACAGGCAGCCCTGCAGAAGGGGACCGGGCTGAGTCACTCATCACATGTTGGACCTGTGGAAAAGGCCTGATTAACCCCCAAGCAGGTGAGATGTGGGCTTAACCAACCACCTAGAGCTCCCGGAGATGGAGGACAGAGACGAGAAGTGCAGGTAAGGGCTCTCCAGCTATTCCTAACTTTTGGAAAGACCTTCTGGGACAGCAAAGCTCTGGGTGTGAGGGCAGGTGAAGTCACTCTGATTTATGGTGGGAACAACAATAGGAAGAGAAAGGCCAACTTAGCCCCTCTTCAGGGTCAAAGCAAAACGAAAATGGTTGGCAAACCTCTGCCCTTCTCTTTAGACTCCATTGCCTCTCTCATATCAGTGTCTGAACCTCAGCAACTCCCCAAAACTCCTTATTTCTGTGATGCTCCAGAAGCTGTTCAGAACTGATTTCAGTCAGAGACAGAATCAGCAAGTGGAAAACCACCTCTGGACTTCATGTGTCCAAGACACTCCCGGGTGAGCTTCTCCTGTCCCATAGCACTGCTTCCCTCACCCTCCCACCGCAACCCAGGGCATCTCTTCAGCCAACTGGGAGCAGTGAGCAAACGGTTAAAGTTTTGCTTCTCCACCCAGTGGTGGGTGTTGTCTGTGTCAGAAACAATATAAGAACAGTCGGAAGTTGCAGCTGGCAAGTAACATTTGGAGTAGCAGTCGTGGGGCATATAGATCTGGTGTGGACTGTCTTTTCCTGAGACTGTAAACACTTGTGCAGAATGTCCGAGAACAAGAAAAAAGGGAAAGGAAAGAGCAAAAAGAACAAAGAAGGGAAAAAAGGGGAAAGAGAACCTGACCCAGGAAAAGGTATTTCCCATTTTTAACAAATTTTACTTAAAGGAAGAAGAGACAAGCCAGCAGGAAAGTACTTGCGGGTTGCATGAGGGTGCAAATGCCAGGGACTGTTTGCCAGGCGAGTGTGCAAATCTCTGCATCTCATTCATATTTCATACTGTTGTAGGTCTGCTTCTGTTACAGGTCTGCTTTCTTCTTCATCTTCTCTCCTTTTTTCTTTCCTTCTTTTCTTTTCTTTTTTTTTCTTTTCTTTTCTTTTTTTTGGTTTTGTTTAAATACCCAAAGCCCCAGGACTTCAGGGCAATATGCTCTTTCATGAACAGCAGTACTCAGCTCTTGTCATGGTGATATGGGAATTGAGGGGGTTCGTGCTGATTCTCTGGGGGTTCTGCTGTGTTGTGATTTGCTGTTTAGTTGGTTGTTTTCTTGCTTCTTCCTGAGGTAAATGTCAAAAGCCATAATTTTGGAGGTACTGTTCCTTGAGACAGACCAACTCTGAGAGATCAGATTTTAGTTACAGCCTCGGTTTTTGAGGTAACTGCATGACCTGTAGTGAAAGACACGTGGGCTCTTTGCTGATATGCTGATATTCCTGAAATCAGGCTGTTCTTCAGAGATCTGGCTGTTCTTGCTGACCAAGTAAGGCAGTATTTATGATATTGCCAGGATTAAATGTTTTAATGGATACAGTTCGATTCCTGAGTACATGGGTAGTGCAAGAACTGTCTTGGAAAGATACAGAAGATTTGGTGTTAATGCAGCCCAGTGTAATTCCTTTCTCTCTCATGGTATCAGGGAGGGATTATCCTGGGCTGTTTCTTATCTGTGGTTTATCTGGCAATGCACTCGGAGAGAGAAGCAACTGTGTCAGGCTTTGTGTGTTATCAGGGTTAAAAGAGGCTACAAGCTGGACCGGGTCCTGTCCTGAGCCGGTCAGTTCAGCTTCTCACTTGCCTGGCTGCAGTTCTGCTCTTGGTCCCACTATCGTGACAGGAGTGACCGCTCTTGACCTGAGCAGGTTTGTTCTGGCTTCACACTGGCATCGCTGCTGGCAGGATTTGCCCCTTTCCCTTTTTCATCCCTTTTCTCTGAGCACAGAGACCCTGCAGAGGCTCCTCCACGGGCTCTGCCCCGAGTTGCTGGGGTGGCAGTGGGTGCTGATGCTGTGGCAGGCTGGTGACATCAGAACAGAGCTGATGCTGCTGTGGGATCTGGGAGGAGGCTTTTGGGAAAGCTTCAAGACAGGGAGCTTGGAATCACCAGGCAGCAGCAATAGCTGCTTGAAGATGACGGGCTCTGCCCAAAGGGCTCAGGAGGGTGCAGGGGCTGGGGGCTGTCTCAAGCCATCACTGGCATCACCCTGCCCCTGCCTCCAAAATGCACAGAGGAGACAGGGCAGTGCCTGCATCGTGGGCATCTTCTCTGCTGGGAGCAGAGTGGAGGGGCTGGTGCACTGGGAGGCACTGGTTAGGGCATGGGGGGGACATGAGGCACACTGGGACTGCCCAGGGAGCAGCCACCTGCTTTGGGAAGGGCTGGGTGTGAGCTGAGGCTCAGTTTTGCAGTGCCATGTCAAAGCTCTGCAGTAGTTCACTGCCCTGGAGAGAAAAAGGAAAGACCCTTTACCTGTCATTACTCCCACTGACAACCAAGTCCTCTGCTGAGATGCATTGTCAGGCTGTTTTATCACATATCAATCCCACAGCTGGCACCTTGGCCAGAGTACAAAGCCCCTTTCTCCCTGCTGATGGATCCAGAGCAGAACTGGAGATACTTGCACTGATCATTGGGGATGATTGCATTGATCAGGTGGTGGAGACATCATCCCTGGAGGTGTTCAAGAAAGGACTGGATGTGGCACTCAGTGCTCTGGGCTGAGTCACAAGGTGGTGATTGGTCAGAGGCTGGACTCGTTGATCCTGGAGGTCTTTTCCAACCTGAACGATTCTAGGAATCTATGATTCTATCATCCTCTCTGTACCTCAACCAAAGAACTGGAAGGTTCTGTATTTGGCTTGCACAGCATCCTTTTATGGCATTCCTTGTTACCCAGGTTGTTCAGATCCAGGTCGCTCGTTTGCCCTGCACTGTTACAGAGGTTGCCCACTGTTTGCTCTGTGGGTCCATTAGAAGAAGACACTTGGTTGTCTGTGGTGTCCATGAATCAAACCCTGCCTTGAGTTGGGCTGGTTTGGTCCAATGGAACCTGAGAACACCTTTTCATATCGTGGGCCACCTTTGCCATGTGGTCTAAGGAACACCACAGCGATGGTTCTCTAAAAGGACCTTTAGAAGTAGGGAGTTCCTCCTCCAGCCACTTCTGAGCAGCGCCCCAGCCCAGGCACACAGACCCTCTGGGCAGCAGGTTATCCTGTGGACTTACTTCTTCAGCTTGAGGCTGGACCTCAGTCTGTTCTCCGGGCAAAAACCCGGCCCTGGCACACACCAGGCCACTGGCCGGGCACTGTCAGGGCTGTTTGTGTTCTCTGTTTTCCCAGGCTGTAGAATTCCCCTGCAAACGGGGTGTTCTGACCCCCCCGAAGCCAGGAGGCCAAAGAGGAATCTACAAAAGTCTCATGCAGGCTCTACAGAGATCCGGGCAGGAACACTCATTTGATTGTCTGTGCAGGGGAAAGTAAGGGAGCGATGGCAGTGTGCAAAGCCTTCATCCTCCTCACTGCATCCCTGAGCAGCCTCTGGCTGCTGAGGGCCAAACTTCGATCCCTGTGACATTCTGACAGTCCTGATCTACTCTTGTGCTCTTAGGTGTCTGCATGGAAAATTACCCTCAGACATCCCTTTGGGGTGTGCTCTGCAGAGCCCCAGGACAGCTCTGGCACAACCAAGACCCGCCTGGACTTCCAGAGGTGATGTCCCAGCCCTGCCAGCTGCTCTGGGGGAATTGCCCCAGGTAAAGCTCTTCACTGCCAGTGAACCAGAGCAGCAGAATAACCTCTGGAAGGAAGAGAGGGCTGAAACAGTAGTTTCAGGAAAGAGCATCCATGTGCCACGGGGTGTGCTAGATTTCCCCAGAGCTCTCTAAAACTCAGGGGAGGAGAGGATTTGCCTTCCACTGCGGCTTTTAACACAATTGTTTTGGCTTCTGTGAGTGTGTAAGAGAGGATTGCTGATCTCATGTGAAGTGCTAGCTTTGTTCTGAGGGCATGGGCTATCTTTAACTTAAATGCACATTTTCGTGCCTCTAGTGATGCAGCTGTCCTAAAGTGAGTGCCTTGGCTACAGCTTTAGCCAGTGGAAGAGCCTGTGAAGGCCTCCAGAGGGAGATGGTGTCCACCTATGAAAACAAACCATCAGGATCCCTCTTTTAGACGTTTGTGACATGCATTGAAAAATAGTCGGCCTGCGTCCCACCCAGCACACGTGGGCGGCACACCCTGCAGGGACTACGTGAGCTGAGGGGGGTAGGAGCAGACCCACAAATTAATGTGTAATGCTCCCACAAAGTTCAGGTCTGGGAGAGAACTTCCTCACTGCCAGAGATGTACTTTATCATGTACTGTGCATGGCATGGGGTAATCAAAGTCATGGCACCAAGGCAAGACCATGAGTGTAAAAGAAGCTGTCCTGGCACATTGTGAAAGATTTGGGGTAAACTTTGGGGAAGTGGGACAAACGGACCAAGACCAATGCCAAAGCTCAGAGCAGAGCTGAGCAGAGCCAGAGCTGTGGCAGGGGATTGGGATGAGAAGAAAAAAAGGCTGGAGGGAACCCTTGCTAGTGGGATAGGCAAGGAGCAAGTTGAAAAGGGTCTGTGTTTCATCTGTATTTTCGTGAGGTCACTTGGGGAGAAAAGACCAGAGAAATGTAAAGCATTTGGTTGGTTAAATTCCCCAGCAATTCCAGGCATTCTCTCTTATTTTTATTTGGTGTTGAGGAAAACATTGCGTGTGCTTCAGGTTTTTGTTTGTCAGTGCTAATAAGCTGGCAGCACAGGCATTGTGCTTTCTCTTCAACTGCCCATGGCAATTGCTAATGCTGGAAAACTACTCAGAGAGCAGGTGAAGAGTCTCTGCAGAGAGTATCTCCTGTTTCAGTAGGAACTGGCTTGACCTCAGGTCCCAGATAAGTCAGGAATTGGTAGAAAGGTTGTGCAGAAGGGTATTGCAATTGAAACTCCCAAAGCCTGAAGGGGAAGGTGCCCCTGAGCACGAGCCAGCAGTGGGATTGTAGCAGAAGCAAGTGCACATTGTCAGGGTCTCTGAGCCTGGGGTGCTTTAGAGCGCTGCCATGCTACCACAGAGCTTGGGGAGGGATGTGGAAGCCCCTTGCAGACGCTGAGTGCAAGCTGTGTGGTGGAAGCTCGTGGTCTCAGAGATCCTCAACAGCAGCACAACCACACCAGCTCCTTCCCTGCCGACAAAAGCACCTCTGTGTGAGCTGTGTCCACGCTGCAGGGTGAACATGCTCCTGATTTAGTCTTCTGTTCATAGAAGGACTCCAGTTCTGAGGAGCTCGTAGAAACATTAGCCAAAAGGTTTGTTTACAAGTAGAATAACCCACAGCGGATATCCTACAGTAGCAGTTCTGTTTTCTATGAACACCCAGGCACACAAGGTACCAGATGTCAGCTGTGCTCCAGGATCTGTCCACATGCATGTTTCCACTGGCTGAATCCACGGGCTGGTGTTCCCTGTGGCTCGGAGCCACATGTGGACAGCTACCACGCATCGGGGAACGTGCAGTGACTTGCTCAGCTTTGGGAATGGAGGGGGTCTGACTCACAAGCTCCAGTGATTCATGCTGGGGAAAGGAAGAGGTAAATCCCAACTCCTTTCTGGCCTTCCCTGGAGCCCTGCTGAAGGAGGGATTGAACAGAGCATGCAGCTCTGTTTCTCTGCTGCCCATGGCTCATAGCCTCAGGTGTCAATACAAAGAGAGGAGTTATGGGAGAGGGACCCAGCAGGGTTGAGGAATAACCCATCTCTCCACTCAGGCAGAGTACAGGGCTAGGAATGCCTGGCAGAGGGGCAGGATGCAGCAGAACAGTACATTAGTAAGTAATCCCACCATGGATCCAAAAGCTGGTGAGTCAGAGCCCTGGGCATTCCATTTTCAATCCCTTTTTGGAGGTGTAAGTAACCTGGGAAAGGCAGCCTCTGGAAAGAGGAGGAACATCTGGAGAGGGGCTGAGCACAGCCTGGCTGCTGACCTTGGAGGTCATGTGCTCGGCTCATTCTCCTGCCTCATTAATATGATGGGCTCCAGCTGCAACCTGGCTGAAGGAAAGCTGTGCTGCCATGAGCAGCCTGGCTCTGACATCCTTCCTCCTGCCTCTGGACTGCCAGAGTCCTGCTCCGAGTGCTGCCCTGAGCCCTGGGCTCGGCTTAGTGCTGAGGTCTAATGGAATTGCAGCCAAAAGCTGGTTGGAGAAGGTGGGATGGGGCTAGGGCAGGTTGTCCCATGGCGTAACTCCTGAGGCAGTGAAATGGGGGGAGATGAGCCTCCTGTTCCTCTGACCCCTTCTCATTTTCCTTCAGGTTCCAATGAGTGCTTTCAGGTGCATGAGGGGGGATGTTCAGCATGGGGGTTGTATGACCCTGTGCCTTTCCCAGTGCCTCAGAGCTCTGCTACAGTGGGGCCATGCCCTTGGAATAGGCAAAGAGTGGAGCTTTGGGTAACACGTATCTCCTGCTTGGGAGTGCCTGTTTTCTTCTGAGAGCAAATGTCCATTAAAAACACAGTGTCTCTTGAAGAGCACTTGAAGAAATTAAGTTCAAGAGGAGCTTGAGAGATGCAGCTCATGCCTGGGATCCAAAATCCAGGCTGCTTCCTTTGGCTGAGGAGCCACAAGACTGTGAAATCCCAGTAAAAGCTGGATGTCTGTGCTAGGAACAGTGTTCAGAGCAGAGGCCATGAGATAACCTGGAGCTTTCCTTTGGGAAAGCTGCACCTGTGTCACTGAGGGTGAGCCTGGAGGCACGAGGAAAGCTGGGTAGGAGCCTCCCAGCACTCCTGGCTCACCCAGGCTCCCTCGGTGCTGTGTCAAGCTCCTTGCCCTGGCTGCTGTCAGCGTGTGCTGTCCTGGAGCTGGTCAGGGACGTGCTGGCAGGGAAGGCACTTTGGGAGGGCAAAGGCCTCTCCAGCAGGGCTGGAGCTTAGACATGCATCACCTGCTGTGCTGACCTCCTGTCTGGGGCAGGACAACGAAATCACATGGCTGGGGAAGGGGACTCTGCCCAAGGGGGAAGCTCTCACTGGACCCACAAAGGACTGACTGGGGCAAAGCTGACGGTTCCCTCCACATCCCATGGGAGTGTGCAGAGCAGAGAGACGTGTGTGGCCTCCAGGCTGAGTCCTGGTCCTGGCTCTGGTGCTGTGCCCAGGCAACAAACAGTGTTTGAACCAATGTGACCTGGGATGGTCTCCTCTCCAACAAGGGCAGCGCTGTGTTGTTGCATTTTTGAGATGTTTCAAATTGTAACAAATCAAATACAAGAGATAATGGTAAAAATTAAACATTTTAGGTAATTAATAACTCTGGTAATTAGGCTTGGCAGACTCAGTCATCAGTTCTTATAATGGATTTTAGTTCAGGCGTGTCTGGAAGGCAAGAGCTCCTCAATAGCAGGGAGAGGAGCTTTGCAGGGGAGATCAATAAACCACACAAGGCTGTCTCCGTGCAGCAATGGTGTCATCAAACTTCTGAGGAGGCTGGTGCTCCCAGAGCTCTTCTACAATGTGTTTCATCCCTACTATCCCCTTAAATTTTTGACTACAGATAGAAGTCAGAGCCCAGTTTTTATCTCTAAATTTTCCTCCATGGTGAGGATGAGGAGGGGAAGGGATCCACATTTATTCTCCAAGTCTGATATTTGGTGGCTGGAAGCTCAGAAGAAGAAAGTCGCAAATGTATGAGATGGACAAACAAAATGTTCTTTAAGGAAGCAGTGAAACTTTAATTTACCTTAAGACTACACTTAAGTCAGGTGCTTTAGTGTTTAGTTGGTTTATTTTCAAAAAAAAGACATCCCAAAATTTGAACCAGATTTCCTACATCATTGACTGATTTTTTGGAAGCCCTTCAGAGAAACTTCTTTTTGGTGTCAGAATTTGCACATTTGCCTAATTTGAGGGTAAAATCAGGTTGAAATCCATCCAGCAGGTTCTCAGCAGATGTTTCTCTGACCTATCTCCTCTGGCTTTGTTGGTGGATGTGTGATATGTACCAGCTGAGCATCCAACCCTCTGGCTTTCAACAGTTTTTGATTTGAAGGCTGGGACTTTATTCCCCTCCAAAACTGTGTGTGCATGTGAACATATGTTTGTGCTCACGAGTTTTTTATTCCACTTTGAAGTCCATAGTGCTTTGCAAGAATTCCCTGGTTCCTGACGTACTCCAGCCCTCTGGGGGTGTGGAGAAACAATTTTGGCTAGCACACAACTCTGGCAGAGCCTGTACTGACCCTGATGCTCTTTCTATGTCTCTTGTACATCTCTTCCTCCAGTCAGACCACTGACAAAACTCCCATGCTCAGCATCTCCATCTCTGCTTCAAAGCACACCAGCAGAACTCTTTGTGTCCCAGCTCTTTCCCACCCCTTGGCTTGACCCAAGTGCTCCTGGAGAGAAATCTCCTTGTTCTGGGGGCAGTCTGGTGTTACTCCAGCAGTAGTGCAGGTGTGGGTTTGTGGAGTCTCCTCAGAGCCCCTGGTGTTGCCCACATCGCTGATGTGAGGAGGCAGATCAGCCAAGGAGCTCAGGTGCCAGCAGGGAACTGGGTGTGGATGCTCCTGGGAGACAACGGGCCAGGGAACTGAGGTAAAGGTGCTGCCCTGAACCTGGCCATGCCCCCCCTGCCTGCACTGCATGGCTGTTCAGGTGCCTGTCTCCTGTGCCCATTTCCCAGCTCAGGGGAGTGGGGCAGGGCTGGCAGAGAGGAATGTGGAGTTTGGGCCAGGTGGATGGAGGGAGAAAGGATCTTTCAGCTGCTAGCACAGTCCGTGTGCACACAGGGTGACCAGCTTCAGCTGTGCCCATGCAAACCTGCTGCTCTCTGCAGGAGAGAAACCTCAGCTGCACTGCAAAGCAAAAAAACCCCACCTGCCCGACTTCCATTGCAGAGCTTGGAGGCAAGAGGAATGAAAACGGGTGGGGAAAGAGGCTTGAGAGACACCCCAGTGCCTACAGCTGGGGGTACGTTGCTCCCTTTTGGGTAGACAGCTGGCAGTGCAAGGCAGGGCTCCCTCAGCCTGCCCTGCTCCGTGGTGCCACCACGGATGGGCACAGCAGCCTGAGCTCCACATCACACCCGATCCCAGGGCTGGGCTCTGGCTCTGCCACGAGCACAACGAGCTGCGGGTCTTGTGCCATGAATCTGATGCCTGAAAATGGCTGAGTGTTGAAGAGATTCAGGTCCAGAGAGCCTTGCCAACAGGTCCCTTGCTCCCAGGATCCAGGGGTGGAGGTGCTGGAGCAGGGCAGGATGTCTTTCCAAGGCCGGCTGCCCCAGCCCAGTTCATTTCCCTCGTGGAGATTGTGCGTGTTTCATCTGCTCATTCAGGCTTTTGCCTGAAGGGCAAGGACAAAGAATGCAATGAACTTCTCCTTGGCATAGAAGTGTATTTTGCTTCACGTTTGTCAATAAATGAGATTAGGTTTCTGTATTTGTGCTGAGAGGCTGCGTGAGAGGCACGTTTAATGAATGCTAAAATAAACTCTCTGCATAGCTGTGGGGTAACAAACACAGCTAAAACTTGCATCTCAGGAGAGATCCTGACATTGCAGAGATGCCAGTTATATGATCAAACAAAAACGAGTCAGCCCAAACCTAAAATTACCCTGGATCTTTCATGAAATGATGACTTGGTACCAAAAGCAGTGTGTGTATAATGACCATGCTGCTTCTCTGCTTGAAAGAACATTTCCAGCTCCATCCTGGGTTACATCTCCCAGTCCTTTCAGGTACGAATACTCTTTGTCCAGAATTTGAACCTTTTATCCTAAAAAGATCATTTCAGAAAGATGGGAAGCAGCATGAATTGCCTATTCCTGGGTGTCCTTCCCACTGCCCATCCTGATGAGTCCTGACACCCCCCTTTCTGTCCAGCAGGGTCAGTGAGACCATTTAGGAATAAGGAAACCCCTCTGCTGTTGGGAGCAGACACATGAGGATCAAGGGAGTGTCCTGGGTATCAAGGTTTAAGATCCATGAAGAAATGTGGATGGATTTCAGAAGGGTCACCTTGAATCATAGAAACTTAGAATCACAGAATCTTAGAATCACAGACTGGTTTGGGTTGGAAGGGGCCTTAAAACTCATCTCGTTCCACCCCTTGCCGTGGGCAGGGACACTTTCCACTATCCCAGGTTGCTCCAAGCCCTGTCTAACCTGAGCTTGCACACTTCCAGGGATGGAGCAGCCACAGCTTCTCTGGGCGCCCTGTGCCAGGGCCTCACCACCCTCACAGGGATGATTTTCTTCCTAACATCCAATCTCAACCTACTTTCTTTCAGTTTAAATCTATTGTCCCTTGTCCTATCAAATATCCTGGCAAACACGGTGGCAGCTGGGGGTGAAAGCGGTAAAAATCTGGAGGAATGGTTGCAGATGATGGTTAAATGAGCACTGGGGTTTCTTGAGGGAGGCTGGAGGTGAAGGGCAGTGCCCACACACCCCGTGCTGTGCTGACACTCAAGCAGCACTGCAGCAGCCAGTTCCCGACCACCGAGGCTCGGGGTCTGACTCAGCTTTCCTGATTCGTGGTTGTGCCCTTTCAGGCACGAGGGTGAAAAGGTTTGTAGATGACCAAAGCAAAGCTGTCAAGTGAAAAAGGTTGTTCTGTGCAGACAGTCCTGGCTCTCTGTCGTGAGGACAGGGGAGGGGGCACTGCTCCAGGAACGTGTCCTGAGGGGGTTTTGCTGTTGGGTACCAGCACTGGCAGAGCAGCAGTGAAGGCACAGCACAGCTGGGGCTGTGTAGCCCCAGCACAGAGCCCTTCGGTGCCGGTGGCAGTGCAAGTTTCCGCCTCTCCAGTGCTCCTCTCTCAGCTCATTTGTTGAGGAGGGTCCAGTGGTGCTGATCTGCCCTGCTGGTGATGGTGGAGGTGCTGCAGACCCTGCACATGCCAAGTGACCTTGGCTTCCACAGACCTCCCAAGCTTTAATTTTTTTCAGCAATACTTCTAGCTCTTCTCCTGGCACTCTCCCAGGTGTAAGACTGCCCTCCTGAATCTGCAGACAAGAAGTTGCAATGCTGCTCTTGCTGCTTGGGACTTTCCTAAGCTGCAATTCAGGGAATTACTCCTTGTTGTGGTCAAGCTTCTCCACCCTACCTGCTGCTGCTGGGCAGAAGAGAAAGCAGGAATGCAATGGAAATACATTGATAACAGCTTTCAAAGTCCCCTCTGTCCACGTAGAGTGTATTTGGTCAGTTGTTTGGATTATTAGGACTTCTGGAGAGGTTTCCTTGTCCATCCTATATTTAGAAAATGTGGGCAGGCCACGCAATTTTAAGAAGCAGCCTTGTGTTGGCAGGGGCAGTGCTCGTTTCATGTGTTGTAACATTTTGTGTTGGTAATGTTTTGAGTTGGTGTTTGAGGGAGATTCTGTGAGTCACAGCTCGGGTTTTCTTGTGGGGATAGGTAGGTGTCTTGTTCATTTTGGGGGCTCAGAAGGGAAGAAAGAAGCAGTTGTAATCTGAAGCACTGCCAGCAGTTTCGGTTTTATTGCCAGAACTGTGATAATTTGGTATTTCCCGTAAAGCCCCAGGTGCTGTACTTGCTTTATGTTCTGGGACTCTCCGATTTCTCTTACCCTTTGTCATCGCAGGGCAGAGCCGGGCAGAGCCAGACAGTGTGTCCTATCTGGGCCCTAAACATTCACAGTATCAAAGATAATAGCAAGCCCCAACCACATCTCTAGGTGGAAATCTCCTTCTGTTTAGTTCAATATCACCATTTTTGAGAAGGAGAAGAGGCCCAGTTCGTGATTTCCAAGTGAGCAGAGCTGCGTGTGTGGTGTCCGTCTGTGCCCTCCTCTCCTCCTTTCCCCTTCTTCTCTTCCTGGTCTTTTTTGCAGGTCAGAAGAGACACTGAGTGTCTTCTCTGGTGATGGAGAGCCCGTTTCTCTGGGCTGTCCCATCTCCTCTGCCACATGCAGGCGCAGCAGCCGCCTCGCTGCAATGGGTGGGGGGGGCCCTGCCTCAGAAGGGTTTGGGTGCTTCCCCCAGCAGCAGCGTTTTTCTGCACAGGAGCCTCAGGGCTTGTCTGCACAGGGAGCCTCTTGCAAAACATGCTTGGCCTAGGGTGTGAATTTAAAGGGAAAGAACTGTTCTGCACCAGAGTCCTGCCTTAAAGCCTCTTATTCTGCAGAAAAACTCTGGTATTTTTAACTGTCTGGGCTTGGTGGGACAGCTGCACTCGACCTGGGCAGCCAAGGGCTCTTGTGGCAGCTCTGTTCTGAGCTGGCCTTGGGTTGGCACTGCGTAGGAGGCGAGGGTCTGAGGGTGGAGGCTGGTTCTCTGTGTACCCAGAAAAGGGGCAGCGCTTCGGAGCAGAGCCAGCCTTAGGGCTCCTGGTACCCTCTGGAGAAGCCACGCTGAGCAGAGGCTGCACAGAGCTGACAGTCCCCCTTCCCCAGAGCTGGGCTTGGATTAGCTGCTCGAGTCCCAACCTGTCAGAGCAGCCTGGGACCCAGCTCGGGGAGCTGCCCTGAGCCAGCAGCCCTTTGGAGCCGGCCGAGTGCTGGGGCTGCGGGAGGTGCCTGCGGGAGGGTGTTTTGCTCTGGTCCTCACTGAGCCATCAGACTGGTCACCCAGCTGTCATCGGTGTCCCTCCCATGCCAGAGCATGAAGCTTCCTGAAGCTCTCCTCAAATCCACCCCTCCAGCACTGTCTCGGTCCCACCATGCCAAACCTGAGGTGCTGGGAAATGGTGCTGTGGGGAGCTGAAGGGGGTCGTGGGGGGACTGTGCCTGCTGAGCTAGGGTCTCACACGTGGGGTGGTCCCCATCCCAGCTCCTGGGCATGAATTAAAGTCCTTTGCCTTTGGGAGAGCAGGAAGGGACCCTGAAATGCCTTGCACTCACAGGATTGAAACCTGAGGTCTCTGAAAGGAGAAGGGACACCGTGACAGTACAAAAGCCATGTGAATGTAGCATTCCCCAGTCCCTCTGAGGCCAAAGGTAGGAGCCCAGACATCCCTGGCTGCTCCTGGCCGGTTTCACTCGGTCCATCAGCATCCCCTGGAAGCTGTTGTCACTGCAGTCCCTGAAGCAAGAGCACAGCAGGGCTGGCAGAAAGGCAGACCTTAACATGAGGCGTAGGCATGCTGTCAGCTGGGTAAACTCGGGAAAAATGCACGCGGGGGTTATGTGCCTCTGGGCATCAGGGCAGGAAACCAGCCCTGTCCATGAGAGAATGCAGAAGACTTCCCTGCTGGGAAGTATCCAGAAGCAGTAAGTGATACTTGCTGCATCAAGTGGGGTTCTTGTCTATCAAGAGCGTGGTCAGACCCAGCATCCCAGCCTCCCTCAGCCTGGTGGTCCTCCCTGGCTGCTTTCTGTGCCTGTCACGAGTCCCCATGTGTCACTGAAGCCTTTCCCTGTTCCTCCCTGCTGGAGTTGCCCTGCTAACAGAGTTGGCTGCTTGAGGACTCATCAGGGCTGAAATTATTTATTCCTCAGCCATTTATTGCAAATGAACCATTGGAAGGCTTTCAAAAGCCATCTTCTCTTGACCTAAGTTCAGCTGAATGTTTTAGCAGCATCAGCTTTACATAACACGCCAGTAGAGGGGAATTCTGGGGAAATAAAGTTTATGTTGATAAACAATCCTTGCTGACCAGCATCTCCCTCTCAAAGTTGTCTGGTTATTCAGAGGATCACTGAGGGAGATGGGAATTGCAAGCCAGCTGCCCCAGAAAAATGTGATGACTTGCATGTTTACTCTGAGTGTCTGATAAAATCCCAAAATATCTTATGACAGCAGGTAATTCTTTGCCAACATTTAGATTTCAGTGAAATGCCTTGATAGAGCCCTAGCACCCCAAATTAATTCCAGTTGGTGAGGACAGGAGAGCATCACATGGGCTGAGGACTGGGTGGGGAGGACCATGAACAATGGATTAGGATAAACAGCAGTGTGTCGAATTGTCAGGGGAGTGAAGGAGAGCGCAGCCTTGGGAGCTGAAGCCGTGCCAGTTGCTGCCCTCCATGGTGACTGCACAGAGTTAACCTCTGAAAGGTCTCCTCGGGACCCTGCAGCAATTCCAGGGACTCCCTGAGGGCTCTTATGAAGTGGGATCTGTTCATTGTCAGTCACCTGGGAATGTTTTTCTCAGAATATCCTTTGTGGGGCAGGGCTGCCGTGTGATCCTGTCTGAGGTGTCCATTCAGCTTTTGTTCGTGCTCACAAAGACGCTCCCAGTTAATTAGCTGATATTTTGTCCAGGCATTTATTTACCACCAAATTATAAAGGGAGGGGCACAAGTTGAAAAATGAGGTGAAAAGCATAAAGTAGGCTGTGCTTGACTGTGATGTTCCATCTTCACAATCCCCTGGCTTAGGGTGAGAGCCGGGTAATTGCTGGTGTGGGTCCTTGCTGAAAAGCAGATCTGGGATGGATCCTTCCTCTACGTGTGCAGGGATCCTGTAACTACAAAATCTGGGATGAATTCCTCTTCTGTACAGGTACAGGGGTCCTGCAACTACAAACAGCATCATCTAGGTGAGCAGAAAGGCTTTCTTCTCATGGTGTTTCAGGCTTGGCCATAGCATGGAGGGGCTGCCACTGCAGGGACAGGCAGGGCAGGAGGGTGACGAGCAGTCGCCTTTCATGGGGTGTGAGTGGAAGCTCAGCTTCTACATCCTGCAGCCAGGGGGAAAGTGGGACCCCACGGCCTCAAAGCAGCACTGAAGTGTCCCTGAGCTGTGTGGGACAGTGGAGCTCCTGATGATCCACCCCAAATTGGCAGAAAATCAGAAGAGCAGCACCAGTATTCAGGTGTGTGCCTGAGAGGGTGATTCAGGCCCTCTGGATTTCATGGAGACAAGGCTGCTGGGAGATCTTCAGTGAGATGTGGGAGGTAGCCAGCATCTCCAGAAATGACAGGAGGATGAGACTGAGGCTTAAGAGTGATATTCGAGGTTTTCAAGATCATTGATTTTGCAAAGGAAAAAAAAAAAAAAATCCTCAGCCCCACAGGCAAGATTGAGACAGGAAGGACAAAGAGGAGCGATTTTGGTTACGTGTGGTTGGTGGCAGCTGGCATGGGCAAGGAGAACAGAAAGAAGGGGCAGTGTAAAGGACAGGACAAAAGGAGGGATGGATTACATCTTTGGAATGATAGAACATAATTTTTGCCCTTGGGGACCAGGAGACCCTCACAGGTCTCAGTAGCTGCCAGTGTGACTGGGTTCCCCAGCCCCTGCTAAGCAGAGCCCTGAGGTGACAGGGGGAATCAACTGCTGCCCACTGGTGAGATTGTGAGGTTGGGATCAGCTATATCCTAGAAGCCATCCAGGTCCTGGGGTGCCATGTGGGATGCAGTGTGGATGTGTAGCACAGCTTGGTTGTGTGCCTGGATCCTGGTGAGTTGGATGGATGTCGCAGATCTCCCCTTGGGGCAGAGGTGTGGTCTGCTCCATTTCTGAGCGGTTCTTCCAAGCTTATTCTTGTAATCCTGTGATTTGTTGTCTCCCTAAACCCCGTCTTTGGACCTTTCCACGTTAGTTCTGTAGACCCAAAGGTCTATCCAGGCTTTTCCAGGGCAGATCCTCAGCACCACTGTACCTTCTACAGATTCATCAGAAACATGCGTGGACAGAGCATTTCCTATGAAAATGTTCCCCAGAAGAGGAGACTCCACTCTTTCCATCAGGTTTTCATAGTGTTCCTCAGGCCCCTGTACATCCCTTTTTGGGTTCCAGGTGGTTGCATTCCTCTGCATGGAGCTGCTCAAGGGTGGCTCAGGGAGTTGGGGAAGGAGGGGCAGTGGGAGTGCAGAAGTGAAGGAGCAGCTCTGGAGGAATTTTGCTTTAGCACAGGGTCTGAGTGGACACCCTTCTTACCTGTCCAGCTCCACAGCCTTCTTACTTTTCCTTGTCGCTCCTGCCTGGAGATGAGCACCATCCACACTTACAACACAGGATGAAACCTGCATTGTGCCCTATCTTTTCCCAGGTCTTCCTTAGATCCCAAACTCTTTCCGCTTGTTGTCACTGCTGCTTAAAATTGGCATTTGTGGTGGCATCCAGAGGTCCCGGCTGCAGCATTGTTCCCCTTGTGCTATTCACAGCACAGAGTCATAACAAGAGCCAGTCCCTGCCCCAAATATATTGAGTGGGATCTTTGAGAGAGGAAATGGAAGCACAGAGAAGGGATGTGAATTGTCCCACTTTACGCAACATTTCTGGGATAAAACCCAGCACTATTAATAGCTTTTTGCTCAACAACCATCTTTTGTTCAGAACTCTGGTTTTCACCTTAAGTTGTTTGTGTTGTGCAGGAGCTGCTGCCCAGTTTGGCGAAATTTCCCGTTCTGTAACCTAAAGCTAGACATGAAGCAGGTCAAATAAACCCGTGTCCAGTTTGAACTCGGAATAGTTTCCCTGCTTGGGCCACCACCATGTTGCCTATTGTCTCCTCTTTGCCCACGTTTTGCTGCTGCATCGTTGTTCTTTGTTTTTCAGTCACTTGTGTTCTGCAATAGCTCCTAGAAAATTACACCTTCCTGTGCTCCTCTTCCCTAAATCCTTCTGTGAAGTGGCTGGACAGCCAGCAAGGGTTGGCTCTCATCACAAAGTCAAATTTGCTTTGCCTTCTTTCTCATTTGTTGCCTATGAATATTCTATAAAGTGATCTTTCTGCCAGAGAAATGTTTGTGGAAACAGAAACTGTTGATTAAATTTTAACGAAGAGTCACAGGAAGCAAATTTTAAAATTGCAACTGTATGTTTGTGATAATAAGAGCTCCGTCATTGCTGTCAGGGACTAGAATTGATGCAGGCCACAAAATCTCTTCATCCAACTAAAATGAGCCAGAGTTTCTTGATTCCATTTTTTTTTTAAACACAAGCCACAAACTGCTCATGAGCAATTTACAAGCCAAAAATTAGCCAGGATGGCTTTCCAGAGAATAGTTCTGAAGAATATCGCAATAAGCAATATTCAAATATAAAACGAGGGAAAATAAGGATAAAAAAATTAATCAGGAAGAGCTGACATCCTGGAGACTCCTGGCAGCTGTAAATCAGCTTGGTTGGGGGGACATTTCAGTGGAAGCCACCCATCGCTGTGCTCCAGTGGGGGTCCGGAGCTACTCAGAACAATGCTGGGAAGCCGCACTCTGGACAAGGCAGGAGACACGCTGTGTTAGTGTCTCCACTGGGCAGTGCCCAGAGTCCCAGCCGGAATTTACGGCTCGCTGCTTCCCTGCAGCCCACGGACGAGGGTGGCCCTTCTCCGCAGGGCCCGGGCGCTCCCTGGGCCGGGCCGGGGATCTCTGCACGCTGTGGTCTCCCCCGCGCAGGGTCTCCGCCGGTGGGGACGGATCCGACGCCGCGCCCATCGCTCCAGCAGCGGCACAGCCCCGGGGTGGGCACTGGGACAGTGTTACAGTGCAGGGTGGTAATTCCATCCACACTTGGTGGGATTTGGGCTCCTGTGAATCTGGCTGCCGTGGAAAAGCTGTCTCAGGGATGATGTTTAGTTTCTTTCCTGTGTTTGGATGAAAACCAGACCTGCGGTCACTTCTGGTACCAGCGCTTTAAGGCCTTTCTTCAACCAACAGCAAAACTTTTAATCTTTCTAATATAACATTACAGAGAACAAACAAGTCTCTAATGCAAGCCCTGGGGTCTCTTGTGGGGAGATCCTGATAAAAACAGGGCTTTCTGTTTTGGAAATACCCTCTGGTGGATTTGTCTCTCACCAGAGACAATGGTGAACTTTCAAAGTAGGCAGAGACATGGGAAAAAAAATATTGTAATTAAGACTGCAAGTGGTTGGCTTTTGTCACGGAATGCTAGGGAATATTATTTTATAGATTAAAAATTAAACATCTCCACCTCAGTATTAGAGGCTTCTCACTGAATTTATTTATCCAGATATTAAAGTGCTTTCTTCTGGGAATCCCTGCTTTGTGTGGTGTTTCACCTGGTTGTGTGTGAAACATCAGGATGTTCTCTGGCCCAGGACTTCCTGGCAAGTTGAAATACCACCAAAAAAATTTTGCCAGCTGGGCTGTCACATCTGACCTTCACTTGACCTCTGCCTGCCCTGGATTAACATCTTGTAACTGATCCCAAGTTCCTCTTATTCTTCCCTACTTGCTGAAGTTAAGCATGTTTGAAAACACTCGTTAAAGCTGCCTCTCACAGCTAGGTCTGCTGGGGCAGGGAAGGAGGCAGATTCTCTGCTGGGACAGTGCTGGTGTGGGCTCGGGCAACCAGTCCCTCTGCAGCCAGGTGTTCTGTAGTGACTGCTCCTCCTGACCTCGTTAGCTAGCCCCCTCTGGGGTCCTCATTCTATTTAAACACAATACACTGAGAGAGGAAGAAAGAGATCTCCCGAAGTGCTGTGCTGGCTGAGTGCAGCCCTGGTGCTTCGCTCGTACACCGGGCTGTGATAGGCACGGGGCTGGGCAGGGAGGGACAGGTTTGTGTGGCAAACCCGGCACCTCGCTCAGAGATTTGGTCACGTCCACCTGCTTGCGGTGGCCCATGTGCTGATTTACCTGAAGGACTTGGTGAGTGTGTTTGGGGCTGTGCTGTACCCACATATTGCAGTGGATCCTGTTTTTGCAGGTTCACCTGAGTCATAGAATCAGCACAGAATCCCAGAAGAGTTTGGGTTGGGAGGCACCTTAAAGACCATCTCGTTCAACCCCCCCCTGCCATGGGCAGGGACACCTTCCACTAGCCCAGGCTGCTCCAAGCCCCGTCCAACCTGGCCTTGGACACTGCCAGGGATGGAGCAGCCACAGCTTCTCTGGGCACCCTGTGCCAGGGCCTCCCAGGGAAGGATTTCTCCCTGCAATGCTCCCACCAGTCTGTGATGGTCTGTGTGCTGTCCTCCCCTCCTTGGGAGAGCCCAGGTTGTGCAGGCAGTCCCTGTGAGAGGAATTTCAGCTCCCCTTTGACTGAGCCCTTCTCCCCTGTGTTTTAAACCAACAGTCCTGTGATTGATAAAGCTGTAAAACATCCGGTAGGGTTTTCTTCATCCTTTTCTAGAACCAATAATATTCCACTCATGGTCATCTGCATCTGCAAATTCTTCCCTGTAATCTGAAAGTTTTTAGCCTTTAGCTTTGCCATGACGTAAGGGGTCTCTATATGTGGTTTCATGTACAGATTTCATCATAAACATTTAACAAAATGAGGTTTTTTTCTGCTAAGCTAGATTGTTTTGTCTCCTGGGGTGAATTTTTCAATCACTTTCCTTTGGTGATTGAAAGATGATGGATGCCAGCCGGGTCTTTACCAGGGTTCTAGGGCAAGTAATTTGTGCTTAGTGCTCAGTGACTGGAACAAAGGATTAATGTATTTTAAAGTTTTGGATGCTTGGGGTAATTTCTTTGTTGGCTGGATCTGGCCTGGCAGTCCACAGAGTATGGGTGGGCAATTTTTCTAGCTGATTGTGAAGATAGAGATAAAGCTATATTTTATGAATTGCTGTTTCCAAGGTCATCTGGAAATTGAGCAGTTCATAAAACATATCTTTGTTCAAAGATATATTTGATTATATAAAATATGATCCCAGAATCAATTGGGTACAAACAAGATGTTGCCTTTAGGGTTGAAAACACATTGTTAGAGGCATGAAGAGCAGAAATTGTCGCTGCTGTCTTTGTGTGGCTATTGTTTTTGGTCTTAATAGGAACAGAATGAATGACATTTTTCCACCAGGCCACTTATGCTCAACTATACCTCCAGGACAACTTCCTGGCCAAAAATATTCAAAACAAACAAACACAATAGCAATTCTACTCCAATTACATTGTTTGCAAACCAGCTAGCGTTCATAGAGTACTAGGTTTGGCAAATCCAAGCACTTCAGCCCCTGGATTTTAATATTTGATACTTGCATGTGAATTTCTTGGAGCTGTTGTGCTCTTCAGGTGAGTGTTTGTGTAGCCACATGCGTGGGCGCCTCCAGCATTGGGACAAAAGCACAGCCCAGTTGTCTTAACAATTGGGGTATTGGGAAGACATCCTTGCCCAGTGGCCAGATGCTCATTGATTTCAATGGAGCTGAGATTTCAGCCTCGGGCTCTGGACCAGATCATACACCAATTTCAAAACTTTCACTGGAAAGAAGAATAACTGGATTTTTAAGTGTGGGAAAGAAAGAGGAGGAGGAATTTATCAGTTGCTCTTAAATATAAGTGGAGCCAGGATTTGTAAGAGGAGGGTGAAATTTCTGGCATTGTGGCACCATTTCATAGAATCATAGAACCATGAAGGCTGGAAAAGACCTCTAAGATCCCATGGTTTGAGCTGCCAGAGGGATCCTATAGAGAGAAAACCTAGATCAACAAACCTGCTTATAACTTTCCAGTCAATTTCCTTTGGCGATGGGAATGGCCATGAAAATAGAAATTGTTGTAACTCACAATTTAAATATATTTTTTTTTCTAATTTTTTTTTTAATAGTGCTGTAGATTGGTGGTGTAGTCAGTTCTCCTCCCTGAGAGGGAAGGCCACAGGAACTTAGTTAAAGGAAAAGAAATTTGTATGTTAGGGAAAGTATGGGACATGTAGGGAGGAGTAATACATTTGTTCTGGCTCCAGAAAAGTGGTTTCCACACTTCATTCCAACCCCAAATCCACAGATCTCAGACTCTTCAGCATCTTCACACTTCCACTCATCTGTGTCCTTTCCACCAGGGTCTGTTCTGCATGAGTCAGCTGGGTGGGTGTCCTCAGCAGACCCTCTGGGACCTGGAGCAGTGGCTCCTGCACTGTCACACCTGTGTCTCCAGCTCCCAAGGTGGCACCTCTCCCAGGAACACAGAGATGAGCCTCTGACTCCTGCTGCCATAACTCCATGGGAGAGGCACGGCAGCAAGGACATCTCCCAGGTCCTTGGAGAGCTTTGGGTTATTAACCCTTGCTGTTCCCTGCAGTTACTGCACAGGTGGACTCTTGGACAGTGGACGTGAAGTGCAAATGTCCCAAGTGAGCCACATGGTCTAGTGCTGGCTCCTACAGTGGAGTCCCTGCCCTCTGAGGGTGGGGAGGCCCTGGTGCAGGGTGCCCAGAGAAGCTGTGGCTGCCCCATCCCTGGCAGTGTCCAAGGTCAGGTTGGACGGGGCTTGGAGCAACCTGGGACAGTGGGAGGTGTCCCTGCCCTTGGTAGGGGGTGGAATGAGATGAGCTTTAAGGTCCTTTCCAACCCAAACCATTCTATGGTTCCATGACTCTAGGATCACTGCTCATGGAGAAACATGCCAATTTGTTAATTAAAATGTTGAATAGTGGTTACAGCAAAATGCTGCCCCTTGGAAATTTAAATTTATCATTGTTGTTTATCTGTCATGTACCCCTGCCTGATGATGATTTTTTGCTTTTTCTTTTATACCCCTGCTATACCTTTTTTACAACTTCTGTGTTTTTAGTACTTTTGGCTACATTCTTGGACTTGTTTGTCAAGCTGAGAGACTCAACATTTTAGAAGCTTCGTAGCTGGGGATCAGTGTGCCCCAGACCCCAAGGTCCTCTCCAGAACATATTCTGTAAACCAAGATAGAGCCATCCAGGGGAAGGCTCCTTGGGGAGGGGGGGCTCAATCGAGCCTGTCATTGGGGAATTTTTGATAGATATGCTAATTAGTAAAACCTGTAATATTATACCAGATCTTTTGGGGGTGTGCATTGCAGTGTGCATTTTGGTGCATTTGACCTGGACGTGTGCACTTAAAGATCTTTAACATAAATCCCAAGGTAAAATCCCTTTTCCCCTTCTAACCGTGTTTGGCTCTTGATTTTAAGACCAGGAAAAGGCATCACTGACACACCAAGATCTGAGACAGTGGCTGCAAAGACTGCCATGAGAATGTCTGGCCCTGAAACACAAGCTGCCTGAAGCATAAAGCATATTACAGATACTATATTATGTTTAATATTCTGGGTTTGGAGCCTGTAGTTAGGCACTGGGGGTAGAGGCTGGTGTGGGGCGATGTGTCAGTGTGACACCAAGGTTCTGTCCCGCAGGCCCTGGGCTGTGTGTGGTCTGTGGACGTTGTGTCCATCCATGCAATAAAGCCAGGGTTGTTCTACAGCTTCCCTCAAACCCAGCCTTGTTACCTCCAGGGGTGTTGGAGGGTCACAGACCCTGAGGAGTCCTTCTGACACGGCCACCAAGGAGCTGACTCCCCTCAGAGTCCCGGCTGCAGACGCCACAGCCTGGCTGGGTGCACAGCAGGGACTGCCTTTTGCCCTCCCCATAAAAACCTAGAAAAAAGGAAGACAAACACCGAGTGTGTTGTGAGGCTTTTTCCAAGCAGATCCCGTGTTTCCATTCCGTCTGGCAGGAGGGAGCTTTCCTCAGAGTAGGTCCCTCCTTTGACAGGTTGGTATTTGCAGCCAGCATTGAAACAAAGAGTCCAAGGGGTCAGGAGCTGCTGCTGCTGCTGCTGCTGAGCTTCAAGTTTGTCTCCTTGTCAAATAAAGGCCAAACTAAACCCAAGGCAAAGGAGCATCACCTCTGATTAAAACAGTGGAGCCAGCAAACACACCAGAGGTTGTGGGACTGCATCAGCCAAGAAGTGAGATGTATCACAGTGGGGAGCATGCTGACCCCCAAGACGTGTCTGGTGTCCCAACCTGCATGGTGATGTGCCAGGAACACGTCCTCACTTTGCAGTAGAGATGACAGAAATGGGAAAAATTCCTTTCAGTTAGGGGTTGCCATCTTGGCAAATGTTTGTGATTGGATTTGGAGCAGGTTGAGGCTGCAAAACATTTCCTATGGAAAGATGAATTCTGGAATTTTCCATCTTAGAGAATGTTTAAATACTCCTACTGAGGCACCCAATGTAAAAAGGGTGGTCTGTGCAGGCAGTGGGATTTTGAACAGCAAAGTGGTGGGGACTCTCCAGAAGGGGCTTAGGGAACAGCAGCCTTTGAGACCTGGCTCGGGTGGGTATCATGCCTCCAGATCTTGTCCTTCAGTGAGGCCTGGAAGCCTCAAGGACTGTGCCTGGAACATCCTTTGGGTGTCTGGGTTCCTCTGTTGAGAACTGGGAGCTCAGACCCACAGAGACACTGCTGGATCTGCATCTTCTCCACCCCAGCACAACAGCCCAGTGGAAGCCCTGGCACCGACGTGGAAGGGCTGTCCTGAGAACAATGGCTTGGGCAGGCTGAGGAACACAGCCCCTTTCCAAGAGATCACCTGTGCACCTTCCTTCCCTCCCCGTTCTGGCAGAGGAGGGGTGTCCTAACCTGAGGACAGTTGGGTGGGTGCCATGTGTGGAAAGCCATGGCTCTGATGCAGGCACGTCAAGGATCACCTGTGAGTTTGTAGGTCTTCACTCTCCTTGCACCTCCCCCATCCCTAAGTTGCCTTCTTCCTCAGCTGCTCAGAGAGACACAGAAGGCTCCTGTCCTCCCAGGCCTCCAGATCCACCTACCTAAACACTTTGCCAGCCTCTGCGTGCCAGGCAGCGTGGGGGAGCCTCCCGTGGCTCACACTGCAGCCCTTGGAGGAGGCCAGGAAGAGAAGTCCCATCTCCTCATGACCTCAGTTGTCCAGAGATCCCAGATGTGTCCGTGGTCCCCACGGCTTGGGAAGCAGCATCTGCGGCTGCTATTGCTGGCTGTTCCAGAGCTCATGGAGCACCTTTCCCAGGATGGCTGCTCCTGCTTTTTGCTGCTGAGGGGTTGTTTATGTAGGATGTTCTGTGGGTGGGATGTGGTTTTGTCACCGCTCCATTGTTGGACTCTGTTTGGGCTCTCTGCCCGTGCATGATTGATGATGTTTTGAGTTGAGGCTCTGAGGTGCTTGCAGGCATACTGCAGGTACCAGAAGGAAAAGAGGTGTTGTTATCATCAAGGTACTTCAGTGTTATATCAAGTGTAATCAGAAGTGAATTAATTAAAGCGGTGTGTACACGTAAGGCCTTTTATGGCGGATGTTCAAACAGCTTGTATGGTGTAGTTTAGAGCTCGGTGTTTCAGACTTTTGTAACCCTCTCCTCTCCATGAGTAGGCAGCAGATGCCAGGACTGTTGTCAGAGGACAAACCTCTCCTGCAGAGGTCTTTTTGTCAAACATGGCTCTTAAAACAAGTTAGGAAATCCTGTGCATTCATCGATCCTGGCTCCAGCATTTTTCAGGGTTAATTTTTACAGCTCACACAACTAGTGTAGGATGGGATCTAACGGTTGCTTAGGTTTCATCTGACCTTGGAGTGAGCAAAAATCTGTAGAAAATTTGTATTTATTGTTGGTCTCAGCTCTACTAGGATTAAATATTGTTTTTGCAGCATGACATACCCTTGACATGGTTGTCTCTTAGAAAAATTGCCTGGAATCTGGCTCTTCTGCCCAACACCTCAGGCATTGTGAGGCTGGGTACTTCACCCCACGGAGAGGAGACAGTAACTTGGATGGAGGAGGGGTTGACAGAATTGCAAGGTGACCAGAGATACAGATCCTAAGCCGTAGCTTCAGTCTGACAAGCAGAGCCAAAACTCTTCTCCCTGTTTTGGTGAACTTGGGGGCTGAGCTGGGGGTGTTGCCAGTCCAGCTGTGGAGGAGACCACAGCTGGCAGGGCTGTTCCATGGGAACCAGACAGTGAAGAGCTGAAACTGCAGCTTCAGCTCAGCCTGCTCCAGGGTGATGGGTGGCTTGGGTGGCCCTGGGCCCATATTTTGGCTCTGACAGGAGCTGGACTGCCCCCATCTGAGCAGCAGAAACCTGTGTGGAGGAGGCTGGGAAGCTGGGAATTGATGGAAACATAAGGAATTAGACCTGGACCCCGCTTGGTATACATCTAAAGCTGTTAGCCCAGGACAGTGTGCAATTTTGATATGTCCGAAGCAAGTTTTGTTTTCCCAGTGTGCTGGAAAAAGTATCAAACAAGGAGGAGATTAAAATGACCCCAAATGCTCAGAGCACTAAGAAAGCGGGCACTTAAAACCCTCTGATCTTTTTCAACTAAACTCATGCTTTTCTGAGCTGCAACACTGTGATTTGGACAGGGCAGAGATGGGAAATGGGTCAAAAGCTGAAAATTGACCAAAATGTAAAACTTTGACATACTCCAGTATTAGCACTTCGTGTGCTGCTCCGCTCTCTCAAGCTGCTTTAGTTTACTGCTGGAGAAGGTTGAAAGGTGATTCAGTCATAGTTTACAAGTACCTAAAAAGGGAAGGGGTTTCTGGTTGCTAGATGGGATTCATATTTACCAGAGAAAGGCAGAGATCTCTTGGCTGGAAGCCAAAGTTAGAGAAGTTCAGACTATGAATAAGAGCTGCAGTTTAAACAATACGAGTAAAAACCAGAGGAAAGTCTTTGGCTGGAATTAAGCAGAGTCAGCAGCAGCTAATGGCTCTAAATGAAGATTTCTGTGTTTTTCTGAAAGATGCAGGAATTATGAGGTGAGGCTTTCCAGCCCAGAGCAGCCCTTCCCAGAGACCAAGGCCAGGCTTCCCCTTTGCCCAGAGCAAGGCTCTGGATGCTGTTTCCCAGGCTTGGGGCTCTGCCTGCTCTTCCCACGCTGCTGTCCGAGCACAAGCCCTGCTGCAGTGCAGAAGAAAGGGCACAGATGTGCTG
Organism: Coloeus monedula; assembly: GCF_965178545.1. Classification (NCBI taxonomy): domain Eukaryota; kingdom Metazoa; phylum Chordata; class Aves; order Passeriformes; family Corvidae; genus Coloeus; species Coloeus monedula. Next base: position 16,153,749 of record NC_138795.1, on the reverse strand, counting down.
GGTGTTGAGGAGCACAGCTCTGCCTCTTTGGGCACAGCCCTTTTCCCAGACACACTCCAGAATACCTCTGGATTGGATTCCCCTTTCGCTGCTCTGTCTGATTCAGCTGGGGAATTGCAGTCCATGGAGTCCGTGCAGTGTGGCCTGGAGCTGAATACACTGTCTCTTTCCCTCCTGTAGTGAGACACCAAAACCATGTAGACTGGGGTGGAAAGATGTTCTCCTCCCTTTTTCTGGGCAGGGCTCTCTGCTGGAGGGGTGGGAAGCAGTGTGTGAGTGTCAGCTCTTCGGGTTTTTTGGATCTGCCTGCCTAACAATGTCCTGGAATCATCACTGGTGGCATGTGCAGAGTTTTAGGTGAGATGTGATTCATGTTGGTGGGGAGATTGTGGAAATTTTCTTGCTTGTTCTTGGCCCTTTGCTCCCACAGGCTCCAGGTTTCTGGGGTTTGCCTGGCTCTCACCAGCATGTCGGTGGAGAGGGGCAGGGCTGCCACCCCTTTCTCCCAGGACATGCTGCCTGCTTCATAATTCTGCCGACCACCAGGCTGGAAAGGCAATGAAGCAGGTGCAGCCATGCCAAGGTCAGGACCTTTCCTGTATTTAAGGTGTATGGATGATGTTGGTGTGGGACAGGGTGACCTCGGGGTACGACAGGAGCCAACTGACACACACATTCAGACAGAATAAATATTTGAGAGTCTATTTCTCTATTCCCCAAAATGACCCCTATAAAAGCAAGGTCCTGTTTACCTTCCTGGCTCTCTGTGCAGTGTTCTGAGAAGAGAGCAGCTCTCTTCTCCCTTCGTTGCCTTCCAGCTCTTCTGGGCAACCCATTTCCAGGCAAGGATCAGGGATATGGGCGTCACAAAACCCATGACACCTTGGATTTTCACAGAAGTCCTAAAATTTGGTGAAAGCTGAGATCATTTCTGGTCAGAAGTCACTGTCTCTGCCAAAGCACAGTGACCTGGGAAGCAGGGAGAGATGTCAGTGCACAGCCTGCAGCAACTGCCTGCAGATAACCCAGTGCTTTCATGCTGTCCCTGTCCCAATAGAATCATGGAATGGTTTGGGTTGGATCGACCTTAAAAAACCTTAAAACTCATCTCATTCCAACCCCCTGCCATGGTCAGGGACACCTTCCACTAGCCCAGGTTGCTCCAAGCCCCGTCCAACCTGGCCTGGAACACTCCAGGGATGGGGCAGCCACAGCTTCTCTGGGCAGCAGGAAGGTCTGATGTGCCTGGGACCAGCCCTGCCACGTTACCCACCCAGAGCCCTTTCAGTCACTGGGAGCTTCGCTTGGCTAACTCCTGTCACCCTGAGCTGTTCCATTTCTATCCATGTTGGGATCCTTTTGATTAAAGACAATTTAGCTTCTCATTCCCATGAGGAATTTGAGAATCCTGAGAGCTTCCTATCACAGGAGCATATTCCTGATGCTCGCTGTGCTTTTTATTATTTCATGTAAGATCCCTTTTGGTGAGAACAATCTTTAAATAGTACCAACCTACGATAGGTTAGCTTGGCATGAAGAACCAGAGGAGATGTACAAAGGTCTGTAAAACAGTGATTGCTCTGATGAAACACATCCAGTCCCTCCTCCTTGGAGTGCACTGCCATATCGCAAGATCAGAATGCACAAGGCAATTAGAAGGTGGTTTGTTCATATTAGAAAGAGGAAATTCTCTATCTGTAACACATCTCAGACAAGGGAAAACCATTGGTACCAATATTCTTAAGGCAAAACCAGCAAGTTGCTGTTTCCTTTTTTTAAGGTTAACACTGAGAAAGAAAAAAGGAGCTAGAAGAGTGCAGAGCTGTCAGTTGAAAGAAAAATTGCAAGCCTGCTAATCCTTTCTTGTCAGGTTTAATATAAAGCCTGGCAGAGATTGATAAGAAGTGTCTCCCTCTCTGTCTGATGTTCCAGGTGCATGGTAAAAATCACCTCTCCGAAGCACCCACATGTAGAGCCAGGCTCCAGATGGGAAAGGCTTCTGGCCAGCCTGACACTGCTGGCATAAAACCATTTAAAATACCTATATTCTCCCACTTTTCTTCTTGCAGCCTGAAGTATGGCTGTCCCTCCCCTTCTCACCCCTTACACATGCAGGTTTTTCTTGCAGCCCCTCTCGGTGCTCTGCTGATGCTGATGTGCTGAACAAGGTCTTTGCCTCAGGCATGGAGCATCTGGGGCACAGGGACCTGTGCTCCCTGTGACCTGCCTCTGCTCCATCTGCGGTGAAACATTTTGGCTGGGGCTGGAGGGGCTGTGGGATTGGCAGCACGCCCGTGGAAACCACAGAGGTCGTGTAGGTGTTGGTAATCTGAAGCAGCAATGGCAAAGAGCAGGGGAAAATAGTCTCTGAAGAGCTTGAGCTCCTGCGTGGTGGGAGAGCCTGGAGAGCTCAGCAAAGCTCTGCAGGGACAGGAGACACAGGGGTCCTGCCTGCGTGGGGAGGGCTGCCATGGAACCATCAAATCTGGTCAGGTGGAGCCTCCAGAGCTCCCTCTGTTCCCCCCGTTTCTGATTCCATGCTCCTTCCCTGTGTGCTGCTTTCCTGGGCAGCCCCTCTCCATCATCACATGGCAGCGGGGGCAGCAGGAGCTTTGCCCAGGGGATGGGGCTCGGGGGGCTCCTGCTGCGTGTGCACAGCTCTGAAAGGGGCAGGTTTCACAGCGTCTCCTTTCTCTTTTCGTAGCTGTTCCTCCCAAACTGAAGAAACTGAAAAGCCCAAATGTTCATGTGGGTGAGAAGATCTCCCTGAAATGTGAGGCGACTGCTGGAAACCCTCAGCCATCCTACAAATGGTTTAAAGATGGCAAAGAGCTGAAGAAGAGCAAAGACATCCGGATCAAGTATGGGAATGGGAAGTAAGTATGACACGGGGCTGCTCTGCCTCTGCTCACTCAGCATCTGGGGCCATCTGGCTGCAGGTGCTGCTGTGCTCCCCAAGTCACTGCTGAGCAGCACTGAGGGGCTCCCTCAGAGCCACAGGCCCATGCTCAGCCCTGTTACCATGCTCGGGAGAGCGAGCAAGATCCCCAGTGTCCTCACAGAGTAGTGGGGAGAGGAGCAGGGCTTGCACAGGGCAGATGTTGGGTTTGTAGATGAGGGTCTCCTGGGGTCAGGGAGGCATTGGATACCTGAGACAGGTATCCTGTGGTGGGGGAGACAAGGCTTTCCCTGGTAGCTGTGGGCTGGGTGTGGGCAGCTCAGGCTGCCTGGGGTGACTCCTGCTCTGTGATTAGAGGGTTGGATGCAGAAGGTTCCCAAACCCAGCTGTCACCCCATCACTCACCAGCGGGGCTGTGGAAGGAATTGGTTTGCTCTCTCCTGAATTTAGGTGGACACAGAACCATCTAAGGCCACTGCAAGGCTCACAGAATGACAGATTAGTTAGGGCTGGAAGGGACCTCTGGAGATCATCCAGTCCAACCCCCCTGCCAAGGCAGGGGCACCTGGGGCAGGTTACATGGGAAGTGTCTGGGTGGGTTTGGAATGTCTCCAGAGAGGGGGACTCCACAGCCTCCAGGAGCAGCTGTTCCAGTGCTCTGCCACCTTAACATAATGAAGTTCTTCCTCATGTTGAGACGGAAGTTTTCATGGTTTAGCTTATGGCCATTACTCCTTGTCCTGTCACTGGGCACCACTGAAAAGAGTCTGGCACCATCCTCTGACACCCCTTGGAGATAGTTACATGCATTAATGAGATTCCCTCTCAGTCTTCTCTCCTCCACGCTGAGCAGGGCTGAGATGCGAGAGTACATCACAACACTGATCAGGGGCCACAGTCACCTGCAGGGACCTTGTCCCATGCAAATCCTTTCATTTCTCCACCCAGGGCAAGCTCTATCACATCTGCCCCAAAGTCCCCACTCAGCAAAGCTCTCGGGTGAGTGTCACCCTCAGGCAGCTCCTTCAGGCACCCAGGGGCCAAGACAAGGGGTTCTCACTTGGAAGTGGTTTAAATGGATCCACGTTGATATTTCTCAAGGCTCAATATTTACTTGTGATGTATCTTAAAATTATTCCATAATCGTGACTGTGCTTACATTCATACGTCCTGACCTAGCCAGCAACAGTCAGCTTGCAACTTCCTGACCCCTTGGAAAATTTGATGGTACTTCTTTGCTAACATATGTTCTGGGTGTGTGAGTACAAGCTCATTATGGACTTGATAGAGTAGCAATTTTTAAAATTAAAACCCACTACCAATCAGTTAGAAAAATCAGTCAGTGCTTGAATGGGGTGTTGCCAATTGCTCTAATTTAATTTCAGTTTGGTTCCAGAGTCACACCCAAGATGGATGACCTCCTCTGTCATAATTTGAGGACTCGTGGCTATTTTGGGAGAAGGCAGAGAGGTGGTCAGTGGAAACACCAGCAGATCCAGAATAACTGGGTGCCGTCTGCTCTGGAAGGGCTGTCTGGGCTCACAGGCAGCAGAAGTAGGGCAGAGCTGTGCCTGCCTCACTCCTCTGCTGCCCTCAGTGGTTTTTGTGGCTCTTGTCAGTCTCCTGGCCCTGGTTCTTTAGCAATGGGTGCTAGGGCTGGGATACCCTGGAGAAATGTCTGCACCACGCTGTGTAGCCAGGCGTGGGAATCCTGCCTGTCCATCCCTGCGGGCTGACGGGTGTTGGGAAGCAATTCCCCTCAGAGCCAGAGAGCAACCGGCCCCAGACTGGACACCCAGCTGGGGAGGGATCCCCTCACAGCCCTCCCCTGCCGTGCTCCCAGACATCCCAGTCCTTCCTCACCTCCTGGCACTCATGTCCAGCGTGAAGCTGTGACAGGCTGGCATCCCAGCCCGGGCGGTGCAGGGGGGACACGCAGTCCCTGGGCCAGGGACAGAAACGTGTGGAAGGAGCTTGGCCCCCTTTCCTCAGGACACTGCTGTCAAGTCATAATTTTGCATTTACCAGTTTCCATGGCAACATGTTGCCTCTCCAGTGAGAGGCCAAAGATGTGTGGTGCTGGAAGGGCTTCCCACTGGCAAAAGAAGCCCAAGAATAAACATTTTAAAGAAAGCTGAGCACCTGCCTCCTCCAGCGTCTGAGACTCCCTCAGCAGCAAAGGTGTGAGCCCAAACCATCCCCAGAATCGCTTCCCATTCCAGCTTCTGCTCCCAGCTGCCATTAAAACGTGCCTGTCTTGTGCTGGGACCAGGTTATGGAGACTGGACTCAAGCAGCTGTTGAGCAGGGACAAAAGAAGATGGCCTCAAGCTGTGCCAAGGAGGGCTTGGATGTTAGGAAAAACTTCTTCACTGAAATGGTGGTCAGGCATTGGAACCGGCAGGGAAGTGGTGGAAGGGTTCAAAAAATGTGTAGACGTGGCACGTGGGGACACAGTTTATTGGTGGCCTTGGCAGTGCTGGGGGAATGGTTGGACTTGATGATCTCAGAGGGCTTTTCCAGCCTAAACAATTCTGCTGCTCTGTGGGACAGTTCTGAGATAATCACCCCTCAGTGAGCATTTGCCCCTTGTTAAGCAGTGCAGGAACACTTCTCCGAGAGGATCCGGATGGGTCTGTGCACACCCACTCTGGCATTCCCACCTTTGTCCCCTCCACTGGCATGCTGGGCCCCAGTGCTGAAAACACCACAAGGCAGAGTGGCCACTGGCATTGGACCTGCCTCCCTCTGGTCTTGACTGCATGGAACAAACATTAAAAACTGCTCAGAGCAGGCTGAGGGTTGAGGGAGCCCTCATGACTTTGATGTCTTCATTATGCAGCTGGTGGGGCCAAGTTTAGTGGAGTGACATGTGATATGGGTGTAGGTCATTACTTCCAGCGTGTTGGGAGAGGTCTCCAGGGAAGGATAAGCATCCTGAACTGTAAATCTCTGAAAGGACATCTTATTCTATAATGATTATTTTAAGAATAATGGGATTTATACATCTGTCTCCACTTAGAGATAACACTGGTCTCCAGATAATCCTCTGCGCTTCCTTGCAGTTCAGAGCAGGGATTTCAGAGGGCCAGAAATGGAGCACTGGGGAGGGACCTTCACAGGGAAAGTACACAAGGCAAAAAGCTTCTCAGGCTGTGCAGGAGCTGCACAGGATCATTTCTTTAGAAAGACCCAAAGTTAGAGTTTCCTGCTGGAGCCAGGCAAAAGGAGCCCTCCAGCAAAGTGATGTCCATAGCGTTTCCCTTGGCCCTGTGAGATCCTGGCAGAGCTGGGCACTGCTGAAATCTGTCTCCAGCTCTGAGATCTTTAGCATGCAGAGGGTTAGGATGGGAGACGAGAACATGGTTGCCCTCTGTGACTCATTCCTGGCTTTCCTCCCCACGTGTTTAAAGAGCCCTGAGGTCTCTAACTAGAAATTGTGACTGAAGCACTTTTTTTTTGTGATCAAGTTTTCGTCTGATCTCTAGAATAGGGGATCCCTTTCAAAATAAGGGATGTATATGTTGTAAGGAAGAGAGGAGCACTCAAGTGCATGTCAGCTCTTCAGCTTTTCCATCAATCATTTTCCCTCTTCTTTTTAAACTTACCTGCAAAACTTCTGGTGCCATCAGGTAAAGGAGTCAGGTTTTTTTCAATGAATATTTGCTGGAGGGAAGGGAATAATTCTGATTACTCCTTTCTGAACTTCATGTTCCATCTGTAATTAGTGACAGGCTGGGGCAAGCCTGGCTTGCACAAAGGGGAAACCTCTCTTTAAGGTGGAAAAAATTATTGGCTGGAATTTTATCTCCGACTCAATTTAAATAAAACACAATTGATGGGGAACCCAGAGAAATTACCCAGAAAGGATTGCCTTTGGTAGTGGAAGTACAGCCTAGTGAGTGGCTCTCCCTCTGAGCTGCCAAAGCGATGCCATTTTCAGCCGAGTGTGTCTGAGGTCTGGTTGAGGCTGCTGGCTCCCAAGAAGTTCAGGTTGGGCTTTGACTTTCTCACTATCCTGGCAAATGGGCAATGCCAGCTGTGGAGGAAGCCAAGGGAGCTTTTACTTGTGGAAGTGTAGAGAACCTTCCCCTCTTGAAGCCATGCTTGGGGCTCAGCCTGGGACATGCAGATCTTCAGCTGGAGCCCAGGAGCCTGGTAGTCCCCGAGCTGTGCCTGTCCTTACAGCCCCTTCTCTTTGTGTGCTCTTCTACCAAGGGACATTGCTGGGGTGATGAAGTAGGCGTATCATTAGATTGGAGAGCATAGGCAGTTCAGTTTGGGACAGGCTGACCATATGACATCCCTTGGGAGTAGTGTCCTACTTTCAGTATCACCAGGAATCCCTATTGTTAGCCTGTAAGTGGAGCCAAGGGATACCCTCCTCTCCTGTTTCTGTACAGTAGTCCCTCAGGCGATGCCACTTGAGCAGATTCATTGCTGGGGTCTTCCTTGTAGGGCTCCCAGTTGTAGATTATTCCCCACCCACAATGAATGGGGCTGTGGTCTTCCCTGTACAGCTCACTGCACTGGAATGAAGGCAAAAAAAAAAAAAAATAATGCCAAAGCAGCAGGGGAAAGAGAGTGCCAATAAAGATAAATGATTTCCTAATTAAGCCTGGAGACAAGGAGGGGCAAAGAGGACTGTGGAAGCCTTGTGGGAGCCAGAGTGAACCCAAGCAGGCTATACCACCACTCTGGCAGGGGTCTTCGGGCTGACATTTTTAAACAAAGGGAAAAGCTCATTTGACAATGGATCTTGCAAGAGCAATTCCAGATGCCTTGAAGCGAAGACTCTTCTCAAGCACCGGTGTTGTTATAATCACCAGGGGAGCTGCTGCCTTGCTAACTCTCACGATGTCATTATAAGTCTCCGATATTTGGGATTCGGTTTTAGCTGCTGAAGGCACTTTATTGGAGGGGGGTGTGAAGGAGAGCATCTCCTTTGTTTGTCTGCTTGTTGTTTTAGAGGAGATGATGGACATCAACTTGGCCAATGCACCTGGGACTGAACCAGGGAATTTGAGAACTGAAAGGAGAAGCAGTTGGGTCTTGAGCTCAAACAATCCACAAACTTTGCAAGTTGGGGCTCCTGAGAGAGTCAGGGAATGGACATTTAATCAAACTTGACTGCATTAGAGCAGCTAACAAGTCATGGTCAGTTGCTGGGCTGCTTCAGCTGATGGGCTCTGCAAACTTAGAGGTGGAAAGGAGCTTTATGTGCCTGGAATTTTGTGTGGCTTTTCCAGCCATGTTGGCTGCTTACAAAAAAACCCAAAAAACCAAAAAAACAAAACTCTCTCTACAGACCTTCGCCCACTGCAGCTGCAAAATGTCACAGATTAGGTCAAGGCCCTCACTGAGACATGAGCTGAAATCCCATTCATCCTGTTCAAGTTAAAATGTTTTACCTTTGGGGAGCAGGGCTGGGGTGAGGGCTGAGGCTGCTGGCAGTTCATCCAGCACAGCACATCACAGAGCTGCAGGCGTGGACTGGTCATGGAGCAGACACTGGTGAGGGTCTATGACATGTACCAGCTGCAGGAAAATGGCTTGGGGAGAAAAGAATGGCATGCATCCCAAAGGCTCCAAACTCAGAAAGTAGACCCAAAACTTTATCTGGATCTCTTGCACACCCTGTGTACGACCACGGTGGTGTTTCACAGAGGTTCTGAGCAGTAGTTCCCTGCCCATGTGAAGGTGCCACCCCTTTCCCATGATCTCTGCTCCCCAAAATGCTTTTCCTTGGTATCAGTATTTGCAGCCTGGCTCTGCTCATCTCCGTTGCTGGGCTCTGCCCAGGGCTGTCCCCATGACTGCTGCTCTTGGTACGGCACCTCCCTCTCCTCCTTGGTTCTTTATAACCAACGTGCTTTGCTTTAAAGGTCCTCTCAGGCCTTTCTCCCCACTTCTGGCAATCCCTGAAGCTTTGCTCCTGCCTCTGATTTGGCCAGCATATCAGCCTCCATCTAATATGTGATACGCTTCCAAACTAGGACGTCTGTGCCTTCTCCTCAGCAGCACTGGCTCTCTTTTCCCTGCCTGCCACAGAACCAGCACATGGTTTGGTTGCTGAGACAGTGAGACCTGGGCACCCCGAGGGGGCCTTGTCTCTGTATTGAGGTCACACACTTTGGGATAACGAGGTATCTGTTCCACATTTGGTGCTGGGAAGTCCCTGGCTCTTGGGAAGCTGTTCCAGTATGAGATCACAGGAAGCAGGGAAAGAACCTGCTGGGAGCTGGCCTCAGAGTACTGCTCCAGGACCTACATTTTCTCAAAGAAATTAAAATCCTGGCCTTGGGGTTGGAGGAAACATTTGTAGGATGGATCAATTGCCTTGAATTCCAGGAGAAGTAATACAAAGGACCCTGCAATGACATCGGGTCTGTGCTTCAGCTGGAGCCCAAAACTCAGCTTTTACTCATCTCTTGATGTCATACCCTGTCAGGTGCCACAGCCTGGCCTGGCACAGAGAGCAGCAGCACATAGGGGTTTGCCTCTCAACACAGCAGCCACAAAGTCCACTTCAGGCACTGGTGTGGGGTTGTGTGTCACTGTCTCTGCTGCCCCACACCTCTTCCCACTGCCAGAACACCCCTGTTCCAGGCATTTGAGCCTGGAGGGGGTTGCACAAGTGACCCTGCTCTTTGGAGTGTACTTATCGATCTTCCCCCTCTTGTTGACACTGCCCGACCCAGAAGTGAGTGCAGCCCTCACTCTGAGACCAGTGTCAGTGTCAGCTCTGCAGAGTGAGGACTGGTCGAATATTCCTCTTAAAATCAGCCTGGCCCAAGCCTGGGCACAGAGAGACCACAGCACTGCTGAGCAGAGAAGGGGCAAATCTGCTTTTCAGGTTAGAACAGCACTTTAATGTTGGGGAACAGGGGTAGGAGAGAGCAGGCAGAGTGGGTCAGGGGATGGCTGGTCCTGTCCTGGGCACTGCAAGGACATTACCTGTCTCCCACCATCCCAGCAGGTCAAGCACAGAGCGGGCCAGATGATGGTGTGAGGGGAGGAAGGGAGCTACAGAAGGGATGATGGCCAAGCTGAAAACTCCAAACCTCCCTGTCCTTACCCCTCTTATTTGATTGCTTTACTTGAGGGCATTTCTGTCCCCTTTCCCATTTGTTCTTTCTGAAGCTGATACCGAGCTGCCCAGATGATGCCCTGGAGCACAGAGCAGCCAGCATAGGACACTTGTTTTCCTCAAGCACTGCAAGCACAGCTGTCCTGCCCAGCTCTGCTGTGCTCTGCTGAGCACAGCTGGAAGGCAGGGAAGAGATCGGGGTGGCCATGCAAGGGAGAGGATGCTCCTGGCTGCTCCTGCCCTGCCAGACAAAGGGGCTTTGCCATGGCCATCCCCACACTGCCCTTGCATTGCAGAGATTCCCTCTGCCTGAATTTATCCCACTGAGTGCTGGGGAGGATGAATGTGTCCCCCCAGAGCCCCTGCCCCAGCCCCTGGGACTGCCCAGTGTTTGATGGCTGCTGGACACCACTTGTGGTTTGTAAGCTGGGTATCCTGAATCTTCTTGCCAATCATTAATGTGCTCTCTCAGGGCAAATGCAGCTCGGTAAGAGTGCCAGGGCAGCATGTAGGCACCAATTAAATCTCTGGCAGGATGCAGGCAGTGCACATTACAGCAACTGCTGGCACTCCTGCTCTCGGCAATGCCACTGTGCTTCCTGCCGCTGGCTCTCCGTGCAAACAGAGGGGAATGGAGTTAATGGGTGACCACAGCAGGGCATCCAGTGTGTGTCCTTTGCAAGGGTCATGTTTGGGAATTTCCTTTTCCTAGGGTTTCAGGTGTGTTTACTATGTGCAGTGCTCTTTGTTGACAATTTTGCGGCCACATATGCGGTAGTCTCCAAATTCTTTTCATCAGCTTATTCCTTGACTTCTTTGTTACGTATGTGTTAGTTACCCTATTTTTAGAAGACTAATAAGATACTACAACAGTAGTGATCCTAGAGCTATTCTTGTCCAGAGCAATGCAGAAGTGGCTGAACTCACACAGGGAACGCAGAGTGCTCAGTGTAGGTGTCTCGGGGGCAGCTCATGGCAGCTGCTCTCCTGATGCCATGCTCTGACATGAATGGCTTGGTGAGGAGATGACCAGGGAAGGTGGCCCCATTTCCACTTGGCAATAGGTAAGAGGGAAAAAATGATTCAAGCTTGACCGAAGTGCTGGTGGGAACATGACTGCTGTCATGAGAAGTTCCTCCTTGACTCAGAGGCAGGGCCTGTTTCTTCTCCTCTCACTGCACTGGAGGCCTCAGGGCCTGAGCTCACATTTAGATGTCTAAATTACAGCTGATGAGGACACCCTTCCCAGCCAGAATTTGCCAGGATCTTTGTGTAGGTCCTGGCCAAAGGCTGATCTCCCTGTTTCCCATTGTAGTCTGGAGATTGGCACTGAAGAGGGTGATTTACTCATCCCTCCAAACTGCCCTCTGGGGGACTCTTTTCTCTTGGCCAGAAAGGTATTTTGGGGGATCTTCTTTTGGCCAGGCTGAAGGTCTCCTTGTGAATCCTATCCCTCAGAGCTTGCAGACAGCATATTCCCCATGGCTCATCCCTCCACTGGCGCTACAGGAGATAATTAGTGCGTGGCTAAGTCATATGTACTGAGGGTCAGGGAAGACAATGAGGCAGATTTTCCCCCGGAGTAAAGAGATGTCAACAGAGTTGCACTGCAGCGAAATGATGGGATCTGTCAGTGACCCTGGCCCTTTCACTGAGCAAACAGCCCGGGGCAGCGCCTTCCTCCAGAAGAATGGCATCGTCTGGCAGCCAGGCACCCTTGTGAATGCACACATAGGGCTCTCCCAGGGCCTGCTGTCCCCAGGAGACACTGCCCAGGAGCCTTCATCCCAAACTCCTGTGCCCAGTGTAACTCCTTGGACGCCACTCCTTGGTGTGTCTGTAAAATCAACCCTCAGGAGAACAAAGTACCTGCCCTGGGGACAGTAGGCGGAAGAACATGACTTTGAAAAGCTGATTTCCAAAGGAGATTTGTGATATTTCAGGATCACTTGGAGATGGTAAAGTAGAATAAAACCAGACTGGTCACCTTTGGCACACATAGATCGGGTGAGGACTTGTCCCTTCGACATCCTTCAGCTCAGCTTTTCCAGCACACAGGCATTATCTATGTTAATTAAAAGGCCCATGGTTAATGATGTGAAAGCAAGGTATCTCTCTGGCTGTTTCAGTGCTTCCTGGAAAAGGGAAGTTCTCTTTTCAGTTGTGCTCCACATGAAAGCTGATCCACATCTCCAACCTTCATCTCTTTTCCCCCAAGTCTGTCACCTGACTTTGTACAGCACAGTGTGGAGACCAAGAGGGGCCACACCACTGGCCTGGGCTATAAAAAGCAAGAAAACCTCTTGATTTTTCAAGTGGATCTCACAGTCTAGACTAATTTCAACAAATTGTGATGGCAAATAAAAATAAGCTCTTTTGACAGTACACGTCTTGTGCATTAAAACAAAGCAATCCCCTTTGGTTTTGCCTTGATGTTGCTATGCTCCAAATGCCAACATCACTCTTTACTCTGCTCACATTCTTCTCCAGTTCCTGGTAAAAGACCAAATGTCTCTCACCCTGTTCTTGGAGCTGAATCTGTCAAGTGTGGCCCCTTTTGTGCCACTAGTAACTCCTTAATTCATATCTTTGGGACTTAAACCCCTTTATCTGTAAAAGATCACATACCTAGGTGATATTCTAATAGAGTAGTGGATTTTTCCAGTTGCTCCACCTGGTGAAATGTGCTGTGGATTGAGATTGCCATGCTGCCAATTATCATTAGAACATCTGTGCTCTGGCAGCCGAAGGCAGCGTGTCCATTGATGCTCTCAGCTCTGGCCTGGCAGAGAGCCCCAGTGTGCTGATGTGCCAGGGTGGTGTTTTCTGCGGACTCTGAGTTAGAGCCTCGCTCTTCCAAGCTGCTTTCAGCATGTGCTGCCTGCAATGCAGCCTGTCCCAGGGCTGGCTTGTAAAACAAATGGTGTATTCTGGCAGAGAGGGTTCAGACAGCTGGGAGAAAGTAATGGCTGGGCTGGGAGCAGTCTTGGAGTTGCAACCTGGAGCCATCTCGCCCTTTTGATGAGCATTTCCACACCTTCCTCTATGGAGGGAGTGGGGAACATGCTCCTGAACAAGGTAGTGCAGCCCAGCAGAGCCCACCCCTCATTAGGCACCCATTGTCCCTCCCAGCAAGGTGCAGGAGCCAACAGCTGCAGGGCAGCAACAGGCACTGGATGCCCTCAAATGCTCTACCCTCTCTTGTGTGTTACCTGACTCCTGAGGCAGCACAGCAGTGCGGGCCACGATGCCCAGGGCTGTCCCAGGCTGCGCTGAGGGACTTGGGAGCATTCAGAGAAGGGTGTCGAGCTGGGAGTCCAGGCAGCTTTGCACCACTCAGAATCAGCCCTCTTGTTTAGGCTCCCATGTTGGAATGTGTTGGCCCAAGTCACTGCACAAATGGGTCAGGGGAGACCTACAGTTAGAGGGATTCAAGAGGTCTTTGCATACTGTCAACATTCATTTAAAAATTGCTCCACATGTGGCCCCAGCTCATGCAATTGAACACTTGACCGCATCCTGTAAAACAGGGCAGCGCCTGTTTCCTGGGAGCTCTACCAAGTTGTCTCCAAGTGCTTTTAATTTACTAATATAACTAGTGAGATGTTCCTGCTGTGTCCTTGCGCCGTGCCTCCCAGGAGAACAGCTTGTCAGGGTGTTAAAAAGATGCCAGTGTGCTTCTGTGAAGGGCTTCCTATGGACAGTGATTTGCACAGCCCAAAGAAAAGTCCTTCTCGGATGACACGTGTAACATTGCAACTATGTCCAAGGCTAATGATTATTTTCCACATAAATGGAATTATATTTGCCTTCAGCAACATTGGCCACTGGGACCTCTTTCTAAAACTGGCAATGCTTCCAAGTCTTTAAATAAAGTGACTGTATGACACAGACCTGAGGTAAAAGCTTGGGGTAGAAAGCAGATGGAGATGTTCTCATGAGAAGAGCAGACAGGGTGGGTTTTGATAAGACGGCTAAAATGGAAGGAAATGTAGTAAAACAAGGGGTCTCATGTGGGAGTCCCACTGCGGTCTCATGAGTGGCACCCAGCGTGTGCTGAAGGCTCCTATAGATCCCTGTTAAACTGGGCAAGAAAAGGTTTTGCCTGTTAGTCAGAGCCATGGCAGGGAATGAGTCATAGCCAGTGGGAAAGGCGATGCTCCTTCCCGCAGCGCCGCAGAGCTCTGCCGCAGAGCTGCTCCCTCTCCCATGGAGGAGCGGCACAGGCTCTGAGGTGGCACGGGCAGTCCTCACACCCACCCTCTCCTGCTCTTTCAAGGCACTTCTGGCTGCTCAGATGAGTGTGTGCAGCTCAGCCCCACATGTCTGTAGTCCATTAGAGTGTGTATCTGGGGGAGATGAGGTGCTTGCCCTATTTTTAGGCCCAGATGAAGCTGCCAGTGGTATGTCCAGGGCAAACCCCAGGGACTGGATGTGCAGGCTGGAGAGGGATGAGTCCTCCTGGGTCCCGTGGGTGTTTGTGCTGAGTGTGTGGCACTGCTGGACACAGCCAGTGAAGCACTGACTGCTCAGCATTCCTGCTGAGGAAGGTGCAGAACAGGCATCTCCTCTCCACATCTCCATCTGGCAGGCAGATCCCAGTGTCCATCAGTAAAGTGGCTGTTTTCCAGTGTGGAAAGCCTGTGCTGGGGTGCTGGGACTCTTGGCCTCAAGCCCTCACAAGCCTTTCTGTGAATGAGAGCAGGTGTCAGACCAAACCATGCACCATGCTCAGAGCAGTGGGTTCAGAGGCAGATGTTCCCCTAGAAAATCCTGGGAAGGGACTTGTCCAAATCCTGTCCAGGCTTGAGTGCCTATTCAGCCTGCAAGGTCAGGCAGCCCATCCTGTCAAGCAGGGGTGACCCTCCAGGCAGCATCCCAGGGCCAGAAATGGTTGTCACTTCATGAGGTTGGTCAGCAATCGAGTAAGAAATGTCTGCTGTACTTTTCAACAGAAAGATTTCCAGACTGCAGTTCAACAAGGTGAAGCTTGAAGATGCTGGGGAGTACAGCTGCGAAGCGGAGAACGTTTTAGGGAAAGACACCGCAAAAGGCAGCCTGAATGTGAAAAGTGGTAAGTGAAGAAGCCAGCAAATGTCTCGAGCTGTCTGCCATTCCACAGAAAGGCTCTGCACATGGTCTGTCTTGTATTTTGTTTCATGCTTTCAGGAGATCGAGTAAAACAATCTTGGGAGATAAGAAAAATGCAGCTTAGCATAAATGTTTATCTTTGTTATCTGTCACTGGCAATGTGGTTAATTTACATTTTAAATAAACTTACAGTCTATGTATTTTTTTTAAAAAGGGGTAAGGAGGAAAGAAAGCTGGTGGGCTTGATGTTTTCATTTTTTAAAGAATTTCTGAGAAGCAAAACTCACCAGAAGACAAGTAATTAGACCATAGCTTTGTGATGAGTGAAGTTGCTTCTGGTTTTCATCCTAGAATGTGTGCTCCATCTCTTAGAGCTCAGCGGATGGAGTCTGAGGTTAGGTGGTTTTATTATTATCTTGGTCATAATAATTATATTGCTTAACACGATGGTTTGGATGCACCCTCCGGCTCAGAAAGTCCCTACAGTGACTGCCAGAAGCTGGGAGGGCACAGCTAGGGAGGGGATGACTGTATTTCCTAAGCTCTTCCTCCTGCCATTCACAACAGGCACTGTGGCAGCCTGGGCTTTGAGCGCTGGGCTCTGGCTCTGGGCTCTGCAGCCCTTTGCTGGGATCCCGTTTTTTGTTCTCTCACCAGCCTTATCCCAGTGTGAGGGAAGGTAGCTTTCTCCTGCTGCTTTCTGGCAGTATTTTCTCTGTTACCCTCAGCCTGCTTGCCATCCTGAATCTTTTGTTCCGTGAAGCTGCAGCGTCACACAGCCTCCCCCTCAGTTATCCTGCCTGTTCAATCCCAGTGCTTGCAGAGTCTGGAGGAAAGCCGTCCGTGCTCACACCTCCCTGCCTTCATCCTCCATGTCTGTGAGCTCAGCCCTGCTGCTCTGCTGGGTCTATTTCCGATTGTGATAGGAAGGGTGTCCCGAGTAAGAAACTGAGGCAGTGCTCTCCTTTTTTTCCTTGACTCACGCTCGGGCTGTCCCACGCCACATAAACTGCTCCTGTTTGATGGGAGCTGCATGTGCAACCTCCCTTCCCCGTGAGCAGCCATCAGAGCCCTGTCTGCCTCCTCTGCTGCCCCTTCCCCATCACCAGCACCCCTCTCGCCAGAGGAGGAGTGTGGCTGAGCAGTGCCTGCTGCAGGGCTCTGACCTGCACACCAGGTGAATGCACATCTGCACACCAGGTGAATGCACATCTGCACACCAGGTGAATGCACATCTGGCCACTGCAACCTCCAGCTGCCCCTTCCTGCAGGCAGAGAAGGCAGCGCATGTCAGGGTTCAGCTCTCCCTCCTCAGGAAGCCACGCTGTGTGGCAAGGACCACTTACAGCAGGGATGGACTCACACCTGAGGTGCCCCGAAATGTGTTAAGACCTGAAAAACCGTGAAAGACAAACAGAGATCCCGCTGCAGGGTGCTGTGAATCTGGTGGGTGCCCTGCCTGGATGAATCCATGTTCTCAGCTTCCTCGCCAGCCTGCCCCTGGCTTGCTGCTCAGCTGCATGTGCACCTTGCTGCTGTTTGCAGACCACCTGCCAGGACAGCAGTGCCAGCTGTAGCCCCCTGCAAAGGTAGCCCAGGTGATGGTGATCCCTGGACGCTTTGGCAGCCCTGTCACCCCTCTGCACTCTTTTTTCCTCTCTCCCCTGGAGCTACCCAGAGTTAAGCAGCCTTCCCCAGTATGCAGACACGTGCTGTCCTGGAGTATTCCTCTTCCCTTACTGCTGGGCTTTCTTGGGGTCTCGACAGCTTTCCTCACTTCTGCAAGCTCCCTTCCTCTGTGATACCTTTCAGTAGAAAACTCATCAGGGCATCGGAATCCCTACGTGTGTTGTCTCCTGTTTTTTCTTCCCTAGGCTCCCTAGCACTGATCCTGTTGTGGCTTCCATGGCAAAGTGCTCTTTGCTCTATTCCAAAACCACTTGCCAGTTTCAGAAAAGCAGCTTTTCAGCCATACAGGTCTGTTGCAAGTCACCAAAACCACCACATCTTTAGAGAGAAAGAGGAAGTGGCTGCAGAGCAGAGACCCCTTGGCACTTAGAAAATGCCCATCAGCCAAAGCCTCACCTCATCCTTCCTCTACAATTCCAGTATTTCCACAAAACTCCCAGCTCAGAAATAAATGTTTTTGCACTGAGAAACTTTGTGAGGGTGTTAATTTCTGTGGAAATGCTTCTGGGCTTAGTCAAAATATGCTGTGCTTTGGTTGTATTGCAGATTTTTATGACTTTGAAGTAAATTAGATGCTTTCTTAGAAAAATGTCCCATTTCCCAGTTCTCTTCATTGAGTAGTCTAATGTGGATATCACATGGCCATGAGGGCACAGGTGAGATGTGACTGTTCCAGACTCTTTTTCTCCTCAGATAATTTCTACACATCTCCTCAACTGCCCTGCCCCGTATTAAACACTGCAGAAAAAATCAAGTTGTGCAAAAAATTCTTTCTGCTTCTAGCTTTTTGTGGTGGTCTCACCCCTGTCTCTGACCGGCACTGCACTCCCGGCCCAGGCTCCTGGGGCTTTCTCCTTTGTGCATCCAGAGGGCCTGAGGGACTTCTCCAAAGGTGCTGGTGCTGCCAGCGGGTTTGAATGGAGCTGGTGTCTGTGGGCATTCCAGTATCCTGGTTAAGAAAGAGGAAATCAGCACCTGTGCTTGTCTCCCCTACTGCCTGGGGCCATGGCCACCGTCTGTTCCATGTCCCTCCACCTCTTGTAGGAGCATCAGTTTGTGCTGCAGATCTTCACGTACCCGTGGGATGGAGGCTCTTCAGAAAATCCCACCTTTTCTTAAACTCCACGTTTTTTCCCACTGTCATGTCCTGCCATCCCATCTTTGCACTCTTGTGGCCATCAGGACTACGAAAACCTCCTACAGTTTTGCTCATCTCCTGCCAGGTGGACCCTGAGCCATTTCTGCCTCTTTGTCATGACAGGAGGCCCTTCACAGCGAGGGGGACATCGTGCCCTGTGCCATGCCCTGCAGGGACACTCCTTGTCCTGACTCTGTCCCCCCAATCCCCTGCCCTAAACCAGGACTAACACCTTGACAGCCCCCAGCCTGTGCCCCCCAGCAGCACCTGCCCCTCTGCTCCTCCCCACAGTACCTAAGCCCACCCTGCTCTGCTCAAAAGAGATATTTTGTTCACTACTTTCTTACCTTAATTTTCCCAGGAACAACGAAAGCACCACAAGTCTTACCAGCCTCAGAAACTAAAATAGTTGTTATGGAAGAAGAGTGTAAGTACCTCTCCCCCTCTCCCCCCATACAGCTGCTTTCCCCTAATTTGTTTGTTATTATGAGACATTTTGTATAAATGCTTTATTGCCTCCTGGAATCTTCTTTAATCACTCCTTCTGTCTGATTTTTCCCAAAGCCACTGATCTTTCTTTCCCTAGATCTTAAAAAAAAAAATCTGATTTATATTGCTGGTGTCTATCTTGGAGAGGGAGAATTTGATAACTATTGCAATGGCAGCTCAAAGAACATGCTACTTGAAATTGCAACTGAAGTTTAGGCATTCCCAGCTCTTTCAGTACATGGAGTTATTGATACTTGCAAGATGTGCTTGTTATGGCCTTTGATTTAACAGGGGTTTCTTAAATTGCTGTGGGTTTGGGTTTTTTTTTTTTTTTTTTTTTTGAGGATAGTTGATAAAACCAAAACAGGCTGTAGCAAGGACAAGAAAAAAGACACGAGTCATCTAAGCATAGGTAATAAGAAAGTTGCAGAAAATCCATCCATGCCCTGCCATCCCACTTTTTCTGAGTCTCCAGAAAGCAAAACCAGATTTCCCCAAATGTTTAATTTGATTTAGTGTGGCTGAAATGCTTTTTAGCATTCCCTCCTATTCAGTTGTCCCAAAAGCAGTAGAAAATGGGCACAGAGCAATAAAAACCAAGGAACGGATACAAGTGTAGATTACAATCCCGGGGCCTGGAGGTTGGCTCATCAATTTCTGGTGGAGGATGTTATGTCTGTGTCAGGGGGGTCTCTCCTCAGTGGGAGCCCACCAGAGTCCTGGCCAAACCCCTGGGAAGCCAGGACCAGGCAGGGATTTTGAGATCCGTGCTGTGTTTCCATCCCAGCTGCAGATGCCCAGAGCTGAGAGCACAGCTGGCTGTGCCTCACTGTTGGTGATTCTGCTCTGCAGATTTTATGGGGATGTTTCCTCCTTTGAAAGCTCAGTCTTTTATGATTTTAAAGGAAATCTGATTGCAGCCACAGCAGGCACTGGTAAGGTGTTCTTTAAAAGCTTTTCTGATTAGAAAACTGCACTTAAAATGTGCTCTTGTGTAGTGCTTCGCCTTGGACTGCACTAGAGACACCAACCTGAGATACAGCATCATTAATGCCATGGCCACACCATCCTTCCCCAGGATTTTTCCTTTGTTTTCACCAGAAGAGATCCATGCTACTTCTTTGCATTATATTAGAGAAATGCTATTTTCTTAAAAGCCAAATCTCAGAAAGGAAACACAGAAATTTCCCCTTTTGGGAAACTTCTTTCCTCTGTGGATGCATCATCACTGTCTGGGTTTTTTTTCTACTGATGGGAAGAGATGGCAAAGTCTCCAGAGTTAAAGCTGTAACTCACTTTTTCCTTCACATGCCTTTTTTTGCAGTATCTCCCAAGTGTCACCTGAATAACTCAGAGTCTCTCCGATTTTTATGGTGATTGATGTTGTATCATAGAATTGCACGTGTGTACAGCATATGGGGAGGTGATGAAGATGTGAGGTGGGATGATCTGGAGAGCAGACAAGTATCTCATTCCCGTAAAAGTCTTGCATTTCTTTTCAATATCCGTGTTCAGAGTCACCTGTGGGTTGTCCCACCTTTGTTGTTTCGCTGAAATCTTGTAAATCCCTTGCTGGATTTTAGCCACTGGTTCCCCCAGTAGCTGGTGTGTGAATGGCATGAGGCACCACTCAGCTTCATTCAGTGGTGCAGTAGCCCCATTCATGGTGAAAACGTGTTAAATAAGATACTTTGTGCTTGTCTTGGTTGTGCAGCTGGGTGGTCACAGAGGCTCAGCTCACAGGCAGGAACTTGCAGGGATGTGGTAACTTGATCATGTGCCCCAATGCACAGAGAAAGGTCCTTTATGCTCATTTCAACATCCAGAGAACTCGAAATGGTAATGTGATCCTGTCATGGTGCAGCGTGAGGCAGCTAAACACGGTTCAGGAGTCTGTGGCTATGACAAGTTGGGTAAACAGGATAGGAACCAGTGTCAACACTTAGAAGAATTCTGATGGAGGCAGAACTGGAAGAAGGGTCAAAGCAATCTGGAGAGCATTCTGAGATGGAAGGCTTATGCAGGACAAAGATAGTAAAACGCTCTCAAAGTTTCATTTTAAAAAGGTAAGATAATGTTTGAAATCCCTGAGAAGGTCAGGCAATCCCTTGTGCTTGCTTTCTGCTGTTGAGTTCTCCTCTAGTTCCTTCCCTTGGCTTCAACAAGCAGGTGAAGTCCTGAGGGTAGGGACAGGCCAGGTGGAGGAAGTGTGGTTTGGATGTCAGGATACAGGAGGACGTGCCAGTGGTGGGCAGGTGCTCTAAACCAACATGTGGAACATTGCAGCTGCTCACCCGGACCCTGCTCGTGCTCTTTGCTTGCTCTGTGGCTGGGTGAGTGCCTGGTGACTGCTTTATCAGCCTGTGTGGGCTGCCAGTGCCCCTGGCTGAGGGTGCTCTGCAGCAGAGAGAGGCTCGGGATCGCGGGAGAAGGTGAGATGGGGAGAAAGAGCAGAGGAGGCAGTGCTGAATTGTGCTGAGAACAAGAGGGTTGGGGGTAATATGAAGCACCTGGAAGAAAGCTGGGCTCTCTGGATTTAGTTTTGGGGCCTTTATTTCATCTGCTGGGGATCACAAGCCCTCCCCAGAGTCCCTCTAGAGACCCCTGTGGGAAAGGTAGATGAAAGAGTCCTTTTTTCTCCAGTTAAGTCCAACTCTCCACACACCGGTTGGGGTCCACAGATTTCATAGCTGTCATCTGGGTGATGCCATTGGATGAAGTTTGTAGACTCATTGAGGCAATCCCTCTCCAGTTTAATACCTTCCCTGATGCCTAGCATGTCTGGCTGTTGGAAATGTTCTCCTCACTTTGTCTCTGCCAGGTGAGCTTGGCCTGAAGGACTTGCATGGTTGCAATAGCTGCGCTGTGGTTTGTGAGTCACACACCCCACAGAAACTTGTGCTACGTAGTTGTAGTTCAACCAATCCCCCCAAACCTGCTCTCAAATCCAGTCTGGCATGGTCTTTACTGGGTGACCATGGCAGACCTGCCTGTGAGTTGGCTGGTCAGTCCCCAGCCCCTCCAGCCTGAGGCCACTGAGCTCTCCTGGAGCTCCCAGTGCTGCAAACGTCAGCAGGGTGCTCTGGGTTTGGAGTTGAAGGGTGTCCAGCCAGCCCAGAGCATGGACAAGAACAGACACAAGTCTGGCCATGTGAACAGAGCAGTTTTCAATATTAGACTAAAAATAAGTCCTGGTGTGGTCTTTGCTCAGATAATTTAAACCCCATTGGTGGAGGTGTGGTTGTAATTGAGCGGAACCTGCACGCACGCAGGCACGGAACGTTGAGGTGAATGTGGGGATCTCACTGCCAGTCTGCAGGGAGCTGTGTGGTGCCTGGCAGCTGCCAGATCCTGCTCACTGCTCATTCTGCACACTGTGTATTTTTTAAGTAGTCACACAGGTACTACTCGAGGTGTGGTGTAAGGACAGGCAGTGACTCTAAAGGCAAAGAGGGGCAGGATGAAGTGTGGAATGGGAGCTGATGTCCCCTGGGAGCACTGAGGCTGAGCCCAGCCTTCAGAGCTGGGCTGTGGACCAGGGGATCTGCTCTTCTGGCTCCATCCTGGGATCCTGGTGTGTTGCTTCACTTCTTGGGCTTCAGCTGCCCTGCTTGCGAAGCTTTCACGCTGGCATTGGCTCTGCAAAAGGATTTTTAGGTTGCTGAACAAATCCCTTCATTGAAGTATCATGTTGCTGCTATTACAGTTGATGATGGGGATTTGGGAAAATGAAATGCTGCAGTGCTGGAGTGTGCATTTCAGACCCCTCTGGTAGAGAAGAGCATAGGAAGGGCTCCCTCATAAAGCTGGAGAGATCATTCTAGAGGAGTAAGTAGAAGCTTGACAGTAACACAGGACTTTGGCCCTGCAGTTACTGGCTGTCCCATGGAAACAGGCAGCCCCTGAGTGCTCAGAAACCTTTAAACTTGTTTCTTAGTGAAACCCCTGAACAGTGCAGATGGGAGAGGTGAGGAATGCAACCTGTGCTGTTTTGATCAGCGGCATCTGATGCTCCATGATGAGAGTCTTGCAGTCTGGTATTTGTATCTTGGGATGAACTCCTAGTCTGCAACTATTGATCCTAATGATCCCCTCAGGAACTGGAAACATGATTCCAGCAGGATCTATTTCAGTAAAAAGCGGGGTAAATATTTGGTCATTTCCAAATGAATAAACACACAGGAGCAGAATTTTTATGACCTCCAGAGTCCCCAGTCTGCTGTCAGGCAAGCCCCAGTGTGCACTGGCCCTTCTGATTTCATGTACAGAGAGCAGCAGGCAGCATCCAGACTCTGCTCAGGTTTATTGCGAGAGGAGGTGTTGTATCAGACACACAGAAATCTGCCACAGAGGGAATGGTGAGGATCACCAGCCCCTCCATGTGTTAATCAGTGTAAATCATGGATTTAGTGTGGCTCGTGCCAGGATTACAGTGCTACAACAAGAAATATCTTGGCCAGACACCTTCTCATCCATGTTCTTCTAACAAGTAGTTGGATGAACTCTGTTGAGGGGAACCTCAGCAATTCTGTGTTTTATCAGTAAGTACACGAGGCATATACAGAGCAGGTAATCTGTATACACTCCCCAACCAGCTGAGTTCATCTGTCTAACTGAATGTCTAAATATTGAGAGAATAAAGTGTCTGTACTCTATGAACCCACCAGCCACAGCTATTTATAAAGAAGAAAAGGAGTGGCGAAGCTATCGCTGTCTCCCTGCTCTCCTCGACAGTAGCTGTAGTTCGTGAAAAATTAACAATAATTTATAGTCCAAGCTGCATTAATTAACTCTTTGCAGGGGGAGTATTTCACCAGACTTCTGAGAACAGGCTGGTGAGCTACCTGCAAAGGTTAAATGACGTGCATGGCAGGAATTGTGTAAGAATCCCTGCACAATCATTAATGGCCTTTCTGCGTAGATGGGTTGTGGGAGGGGAAGTCCACCCAGCAGAGTCACTGCCCCTGGCTCTCTTCTCTGTTGCCCTGTCATTGATGATAGTCCAGAGTAACTGAGGCGTGTGGTGGAAAACAGACTCTCTGAATGGCTCCAGTGCTGTGAATCTCTCGTGTGTTTATGCTGCTCTGTCCTCACTGGCTGGGGCAGCAGCAATAAAACGTGGCTGCAGATCATTCACAAACACATCATCAAGAGGCAGCCTTCCTTCCCTGTCCTCAAGTCTTTCCTCCTCTTTTTTCCCTGTCCTCACGTCCTTACTCCCCTCTTTTCTTCGCCTCCTTATTCCCCTGTCTCCTTTGTCCTCACCTCCTCCCTTCAGCTTTGTTCTCAGTCCTGGGACTGAAGACCAGCTGGGGATCTGACCTGCTGATGGGTGATCTGCTCCAGCCCTTCTCTCACCCTGCAGGGGCTTTCTGACCAGGTTGCCACTGTGTGTCCCAGGGGTGCCTTGCTCATTCCCTCTGGTCAAAAGGAAATGCCACCACTTGCTTTCCATAGCTTGCCTCGTGCACACTCCTTGTTTTCCGCTTTTAATTTGTGGAAGTACCTGGGGAGGCTGTTGGTGCATGACTGGTGTTACTGCACAACCCCCTCATCACATCCCACTGCCTCCATGAGTCCTGTTCCGCCCTGCTACCACCCAAAAACTGCTCCCTTGCTTATTCAGTTCTCCACTTATCTCAGCAGCTTTACAACTTTCCAAGCCATTTGGGATAGATGGAGTTTTGTTGGAGGCTGAATGAAGGACTTATTCTGCCAACCAACCAGCCAAGGGGGGGTAAAATGTGCTGGGTACTGTGCAGCAGTTAATGTGAAATAGCTGTGGGAAGTAATTTCTGGATCACCAGGCACAGCTGTGTAGTGTTTGGCACAGAGGTGAGAGTACCTGCATGGCTGTAAATGAACTGTGTGTGAGGTTCCCTATACCAGCATCAGACATCCCAGTGCAGATGACTCTGGACCAGGCATGTAGTTGTTAAAGTACTTGCAGTGGCCCAGGCTGATGGGGAATAGAGCTAAACACCAAGTAACTTGTGAATCTGGGATAATTCTCCCACTAATGGGGTGGAAACCCACTGAAATCTCCTTTGGCATCATGCTTTGAGGTGCTCATGTGTGATCTGCAGCCACATGGTGTCAGAGGGCCACGTTTCAGCTCAGGCACAGTTAACATTTTCTAAGTGAGACATTTTGCTTCCCTTTGTCCTCCCACTAGAGTGTGGCAGGTCTCTCCATCCTTGCACCCTAAATAGTTGCTATCATGAATGTGAAGTCCCAGTTGCAGCAACATCCCAGGGTGATCAGGCACCTTGGAAGGCTCTAGACTATGTGTTACCACACAGCAGTGAGATTTCAGGGTTATAAGAGATAAAGATCTGTACTCAGTGTATCAAACCTCAATAAGAACATCAGGAATTCCTGTGACTGGAATAGATATCCCATAAATACCATGTGTGACGTATGGTCTTGCTATTTCCAAAGAGAACACCAGAACCAGGGATGACCCAAAAAAGGAATACAAAGAGATTCCCAGCTCGGAAAGGAGATCCTGGCTGTGCCTGTAATGCCACAGGTGGCACAGGGGAAACAAGTGGGGATAATGACCCGTTTTTTCTAACTCAGGAGGCAGAAAAGGGCAGGTTAAAAGAATTGAATGGAGATGTGCCCTTGCACGCTGTGTGCGTAGCACTGGAGCTCTTGTCACAAATATTGTGGATGCTACAAGATTAGATTTGTTCAAACAGCAACTAAACGTGTTGCTGGAAGAATCCAGCAAAGGCCACTAAATGTAAGGACACTGTGGCTGTCTTGGGGTGTCTCTGAGCCCCCCGTCCTGGGTGGCCTAAGGAATATTATCATTGTGTGCTCATGCTGATCTTCTTTCTCCAGCTTTGCCACTGTTGGGGGCAAGGCAGGGCTTTGGCTTGCCCAGTAGTGCTCAGCTTTTAGTCTAAAATGGCCTCATTTCCTAATGCTCTCTTCTCTCTTCAGGGAACTGCCTCTCTCTGTGGCCTTTGCCACATCTCTGTGCTGACAAATGGACCGTAGTAATATGATTCCATGAGTCAGTTTTAAAACACTTTGTGCTTCTTTGGGATAAAAGGCAAGGCACTTGCAGGAAACAGGGTTTAAAGGATAATGACATTTGCAAGGTGCTTCTAGCAGAGGTGATCAGCCATGCATTCTCCTGACAGGCACAGCTCTACTGACAGCTGTCCCCCAGAAGTGGCCAACATGCCCCAGCCTCAATCATGTCAGGCTCTTTTTTATCTGTTTAAAAGGGACAAAACTGTTTCTATGGGATGAAGATCCCATGCAATCTCTGGCTGATGAGCACTGTAATCCACCCTCGTATCACACCACACAGCACTGCATCTTCCCATCCACCCTTCTCAGTGGGCTGGGTGTCTTCTTATCTAGGGGGGGTTTCCTCTGGGGAGGTTTCTGGGCTCTGTTTTCAGTTCTCCCTCTCTGCCCCTGTCTTGCTGTGGCAGGGCTTGCTCCAGAATCATTTCCTGTAGGGTTTATGATGCGAGACTTTGCCAGATGGATCGTTTTGCTTGCTACCAAGTGGTGTATTTGATGGTTGCAGGGGTGACAGCTCCCTGCAGCATGTGCTTGCTCTTCATCCATGTGCCTTCCAATTTGCACCAGCGCTTTGGTTGATGAAGTTTCAGTGCTCCCTGATCTGAAGGTACACTTGCAGAGATCCACACTTAACAGAGACCCAAAGCTCTCCTCTTCTGAATAGAAATGTGCTACTATCTTGTAAAGGTATAAATTATAAAGCCTTGTCTGTATAATGAGTCTGCATTCCCCAGATAAATTACACAGACTCATAATGGCTTTGGCTTTTAGTTACCATTAATCTTAACTGGAAGGGAGTGCTGAATTTCCTGTAGAGGTTTGGGAGTTTTCAGATTTTTGCAAGAGTTTCATTGAAGGCTTGGTTGAACTATCCTCTGCTCCACCACTCCAGTGTGTGCACTCTGCTTGCTGTCCACATTTGGCTCCCAGCTGGCTGGCAGGACGTGCCCTCAGGGAGCAGCTGCTGTCCCAGGGCTGTGAGCATTTTGGGTCTTTGCTGGAGTGTTTTCCAAGTCTCGTTTGCAGAGCACTTTAGGTCATCTTGCTGTGCCCTGGATAGCTGCGAAAGACAGAGCCAGAGGCAATGGTTATTCAAGGCAAAGCATGGAAATAGCTCTGCTCCGTGCACAACCCCGGCCTGTCAGGCAGTGGGAGGCGTCCACTTCCTTATGGGAATGGAAGGCAATGGACAGGACAATGCATGGTTCAAACAAACTGAGCAGGGAGCTTGGCCCTGCCCTGAGCCATGCACAGGTAACAGCGTGGGCTGCTCCACCTGGGCACAGCCCAGCGGGAAACTCCTCCTTCGGAGAGCCATGGACTCCACGCAGGCAGAGAGACCCAAAAGCATGAGAGCCAGAACAAACTTGTCTGCTTGCTCGTGTGCCAAGCATCACCCACATGGGAGAGGTGCTGGGAGCCCTCCTTTGCCTGGGAGAGCCTGGATGTTCCCAGCAGGTGCTGGAGCTGGATCATGGGAATACAGCCCTTGGCTCTGGCGTGCGGGCTGCAGCCAGAGGCAGCCTCGGAGCCCCTGCAGAGGTGGGATGAGCACAGGGGGTGCCGAGGAGTGGGGAGCAGCCCTGGCTCCCTCTGGGACAGGCCACAGCTTGCCCTGCTGCTCCTCCTGTGTCTCTGACTGGCTCCTGCCTGGCTCTGGTTCAAGCTTTCTTCCTCGAATCCTGTGTCAGTGAGGAGTTCAGTCTCAGGGATGGTGTCACTAACCTCTCCACGAGGCTTGTTCACGCTTTGGAAAACAGGATGGAAGAGAGTATCTCCTCAGAAGCCGTGACTACAGCATACAAGGTGCTGCAAAGGAGGTACTAGCCACACTGCTGGAGGTGTAATTGTGATAGGGTCTGAGCAAGGTGGGTAGTCTAGGAAAGGCAACTATTTTTAAAGAGATTAAGAGCTCAATTGTAACAAATTCATGCTTTTGAGTGCCCAGCCCTTCTTTGAGTTATGTGAAGATGGGTCTGTATTCCCCAAAGCTGCTCACCTTCTGTAACCTTTATCAGTGCTCTAACAACAGGTATTTTCCTTGCTAGAAGCCTTTGTTTTACCTTTGGAGACTCTTTGGGCTTAAGTTTATCTGAGTCTCTCAGAGACAGGAATTACAGTGAAATTCTGCAGACTACCTTCAGGTTTTCTTGTAGCTTACAGGACTGTAAAGCTTTCCTCTAGAAAGAAGTTTAGATTTGGAGAAGCACCTGTATCCCAGGAACTTGAGTCATGCTGGCTGCCTCCCTCATAGCACGAGCTGGGGCTGGCTGATTTCTGCTGGGTCTGCTGGGGCAGCCCTGTTGTGGCAGCACACAGCAACGCTCAGGAGCGGGGAGGGACAGATGGAGCTGCTCTTGCTTGTGCCAGGCCTGCTCCTGGCTCTGGAAACTCATCCCCTGACAGAGGTGAGGAGCAATGCCAAGTCCCCTGCAGTACCTCTGGGTCTGGGTCCAGTGTCCTGGTGTACTCAGGCCTCAGCAGCACGTCACTGTGGCTCTGTGACTCCTCAGCTCCTCTTCTTCCTGACCTCCTGCTTGCCTGCTGGCACAGCGTTCCGAGCATGACGGGGGGCAAGGACAGCGGGAAAGGGGCACTTCCCTACAGCTTGCCAAAAAAATGATCTTGTTCTACATGCTGGCTGCTTAGAGGAAGATGAGTCTTCAACTCCTCACTCACTTGGCCCCTTTTGCTGGGAAAGGAAGGGTCAAGTTGCAGCCCCAGGACCTGAAGGTGGGTCTAAAGGCACAGGCTGAGGTTTGTAGTTCTGGGGTTTTTACATTGGCAAATGAACTTGTAGAAAATCATCTAAGGAAGCAGAATTGCCCAACAAAGGAAATAACATTATATCCTTTTTGTGTGTGTTTTTGTTTTCCCCTGCAGTAACCACAACTCTCTCCTCCTGGTCCGGGCATGCCAGAAAATGCAACGAAACAGCCAAGTCCTATTGTGTCAATGGAGGGGTGTGCTACTACATCGAGGGGATTAATCAGCTGTCGTGCAAGTAAGTGAGTGGAGTTCTTGTGTCAATATGGAAATTCCTTGGCTGAGGGAGAGGAGACCTTTGTGCAACTGCCAGAGTGGGGGGGAGCTCTGAAGTTCTCCTGGCAATTGCAGTTTGAGCTGTGCCGGTTCAGAAAGGGGCACTAGAGGGGCAAGGGTGGGGGGCAAGGATTCGTATTTTCCTTTTTTGTGTGCGTGTCACTGCTCACTTTTCCTGGCTTTTCTCCCTCTAAGAATATGTTCGTCCTGGCTGTTTCTTTTCCCTTTTTCCCCTTTCTCTTCTGCAGCTTCAGGGAAATTTGGGTCCCTTTTGCTCTCCCTGAGCTGACACATCCTGCCCTCCAGTCAGGGGGACCTTCCCAGGGCACAGCCTCCTCCCTCCCCCTTTACTGGAGGGGTCCCTTGCTGAGACCTGCCCCGACCTCTCCTGTACCTCATGGGCCCAGGGTTAACACCCAGCTGTTCCCCTCTCTGTGCAGCTTTGTAGCTGTTGTGGGATGTTTGTTTCCTCCTTCAAACCCACAATAAAAAACAGAGACATGTACTAAGTTATCCTTAAAATGAACTGCTTTGAAGGGTTTGCAGTGGGGCTGCACAGCCTGAGGGATGTGGAATGGGATGTGAGACTTTTTCACCCCTGGCTCACAGCCAGAAAGCCCAATAGCATCTCACACCTCATCCCCCAAGCCTAATAGTGCCTGTGGATAAGCTGTGCAGTCTGACTGCCAGTGCTGGAGGTGCAGGCACCCAGAGCACACCTGTACGTGCCCCTGGGCTCCTGCACAGTCAGCAGGAGGGAGTGCCCTGGGTGTGCATCCACTGAGCAGATGGAATCCTCTTCTGAGCTCACCTGGTGACCCAGGCATCACTGCCCAGCTTGGAGAAGCCCAGAGCTGACAATTTTCTCCCTTTGGAGCCCAGAGACCTCTCAGTGGAGACACAGCCAAAGGTCTTTACATCCATGGATGTCAGCCCAGCAGCACTGCAGGATGTGATGCTCATCAGGCACCTCAGCTCCTCAGGCTTTGGAGGATGCACCTGAACCGAACCCTCACCCCTGTGGAAAGCCTGTGGGCTGGATCACACTGAGCACAACTCCTCCCTTCTCCCAGTACTCCATTGTTTTGGCAGGGAGCAGCAGAAAAGGCCATCTGGAAACGTATCCTGCTGAGCTCTTGTGCTCTTGCTTTGCAGTGCAGGGTCAGCTGTGGGGGAAGGAGCATCTCCCAGTTCTCCCAGACTTGCCCCTTAGACACAGAAAGAGCTGGGTAGGACAGACACCAGAAGCTGTGGCTTCCACGTTTGCCATGTGCGAGGAGCGGGAGCAGCCCCTGTCCCCACAGCCCTGTGCTTTAGTGTAGTTGTCCCTGCCATTGGCTTCCTGGTGGCACCGTGGGATCATCTTGTCAGTGTTCCCCACAGGAAACATGGGGGAAGCCCCATACTGCTGATAAAGTCACAGCCACTATTCTGGTGTAGCTGTAGCCCAGGAAGCCCCAGCAGTTCCAGTCTTTCCATTCTGGGAAGGGCTAAACCCTTGAAGTCTGGAGGAGGGTGTGAATCAACATCTCTATCTGTGAGCAAAGTGGTCATGCCAGAAGCATAGACTTCAAGGCTGTTTCTTTTGGAAAGAACTCAAATCCAGATCAAGATTAAAATCGGATCAATTTTCAATTACAACAAGAGTTACCTGAAATCCTGCCGTACAGAAGAATCACCTTTGCCTAGAGAAAAAATACTGTGGTAGGTGTCAAACGTCTTTCAGCAGAAAGACTGTTTTAGCCAAAGTAATTCCAGTCTCATGAAGAAACAGCCTACCTTCCAACCAGGCTGCTCTGACAGCTGATGAGCAGAGGGCACGCTCAGTGATGGATTCCATTAAGATTTTACGTGCCACACGAAGCAGCCCTAATTATTTCACCTCATTTGAAAGCCTCACTTGCAGATGGTAAAATGATATCCTTTTCCCATGAGTTCCAAGATACCAATTGCTAAAACCAGACGGGAATTGAGCAGGCACGTGTGGAAGGGCAGGAAAGTGTTACCCAGAAGGAGGTGCTGGGAAGGTCTGCACTGTCACTGTTCATCTGCCAGAAAATGTGGCTCCATGTTCATGGAAACCCGGGGGACCCAGTGCCTTCCACACAGCACAGTCACTTCTGATCTTACTGCTTGAGGAGATCTCTGGATGTTCATTCACCTTGGGTGCTTTTATCATTAAATCACAGACTGAAGATAAGAAAACCTGGCTCTTGAAGTGGTGTAATTTTAGAGTTTCTGGATTCCGAAGGATAATAGTTATTGAGGGATGCAGAAGCATTTGAACTGAACAGTGTTTCCCATAAAATGGCTCTCCCAGTGACATGGGTGATTCTTGGGGGAGATGCTGATGAATAAACAGACTTCCCCTTTGCCTGCAAAGAAAGAGTTGACATTCCACAGCTTCCTCATTGCACCAGGACAGGAGATCTGCTGCTGTGTTTGTGAAAGATGCAGCAATACAGACTCGGAGGAGAAAGGAAAGGAGGCAAACATACAGCTTCGACCTTCATTTCTGACCTCTGCAACAGCAGCCTTGGCCCTCCAGCCTCACTGTGCCTCTGAGCCAGGAGCATGGAGGAGATCAGTAGGTTCTGTTCACAACCTCTTCAAATGCTTTGGAGATCAACAGGAGCCACGTGAGCAGCTCCAGTGAGGAACAACAAGCGTCCATGCGCTGTTTCCATGTTGCTCTTCCAATAAGTCAGCAGGGCCTGGGGGGATCTTCTGGCCCCCTGTGCCAGCTTGCAGCCCTCCCTCACTGAATGCTCAGGGGATTCTATCCCTCCAGCACCCATGTGATGTTGCCAGCCTTTCCAATGCCAGTTACTAGAGTTTTAGAGTGTTCTTGTTCACTGCCTGCCACCATCCTGTGATCAGCTTCCTGGAGTGCGTTCCGTTCTTGCAGCTGTCCAGAAGCACAGAAATCCTTCCTGTAGATGTTCCCCCTGGCAGTCTGCACCAAAAACAGAAGATGAGTTTTCAAATAATTTCTTCTCCTGATGTGGTTCATGCTCGATTTGCTACAAATATTGCCTAAATTGGCAGCTGGCCTTTTACTATTATTTTATAACAGGCTTTCCAGAAACGTGGTCTTTTAAATCCTGAGGACCAGGTCCTCCTGGTCTTTTAAATCCTGAGGAACAAAGTATTTGCCTGTAATCCCACTTCCTCCCTCCCTTTTCAACACACTTCAGCTACACCTTGGACAAAGCATTTTCTTCACTGAGGAAGAGCCCAGAATGGACTTGGAGCTGTTTCAGAAACGGTGTATTTCTGGATTACGTTCTTCCATAATTTTGTCCTTAATTTGAAGTAAATTCTACACATGCTGGTGTCAAAGGAAACCTGAACACAAAGCAATCTGTGCTGTTATCCTGACTCTGCAAACAGACCACCTGGAAGTTAGATGAGAGAAGTGGGATCTGCCTCAAATATTCTGCAAATTTTCAGCATAAACCTGGGAAATGACTGAGCCACACACCGACAGGACTGATGCAGCAGCCCTTGTGCTCCAAGCACTTGAGAAGAAGAATTTCTGAACCCTTCTCCAGACCATTTTGCTCAGAGAGGCCTTAGGAGCTGGACTCCAGGGCAGTGACACACTTGAGTAGAGCACATTGAGGTGCCACAGAAGGGATGCACACAAACAAGGCCTTGCACTGGGCTGGGACACACAACAGTGGTGCCTGCTTTGTTGTGTCCAGTCAAACACAGCGTTGGGATGATTGGCAGCCTCTGCTCTTGGATCTGCCTCCATCCTGGAGCCCACAGAGTCCTTGGCACAACTTAGAGCAGTTGGAAGCTGCTCCAATCTTTTATTGCTGGGTGCCCCACAGGGCTGTGCTGCCCAAAGAGCAGAAATGCTCTTTTTCCCAGTTAGGTCTTGGCACACGTTAGGTACAGTTGGGGTCTTCCCAGCCAAAGAAAGCAGCAAGCCAGGTCTCATCACTGCAGAGCCTTCTCTGCCCGCTAAAACGCTCTTCAGGTCTCTTTCATGTGGCCAGTGGAGTCAAAGTGATCTGCCCTGGGCCAGGATCTTGTGTGGGGTCAGAAGACTTAAAGAGTAGTACAGAGCAACACCCCCACAACATGTTGGACCAGTTGTGCTCGCAAAAATCAGACTGGAGGATTTACAAATGCTGACAGATAAACAGACTCTCTGTGCTTGGGGTGACAGCTCTGCCTCACGTGAGGGAGTGAGGTCAGAGGCCTGGTGCACCTCAGGCAAAAAGTGAAAGTCAAGGAGAGAATAAAAACAAAACAAAGCAAAAGGAGAACAGATCAGTTCATTTCTAAACCAGCTGATGAATCCAAGTCACCAACTTTCAAAATCACATGTTCACCTCCTCCAAATGTATTGTTTCCTTCACATTGTCCCAGGAAAAGGAAAGATCATTCTGAAAGGTTGGCCACACTGCCAGCTCCCCTGTGCTTTCCCAGTGCACCATCCAAAGGTGTGAACATCTCAGGGATCCTGTGGTCCTGCTGGCAGCACTGTTTGCTCAGCTGCCCTGTGGCATCCGGAGCTGTTCCACCCCTCCCAGTGGCATTTGGTCAGCACGAGCTGCTCATTGCACAGCCACAAGGACGTCACTGTGCCATGGATGCACGAGCAGTTCTGTGGGGAGGTGTTGCAATGCCCTTGGAAATGAAGAGCTAGGGGTGAAAATCTCCACATCCTGTTCCAAATCCCCTGAACCAGCCAGGACTCGTTCCTTGGGTTTTGCATGCTGTTTATCTTGGGTGATGAGATCAGGTACCATTTCAGGTTCAAGTGACCCATCTGTGCATCCTGCTCAATGCACTGTAACCGTATCAGACCCTTGAGGCCCATCAGAGTGTGGAAGCCGATCCTGCAGCAGCAAAGGCTCGGTGAAGGCAACGACGCAGATCCTGCGGCGCTGCCACAGCTCAGCCGGAGCCGCGCCGCTGTCGTCACTGAGCCCAGCAGTGGATGTCCCTGAGGTCTGGACTCCACTCTGCAGCAAACATGCCTTGATTAGCTGCTCTGGAGAAGGCCTTTGCATTTATTCTGGTTGCTTTCTTTTCTTCCCGTCAGTGATTTTGTGGAGTGCAGCCTTTTGCGGCTCTCCAGAGCCTGATCATCTGGGACTGGTCAGGGGACAATGACAGAACTGTCTTCTTTTTCAGCCCTTCCCACAAAAAAGCAACATGCTTGAAACATTTTTTTCCATTTGCTTACATCAGTGCATTGTGTCCTTCTGCTACAGCTTGTCTTTATCGCATTGTTTTGAAGCACCTGCTCATTCACGTTCTTCTGTAGCATGGGTTGCTTTATGAGAGCTACCGAATTTGGCATATTTTAATTAAGATCTGGGGGTGCAAAGGAAATGTGCCGACCCTTGCAAGATTTAGAGCAACAGCTGGACAGAGAAAGCTTTGCTTCCAGCAGGAACACTATGATAATGAATTAATAGTAGCAAATAATAATTAACAATAATTATTGCCCTGCCGTGATACAGGGCAAAATGTCGAAGTTCCTCAATTTTCAGAAATAAGTGCCCAGCAAACACCATAGAAATGAGTCATTCAAACTATTTTGGTTTGTACTTTCTGAGATGCTTTATTTGACTGATCATCTTACTGCATTTTTGTTACCATGTAAATATCTCACTGCAATTCATCCTGAACCCAAGAGCAGAATCTTGCGGATGTTTTCAAAATGGGGTTTTAAAAAAAAAAAATAAAAGGTCTCAAGGTCAAAACTAAAAGAATTGGACATTTTCCAGCAATAATAGAAAACAGAATCTGGACAGAAAAACCCCTGACCAGTTTTATCAATGGCATTTGCAAGTAATTTTCAGAGGTAGCAATTAGATGCAGAGGGATGGAGTTAAGCAAGGACAGTTTGGGGAGTCTCCACTCAGGCTAGAGAGGGGACAAGGTGCTGTCTGCAAGAGGTTGGTGAAGCCTTGTACTTCCCCAGGACCTTTCCTACAGACACACCCTTGTCCCCTTCCCTTGGCCTTTGGGGAGAGACCCATTGGGCCTCCGTGAAAGCACCATAAAGTCCAGAGGTGATACCTGCAGGAAAGTCCACCATCTGTGTAGTCCCTGCAAGAGTTTTCCAAAGAAGGGGGGACTTGGTTTTGCTGCGACAGCCAGCCAGAACCTCCTGAGTCAAACGTGCAGGCAGAAGGATGCCATGATCACAGCTCACAGCTCTCAGCTTCAGTGAGCCTTAACTTTCAGGTATATCCCTCTCTGCAGAAGCACTGCCCTTAGCACAGGCAGCAGATTTTAATGCAGAAGGGATGATCTCCACTGCTCTTCCTGTCCAGACTGGAAGACCCATGTGCCAAGCACGCTGGAAATTTCTTTCCTTGAAGTCACATCTGGGGCCACAGTGATAAATAATAAATCATCTTCAACAGCCTAGAAGTTAGAGACAGATTAAAGAAAGGAACCAAAAGCACTGCATGCTCTCAAAGGTCTCCTGGTCACTGCTTCTGCCTGCAGCCTTGCTTATGAGGAGCCAGGCCCAGGTGTGCCGGGGTGGCACATTGTGTCGTGACAGCTTGTACTCGAGCTTGGGAGGTGACAGAAGGTGCTCTTGTTCAGGGGGGCTTTTTATCTGTCACTTCTCCCAGTGCTGATTCACTGAGTAACTAAAGATGAAAAGCCTGAGCTGTCCTAGACTGTTGTCTACTGCCTTCTGTCTAGAGAGCTCCTCTCCCCACCCACGTTCGGCTGACTGCAGAGATCTGAAGATGGGCTACGTGGTAGCTGTCATGGCATTAAGGCTTCTTCGGCACCTTTTTGTTTTGCTTTTTCACTTCTTTCAATTCCTTTCTCTGGGCTTTTATTTCCTTCTGCCAGTTTTCCCATAATTTTTGGTCTTTCCTTAATGGCATGCAGCCTGAGTCACACTGGAGTCCCAGCCTTGGCTGACCTCTTGCAGATGTGCCCCTGAGATAGTTTTAGCTCCTTTCTGCCAAAACACCCCTTTTTGGGGTGGGTGGGACAATTGCTTCATTCAGCAGCACCTTTGAGGCCCTTCAGTGTGCTCACAATGTCCAGGAAATCTCAGATCCCAGACAGACAGGAAGCACGTTGCAAGCTAAACTGGATGCCCTTGAAGACTCTGTGAATAAGTTCCTGACTCTATCAGAGGTGGTGAATAAGCTTCAAAAAGGATTGGGAAGACACCTTCTCTTTTGGACTGCTTGCTCAAGCCACAGTGCAGTCTCTGAAGGGTTTCTCCAGTCCTGCTTCCCCAGGGCTGTCTTTGTGACTCTGTGCCACCCAGTGCCTCATGGTTTGTGCTTTTTGATTTACAATGGGGCATCTTCTTCACTCCCCAGCACCAGCTTCCTCTGCTTCATTGCAGGGAAGGTCAACAGGCCCCACGTCCGATGGTCACTCCTTGGGCTGAGCTTTCCTTGGGAGCTGGCTTGGTGTGGCTGATACATCTCCTGTTCCTCTGCCCCAAGATGAATGTCCAAGAATGAGAAAAAAGACCCAATTTTTCAAAGATATTTGCCTGACCATTGAGTCCAATTTTCAGTTTCAGAAGTGACTTGGACACTGAGAAACTGAAGTGTATGACTGGAGAGCTCAGTGCAGCCTCATGCAGAGCTGTGTCCTAAAGTTCTCCATGAGCAGTTCGGGGTGCACAAATAGCCCAACACACTCCCACTTGGAAGTGTGAGCACAGGTCCCAAAAACCCAGATGCTGACCCACATTTGGTCATGGGCACTGAGGATGCCACAAGTTTTTTTGCACAGCTCAGGCCTACACAAACTGCAGTGAAATCCAGCAAGAAATCAAGTGCCAAAGCCGGGTCAGTGTATGTCCATGATGAAGTACAACTATTAAAAATGAAGGTTTTCTGCATGGAGCCTGGACCTGGACCTGGACCTGGACCTGGACCTGGACCTGGGCCTGGGCCTGGGCCTGGACCTGCCCCACCCCACCAGATGCCCAGGCTGGAAGCTGCCTGATGCTGTGCTGTGGCTGCTCCAGCCTCTTGCTGTCCTTTGCAGGAGACTGGCTGGGAGCTGAGCCACTGACATCAGACTTGACCTCTGATTCTTCTGCATTTTACTGAGGTGTCTTTCAGTCCCTTCCTATTGACCACTTGCAGGTCATTGCAGGACAGTGAGATCTCATGGGTGGCATCTGAGAGCGAGAAGGTCTGACATGTACCAGGTGCAGAGCCTGCAGCTCCACTCACGGAAAGTTGAAAAACAAATGTTAAAATGCTATAAAGATAAAGCCCTCTTAAGTTTGGAGGAAAGAGAGGTCTGTTGAGAAGGGAGGGAGTGAGTTGTGGGACAGGGAGGGGAGAGCTGGGACTTCAAGAAAACTTGGGATACTGTGCAGGACTGTCCAAGGATTATCCAGAAGAAAAGATGTGAAGTGAAGGGGGGAGACAAGTCCCTGGGGGAGAAGGGTTTGACCATGCCAGGCTGGGCTCCCATCGCTTCCCAGGCTCACCTGCAGCTGCAGAGGGTCACAATGCACAGGGAGCAGGTGCTGCTCACCCTGGGTGGTTCTGCAGCTCCTGCAGCACCCCTGCCCATGTCCCTGTGCTCCCCAAACCTGGCTCAGCTGGGGAGTGCTCTGGGGAGCTACTCATGGGCTGGCGCCAATGCCTGCTGGCCCTCAACTGCAGGGCACCTTCCCTGCCACCTGAGCATCATGTGAAGGTGTAACTGGTGCCCAGGAGCTGGCACATCCCAGCCCATCAAGTGACCCAGGCCAGGACAGCCTGAGAGACCCTCACATTTGGACAGCATGTGAGACCCCTTCAGCCCAGCTTTCTTCTCTGTCCCTTCCTCTCTGTTAACACAGAGACTCTGCACGTGCTTTCTCTCTAACCACCCCGTGAACACCCCGTGGGTACTTCTGGGGTCAGAATGGGGAGACGCTTTCCACACCCAACGCTCGCTGTCGCCTGAGCAGCTGCTCACTGCTTTGTGGTGCCTCTTGCCAAGTCTACAGAGCAGCTCCACAGAGTCTCTGAAAGTAGCATCCAGCCCATCTCAGTCTTCCTGCCAGCTGGTGCTTGTAGCAGGTGAGAAGGAAGGAGGCAGGCAGAGCAGGACAGAGCAGGAGGGGTTTGGCTGCCTGCTTGAAGACCCAGGCCTAAAAGCAGAGCTGGAACACTGATGTTGCAGGTGCCTTGTTAAAGCAAAGCAAAGAGTAAATACGCATGTAAAGCCTTTATTTTTTCCATTCATCACAATGCACTTTTTATTTCTGACCTTAGCCTCAAGAACTGTGCCAGACATGTTCTGTGATTTCTCCCCTTTTCCCCTCCAGATGTCCAAATGGATTCTTCGGACAGAGATGTTTGGAGAAACTGCCTTTGCGATTGTACATGCCAGATCCTAAGCAAAGTATGTTTGAAGACAAAAAATGCACCACACTACTTAAAACCTCCCGGGCACAGCGGTGGATGTAGAGTGGTCTAGTCAGGGCTGACTCTTGGTGTCAGCTTTGGGTAGGGCTTAGGGCTGCAGGTAAGGGTGAAGGCTGAAAGCAGACAGATAGGAGCCGTGGAAGGGATCAGAAGGGGCCTCAGTTCAGCCTGTTTGGGTGTCATTTTGCTATCTTGTTTCTCTCTTTCTGGTTTTCTCTCTTCCGGTAGGTGTCCGATCGAATTCACAGGAGACCGGTGTCAGCATTTCGCAATGGTCAGCTTCTCCAGTATGTCTCTTTCTACTTCTCTCTCTCCTTGTTGTTGTAGCTCTGTGTCATGTCCTTAAAGCAGGTTCTTCTGTTCTCCAAGAGCCCTCTTCCTGTCTTGTGCGCTCCCAGCTCTGCTTGGTCCTAAGAGGAGCTGTGATCGTGTCCAAGAGGAGAACCGGGGCTCTTGTTATCTCCCCATCTGTTAGAATGGGCTCTGCTTTCACTTCTGATCGCACTGAATGCTGCTTGCTCCTTTCAGGCAAAGTGCAAACGAGGCCCGAGGTTATGTGGTGGGTGTGCTGTGTGAGATGAGCCTGTGCTGTGTGCGGAGCTGGGCCTGCCAGCATTGCTGTCCTGAAATGGATTGTGCTGTGCAGGGCAGGATTTGGGCATTTTCCCTGTGCTGTGCAGGGCAGGAGATGGGCATCTTCCTACCACTCCTGCGAGGGGGATGTGAGTCTCCTTGAACCGACGGAGGAAATCACAGCGAGGGTGTGACTGTAATGAAATCACTTTACAGTCTGTGGCACAGAGGTCACGCTGGTGGCTGCCACTGCCTCGGGGCTTCCCAGCCTCACTGCCATGCAGGATACAGGAGAAACCTGCCAAATGGGCATCAGACTATGCCCCTCCTGGACTCCTGTTCCTGCCTCTCCTAGGGGGCTGGAGAGTCTTGCATAGGGGATTGAGTCTGGCTACAGTGACCGATCCTCTAATGCGTTCAGTGAGTGTAAATACCCAAAGCCTTTGCACTTGGTGCTTCCCAGTTTCTGGTTTCTACTTCCTACAGGTCTCACTTATAGACATAACTAGCTCATTTTGGTCAAGGTGAATAATTTTTCTGGGTCTCTATTCAGTCAGTGTCCCAGCATCAGTGGGATCCTGGTCTGGGTAAGGACTGACCTGAAAGCAGACGCAGTTACAGTGCAGGAAACGTGGGACCCTCCCTGTGACCCTTCCTGTGACTGTCCCTGAAACCCATCCTGCCTCCCCTCTGGCTGCTTGGACCACCACAAATGGTGGGTTTAAATAGAGGCTTTTTAAAAAGAGCCAAAAAAGAGGCTTTAATTAGTGGTAACCAGAGGAGAAATGCCTCTTCACGATGGCTCCTTGATTGCCAGAACTCCTCTCCCACTGCTCTGTGAGGAATCCTGCCATCCTCATCCTGAAATGGCAATTTCGGGAGTCTCATTAGCACATGCTAATAGCTGGCAAGTGCTGGAATTAGACTCCCTTGCATGGAGCATACAGACAAGATGCAAATGGGCTTTGTGGGGCCCTTGGGGCAGCTCAATGTTTTTACATTGCCTTTTGTTCCAAATTGGCTCCCGAAGTAGAAACCTCCATTGATTTATCCTCCCAGACTCCAACATCCAAGCAAGCTCTTTTTGAAATGACAACCCAAGATGTTCTATTTTGATCTTTCACCTGATGCTAAAGGGTTTCCTTCCCTCTTGGAAGCCCTGGGTGCCAGGGCCCCGGCTGCAGCCAGCAGTGGGATGCTCCCCCCATGAAGCTGATTTGTAGCACGTTTCATGAGGTGGTGTCCCACAGGCTGAAACGTTATTGCTGCCATGCTGCAAAACCAAAACAGAGGTGAAAATGAGTTTTCTGTCAGGAAAATGCCTTTTGAGAGCATTAATGGCAGGAGTAAACAGCATGGGGTTTTTTTCCCCAGCTTGCAGAATCCAGCTTTTTATGGGACTGAGGAACAATGTTAGAGGACCAATGCCAGCTTTAAAACTGACACATGTACATTTCCTTACCTCAAGTCTGCTTTAACCACAGCATAGTAAGGTAAAAACAGCTTAACAATCCAGGCTACCTGTCTGAACTTGGATAAAATTCATATAAGAAGATGATTCATACATGTTTATAGCTGTTTTCACTTTCAGGTCACAGTTGGGTAATATAGATAGCAGCAGCACTGAAGAAAAGCTTGCACTGAACTTGCTGTTTTTCTGAGTAGAAAAAGCATTTCACTCAAGTGTGGACCCTGCAAATGCTTACCTTCTACTTTGATCAATAATTAGGGCACAGTAGAAGTTGCTGATGTTCTATAATTCACTCAGTGCTTCATCCCATATGGGTTCTGACAGGTCAAAAGCTGAAACAGATTAAATGAGGTTCAGGCATTTCCACTGGAAATAAAATAGCTCTGTCCTGATTCATGTTTTGAGAACACTGCCAGCATTTGACAGATACTTAAATAAGGACACCTATATTGGTGTTGTTTTAAATGTATTTGGGGTATTTCAGGTTTTCAGGCCTAGATTGGATCCTCCTGATTCTTTAATATGAATATTAAGTATTACAATGACTTTTAGTAGGTATATCCCGGGGCTGAGCCAGAGTCTCTGCAGAGTGAGCTAAATTGAAGATGCTGTTCTGAAAAGATATGGCAGATACTTTGCTGAATTTGGGCCACAGATGGAGATGGTGCAGCATCCCAGCATCGTGCCAGATGTTGTGTGCTCTCTTTTTGGGAGCAGCTTCCTACCTCTCTGGTTTAAACCCTTATTCAGGTTTTGCTCAGGTAAAAGTCCCCATGTTCTCCAGGAGTTCAGGCTGTCTTTGTCTCTTTGACAGGTAGCTCTGGAGTTCTGTTTTTCTCTGATTGCCCAAAACACCTGCTAGACCACTACAGTCATTAAGATGAAAATTAGATGTATTTAGTTAGGTTTTCTCACATGTGATGTTTCTTTATGTTGCTGTTCCAACCATATGAGGAGGTGCCTACTGCCAGCCCTCCTGGATATATACACCACTGCTTGAAAATGAAGAGAAAATGTTAAAGATGGAGGTTTTTTTCCATGTCATGCTCACACTGTTGCTATTTTCTAACAGATGGGTGCAGAGGAACTCACTAGGAATTGTATTAGTGGGGTAGCTCAGAGAACCCCCAGTCTGTCTTGACTCCATCCACACATAAGGCTGATGGATCAAGGTTAGGAGATCATATTGTTTAGGCTTTAGCTGTGAGAAGAAACCCTTATAGAGGGACATTAAAGCAACATTTAAATCAGTAGAAATCTAAACTGCAGAGAATTAATAATGGCAGTGAGCAGAGGGGACAGTGATTGTTTGCAATCACTGTGTGAAACAGAGGAATGCCCTGGCAGAGGAGAACAGAGAGAGTTATTTCCATGGGTGATGAGTCATTAAATCCTCTTACTAAAATGTTTTTCACATCAAAGTCTTCATGACTCCATGTCTCCATAGACAAACTCGTGGCAGTAGCTGTCAGGTGGCTCCTGTGGCACAGGTACCTGCAGAGCCACAGACCACAGGAGTCTCTGTCCCTGCCTTAGTGAGAACAGAACGCATCAAACTCTTGTTCCACAGCCAGAATGAATCCCTGTCAATAGGATCCACGGACCATTTGGCCTCTGCAGCCAGATTTTCCTCTCTGCTGGCACACCTGGGTGAAGAGTGCAGCAATATCCAAAAGAGGCAGGAAGTCTGAGAGCTTCTGCTGGGTGCTGGAGGCTCACCCAGTGTAGATCTGCCTCCTGGGCCCAGCTCCACAGGCACAGCTATGGCTTGTAGCTCTTCTCAGAAGACAGAACCATGTCCAAAATCATCTTTCCTTCTAAGAAACTCTTTGTTCAAAGCTGGGCTGGCACCTGTATTTCATAGCTGCCTGTTCTACATCAGATCAAGATCTACCTCTGTCTCGTCTCTTCTCTCTTCTGAATCAACTTTGCAGGTCTTTGTAAAATCCTTCTGGAGGTTTACTCATAACTTGCCAGGCTTTGGGCTGGCTGGTTGTAAAGGTTTTGTAAAACACATTGGCAGCTGTTTCAGTCCTGGTGCCGCTGAGATCCTGAGAGTTAAACGTGGTCAGCAGGAACATTTACATGTTTCCTAAGTCTGCACATTTGGATTCTTTCCACTTGTGATTTATGGAACAATTTAGAAATTTGGGATAAAGTTTTATATTTATGCTTCCCTCTTGCCTGTGGAAACGGAAACTTCATCTTAACTTTGCTGTTTATTCATCTCCACAAATAATCATCACCAATCTGGAGGACAAATGTCATACCATTCATCTCGGTTAGTGAAATATCTTCATTTTCTACTTTGTGATCCAATTAAAGTTGCAGTCCGTGGCCTGGCTGTAAACACCCCGGAAGAGAGCTGACATTCATATGCAATGTCATCTAGCATATTCTCCATTTTTACACCGGATTTAATTCTTGGTTTCTTTACAAATGGAATTTTAATTCATACTTGGAGCCTTCCTACTGGTCTGCTTGGAAACAGAGAGCAGGATTTTCAGGTATCCATTGGGAGAGCAGCTTTGTCTTCAGCCTGTTCCCACAGCACACACGAACTGGCTCTGGTGCTGCTGGCTAAGCCATTGTGGAACAGTGTAGGTTTATTGGGCCAGAGGCTTCTTGTTTCTCTGGAGGATGGTCCCTTTCCCCCAGCACTCACCAGGCTGTGGCCAGGGGTGTGTTGGTCACCACCCTGAGAGGTAGAAGTGACCCTTCTGAGGGGCGGCCTCTGGAACCTGGCTCCTCACACTGAGCTCAAGTGTCCTCGTGAGCAGAGGGATAAATGTACCGCTTCAGGCTCTTCTGGGAAGAGTCTAGATCTGAATTTTAGCTTCTCTGTTCACCTCACTTATTCAGCAGTGGTTTCCTTCCTGCTGTGACTGCAATATAAAAATGATAAGTGAAAGATTACTTCTTTATTTTACTTAACTCTCTGCTTCCTCCTCCACCTCTCACTCATCTGACCCCCAAACCAGTATTTAGCAGCATTTTAAATTCCACAGACATTCTGCAGCTTCCCTTCAGTGACCCAGTAACTGCTGACCACTGAATTACAGGGGGATGGCTACGCCTTGGTGTGGCTGGGTAATTACAGGGTGGTGGTGGTTTAGCAGGGCAGGGTTATTCCTCTCCCCTGGACACAGCACAGGTTACCCTTGGGATCTCCTAAAGCTAATGGCATGCTCATCCACAGCCCATTTGGAATACTCTGTTGTTATGTGTTTGGACTCTTGATGCTGACAAAATCAGTTTTATTGATGCAGTACTGGAGAAGGTAAATGGCCGTGGAGGTTGTGGAACACTTACAGACTTTCTGTTCCTGGAGATCCCACGTGCCACCCAGCTCCCAACACACACAGTGTCCTCTGTCCCCATCGTGACCCCTGTCTTGCACTGCTCCCCGTATGCCCTGGGAAAAACCTGAATCAGAGCCCTGCAAGTGCTGCTCTTGTCAGTACAATTGATTAGCAACAAAATTATCATCAGTTTATTATCTTGCTAGTCCTCAGATGTCAATTCTCCACTTTGTTTCTTGCCTTGGAGCATGCTCTGTGTCCCAGAGAGCTTATTTTGAGGGAATAATGTGCAGTAACTAAGCATCTTATCGACGTTCTTGGGCAATCTGAAGTCCAAGTGAGCACAGGCACAGTTTTCACAGCTGTTTTCTAAGGCTTTTATCCTTTTTAACCATCCTATAAATCTACAGTTCAGTGAGAGTCATCTTGCTTGAGGTGTTACTCCTACGGGAATACTTTACATTAAATGTTTTTGTCTGTTCATCTTTTA
The DNA here is from genome assembly GCF_965178545.1 of Coloeus monedula. Taxonomy (NCBI): domain Eukaryota; kingdom Metazoa; phylum Chordata; class Aves; order Passeriformes; family Corvidae; genus Coloeus; species Coloeus monedula. The sequence continues at coordinate 16,110,037 of NC_138795.1, read as the reverse complement.
AAATAACTCCAATACATCACAGTCAGAAAGTCACTGCAGATGAAGCAAATGCAGGACTTTGTCTTTTGTCGGATGCTGAGAAACAGCATTTTCAGAAAGGTTCAAGAGGCACATTTGGAATGAGATTTTCCAAAGAAACTTGTGTCCCCAGTTCAGCTATCCTGGGGAGTCTCCCAGCAGTTCAGGGTGCTCAGCTGTAGCCTCTTGCCCTGACCAGGGAGGATGTGTGGAGAGCAGACAGAAGGATGATGATGAAGGTTATGAGAAAAATGCTGTGCCAGTTTGCTCAGCCTACAGCTGCCATCTCAGGGCTGTCTCACTCTAGTTTATTTGCGTGGTAGCCTCTGGATAAATTGCTTCCAATGGAGCTTGTCCTGTGCGAGCTGGAGAGCTCTGCTGCACTCTGCAGCACTGCATCTCTCAGTTTGTCTCTGCTGGTGGGATTGATCCACTTCAGCCATCACAAAGCTTCCCTCTGCCACGAGCCTGGGGTGCAAAACACCTCCTCATTGCAGCCACCTCCATCAGCCTGGCATGAATCCCTGCCTGGAGGAGCCAGAGGACCTGCCTAGACCTCCTGCCTCCCAGCAGGCAAGCGTGCCAGGCTGGTGGTCTGACTGGGAAGGTGAGTGGGACACAGGTGGAGTGAACTGTCCCAGGACACTGGATGTGCCCACCAGGAAAGGCTGAGGGAGTTGGGATTGTTTAGCCTAAAGAGAAGCTTTGGGCTGACCTAATTGCAACCTGAAGGGAGATGACAAGAAAGATGGAGAGATTTAGAAGGGCCTGGAGGGACAGAACAAGGGGGAAGGGCTTCAAACTGTCAGAGAGCAGGTTTAGATTGGATATTAGCAAGGAATTCTTCCCTGTGACAGCAATGAGACACTGGCACAGGTTTCCCAGCCAGCTGGCTGTATCTGCTCCCTGAGGCTGGGGAGCCAAAAGAAGCAGCAGTTCTGACATGAGAGGGGAAGGCTCAAGCTCCCCAGGTCCTGCCCACCCCCTCTGTTCACACAGGCGTTTCTGAGTTTGCAAAAAAGTGAAAATGTGAGCAAAACCATGAAAATGTTTTGAATTGCAGCCATTTCTGGCTGCAGCTGTTGCAGCAAATCCTGGAACAGGGAGAAATGTGTGCATGCAGATGGACCAACAGCTGAGATTTATAGATGAAGTCTGAGGTATCTCTACATGCATTTGTCAGTGTCAGGGGAAACAGGTGTGTGCAATGGTAGGAAGACTTAGGAGTAGGTCAGGGCTGGATGTGATAACCAAGTGGTTTAGGATGGATATATTCTGTCCAGTTCTCTGCTGCCCACCACATTATGTCCATGTCACTGCCACACGTACAAAATGACTGTGAAATGCACTGTAGAGTTTGCTGTTCCTTTTACACAAATGTGAGATGTGAAGCAGAGAGCAGCCAGGTTTTGTGGCCTTTAAATTATACAAGGTCTTAAAGAACCCCAACTCCTCCCCTCCCCAACACCCCCCAAATATCAGCATTGTTTTGAAGAGAAGAACCTGCTTTAGAACACGTGTTTACATGTTCCATAACGATTAGTGCTAGTCCCCCCCCCCCACCTAAATTTTGAACAGCACTGCAAAAGAAAGCCAATATTTCTGTGCAGCAAAAAGCAGTTCCTATGGACAATAGAGTAAATAAATCTGGACATCTCCAAGCTGCAAAAAATCTTGTGTGTTTGGTGATTGGGAGCAGCAGAGCTCACTTTTGTGTATGGTGGTAAGTATGGAGAACTTTCATGTTTGTGTAAGAAAAGCTGTCTTTAGGTGAGGTCTGTACCAGGAGAATTACTAAAAATTCGGGATACCTGTTTTGCACTGTTGATTCATTGGATAAACTCCTGTGCTCAGCACTGTCTCTGCAAGATGAACTGATGTGCTGAGTGTGAATCTGAAAGCACGTGCTGCACTTTGGGCTCTCTGCAGCACACTAAAACAATGCAGAACCACGGCAGAAGTGCAGTTGGGAAGGCCACAGGCTTGAGGGAAGCTTTCAGTGCCATCTGCACTTTTAGATGCACTGCCTTGCCCGGGCACCTCATCCCTCGCAGCATCCGTGGTTCACGGCAGCTCCAGGCTGCCCGGGGCAGGGCTGGCAGGGCCAGGGGATGGAGGGGCTGAGCTGCCAGGGCTGCTGTGCCCCTGGGCCTGGTGTGAGGGTGTGGGCAGCAGGACGGTGCTGGTGAGCCCCAGGCCCCAGCAGGAGCCCTCACACCCCTGTGCCCAGCGCTCCTCCCAGGAGCACAGCCCCCGGGCACACCGGGGCGTGGGAGACTGGCCAGGGCAGATTTGCCCTGTGGAAAGGGAATGAATGGTTTCTACCAGGCTCATGCAGTCTCTATGTGTTTTGACCTGTCAGAAGTTGTTTCAGAACAAGTGTACCTTTCCTAGTTTGTTTTGGTTTTTTTTCCTGCCTAAACAGTGAATTCCATATCAGGTACTAACAAACATGGCTCATCTCAAAAGAATTCATAATTAACTGAAAGAATTCATAATTAACTTCCACTGCAATTTGTTTGGGTCTTTCTTTGCATAACATGTGAGTTGTGGTGGGGGTTTGAAATGCTCTGAAGCGTACAGTGTCTCTGTGTGACTGCTGCTGAGCCTACCAAAAGCTAACCTGCTGTAACTGCACAGTGTGTGTGTTTGTATTTTAGAGTTCTCTGACAGACCTGTTTTTCTTTTTCTCTTTCTCTTCCTTGTCTTCTTTCTGCATTGGCAGAGCATCTTGGATTTGAATTAAAGGGTATGGAACAACCATTCATTTATTAATCAGAAGCCATTAAGAGCTTCCCACATTATATTTATGGCTTTAATGGGATGATTAAAAAATCAGCTATTCTGTTCTCTTCCCTGGCACCAAGATAGATGTTTGGATTGAAAAAAACCACCAAAACATCAACCAAAACCAAAGCAAAGCAAATCACAAATTCTAAATGCAAACCTATAAAAATGCACGTGTATTTTTAGCAGCACTTTTTTCTTTGTTCCAAGCAGCGGCGTGGTGTGCGTGGCATGACTGGGATGTTACGATTGCCATACGTCTCCATTCAACATGCTTTTGTGTATTTAACTGAAAAGCTGGAGTCTGTGTCCATCCAAAAGGTTGCCTTGGGGAACGGGCAGGCATTCCAGGAATGGGAAGACAAGTTCTAGAACTATCAGGGCTTTTCTAGGAACTGCCATCCCGGACACACTAACCTCCACCGGATCCTGCAAAGAGTCAAGATGGGCTTTGCCGTTCCTCCTCCCGAAATCTAGCAGCTCATTTTGGTCCTTGAGCAGGATGAAATTGTTCCAAGAAAGATGGCATGAGACAAGTTAGTCTAGAAAATTATCCCAAGGAAGTCAGTAGCTGCCCATGGGAGTGGAGGGTGTAATGCTGAGCACCCCGGTGGCAAGCTTGGGAAAACAGTGCAGTAAGTCAAATGCTTTTAAAAATATCCCTTTTGGGCATTTACCTGCTCCTGCCCAGTTGCTCATAACCATATTATTTTCCTTCCATTCTCCTCAGTCTGGTCTTAGATATAGATCAAGTTATCCTTTGAATAAGTAGTGGGGAAATCAAATCCTTGAGGCAAGGTTTCCCTGGAGTGTACAAACCAAGAGCAGGGAGGGCTGCTCAGGTGGGAGCAGAGAGATTGGGCAACCTGGGATGGTGGAAGGTGCCCCTGCCCATGGCAGGGGGGTTGGAACAAGATGAGCTTTGAGGTGCCTTCCAACCCAAACCATTCTAGGATTCTGTGATGATTCCAGGATTGATCGCTTAAAAGCACTGACCTGGCAGCGTCAGCTAGAGCAGATCTTCACATGAGGATACTTCAATTCCCTTTGCTAGAGGTATGGAGACACCAGTATTTCAGCTGAGGATCCTAACTTGCCTTCTGAGGTCCCTGAGATGGAGGGACATTCCCTAAGTGAAGCTGGAGAAATCTATCTCCTCTAGGTTTTGCATGCCTGATCCCCCAGGACTGGAGTGCAACCCCCAGCAGTCCTTCCCCGATGCAGAAAATGTGTGAATTTTGTAGTCAGGGCGCTTCAGAGAAAGCGGTGCTGCTAATGCTAATACACTCAAACGAACTTTAAAACGGAGGATTTTTGACATCCCTTTTTTGTTGACCTCTTGTCCTTCTCCTCATCCATTCTCAATGTCACCACAGAACCGCACACATCCTGTTCCCAGTCTGCAGCCGTCTCTCCTCTGTCATTCGTCTGTCACTGTCATGCCTTGCTGGGACACCGTGGCTGGACTGTGACTGTTGGCATTGTGTGGCACCCCATGGTTTGTTCATAGCTGTAAAGTGCTGTAAAGTGCCAATGCTGCTGCTGCTGCTGAAGACGTGGTGTTTGTAGAGCATAGAGACACAAACGGACGAGCCCTGCTCTGGGATCTCACCTGCCCAAATATAAAGTTGCAGCGTGCACTCTCTTCTTTCCTTTCTGTTGTTGTTGAGATGGTTTTGTGCAGCATGAAGATACTGTTATTGAGCATCAACTTTAATGAGATGGTGGGAGCCAAGCTAAATTACTATCAGCAGATCATTCAATTTTTAGTTTGCAGCAGTGATGCACAGCCTCACACTTCACTGCTTCACGTAGCAGAGCTGTCAGCTCGAGACAGAGAGGCCAAATCTGCATTGCTGACCAACTGAAACATTCCCCGTGCAATTCAGGTGAAGGTTCAGGACAGTCAGACACGCCAGAGTCAGGCTCTCATACCGACATGATCACCAGAACAAAGGCTGGGATTTGAGCCTTGGCCAAAGAATTTTGTCCTGTTATAGGTAAAAAAAAAAAACAAAAAACCAACCCAAACAACCAACAAAAACAACAAAAAACCCAAACCAAAATAACCCCCCATAGTTTTAATGTCTTTGCTCTTTCTTCCTCCTCCACGATTCAAAGGGAATGATTTATACTTAGGGAAAAAAGTCTTTGTAGCAAAAAACACTGCTGGTGAAGAATCTTTGGAAAAATTGGCTTGATGGATGAGTCCATGCTGAAAAGTGACCTCCCTCCCAGCCTTTTTGGGTTTTTTTGTTTAAGTAGTTTTTGCCCAGTGCCATCCATAACCAGGATGTGATCCCAGCTGGTTTTCCTAATTTATGTAAAATCTCTAAAACTCCTGTCTGAAGGAGAGAGCTGTACAACTGTAATCCGGGTCCCAAAGATGTGCAAGAGTGAGAAAACGTGTCTGCCATGGTTGTGATGCCTGGAATAGGGCACCCATACAAAAGAAACATGTCATTGAAGGAGAAGTTTCACCCCAGAGTGTGTTCTTCCCCCATTCCAGCTCCACCTGGTGCCTTGTAGGGAAAAAAAAAGACCCACAAGAATGCTTTGTTTATTGTATTTTGCATCTTCATGCCAGGGTTGTCTTACTTCCCAGCCCTTGTTCATCAAACCTTTCTCCATTCCCATTTTGAGAGTTAGAAAGAGGTAGCACATTTTTCCTAGCACCGTTTTTTCTCCAAAAATGCTTTTTCCAACCTAGAAAGGCAAGCTGAAATTGTTCTAAATATGCAGTTGTCTGGAATGTTTCCTTGCTTCCCGCTCACTTTTTTTCCCTGAAGTCCAGTCCCAGGGGTTTCTGGGACCAGACCTGTTTCTCTTCTGGTTTTGTATTTGAGTGTTTGGTAGCACAGGGGTATCACGTGGTCTGTTCAAGGCATTTTGAGTGGTGTGGTAAAGCACACTGAGCACATTCAACCATGGCATGACCTTTACTGCCTAATCTAGATGAAAAAAAAAATTCAATGAATATTAAAGAAGGCACAAACCCCAATAACTTTAACACTAACACATAGTGTGGGGGCATGAGGACATCGTTCATAGCTGCTGAACTGAAACACTCATGGCAGCTCGGCACTGAATCCTTCTCTCAGTCATCCAGCTGGAGAATCAAATTGCCTCTGCTGCTCTCAGTGGAGCTTGCTGGATGTCACATCTGCTCTGCTGTAGCCATGGAGGAAGAGGTGTCCTTGCCATGGTGTTGCTGCCTAGGTGCAGTACAGTTACACTCCAAGCGAGATCCAAGCATTTCCTGGGAGCTCTGGTTGATGGGAATCAATCACCTCACTTCCAGCACGGTCTGGGTTTTGATGCAAGTGACTGGCTCTTCTGGTTTGAAAGGTAGCCCGTGACACATGCTGGTATTTGAGAGAGGCAGCAGCAAGCTGCTTACGTTTTGTGTGTGCCTCTGATTTACCTGGTGCAATGGAATCAATCACCTCCTAGGCTTTCATTAAAAATCCATAACTGGTTCCTACAGTTTGATTACTGCACTCCCTTTTTTTCTTTGCCTGACACGCTATCACTTTTCCATCCTCATGCTGCTTTTTGACTGTTCCAGGATGTCCCTTTCAGCACCTACATGCTTTGGGGCCTGTTGCTTGGTGGTCCTCCCACACTACCCAGCTCCAGGGCATGCAGCTGCTGCAAGGCACAGGCATCCTGAGCCGGGCAGAGCAGAGCCTGTGATAAGGGATCACAGGGCGTGTGTGCTCGTGGTGAGTGGGGCATGCTCCAGGGCTTCTGTGCTAGGTGACCAAGGCACCGGAAAGGGGTGGATCTGCTGGAAGGGAGAGGAGATTTTTGGGGCTTTTTGAGATTAGTCACTGTGGGAAAAGAAGGGAAGGTGAGAAGTGTGAGTGCAGAAGGGGTGAGCTACCGAGTGAGAGAGGGCAAAGGCACAGGGAGATACAAAGAGTCTTTTGAGGGGTGAGTAAGGTTGGGCCAGCTGGGCTCAGGCCTGGGGCAGCCATTAGATGGGCAGTGGATTGGTAGGAGGTCTGCCCAAGCCCTGTCCTCTGTCTCACCCCACGCAGTGCTGGTTCCTGTGCAGCCAGACGCAGCCCTGGTGCTGGAGCCCATCGGTAACCGGTTCCTTTCTCTCCATTTGCAGAAGCAGAAGAGCTCTACCAGAAGAGGGTTTTAACCATCACGGGAATCTGTGTTGCCTTGCTTGTGGTGGGCATCGTCTGTGTGGTAGCTTACTGTAAAACCAAGTGAGTATGGGGGGCTGGCAGGCAACAACTGGCCAGAGGTTAGTGAATGGCAGTGTTCATGTTCCACACTTTCATGCTTTTCACCCAAATGCAATTTTCAGGAGATGATGTGCTGTGGTACCCCCAGGAAGGTCTCATGCAGGAGGCTGGTGAAGCTGTCTACCAGGCTGTGTCTCAATAGGATGTTTTCCTGGCACCATTTGCTTATCCCCTGGAACAGCATCAGTTGGCCCAGCCAGGTGATGCTGTGTTACAGGGAAAAGCTGGCCCCCAAGCCAGCAGCTCAGCTTCTGCCAGCAGAAGCACACTGGGCTGTTGTGCAGGAGCTGTGGGCTCAGCTGTGTACATTGCAGGGACTTTTGGAGCAATTCTAATGCAACAGGAGACTTGGGAACCTCTTTTATGATCAGCCTTCCCTGCCTGGACAGCAGTTTTCGCTCTACTCTGCCTGCACCTCAGTTCAGGGTGCCCCTGGGACTCTGTGGATCTCGTGGAGCAGTGTCCCACCATGGGCATGGGTAGGCTTTGGCACTTTGTCCTTAATGCAGGACAGGTCAAGTGCTTTGTCACGAAGGCCAAGTCAGGACTCCCCCTTTTCCTTCTCTCCACTCTTCTCCTCCGCTGCCAGCTGGCTCTGCTGCATTGTACTGGGCCTTGTCTTGAAAAGGGGACCCTGGACCCAGCTTCCCAAATTGTCCATGATAAGAGAAGTTCACCTTTTGTTCAGAAAGGCAGTAGGAGGTGTTAAGTGTTGCATGCTTTGTTTCTTATTGTTTGCAACTTCCCGCAAACACCACTGGAACATTCACATATCCAAGATTTGCCTTTTCTTTCATCTCTGGGGGCAGAGAGCCCCATGAGAGAAGTGTTCCTAATAGATTTTTTCTGTTCTAAAGGAAACAAAGAAAACAAATGCATAACCACTTGCGGCAGAACATGTGTCCTGCTCATCAAAACCGGAGCCTTGCGAATGGGCCAAGCCATCCACGTTTGGATCCTGAGGAAATCCAAATGGCTGATGTAAGACCCTTTGTCTCCATCTCCCTACATGCTGCTGAGGGGCTCTTTTCCACCAGGGATTTGACGTGGATGTGTATCCTTACACACCTGCGTGCGTATGTGTGAGGAGAAAAACGCAAACAAACTTGGGCAAAAAGATAAGATAGACATGCATAGAAACATTTCCAAAACCAACCTCTGAAGGGAAATGTGATTTTGCTTTGATGTACAGGATGAGATTCGGACATTTGGGATAGGCTTGTTTTGATTAACCAAGTGTGACCCTGATTTCCACTAGGAGAGATGTTCCCAGTGTTTCCTGTTTATTATGTTATCCTGTCAAGTCCCACTTTGCGGGATGACAGATGGGATCAGCGCGGCAGTGACCAGAGACACCGTGGTGAAGCACATCGTGGTGATGTGGTCAGCTGTCCATCAGTCCACCTGCCCACGCCAAGGGTTCTGTCCTGGGCAAGGTGGCGAGTCCTGGTGGGATGCCACTGTCACACCAATGAGAACAATTTAAGTCTCTTTAGGACAGGATCCAGAGGGCAGTTTGGCCACTCTTGTGACTTCAGTCGCATGAGATTCCCATCAAACCCCGTGAACTCAACAGGGCCATCAGTGGGCCTAAGTGCCTTGCTGAACCAGGGCCTTGAAAGGGGTCAGAAAAAGGGACGGGGGAGGCAGAGCCAAACAAGAAGTACTGTTAGAAATGAGTCCAATGAATCACCTGCAGGCTCTGTTGGGTCACCCTTTGGATGTTAAAATTCAGCTAGGTTGGATCCCAGCCATGAAGGATGGGGGAAAGGGAGTTCTAAGAACCACAGCCCTCTGGTCCCATAGTACTGACTCTCCCAGAGAGCTTAGTGTCCCTGTGAAAAGCAGGACTGGCTGTTAGATGAAGGAGTATCTCAGGTAAATATTTGGATCACATCTGGTGTTTCTGTAGGACTCACCTGTGACAGATTTCACGTTGTTCTCTTTTTGCTGGTACTCGGTCAGGTGCCTGCTGTGGGCAGAGATGTGTCTCTGCTCAGTAGCTACACGTGGTACCACTGTCCTCTGGGGAACCCCCTGGCTCTCCAGACCCTTCTGCAGTCCCTGGACCACAGCCCTCTTCCAGTGTTCAAAGTGAAGGGACACAGAAGAGCCTCCACTCTCCTTGTCCCCTCCCGTAGGGTGCAGACCTTCTGGGTTCACTCAGTCCTCACCTGATTTCATCAGAAATAATCAGGCCACTTAATTTTTCTTCAGCAGCAGGTGGCTTCACAGACGGGTGGCTGATCTGTGTGGTTCTTCGTATTTTGCAGTATATTTCTAAGAATGTTTCTGCCACTGAGCATGTGATCCGAAGGGAAACAGAGACAACCTTTTCGGGAAGTCACTCCTGCTCCCCATCTCACCACTGCTCCACAGCCACTCCAACGTCCAGCCAGAGGTGATGTATACCATTTTCTCTGGATCTTTCTCCTGCTATTTGCCATAGGATGGTGTGAGATTCTAAGGTTTTCCTTTCACTTCCCTTTCTGTTTTCACTTGGTGTTTGGCTCTGTAGTGGCATACAGGCCATGTCCACCCTGCAGGACTTTTCAGGCACAGCTGGTTAGTGAGAGGTATGGAAAAGTGTGTTCCTTGACCTGCAGGGAGGTGCCAGCAGGATCCTGCAGCACTGACAGAGCTGGAAAACAGGAGGAAATGAACCTGTGCTTCCATGCTTTGCACAGACCCAAACGGGAGGATGCATGTAGGAAAGGTTTTGCAGGTTTGTGTTTGCAGCCACACTGGACATCTGAAATACTTCATTAAGTACACACAGGTTATCTGTTTCATATTTAAAACGTATTTGCCTTGTGGGAGACAAAGTACACAAAACACCACAAAATGTTTTGATCGGTTCCTCAGGGCAGGGTCTGACTTGGAAGTCACAGGTTTCAACCAGGAAGAAAATGCTCCTGTGCAATTTATCAGCCTCAGGTGGTGGCACCTCTTTCACTGGAAGTCATTCTGAAGCTTTTGGGAAAAGTGAGTCTAGAAGGAAAGTACCCATCATGCTTGTGACACAGGATGAGACATATTTTTTGTTTACATTTCAAAATAACCATTGGGGAAAGAACAGCACAGCTTGGAACCTGGATCTTCTCAAGGTTTTTGAGAACATTTAAATTGCAGATGGATTTCCCTATTTTTATCATGTCCAGAAGAGTCCTTCAAATGGCCTAAAGAAAGTCCTGTGTTGTTTTGAGTTTGGATGTTCCAGTTCCTCCTCTTCGACAGCTCTTGTGCTTCTTCCAGTGACTGGTTTTCCTTGGAAATCACTTGCCTTTGATACAAGTGGCTCACATCCTTCATTAGCCTGATGGGGTTGTCTCCATTCATGTAGGAATGCAGGAATTCTTCCAGCTAAAGCTCATAGATGGCTCCAGGCAGGTTTCCTTAGGGTCCAGGCATTCCTCAGGGTTGAGCAAGTACTCTCAGTTACAATGGGCAAGATCAACTTCAGATGTTGAACTTGGGTTTTCAGGTGAATTCCTCCCCAGATTCCTCTGGCTATACCCACAGCAAGTAGAGAGGGAGCCAGGGATGACTTGATGCGCTGGGAATGACTCCTTTTCCCAGGGAAATCCCACTCCTTGTGAGCTAGATGATACGTTTTCCAGGTTTTTGTGCATTCATACTCTTCAGCCCAGCCCTGGCTAGGTGTGTGCGAGCTTAAGCCAGGTGCACAGAGGCTCCTGTGCCTGCAGAGCTGCACCTTGCTGGCCTTCCATACTCACTTCAAAGGCCTGGGCCATCCCTGGGCACCTTCTGAAGATGCAAAGGTGTGTCTGGAGGGCAGCATTAGCTCATGACAGCTGTAGGGAGGAACCTACCTTGTGTAGCTTCTGGTCCTGGCTACCTGCCACCTCATTTTCCTGAGTCAAGTGCAGCAAGCAGGTGCTTCTTGAAGTCACGCCAGAGGCAAACTACTGGCATAATCAGGCTCCATTTTAGTCCATCAGCGCCTCTAATGAGGACGCTGTTTGAAGTTATAAATGAGCATGTGCCTGGAGCCATCAGTAATTAACAAGTTCTTGGGAAGTCTTAATGAGGGCTGCTCTCCTCTGTAAACCCCCACCCAAAAGTCCTCCACCCACACAGCTCCATCTGGGGCAGTTTGGGCGTTCAGAGGGGTTGCTCTAATGGATCATGTATTTCTGATGGTGGGGGTCAGCGTGGTGGCCGTGGCAGCAGTGGGACCCCAGCGTGCAGGTGGCCCCGCGTGGCCCCGGTGAGCCCCTGTGGGATGTCCTCCTTGCACCAAGACTGGGGCAGGTGGGGCTCCAACTGCTCGGCACATCATAGTCTTTGTCTAGCACCTTGAAAGTGTTTTGCTGCCAGAATCTTTGGTAGACTTTGCTCTGCTAATTTTGAGTGGCTTCTCCTGGCTCCTCTCTGGTAGCGATTCCAAAGGGGCTGTCACTTGGCAGTGCAGGTGGCACATTTGAAGGAACTTGGCTGACTTGCCTTGGCATAGCCAATGTGTTGTTCCACACCCAGAACACTTTGCAAGAATTGCCAAGCAGAATTGCCCTGGCCTCCCTCCAGAGGCTGTCCCATCCTGCTCCCAGCCTTTTATGCGGTGGTGGGATAAATACCTGCTATTGCATTGGTTTACTTTCTTTGTCCTCTAATGGCATCTCCCAGAAGGAGCAAAGAAAGGCAAATCAAAGGTAGGGTTGGGAATCTGGGCATCCCTGGCCAGATGTATCCTAATGAGAGAGAGAGAGAGAGAGGAGGGGGACCCCAGTGCAGAGGTGCAGAGCTGGGTGTGAGCAGTGCCTGTGTGCAGGTCTTTGGAGAAGAGCTGGGTGGGGATTCCTTGCTCACTGTCCATACGGGCTTTGCTCCACAGACACGAAAGCCACACCTGGAGCTTGGAGCGAACAGAGAGTCTGACTTCAGATTCCCAGTCTGGGATAGTGCTGTCCTCAGTGGGAACCAGTAAATGCAACAGCCCTGCGTGCGTGGAGGCACGGGCTCGCCGCGGGGCCACCTTCTGCATCGAGGACCAGCGGAGGCCCACGACGCAGTACCGCGACTCGGTGGATTCCCTGCGGGACTCACCCCACAGCGAGAGGTCAGACCCCACTGCTTGGTGCCACCACAGCACAGCAGAGGCAAGCCATGCCTCTGTGCCAAACCCAAAAACGTTTGCCTTTGCCAGCCTTAGAGCAGCAGTGCCATGGTAGAATTGGGGAAACTTCAGCTCTGGTCCTACCAGAGGAAGCCACTACGCCAGGAGGCCTCTCTGGTCGGGGCAGCAGCCAGCTCTGCACCCTGCTGGCAATGTAGGTTTGGAGCACAGGGATCACAGGAGTGGAATATGCCTGGCTGCAGTCAGCAACTGAGAGAACACCCTGGGCAGCTTGGTGGGCTGGCAGCTCCAGCAGGGTCTGGCCCTCAGGTACCTGGGGAAAAGGTGTCTGTCCTCAGCACAGTCCTGGATGGCCAGGTGAGAGGGTGCTGCATGTGGGCACAGCCCTGGGACAGGACTCGGTATGACCCAGCTTTCCAAGGAACACAGCTGCAGAGCTGAGACACCAGCAGAGGCAGTAACAGTTGTCCTCTCCCCAGTCTGGTTCCTCATGGAGCAGAAGCACATCTCCACCCTTGCTCCAGCCCTTTGCAGGTAGCCATGAGTGACTCTTGGTGGCCACATGGTTGCTTTTGGGCAGTTACCCTTCAAGGCAGTGGAACTTGTCCATGGGGCAGAGGAGAAAGGCAGCATCTCCTGCTCTCATTCCTGTTGCTGGTCCATTCAGGCAGGCTGACCCAGCTCCTATGGAGATCTCATACATCACAAAACACAAGGGTAAAATGGCCCGGGATGAGTGAGGGAGCCTGGGCAGGTGGAACTGGGCAGAGACACCATTGGGAATGTCAAGAGGAAATAAGATCTGCTCCTTAGAAAGAGGTGATGCTGAAGGAAGGGCCCTTTGGAGAGGGGCTAGACCAGACCAGTGAGTGACCACACTGATGTTTTCACTGGAGTAGATGAAAGTGGTAGGTGGCTTCTTGAGACACAAGATTTTTGCTAAGTCAGAGAAAGCAATGCCCAGGGTTTCCCCATCTGCGGCCTGAGCAGGGGGAGGGAATTCCAGGGACCTTCCTCAGAGACATGCCTGGCAGCTCCAGAGGGAACAGAAAGCAGCTGTCAGGCAGATGAGAGGCAGTGATGCCGTGACTCAGCCCGCTGGGAGATGCTGCGGGGTTTGCAGCGATGCAGAGTGGGAATTGTGCACCAAGTCCCTCGGGAGAAGCAGCCTGGGGATGTTCAGCACATGCTGCCCAAGTGCCCATTGAAGCCAGCAGCTCACCCTCCCTCGGCACAGCAGTGCGAGGTCCCTCCACGAGCAGGTTCACTGGAGGCCTCGTGGGTCCCTGGGCCAGGTGCTCAGCCCGGCGCGGGCTCAGCTGGTGTTTTTTGGGGTTGTTCGGTGTCTGAACAGAGGCGTTGCTTTTCCAGGTACGTGTCGGCCCTGACCACACCAGCACGCCTGTCGCCTGTTGACTTCCACTACTCGATGACCACGCAGGTGCCCACCTTCGAGATCACCTCCCCGAACTCGGCGCACGCCGTGTCCCTGCCGCCGGCGGCCCCCATCAGCTTCCGCGTGGAGGAGCAGCAGCCCCTCCTGCGGCGGTACCAGCTCCCCTTCCAGGACACGCAGAGGTACGACAGCTACTACCAAAGGAAGACCTACCTAAACGACAGCATGGGGAGCCTGCCCTCCAGCCCCTTCCGCATCACAGAGGACGACGAGTACGAGACGACGCAGGAGTATGTCACAGCGCTAGAGCAGCCAAAGAAAACAGCCAGCAGCAACAAGCGGTGGAAAAAATCCAAACTGAACGGGCACATCCCTCACAGAGCCAGAGCCGTCCGGGACTCCTTCTCCTTGAGCAGCGCCTCTTACAGCGAGTCTGACGAGGAGCTGGTGGCCGAGAGCACGCCGTTCCTAAGCACTCAGAACAATGAGGCGGCGCACACGGAGTCGCCGCCGCTGCACCGGCCGGGCGACAGCCGGACTCACTACTCGTGCCGCGGGCACAGCGCGCACGGCGACGGCGGCCGCGGCAGCCTCAAAGCGGACCCCGACCCTCTCTAGGCTCCTCCCGCTGCTCCCGCAGCCGTAACCCGCACGGAGGAGGCCGAGAGGAGGGAGGCGAGACGAGACAAAACAAAAACACAAAACAAAACAAAACAAATAAATATTTTTATTTTATATAAAAGAGGGAAAAAAACCCCAAAAAATATAACAAATAAAAATGTTTTATTTTCATTTTAGCAAAGTTGTCTTATAATAGCTAACGACAATGACTTTTTTATAGGGAATCTCTATTTATATGTAATGTCTTGATTTACAGCTTCCGAGAAAAAAAAAAAAGTAAAAAAAAAAAAAAAAAAAAAAAAGAAGAAGAAGAAGAGAAAACAAACAATAAAGTTAAAAAAAAGTGGGCCAATTTTTGACTACTTAAAAATAGAAAACAAAACTATCGTGGTGCCTTTTGCTGTATGCTAGTGCTGGGATTCATGCCGAGGATTCTGTTTCAGTAGCATTTTTAAGATCATAGATTTTTGTTTGGGAGACAACCTGTCAAAAGGGCGCTCTTCTGTTGGAAGAAAACGGCCTTGCCACTTTGCCCCGTACCCTGCTATTAATGATCTTATTCTTTAAAGTATTGTTTAAACACACATTAAGGACATGAGTGGGAGCATTTCCATTATCATGTCTAACGAGGATGTGTCTTGCCCTGTAAACTACTTGTATTTTCACTTAAATCAGGAGAAAAAGAAACCCAACAGCACCGTGCTGAAATGCAGAAATAACGTTTCTTTTGCCACACAGGTAGGAAGAGAAAACCAAATGGCGCAGCAGCAGCAGCCCTTACAATACAGCTCTCAACCTTTGGCCATCTCACCGGTGGGTCTGGAGCGGGGCTGGCACAGGTTCGTGGTGAAGCGAGGCAGACACCCCTGTGACCACAGTGGGTCACACCCGTCACGTACCCTTGAATCCGGGTCGCTGAGCCTGCCCTGGCAGCCGGCCCCGCGCGGTGGTCCCGGCGGGCGAGGGCTCGTTCGGCCGCGGTGCCCGTGGCCACATGGCCGCCCCACCGCCGTGCTGGCCGCGGCCTCCCCTCGGCTGAGCGGCGCAGCGTTGGCCGTGGGGCTGCCGGAGCTGCGGTGTCCTGCGTGACGCCCTTGGCCGGGGTGCCGGGGGACACCCCCACGGCGGTCCCATGGCGCGGACGGCCGCGTGTCACCCTGGGCACAGAGCCGGGCGGTCGCCGGCCACGCTGCCGCAGGGGTCAGTAGGACCCCGAGCGCTTTGGGCTCCTCTTGTGGCCCCTGCCTTGGCCGGGCAGGGCCGTGCGTGGGGCGGCCCAGCGAGCGGATTCTCCCGTACGGCCGTGCCACGTGTTGTAAAGACAGTTGTTACCGTCACGTCCTGCCATCGATGACGGACGTCGCGTTCCCAAACTCGGAGCAGCTCTGGCCATCGGCTCTGTGGTGCAAAGAGACAGTCCTGCGTGTCCAGGAGGCAGAGCATCCCCCGTGGAAGTGCCCCCCTCTCCTCAGTTCTCTGCAGCAAACCTGTTTACATTGTAGCCTGACTTTTTTCTTTTTATATTTTTACTTCTGCATGTCCTTTGCATTTCAGATACTGTAGATTGGATGCATGGTGAAGCTGTGACTGAGAAGATAATACAACAATTGACAGTGTATTATTTCATTTAACTTTTAGCAATAAAGTAACTAAACCCTCTATTCCTCACCCATGATGGGGTCAGATAGAAAACTCTGCTAATTTGTCATAAGATGATTGTCAAAGTTTGCTCTGGATTGTCTGAATGTCAGAACTCTTGACTGTTTAACACTTGAACATTTTTTATATTATAAATAAAATAAGAAATAACAAGCTGTGGGCTGCATTAATCTCAGGCCCTTTGGGGGGCAAATGGGGAGCTGTGACAGGCACCATAGACAGAATCACAGACTGGTTGAGGCTGGAAGAGACTTCTTCCACATTTCCTGCTCCACCAGAAGCTCCACCAGCTCACTCAGCTGCCCAGGCCTGTGCCCAGTCAGGGTTTGAGTATCTCCAGGGATGGCAGTACCACAACTGCTTTGGGTAACCTCTGCCAGCGTTCGGTCCCTCTCAAAGCAAAAAGGTGTCTTCTTGTCTTCGACTGGATTTGCTATTTTTTAATTTGGCCCTTTGCCTCATGTCCTGGACACTGCTGAGAGAAGTCCAGTTCCCTCTTTTTCACTGCCATCCATTTATACACATGGATAAGGCACCCCTGAGCCTTCTCCTCTCCAGGCTGCGTAGCCCCAGCTCCCTCATCCTTTCCTCATATGAGAGATGCTCTGGTTCAGTAAAGACCTTTATGCCCACAGAGACATAGGTGGGTGTTTTTCTACCTGGCGTGGATATTTGACCTTCACTGCAGGGCTCAGGAGTGGAGGCTCACTGAGGTGAGTGAATGCTACCCACACATCTCCCAGGGGGATGCCATTCCTCCTCCAACTGCAGACCTGGAGATACCCCTTCACTTCAACCATGGAAGTTTTCAGTTGTGCCAAGAGAGGTCAGGATGCTTGGCATGTTCTGTGTCCTGGCACCTATTTCAGTGACTTCACTGGAGTGGAGATGTGTTGGGTCCAGCCCTGCCAGCACTGTGCTGCCATGCAGCACTGACCCACCCACAAAACGGGTCCCTTGTTCAGCCCCTCCGTAGGAAATCTGTTTCTCTGGCTGTAGGGGACTCACTGACAATGTGGTGCTGTCACAGCAGCACAGTCCCTGAGGTGGCACCCATGGCTCCATCCAGCTCAGCTCTCAGTCCCCTCTTCCTGCTCAGTGACAGGAACAGGTATCCAAAAGTCCCAGTTGAACTCACTTAACAGGAGAGGGATCTGCTATGCTGAGTCAACCCTGTTGGAATGGGTAGGTTGGAACTAGATGATCTGGTTGGAACTAGATGATTTGTAATGTCCCTTCCAACCCAAACCATTCTATGATTCTATGAATGCCCAGAGCCATGAGAGAAGTCTCCGGCCCTCACAGTGCTGCCCATGCTGGAGGCCAGGCAAAGCACACCCATAGCCTGGGCTTCTTCTGCTCCAACCCCCCCCAGGATGCCCATTGCCCTGGAGCTGACCTGGCTGGGTCACAGGCCATCCCAAACATTCATTGCATGTCCTGTGGGGCCTCCAAATCAACCAGAGAGCTCAGCACTCCCCCCTGACCAAAGACACCTCAGCACTGATTTCCCAGAAGGTTAAAGGCTGCAGGGTCCTGCCCTCCTGCCACAGGGCCCTGCCCTCCTGCCACAGGGCCCATGTCACCCAACAGCAGTGTGCAAAGGAGGTGCTGAGTGACCAGACCCGGGGATAAAGGTGGTAGGGCCAAGTCCTGATTTGGGTGACATTTGCCTTTGCACACATCATGCCCCACTTTGCTGCAGCCCCAAGCCTCGCTGGATGAAGGCAGCAGCGCAGCTCTGCACTCTCCCATTGTTCTTGGGACATGCTCCAGCTCCCCATTGCCTTTGATCCCCCATCTTAGCTCCTCGGGTGGCTCCTGGAGCATGGTGAGATGGACAGGAATGGGCAGAGAAATCCTGACCCCTTGGAAGGGACACATGTGGAAGATCACCAAGGCTGATCCCTGGGGAAACCAGACACATGGAAGAGAGAGATTGGGTGCCTTTGGCTTCCCAAAGCAGCCCCATCTCCCTGCCTGGCTCTCCTTAGAATCTGTGAGCTGCATTCATGGAGAAGTCCCCCCAGGGCTGGCACAGAAGCATCTGCATTACAGGAAGGTGCAGCTCTTGGGTCTCCCTGGCATGCAGAACAACCGTGTGGCCAAATCTCAGGGCGTGCTCAATGCAGCTGATCCCCACCAGGAATCTCTCTGGGTCCCTTGGAGAGGAGCTGTGGGTTTGCCCTGCACAGGGGGATATTTCCCTGCTCCATGATTTGCAGGGATCTGTGATGTTCTGCATCTGCTGAGACACCACAGAGCCATGGCAGCCTCAGGATTCTGTGCGGCGATTTTTTTGTTAAATGTGCTCCTTGATTCCCATAATTGTGTTCTATATTTAGAGGCAGTTACGCTACTTCAATTTTCTCTCCAATTGCCTCTGAA